>NC_140077.1:6202050-6895604 GCF_964194135.1 Talpa europaea
GGTGTCTGTGTCTCTATGTGACTGTATGTGTGTTCTATGTGAATGTATGTATGTATTTGTGTCTCTGAGTGTGTTCATGTGTGTATTTTTCTCTGTGTGATTATCTCTGAATGTGTCTCTAAGTGAGTGTATGTGTGTGTGAGTCTAAGCGAGCATACATTTGTGTGTCTGTGTGAGTGTATGCATGTCTCTATGTGAGTGTGTGTGCATGTGTGTGCACACTTGAGTGACCCCGCCTCTGCACAGGAGGGGAAGATGGTGGCCTGGAGCCCTCCATCTCTCCGCATGTTGATATTATCACTTCGGCTTCCCAAGTCTGGCAGGAGACGTAGAATTAAACACAGACGCTCTGGTGCCAAAACAAAATCGTGAAAAGATTTGAAGCCCCCGTTCCCTGTACTTGCAGCCTATCAAACTGGGAACAAGCCTGGCTTTGTTTTATTCCCTGCATTGAACGGGGGTAGAACAGTCTGGAGCCACGTTGGTTCTGATAGAAGAGCTGACTCTCAGCCAGGGAATTTCAAGACGCTGAAACCCAAGGCAGAATGGAGACAGCAGGGTGGGGAGGGAGGCGGACACTCTTACCCCGCGCTGGGAACGCGGAGGGAGCGGCAGTCCAATTTTTGAGAAATATGGAAACACAAAGGGAAAAAAACGTGGTTCAGGCAAAGAGACCAGGCAGAGGTAGGCCCGTCTCTGCTCTTGCTTTGTCCGGCATCGGCATCTGGAGCCAGCTCGGCGGGTGGGCAGCACCTACAGCGCCGGGGAGAAGGAACGGGTCAGCTGAACGTGCTCTCATCCCTGGTTTCCTGTCTGGGGAAGGCAGGCAGACAGGCCATGTCCACTCACAGCCATCTCTGGCTCAGTGGCCCGAGGTTGGGGGGCTTCTGGCTCGCAGTAGGTGCTCCCAGTGACTGGGGGCCCTCACCCAGCAAGCTGGCTTCTCCTGGGGTCTCTCCCTGTGCCTTGGGCCACTTGCCGCCTCATTATTTCATTTTCTGAAAACAAGCGTTTCTCTCCTACTGGGAGCCTCTGCTGTTGAGTCGCCTCACCCAGTTCTATCAACCGAGGCATTTGCACTCACTGGGGATGACTGAGAGCCTCTTTCTTCTTTCTTCCCCTTCTTCTGTGATTCTGAAGTAGAAGTCGAAGGGTTTTGTGGGAGGAAACAGAAGAGTCTAGGAGCATAGAGCTGGGGAGGCACAGGAGCTAGGAGGGAAGGCTCATTCCACTGTCAAGGCGGACATCTGAATGAGGGGTGCCCTAGAGTCTGGTAAACGTGTCAGACTGGGTCACCAGATTGAGAAGCAAGGAAGGTTACCCCTGAAGCAGGCTCCCTGAGTCATGATTTCTGGAGCCCCACCTTTGTGCCAACGCTTCCTCAGTGCTCATGCTCTTGGGATGTTGATGTAAAAGACTAGTCTTTGCCACCAAAGGGGACCTTCTTGTTCTGGTGAACTGCTGGCCATGGGGGGTTTGGCTGTGACTTCAGCCCCTGACCTTGTTGCTGTTGGCTCCACTCCATAGTAGGGCCCTATAACTGTTACAGGCAAATTTCTTCTCTTCTCAGCTTCAAATCAAGACTCTTCCCTCTACTATCTTTGGCTGATCAATTTCCTTACTGGGGCTTGTAAGATGACTTGGGTTACATTCATGTGGTGCAACATGCTGCAGCTACTCAACAGCAGGGGTCATATCTATAGAAAGATGTGCACGATCTTAGTCCCTATTCTGTTGCTTTGTTAAGTGAAAAAAGCCAGCTGTAGTGAAAGTTTGGATCATTTGATTCCATCTTTATTACATAATGACTCTACATCTGGACAGCCCTGCTGTAAGCTGCTAACAATAGTTGTCTTGGGGAGCTTGAGAGCTTATAATTTTTACTTTATCTCTCTCTAATTAAATTTTAATTTTCATTTCTTTTGGTACCATGGATCTTTTTGACAATTTGACGAGGTCTTTGGGATTCCGTCATCCAACAATGTTTTAAATACATACAATGATATTTATAATTACAAAGGAAGACAACTATGTTGAAATATAACTAGCAAAATACTTAAGTAACAAACTTGTGATATAGTTATATATGTACTATAATATTCTTGATCAGTGCATTAAAATACAAGATTGAGCTGTAGATCTTATAACTACTATACCTTTGAATTAGCCAAGGCGCATACGTGATATTTTGAGAAATTGGCAATGGTAGAATGTTACATGAAAATATGATTGCTGTTAGTGACCGAGCCAGATATGCTAATTTTCCTGTGGTCTGTTGCCTTCTTTGTCAATGAGGGAAATGCCAAGTTACAGTCAGGGCCAGTGACAATGAAGATGTCATTTTTTTTCCCCCATCCGGTATCACAGATCGCTCTTTGAATTTCCCAGGCTAAGAGCAAATGCTGTTAATTAGCAAGAGACATTGAATGATACTGTTCCCTCTCTCAAAGTCTCAATCTCCCAATCTATAAAATGTGGGACTCAGTAATGTAGCAAATAGTATCATCTTTAGGTGTCAAGTGTATTTGATTAATCTTGATGGTGAGACATCTTGAAAACATTAATGAGATCCCGTCTGATACCAGCTGGAAGGATGCAAGAGTGATTGGTGATGTCTGCCCTGGGCACTGGATAAGGGGAGAGGGGAAAGTTTAGGCAGGTCACAAATCTCTATTCCTGGACTAGATGAGTCTATGATCCCTTCTAGTTTTGATATTCTAATAAGTCTGAAATTAATTATTCTCTTCTGATTCTAATTAAAAATATCACTTGTCCAACAACAGCAGCAGCAGCAGGAGATTGTTAGTCCTTCCTGAGGTGTGTGTGTGTTTGTGTGTGTGTGTGGCATTGGCCCACTCTACCCTTATAGGTCTTGTCTTCTGGTAGATTCTTCATGAAATGAAATTATAAGAATTACTTCCAGTTTCAATGGTAGAATGGTTACTGGGAACAGATTGTCTAGAAAGAAAACAAGAATTAGTAAACACAGTCTTACAAATGAGCCATCTGGAGATTTATTTACATAAGAAAAGAGGAAAGCTTTGGTATTTTCATGCTGGGGTTTGTTTCTCTTGCAAGTAGCCACAGGGGTGTATTTGTCATGAACACACATTGAGCTTTTTAACAAAGATTGCTGAAAGCATGAAAAAACAGTGCTCATTTGGTTGGTTATTTAGGGCAGGGGATGGAGAAGAGAGAATTTTTGAATGAATTTTAGCATATGGGATTTCAAAATAGCTACATGCTCTCATCCCCTGGATTTGAAATGGCACGGTATCCCCAAAGTGCCGAATGAGAACAAGTTTTCCATCACAAGGTCAAATTTGGGGGCATTAAAGCATCATGCAAACGCAAAGGGCCTGCAGAAAATTGCTGAGGGGCCAAAACTTGACATGATTTGACCAGCTGTGGATGAGTGATCCTACCCCAGAGGGCCCCCTGGGTGTCCGGCCAGCTTTGCAGAGCCACTTAACTCTCCCCTAGCTTGTCCCCTTCTTGTTCCCCCAAGGAAGTGTGCATCAAAAGAGTCCTTGTGTTATAGAGCAGCCCCGATATTGAACGGGTTCCTGCCTGTGGGTCCTCACCCGTGCGCTTAAAAGGGACTTATGAATACTCCACTCCCCCTAACACTCGCTTCCTAAGAATTCCAAACACATAATTGCTCCTTCACCCACCCACCTGCTTACCCACCCACCCACCAGGAATGTTCATCCCCATGGGGAAGTTGACACAGAGTAGATGAGAGAGGCCGGATGGTCTCACCTCTCTCAGGTGAGGGGACTCACAGGCCCTCTGCCTGAGGTTGGGAGACACCACGCTGGTTGCGATGCCTGAGACAACCTGGGTAAAAATAGCCCCACTGTGTCTGGACAAGCACTGTTTGGCCAATAAAATACAAATTAATAAGACAACAGTTGGGCTGACTTTACAGAAAGATAGCTTTCTGCCTCTGGACTGGGCGAGGTGGTAAAGTGTCTTCCCTGTGTGCTCTGGAAATTGTATAGCTCAGGGCAGCAATTCTTTACAGGGACAAGAAGAGGCAAGACAGAGAGGGCTGGGCAGGTCTGCCGCCCCAGGCGCTAGAGACAGAAACAGCTGCATCTAGGACAGGGACAGGAAGTGAGGCTTGAAGAGAGACGGTAGCTGGAAGGCACCCAGCAACTCAGTGCCATCAGCATGGGAGAAAATTACCTGCTGACAGGTCTCTGATGTGTACCTGTGTGCGTGTGTGCATGGGGGATCACACCCGCATATCAGTTCTGCAGGGCTGCCTTTGCAGGGCTGTTGGGGGTATATCCCCGACTCTCTCCTTGGGCAAGAAGGGTAGGGGGATCCTAAAGATCCAGATTGTGAACCAATCTGCAACTAAGTTGGAAAACGTGGCCGATGCAAAGAAGAAAACAAAATTTGAAATATGGAAATTTCTGGAAAGGCAGAACCAGAGCAGCGCTTTGGGTAGAGGCTGGCGTGGAGATGTGTTGGGAGTGGGCTGAGAAGAGTGCAGGATCAATTGGCCAACAGAATGAAAGGAACTAAAAGGAAAACAGTGTGGAAGGAGGCCCAGGGTAGGCTCCGGGGTGAAGGCTCTTCTTCGTCCACCTCACTGTAGACACTATGGACCCATTTACCTGGCAAGCATCCTGAGGCTGAAAGGGGGGTTGGGGGGAGAGAGAGGGAGGGTGAGAGCAAGTGTGTGTGTGTGTGTGTGTGTGTGTGTGAGAGAGAGAGAGAGAGAGAGAGAGAGAGAGAGGACTCAACAGATCTAAACCTTCACAATCTGACTGCAGAAATCACCTTCTTAGCTAGTAAACACAGTGAATTTGAACTCCTGGACCCACACACAGGAGGTCATGTGAAGTGGGAGCAGCCAGGAGGAGGAAAAATCCCCAGGTCACGAACCCAGCAGCCTCCTCCGCAGTGTTGGGCAAGTCTTCATTATTTTTATACATTCTTAGCTGTCATCATCATTGCGATTATGATAATGCATCACCACCAATATATGGAATACAATGAAATGACATTGGGTTTTTTTCAGGCTCCTTTAAATTGTTTAATTTATTTATTTTAAGCCATTCAAATTTAGTAGTGGGGGTTGTATACCAACTTGGGTAACACTAATGTCAGTTCTGATAACCCACTGCCACCGGACCAGCCATCTTGCAGAACCTTAAAGGATATAGGGGGCTCTGAGTGGGATTTTGGACAATAGTGAAATTGGATGGTCTTCCAGTTCAGTGATTCCACACATGCCTAAACATTTTGAGACTCTCACAGACTGTAGGTGTTAACAGAACACATAGTACCAGAAGTTTCACTAAATTAGAAATGCTTTTAAATGAAGTTGTATGTCATTGTTCTCACTTCACTCCACATATTTGAAAATAATCACTCATACATGGAGAAGACAGTAAGGTTATTTAGAAGACTGCACAAGCTTGGGTGGTTAGGAAGGCATGTTTCAAACCCATCCTGAGAGAGGAATGGAAAGTTCTAGTGTCACAAAGGGGGTTGTCTCTCTCACAACAACGGCTCACTTGACTTGGAAATTCAGCATTTTACCATGTATCCAGTATAATCCACTTGAGAAGGGGCATTGAGCTCAAGGAAATGGTTTCTAACTTGACCATGAAGGAGGCAAGCCTGGGGTCTGATTCACAGGTAAAGAAATGGAGACTCCTCGTTCCATCAAAGTCTGAAGCTACCTGGCTTCAGAGTCAAGTAGTGAAGATACAAATTCAGGCCCCTGTTTTCCACGTCCAGCTCCTGTTACGAAGCCTCCCCAGCTCCTAGATGACAGCACTTGGGGGAAATGTGACCTGTGGGGAAGTGGAGCCTGCTGTCAAGCTGGGGGGTTGCTCCCCCCGCCCCCGCCCCTCACTTCCATAAGCAGAACCAGCTCTGCTTAATTCACTCTTGCCTTTTCCATCTGCTCTGAATGCCAGGAGCAGCAATTTGCACAGGCACTTGGTAGGGTTCTACCTGATGTCCCTTTCAGGGACTGACATGGTGTAACTCGTGGCTGATGGCAATGAAAGGTGATGTAACGTCGGCCTTCTGCTCTTTGCCATGGAGGCCTGTAAGGAAGAATCATGCTTGTTAGCCATTCATCTTTTTCTCTTTCTGAAATTTGCAAAATGTAACCAGCCAGAACAAATTTGTGTCCTCTGTCGTCATTTTAGACCTCATGGTGCTGGGATTTTCTAACATCCTCAGTATTTTCAACTTGAAAATAAGTAGATTTCTTTTTCCCCCTAAAAATGATTAGCACGTCAATTTGCAGAGACAGACTCAAATGGTGTTCTGTCTTCCTAGGTCTTGATCTGAGGACCTACCCAGGCTGGCGGAGGTATGGGTGTGATCCTGGCAAGGCTGATATGTGAATGTGATTACATTATGGGGGCAAGTCTGTCTTCTGTGGCAGGGCCATATTGTGCATTTCACTAAGCTTTTGTGCAAAGTGACGGGGGCCCTGCCATGATTGCGAGGGGAATCTAGTAGGCTTACAGTTCTGACTTGTTTGGGGGCTCAACTTCTGGAAGACAGCCTACAAAAATAGCAATTTACAGGGGAAAAAAGCGGGTCCTAAGGCATTCGGTCGGGACAGACATTAGTTCCATTTAGGGCTTAGACCAGCCCACAGTTAATTGTAGGTCTCTTGCATTAGCTTGTAGGAGCAGTAAAAGCATGTAATTCGAGCTAATCTGATGGGCAAATGCACTGGGTACTTGGTGCCAAGTGAGACTGTGAAACAAAAGGACACATGTGTTTTTAGGAAAAAAAACACCCAACACAGCATAGTTTCAACTGTTGCACACGTGAAATTCTGGAGGATTCTTTGCAAGGTTTGCCTTTTTAGAAAAGGATCTTGAGGGCATGGTGGATGAACCTTGTGCCTCCCAGGTAGATGGGCAGGGAGGCATGCGGGCTGCCATCCTTGGGGGCAGCTTTCAGGGGAGGTTTATTTCAAGGCCTTTAGAAAGCCCATCTGACCAGTGGGCCTATGCGTTCATTTCCCCTGACGGTACTTCAGAATCTGCCCAGGCCCTATCCCTGTCAATTCTGATTTACTTGATGTGGGGTGGGGCTCAGGAATGACCCCCCTCAGGTATGCAATGTGATGGTCACAGTTGGGATTAGTGACTCCTGATCCTGATTAGTAGGTATGACTTAGGGAAGGTGAGCCGAGGCTGAGGCCAATGGATGTGGCACAAGCACCTGAAATGCTGAGAGTTGGCCATCTTGAGTTGGTGAGTGCACGGTGGGCTCTGCACGGTGCTGCCTCCTTGGTCTCCGTCGTGTGATGTGTATCCCTGGGGAGTTGATGCCCTGGCAGCGTTTCTAAGGTCACTTGTCCAGAGACTGACTCAAAGCTGAAGACTGCTGGACTGTGCTCCCCGCGAGAGAGCAAGCCCTCCTCTTCAGGACTCTGGTCCTGAGGCTCCATGGGCCTTCACGATGTCTGTTTCCTGGAAGGCTGCCCTCCTGGCATCCAGGTGTGAGCACCTGTTGGTAAACTCGTCTTAGGAGAGAAAACAGGCAGCTTAATCATTTAAGCCAGAAATAACCCATTTCAGCAAAAATGTGTTAAACCAGTAGTTTAAAAATATCTGAAGTGGTCATCAGGGTACTTAAATCTTCCTGATTTAAACCAATTATGTAAAAGCTGGTGTTAAAATCAGGCCTTTTGCTTTTACCATTAAAAGAAAAGCTTGTAAGTGCAAAAAAAAAATTAATACCAAAGCTGTCTGATTTGGCCTGAACTACAGGAATAGAATTCTCCAAGTATTGGGCCAGAAAATGAAATAATAACTCAAATATATGTTTTTATATGTCTTGAAAAATGAGTTTTAAAAAAACATACTACTAATTATAGGTACATCTAGGCACAGCAGACCTTTCCTGTCTCGCCCGCTGCTCCCCTCAGCAGTGTATTTCAGTTAGTCTGCCTGTTCTGCTCCCCACTCTGTTTCTGGTGAATCCTCTCACCCCCACATCTCTGGCATATACCCCAGCTCTTGGATGCATTAATAAACAAATATTAAAAAAAGTGTTCTAAAAGGAGGTGGTTTTGCCTGTTGCAGTAAAATATGAATCCTACATTAAAGCAGCAATTGGTGTTAGTTTTTATGCTGTGTTTATACATTTACATGGAAAGTAGAAATTGAAGTAACAGACCTTCTGTGAAATCAGTAATTGATTTGTAAATCTAAAGCTGTGCTCTCCCTGGAGAGCAGAGAGCAATGTCACCCATGTCCTCAGGTGTGCAGTTAAGGCTCTCAGATCAGGTGAGCCAGGTATGGGAAGGGAAGGGCAAAATGATGTCTTAACAAATGATTAAAATAGTCACAAAATGTGTTATAGACAGAAGCTAGCTTTGTAGATTTACTAGTATTGAAATTTAAACCTGAACAACTGGCCTGAGAGGGCTCCATTCCAGGACCCACGAGAGGTTGACGCTCCCCTCTCACCCTCATTTAACAAATCTCCTCCATCACCTCCTCTGCTCCCACATGGGACTTTCATGGAAACAGGACTATGTTGGTCACGATTCTCCAGAAACAACCAATTGAATGTGTATCTCGATCTAACCATGCATGTACCATGCACACTATATGTATTATCTTCTACACGTGTATATGTGTGTCATGCATGTGTATCCTTTGATGTGGAGATCTCTCTCTCTCCTTCTCTCTCTCTCAGCTTCCTCACCTCCAATTTCCTCCCAGGATACAGGGTGGAAATTTATGAGAAACATCAGCACCAGATGTGTGGAGTTCAGAAAACAGGAGGAGACTTTTCTATGGCTTCTGTTGTACACACAAAATTATTCTCATTGCTTATTTATAATGAAATCGGATTTTACTCCCTGTTTCTTGACTTTGGGATGGAGGTTCTGATGGCCATTTGACATAAACAGGAGCGGTGAAAGAGATGTTGGTAGAAATCGTGCAAGTTGATGCATGGAACTGTTCCTCATAAAATTTGTGTGATTGACTTAATTTTTTTCTACCAACTAAGAAAATTTCAGCAATTTGGAAACTTAGAGAAGCAAAATAAATAGGCCCACCATGCCAAAGCACAGTGATGGATAGGGTTAGATGGTCTCTTCTGGTCCTTTTCCATATACTCACTTTTGCTTGTGTGATTACTCTTGAATATATATGTTTTTATCTTTTCCCCATTAACATTTTCTCATCAGTACATTTCCATGTCTTTTATAGTCATTATGGAGATAGAACCTTCCATCAAAAGGATGGAGCATAATGTAATTAACCAGTCCCTATTGTTGCCTGTGGAGGTTTTCTCAGTATTTGCTGTTATAAATCATGTTGCCATGTTTTGCTTTTCTTTGAGATAAATTCCTGAAAACAGCATCCCAGGACCAAAGGACAGGAATATTTTATGGCATGTGAGCAGACATTTGATTTGATTGGGCTGTGTGCACTTTTTAAGTTTTTTTTTTTTTTTTTTGGCCCTTGGTAATGACCTTACAATACCACCTTTGGTTTCCAGCCAGCACCTCTGCTGCTAAGGTGACACACAGATGGCCATTACAAATCCCTGGTGCCTTTGGTCATATCCTTCTGACAAAAATATTCTTTGAGGCTAAACATATCCATACCTAGTCCTAGCTTAAGAGAGATTTATAGCTTAGAAAATCTGAGCACAATCTCTGCAGCCATTTTTCAATAGAGAGTAGGAAAAACCCCACATTTCACAGTTCAAAAGCAATTTGGGATTTATTTTTGATTCTTTGATAATTCAGGGAGACTTGGAAATGCTTAACATCTCATTGCATTTCAACATAATTGAAGAAGATCCCCAGGTTGAAAAATTTAAGGAATAGTAGTTAGAATTTGCAGCAACCATCTTAGGAGACAGTAGTTAATGGCTCTACTATCAATTTAAAGAGCTCGCTTTTATTTTTTGTTGCAATATTTGGAGTTTCTTATTGGACATCAGTGTTAGTTCTGTTTTGTCTGTTGGAATGTGTTTAATATGCTTGCAGATCTCATTTTAGTTCCAGGTAGTAATGCATTTTAAAAATTGGTGTTACGTATGATGCTACACTGGAGTATGAGAAGTGAATTACTGTATTTGAGAAAATTTATTTGTACACACTGGAACCCATGTATTTTTTTTTGACATCTCATGTAAATGGAATAATTTGCTAGAAGGCCTTCAGAGACTAATTTCTTTCACATAGCATGATGTTTCTGAGGCTCACCCTTGTTCCAGCCTGTATCAGGTCTTTGTTCCTTTTCATAGCTGAATAATATTCCATTATATCCAAACACCTGGTTTTATTTCTCCATTCCTCTGTTGGTAGACTGCTGGACTGCTTCCACTTCTTGGCTGTAATGCAGAGTGCTGCTATGAATATTCATGTACAAGCCTTGGGTGAATGTATTTTTCATTTCTCTTGGATATAAACCTAGAGGTAGACTTGCTGGGTTACAGGCAGCTCCATTTTTAGCTTTGCAAGACACTGCCCTTCTGTATTTGTGACTCATCCATGGAGATGGGCTGGGTTACATGTAAGCATGTTAGTGTCAGCTTGGATGAAGGGAAAGACCCAGATTGAGGGGTAAGAAAGTAAAGTGGAAGATGGGTGTCTCAGACCCAGAAAGTTCTAACCTGGTGGGCTTTTCATAGTAAACAGTTTGCTCAAAATATTCCTTTCTTTAGTTTTAAAATATATACATTTGTGTAATAGTGAACTTGCAGTAGAAAGATTTGATGTGGTCCATTGACGAAGTTTCCTATACTTCTACATGCCTAATTTATTTTTTAGGAATTATCTTTTTGCGTTGGAAAAAAATGCCACCATCTCTCCCAAATACTCTCGTTTCTCGTCGAATATCCTGTTTAGACCTTTTACTAGAAGCAATTTCTGTGGCTGCCATTAGTTAAATGTATTAATGTTGATATCTGGGGTCACAAGGAGGGAAATCACTGGTTCACCAAGTGTTTAAACTCTCCCTGAATTCTGCTGTGTGTATAAAAGTTATAAGAAAATTGATTTATTTTATGCACAATCCCTTTAATAACATTGGGGGCAGTGTTTGCAGAACATTTCTGAAATTGACACTTAATAAATCACAGACAATATACTATAAGCATATTAACAGCTCTGTAAGAGGTTTAATTTTTACATTGAAACATCTAAATAGGAATACCTTAGGAATTTAATATTAGCATTGGTATTAAACCCGAAATGGTTAATTCACATGAACATTGGCCAGGAGAATCCCTTTCCCTCCTCTTTAGCGAAAGATGATATTAGCTGGTGTAATTATATCCCTAGGTGGCATTAACCGCAGAATTGAAGGTTTGGCTTCTTTCTGGCAAACAAACCTCAGTTTTTGACTTGACACTGGTACAGCTCACTTGTATAATCATGCAACATGGGGAGGGTGGAAATTAGAGTGTAGGATTGCTGATTTATATTCCATGAACTGAGTTTTCTTGTGCCAGCCCAGAAAAATCTTACCAATGCTGAAGTTTTCTTTTTTTTTTTTTTTTTTTGTGGCTTCTGCAGACCCTGTAAGTGATCCAGGAGGCAGATTTTGGTACATTCCAGCACAAGGTCTAATTATGGATGTAATGATTGGTGAACATTTAAAGCAAAAGCCTCAATACTAAACCTGGACTTTACTGTTTTTGAATTAAAAGGTCAGCAATCCAGTGTCAACAGTTTTAGGCAGCTCAGATATACCTCTAAGAAATAATCAAAGTCAGCAAGAAAAAACAAACCCAAACCATTCCACTGCTTCTTACTCAAGGAATCCAGTTGTCCAACGTGTTGTAACTGATACGATTTGACATGCTTACTTTTTTTTTTTCGTCTTTGGGTTTTGAATAATTGCTTCTTGCAGAAAGCCTGTATTTTCTGTACTCTGTGGTTGCCAAGCTGTACTTGACTTTTAAAAGAGAGTCAAAGGAACATATCCTTGTGAGAAATTGCTGCTTTGTGGAGTACAAATAAGAGGTTTCATGATCTTTGAAGCTGGGAAGGCCAGGCTGTGTTTTCCATTCTTCATTGCCTTACTAAATTCAACTGTCCTTTTGTCAGAACTGAAAAAAGATGTGCTGGAGGATCAGGCTTTAAATAAGTGATTTTCCCATCTGGCTGGGGAGGCAGAAATTTCTCCTTGACCATCGTAACCCAGGAGTCAGGCAGGTTACTTCAGCTCTAGACCAGCCGCTGTCAGCTGGGTACAGTTTTGGCCCAGTGGACATCGATGGTGCATGGAGATATTTTGGGTTGTAGCTGCAGAGAAGGGGTGCTTCTTAGTGGTAGAGGTCAAGGGTACTGTTCAACACCTCATGCTGCACAGGGCAGGCCCCTGACAAACAATTATTCAACTTTCAAATCGCTAATAGGGGGCGGAGTAAGCCTAACATAGAGGGATTACACAGCAGCAGGTGTGAACTTTCCTGCTCTGCTGTCCATAGAGGGGCGGAGAATAGAAAGAAGATCTGTGTCTTCCTTCCAAGAAAATGCTCTCTACTTGGCATCTCATTCTTTGTACTGCTCTAATAAAGACTACTGGAATACTAAGGTTAAGTGACTCCCCGCCTGCAGGAGTGCTGTGGAACCAGTGGCTATGCACACACATGCACACACACATGCACACAGATACATACAAAGAACAGGTGCACACACAAACACATGCACACAGGATACCTTTATGCAATCACAAATACACATGTGTGTGCACATAACACATGCATAAATACGTGTGCACACACACTTGGTGCGTGTCACATAACTTCAGCTTCTCTTCACATTGCTCAGCAATTCATGGCAAGATCTGACAGGCCTGGACTTATTTTCTCCCTTTATTTGTCCAGTGTTTGATGAAATGCTTTTGCCCCAGGTTAATGCTCTTCTTTGTTGTTAAAAATGTGTGTGTGTGTGTGTTTTAGTGGGGGAGAATGATGAATTATTCTTTAAGCCTTCACCTTTCTTGAAAGGTAAACACTGACAAATAGATTAGAAAATCATCTGAAGTCACCTTAACCTCTAGTTTGTTTGGAAACTTACTGACCTGTATTTCTATTTTCCTTAACCACATCTGCAGGGAAATGAAACTGCATTCACAAGTTTTCTGGAGTCAAAATGTCCAAGCGTCCTGGGGCTGGGCTTTCGTCTGTGAGCAAGGGTGTCACCCAGGCTGGCCCCCATCCCAGTCTCGGAGTTGCGGCCCCACCCTACTACATCACCGGTTCTTGGGGGCCCTCAAGGCAGGAGACGTGCAAAGGAAACAAGCCCATTCTAGCTGACTTCCCTCCTCCACTTTTAAAGAAAGAGCTAGAGAGAATGACCTAAGCTTAAAGGGTGACTGTCCAATTGATGGGTGGATTAGGGGCTAGTGAAGAAATTGGGGTAACTGGAGGTCTTCATCCCCTTAACATGGGCAATTGGACCAAGCCTAGTTAGGACTTTGATTGTCACCAAATATTCACAGCACTACACAGCAGTAATCACAATGAGGAATGGGCAAGTGAATGGAGTGTGTTTTCTGTCCTGGGCTCTGTTAAGATTAGCTTATTTGTTATCAGAAGAACTCTATCAATGGATAGTTCTTATTTTTATCTTACAAATGAGGAAACTGAGGCTTAAAAATCAAACAACCTGTTATGCTTCTGGAATTTCTAAATAACTATATCAGGAATTAAACTTGCAGATGTCTTTGTATTTTCTAGTTTCTGTCATATAGCAGGAGCTCGACAGAGTTCCCTGAGCTGAAGTTTTGTCCACATACTTCAGTGAAAGTATACGTGTGCATTTGCTTGTAGTTTTAGCTACAGATGCTGAGCAAATCACAGTGAAATCTCAGGGGTGGGGCCTCCCTGGTGGCCTGGGGGTTAAGTCTCAGGGCTATTACTGCTACAGCCTGAGTTCACTCCTAGGCCAGGGAGATACCCACATGGTGCAGCAGACCTCTCCTGTCTTGCCTGCTGCTCCCCTCAGCAGTGTGTTTCAGTAGATGCAGTTGTTCTGTTCCCCACCCTGCTTCTGGTGAACCCTCTCACCCTCTGCATTCCTGGCCTACACCCCAGTTCTATGCAAAAAAAAAAAAAAATCTCAGGGGTGTGAGCATGTGACAGATGGCCAAGGAGACTGTCCTTTCCTATGTGTCCAGAGGTGTGTCTCAGAAGTGGGAACATGTTGCTCAGTGAGTGATTATGATGCCTAAAGATAACTTCCCACTTTACAGCCTATAAGCAAACCATCTACTTAACTGTGATTCTCAACTGAAGCCACAGGGACTGGTTTTAACTCTGGAGGGAATCCTGGTTGGCTTGCTCTACAGAGACATGGCCTCTCCATCTGCACTGGCCACGAAGATGGCCCACAGCTGCCCTGTCCAGTCCTTCATGGCTAGTAAGGTCTTGAAATGAGTAGTCTGACTCCAGATGTGCAGTTGCAAAAGGTAGTAAAATATCCACTAATGTTTTTCATATTGATTGCATGTTGGAGTCATATTCTGGATCTGTTACATTAAATAAAATATATTATGAAAATCAGTTTCACCTGTTTCTTTCGACATTTTTAATATAGCAAACAGAAAATTTCAAGTTACATGTGTGCCTCTCATTATATTTCTATTGGACAGCAGTGGGCAATTTAGTGAGTTTTCAAGGAAAATATGACTGCATGTGCTAACTTTATAACCTAGCTCTCTCACCCCAAATGAAAATGCAGCTCCGTCATGACTGTCAAAAATAACCCTTGGGAACAGGTGTTGTTGCATTTTTAGAAATGAAAAATAAGGTGTTTTGGTGAGATTAGATTATTAGGGCATATTCTTGCAATTGTGATGATCACACTGGGTGTTTAGTTGGGGGTTATTTGAATTCAGTCCTGGTTTCTTTCCTTAATAGTGTGTGAGAAAGCAACTCAATGAGTGCAAGACGGGGCTCAGGAAGCCACCAACGTCATGAGCATTTTCTTATCATTGTCATTTAGCTAAAGCAGCAGGTGCAAAACTTCCAATTGCATCAGAACATTCCAGTGTTGAGTGTTCTGGCTGATAAACAATTAACCCAGGTATCATGGAATATTTTATTTTTTTAAATTCCTGGTAAATGTTAAGGAGCCTGAAAGAAATAACCACTTTAAAGGCAACAACTCTCCCCCCTTTTTATAGCGAGAGAATAGTCATAGCACATTGTACTAGTTTGGGGTGGGTAACATAATGATTTGATGTCTACATATACTGCAAAATAATCACCAGCAAAGAATGGTCAACATCCATCACCTCACTTATTTATATGTTTCTCTTGTGGTGAGAACTTTCGAAGTCTACTCTGTTAGCTCTTTCCAAACACACGACGCAGTGTTGGTAACTGCGATCGCCAGACTGGGCTCCTGACCTGCATATTGTGCCTTTTTTTATTGTTGTGTGAACTTTCGTCTGCTGCGCTTCACCCCTGGATGCTTTAATCACCCGCAGAAAGGAGTCTGCTTTAGGGACTATGCACTGTCATAGTTTTGTTCCACAAGAAGCAGTTAAAAGATTTTTTTTAAAAGAAAAATAATCATTTTGTCATAATCCCCACACTGCAGCTGCCTAAGGTATGTGTCTACACAGCACTAAGTGCAGTTGTGATGCGGTGGTTAATCCCTCTCTGGTATAGTCCAAGGCGGCCCTTGCTTTTGTTTATTTGTTGCTTTCCATCTCCAAGCACACGTGGAGGCGAACTAGCTTTGTGTTTTATAGTCTCCTGGCCTATCTCAACTCCCGGCCAGAGGACACTCACCAGTCCCCCTTTTCTGGCTCAGTTCATTTTCTGTTACTATCCACGGCTCCAGATGAGGGTCTTGTTCCCTTCCCAGTTCTGCGAGACCCTAGGTTGGTAGAGCCAAGGGCTCTTCTTCAGGATATAGTGATTCCGATGTTTTACCAATCAAAACTGAGCAGCTTTAGGACACGTTTCAGGTGAGCGACTCAAAGGTCAGTGCGACAGGTGAGAGGACACAGAAGGGGCAGGTGGCAGAGATGGGCCTGGAGCCAGGCGACTGCCATCGACACTGCTGTCTGCTCCATTGCCAAAGCGGGCAGTGCAGGGTTGGGCAGCTTGGGCCATGGCTGAATTGCAGGGTCTACATGGCCTGGGCATCCACCACTGAAGTCGTGCTCGTCCCTCTTGGGTGTGCTTTGAGTCCTACACGTCCTGCAGAAGCAACCCCCCTCAATAAAGCCTGCAGTTGCTGCTTTCAACACGCTCCCCAAGCCTTCTGGTGGGCAGTCTGGTTTGGAGGTTACTTTCTGTTTGTCTCCCCTGGGCTATTTGGCACACCCTGAGCAATTCTCTGTTGTATGTAGTGAACACACTCCTCTGCCTGCCCAGCGCCTCCACCTGTGGCCTGGAGGGCTTGTCCAAAGTCCTCGCCAGCCACAACTTCACTCGGACCTCCGAGTTCAACTGTTCCAAAGCACACACTGGGGGGACCATCGGCAACGGACACTGTTGAGTTAACAGGGCCCTTGCTGGGCTTTAAAGTTTCCAAGAGCTTGGGGGTTCTGAGCAATTCTCTGCTCAGAGTTAGTGATGTCTGGGAGCCCTCTAGAATCTGGGGATGCATGTGCCGTGCGTAACGCTTTCTCAAGTGGCGTTTAGACATTGGTTTTGAGATCTATGTTGTGTTTTGCTCAGGGCCCAAACCCCTAAGTGGAAGAAAGAGTTTGTTTTGAATTCTGTTACCGCAAAATCAAGGAGTGTTGCATTCGTTGGCTGAGACTCTCCCAGAAGCAGAATTCCCCTCAAGTCCTGCTTTGTCCTCTTCAGACATTTGCTGCTCCTGCTGGTCTCCCTGTCCCCGGAGGAGCAGAGCTAATCCTCCAGTTCCTCGACATTCCCATAGCCCACCACTCTGCCTCTGCTGTCATTGGTTAAGACATGGGCTATGTGACAGAACCCCAAGACTACCTGAGGACAGGGGACACATGGAAGTCCATGAAGAAGGCAGTGACTGGCTTGGGGGGGGCCCTTCTTTTGGCTCTCCTCTTTATACATTGCATTTTCAGAGACACACTCGGAGATAGGACCCCCTCTTCACACTCCCTTCTTGGTCTTCCTTACTTTCTGCTCAGGATTCCTGTAGTCTAGGATTCATTTACTCACTCATTCGTTGAATGGCCAGGTCTGTAGTCATAGTGACTTGCTTTTGGCCTCAAAGAGTTCCTAAACAATTGCAATAATTCCTCTGCCATTAAAAACTCAAGCTTCCAGGGGCCTCACTAGTGGCGTAGGGGTTAACTCTCAGCACTGTCACTACTGTGGCCTGAGTTCGGATCCCAGGCCAAGCAGCTGACCCACACGGTGCAGCAGACCTCTCCTGCCTCACCAGCTGCTCCCCTCAGCAGGGTGTTCCAGCAGATCTGCCTGTTCTGCTCCCCACTCTGTCTCTGGTGAATCTTCTCACCCTTCACACCGCTGGGCTACACCCCAGTTCTTCTACCAAAAAAAATTTAAAAATTTAAAAAGTTCAAGAAAAGTATTTTTTAAAAAAGATATAAGATCCATTAAAAAATACATGAAACCCATACTTCCTTCACTTAGTAAGAAAAAATCTCAAGTCTTCTTTCATTGTTGGTAGAGATAAAAATAAAAAACAAACCTATTGTTTTCACAGGAGTTTTTGGGGTCTGGCCATTTGCTGCTCACAAGCCAAAACTCCAGAGATAAAAGTTGGGGGGGAGGAATCGGGTTAACTCAGGAGCCGGCAAATCCCAGGATGTGGCAGACACTGTCTGCTTCTCCCTGATATGGGGAGAAGCAGGGACTTCTGCGGGGAAGGTCTCAGAAGGGGAAGAGGCTGACGGGCCTGCGGGATTCCAGAGAAACCGGCAGGGATTCCAGGACCTGCAGTCACGTCCATTGTCTTCCCAGCGCGGTCCTGGCGGGTCCGTCCTGCGCGGGGGGCGTCTTCTCACCGTGGCGACCAGGCTGCGGCTTGGCCTTGTCTTACTTCTCCTCCGTCTTGGTCTCAGCTGGTTTTGCCTGGTTTTCTGGTTTTGTCAGCAAGAAAAGATGAGCAGGAGCAGAGCCAGGAGGAGGAAGGCCAGGACGAGGAGCTGGGGTCACCGGGCCTGTGACAAGTCCCTCCTGTCTGTGTCCACCCCTCATCCCGAGGGGCCATGGCAGGTCTGTCTTCAGAAGTGCTCCCTGCTGAATGGCAGAGGCCTGGGGCTGATGGAGAGCCGGGTCCTTCCCTCACTAACTTGAGACGTGACTGCTTGTCACAGGGCGTGATGTTAGCATCTCCTTCGGGAGACAAAGGGAACCAAGTAATTCAGAAGACAAGGGCCAAAGGTCAAAAGAAGCAAGTCCAGGGCTAGGGTTCAGTTTTTTTCAAGGCGCCCACCTCTGGGGAGCCCCAACCAGCCTTCGAGCTCAGCTCAAGGTTGTGGCTATTACTCATCTGTGAGAATCACAGACTCAACTCAGGGGGGAAGATTTATTTAATTTTTTTTCTTTTTTTACTTTTGTGCCCTGTAAGGTCTGACAGCGATTTAACCATTTAGCTTTGGTTCCATTGTGGCTAAAGGCAAATCATAACAATGATAAATTTAAATGGCATCCCCACTCTACCCCAACTTTCTCACAGACTCCCCCAAATGTAGGAAACTTCAGGGTGTGACAGCCTGGATTTGTTTTCTCTTTTGTGGCATCTAGAACTAACTAGGACCATTAATTAGGTCGAGGGGACCACAAGTGTACCCCAGACATGGCAGGCCTGGTCAGTGGTTGAGCGAAGTCTTCATTGCAGGGCCTGCTATTAACACCAGAACTTGGGGTGGCTGTCTCATGTCTACCTACTACCTACAGGTCTTTGTTATACTCTTTTCTTTTTTTTTTTTTAAGATTTCTTTATGCATACAAGAGCTGGGGTACAGGTCAGAGGTGCGGGAGGTGAGAGGACTCACGAGAGACAGAGTGGGGAACAGAACAGGCAGACTGATGAAATACACTGCAGAGGGGAGGAGCAGGCAAGACAGGAGAGGTCTGCTCCACCATGTGGGTAGCTCCCTGGCTGGCTGGGGATCGAACTTGTACTGCAGAGGCTGCAGAGAGCTTCACAGCTCTGTCCGTCAACATCCTCCTCCTTCTTCTTCTTTCTCTTCTCCTCCCCACTCTCTCCTGGGGCCTATCACCATCCCTTGCCCATCATCGACGCCCAGTACCTATGTTAAGATTGTTAGAAAAATAAAAATTTGGTGTCACAATGCCCCAAGATTCTGTCCAATAGGATTTTGTTTGCCTCCCTGTAAAACAGCAACAAAAGCATATTATATATTTTTTTTCTTCCTAATCTTCTCATTTTCTTCATCAGGAAAAGATGCAGCATGTCTTAGGTGGTAAAGGTCGGCCCTGCGAGGCCTGCCCCCTTCTCTTCTACTGCAGTCTTGAATCTGGAACCAAGGCTGTCATGGCTCTCACTCGCTACCTTTCCCGCTCCTTCAGGCCAGGTCTCTGCAGAAGGACAGAGGGTTGAGCTGGCCTCGGTGGGCCGTGCTTCACGCAGCCCTGTCTGCGACCTTGACCATGATACTTGACAAGGTTTCCTACATCTGTGCTTTCCATGGGCCGCCTGTGCTCCAGGGGGCTCCCCAAGATGAGGGAAGGAGATACGTGATCCACCGGGGCTCTAATAATTGACAAGAGTTCTCTTTGGCTGCCAGATATTTGGGCAAGGAAACATCCCTTCCTGTCCATCTCATTTCCCCTGTATCCTACCCGAGTGCTCTACTGGATACCGTCTTTGGAACTTCAGGAAGACCCCAGCGCCCAGCACTGAGGCGGCCTGTCTTAATGTCTGAGATTAATAACAGTTAACAGGCATTACGAGAGTATTCAATGTGGATTATGTGCCGGTTACTATCTTATTTAATTTTAATAATCCTTTGAGACATATTATTGTGCCCTTTTGATGATGCAGGAAAGTGAGGCTCAAATATTGGGCAATTTCCCCTGAGTCATCGCCTTCACATGTGGCCAAATTGGAATTTGAACCCAAGTCAGCCTCCCTCCAAGGTTCTTTTCTGGATATTCGACTACAAAGCACATCATCACGAGACGATATCGCTGAGAGAATGCTCAGTCTCCTGAAGAAAGCCAATGCTTCCGCAGCGTTGAAACAAAATTTATTGCTAGCCAATTGATATATTCACTACAAATCAGAGTACATTTTCCATAAAGCATTTCCTGAAGGAGTGCTGTGTGGCAGTGATGTTAGCAAAATATGAATTATTTTAGTACTTGAGAGTTATTAAACTACTTGTCATTAAAAATAATTACTTCTTCAGGCTTTCTTCTGATTCAGACTGGCAGTTTCCTGGAAGTGAGCGAGTTAGCATTCACTATCATTTTCTAATTCATTGGGCCGCAAGAACAATCAGTCTGGCGTGCCGATAGGCTGACTTAGCCCCGGCTCTATTTATCAAATATGCTGATGGTTTTCCCTCCCACACCAGGATTAATCTCGCCCCTCCAGCTTTATCTTATCCATGAGTTTGTAACCTTTTGTCCAGGATGTGCCTGGCACCGTGTGCGCGCAATGAGTATTTGTTGAATAAACGCAATGATGATCTCATCTGAGGCATGAATCAAATGTTGCAGGGGCAGGACTGAAAAACACAACTCGGTCGGTCGTCTTGGGTCCCCACCAGTCTCCACACAGCTTTGTAGCAGCATCCAGGGCCGCCTGAATGCAAAACCCAGCGCCCTCGTAAGCCCTTCTTGTGGTTCTGTTCTCTTCCATTCTTTGTCTGGCTTGTCTGTCTCCATTTCTTTCTCTGTCGTCCTGCTCTGGTCGTGCTGCACATGTGAGGTTCTCCCCAGCTCCCTGCTTGGCCCCTTCTCTCCTCTCCATCCGCTCATAGGCTTCTGGAACTGCATCTAGGGTGACTGCTGCCAAATCCATGTCGCTTTGAAGTTTGGGAAACACATCCAACTACTTACTGAATGTCTTCTCCTGCCTGGAAAGCCCCACAAAAGACACATTTTTCAGTCAACTTATCATTTCTCCCCACCCCAAACTTGACTCTCATTTTTTTCTAAGTTGGTGGGTGGCATCGCTAAATCTGCTAATTTGGAAACTTCTTAATTTTCTAGAATGTCTCTCTTCCACTTTTTTCTCCCTTCACCATCTAGTTAGGATGAAATGCTGGTTCTTCTATCCCAGAAGTGTCCCACAGCCAGCCCTTCATCATCCCAGATTTTGCCACAGTTTTCTTCATCAAGTTTTCCTGCACAGACCATGGGATAAGAATGTCATGTGATTGGGGGGGGGTGGGCAATAGCAGCGCTGTTCTCAGACTTCACCCCACTGAGAATAGCCAGTGGTTGACTTTGTGTCTTTTCCAAATTCGTCAGTGATTGGAGGAGCCACTGCATCACAGGTTCAGACTGACCTATGAGGAAATGACCTGGGACAGGCTTCCAGCCAGGCAGGAAATGCAGAACAGCCCAGACCCACATGCTGTCTGGCCTCCCTTGGCTACGGTGTGGTTCTCAGCTAGTGTCCAATCTGCAGTGTAGACAGAGGGTGCCCAGGGGTCCCCACCCTGTGGCCTGGAACCTGAGCCCTTCTCTCTGATTGGTGCAAATGGTCTTCCTGATGTAATCTTTTTTCTCTCTGGTTATAAGTACTTGATCACCACTGCATGTATGTGTGTGTGTGCACACATGTGCACACATGTGCATATGTTATAAAGTGCACATATGTACATAGGTTATAAAGTCCCATATGAACATGGGACTATGTGTGAAGGCATGTGTGAGCGTGTGTGTGAGAGTGTGTTTTAATCAACACATTCACAGTGAGTAAAATCCTCCCCACATGTCCGGGAAGAGATCACTGAGGCCAAAAATAACATATTTTAATCTATCAGCAAAACTCAAGACAAAATACTTACTCTTTTAAACAGGAACTTCTGGAAGTAGCCACTCTGCTGGAATCCTCAGCTCGCTCCCTGTTGTCTGCAGGGCTGGTCTGAGCCTTTTTCCTGGCCTCAGAATCTCTGGCCTGATTTCCCTGGGCTGGACCCTTGGGCCAGACCGCAGGAGGGCGATGGGCCTCGGGATTCCTCGTCATGGACATGGAGTGTCCTGTCCTCTGACCACTCTGCTGAAACCCCCTGTTCAGCTTTGCTCGGCTATCAGCCCTGACTCTGTCAGATGGACTCTAGTCTGCCCTATGAAGTTTAATTTATGAGGGTATGTCCCAAATAATTGATTCATATGCATCTGAAATTCAAAAGGAACCATAACCTGGATTTGCGTTGTGTCTAACAGCCGCCCCTCTGACATGCCATCTGCTATCACGTGCCCACAGGACACTACACACACATCTCAGCTCTCCTCTTACACCGTGGGGACTTCCTATTCTGCCGACTGTCTTTCCTGCTGTCGTACCATCCCTGAGGCAAGAGGATGATCCTCAAGTCCTTATTCAATAAATAATTCTCAGCCATGCTCCATCTACCCAGCACTGCACTGGGTGTGAGCACCGACCAGGACCAGGGTCCAACCCTCCAGCAGTGGTTGGCAAACTGTGGACCTTGACCTGTTTTGTGTAGGCCATGGGCACACGCTGTATTCAATCATTGTGTGCTGTCTGTGGCTGCTTCATGCCACATGGGCAGCGCATGTGGCCTCTTGGCTCACAAAGCCTAAAATAGTTACTCTCTGGTCCTTGATGGAAAAAGTGGCCAACCTCTTTCTGGAGGCTCTTACCCTCTAGGAGAGTGAGACAGACATAAACAAAAATAAATTCATCTTTTACCTCTGAAGCCTTATAGATATCAAGTGTGGTTTGGGGGTCACCTACCCGAGAAGCACCTGGGGAGTCACCCAGCTCATCCTAATTTCTGAGCCTGGAGAATCTGCTCGTTAACAAGCCTTTCAGGGGGTTCTTGGCACTGACATAGCACCACTGCCTATGTGCCTGCCCCCCAGTTGTTCTGAATGAATGTTTGAATGACAGAAAGTTTTCATTAATTATATCTGAATTCTATTTTTTTAATAAATTTTATTTTTATATTCCCCATACAATTGCAACCCCCTTATTTTGACCCCAATCCCTCCCCTCCCCGCACCCCACCCCCCATAGAGTGTCTCTGGTTCATAGTTTTTTGTTGATTTTGATTTTCACTTTCTTATAGTTATTCTTTTTCCTGGTCCCTTATTTAGGTTTTCTAGATTGCTGCTATGAGTGAGACCATCCGGTATTTTTCTTTTTCTTTTTGGCTTATTTCGCTGAGCATGATCCCTTCCAGCGCCATCCATGTTGCTGCAAATGGCATGAGTTTATCTTTTTTGAATGCTGAGTAATATTCCATGGTGTATATGGACCACATCTTCTTGATCCAGTCATCTATTTTTGGGCATTTGGGTTGTTCCCAAGCTTAGCTATTGTAAGCAGTGCTGCTATAAACATAGGGGTGCAGGTGCTCTTTGGAATTGATGTTTCTGTGTCCTTTGGGTAAATACCTAGGAGTGGAATTGCTGGATCCTATGGAAGCTCTATGTTTAGTAGGTCCAGAAATCTCCACACAGCTCTCCATAGTGGTTGGACCAGTTTGCACTCCCACCAGCAGTGCAGGAGAGTTCCTTTTTCTCCACATCCTCGCCAACATTATATCTGAATTCTGTGCATATTTTCAAAAGCCACTGGCATTGGTTGTTGCACAAAGTCATGATTACAAAACCTGCCCCTGATCCAGGTACAGGGCGGCTGGGCTTCCTGCAGGGGCAGTGTCCCCGGGGGGGGACTGTCCTGAGCAGCAGCTCACCGGTCCTGAGATGGTGGGTAGGACAGAGTCCTTAAAGGGACGACTGTCTCCTACCCCAGAGGCCATCGCCTGGAGCCGACCTGGACAGCATCACTCACAGTCACGTAATCAAAATAAGCTGCCTGGTTCCTGCATGTCCCCAAGCCCAGAAAAGGCCCCCCTCCTCGTGGTGCAATGTGATGGGCCGACAGAAAATAAATAAGAGAGAATTCAGCCCATTAGGATTTGGAAGGCAAACATTTCCTTGTGAAAAGAAAGCCTGTGACTCTATGTTGAGACAGATGTTCACACTTGCTACTCTTGTTAGAGTCCTTAAGAAAATAAATTCAAGATAAGCGAGCCCGCCGCGGGCATTCCTGGGACTGCGGGTTCCCATTTCGTCAAATCCTGATCACCAGTTCTCAGGACACGAAGGACAAAGATAGCAACAGGATTCCTGGTAATTCCGTCAAATTTTCTTACGACAGCCAAATAATTGGGCAAATGGAATTTTTAATAATTTGGATTATCTCTGTAATTAATTACTCGAATGGCCGCCTTTATTTTACACACAAAGCCCCAGACTAAACGTTCTGTTGCTAGGTTGGCAAGAGTGTAAGTATTTGGACTATGCGCCACGGGGATGGTAATGAACCCAACCAGTTTGCACTTGTTTCTGAAATTTGGGTTCAGGTACAGGCACGGGCAGGCTGTTAGCTGCTGCCATCCTTAGGTAATTGAAATGTCTGGGCTGCGCTGGATGCTCAGGTTCCCTGGGACAGTCTGCAGCTGCCCTCCATTCTTTTCACTTGATCTATGAAGTTCTCGGTCAGAGCCGTGCTTACGTGAGTGATGGGTAAGACATATTTTAAATGAAATGCCATTGTCTGAGCAATCCCGCTGTGGGTATTTAAGTCAATGAGCATCACTTTCTCTCTGACAAGATTTGGAGGAAAAAAAAACAAACCTCCCTGGTATCACTATGCTTATAGTCTTTGAATTTTTAAAAAACCCACCTCACCTAGGTAATTCTGAACTTGATGATTTATTTGATTTATACGTTCTATGTTTGTTACATTTATTATAGTCCAAATAGTTTAGGTTATACTACACCCCATCAATGGTCATATTTGGTATAAAATCTCTCCTAAGCCTAGTTATTATATTTTCATATTCAAGTGCCCAGCATAATATTTATTCTTTTAAATATATTCATAATAACTTAGTATTTCTTCTTTTTTTTTTTTGCTTCTGTCATTTATAGAAGCATACCAGGGAGGAAAACCTAAGAAAACATTGTCTTCTCATGTTTTTTAGAAAAGAGCTTGAAAAATGATGATTAATTCCACCAGCGTGGGGCTTATTAGCAGGTTACAGCCCCATGTAGGTAGATTGTTAAAGGAAGGCAAATAAATTTTATGTGCAAATCT
This sequence comes from Talpa europaea, assembly GCF_964194135.1. Taxonomy (NCBI): domain Eukaryota; kingdom Metazoa; phylum Chordata; class Mammalia; order Eulipotyphla; family Talpidae; genus Talpa; species Talpa europaea. The sequence goes on from NC_140077.1 coordinate 6,227,273, forward strand.
GAGGTTTACCAAGAAAAAAAAAATCCTCACTTATGTAATCATGCTGCAAAGGGATCAGGTGTTGTCATACATCTAGGACACAAAATAAACATGGAAAGCAAGTCCCCTCACTCAGCTGTTTTTTATTAATAAGCCTCCATCCATCATAAATTGTAGGAATGCCGGCCAGATGTTTAATCCTCTCCCCACTGGTCACCTCTGTCACTCCTGCAGGGGTTGCAATTTAGTTAATTTCACTGCTACAGTAGCTTGATATAATTAAAGACTCAGTAGGGTGTGTTTTAAACGCTATTAAGTCATTAAGGGTTTTTAGGGGAGCAGGAATGTTCCTTCATTGCAGTAAAGAGCACAACATTCTCTCAACACAAAGAAGCGTGTTTAAAGTGCGCCCGCCCGATGAAAGGCGATGCTCTGACAGCAGTGACGGAAGTCAGCAGAGAATGCGGGTCCCTTGTGCCTTCTCTGTCCTGTCCTCAGAGAAGGACAGACCAAGGCAGAGGCAACAAGACAGAGCTTGCTTAGTCAAAGCAATGCATTCTTCATGTCAGAGCCGCATTATTAAAGACATTCTGAAAACATGGCTTTTGGTGCTGACTGCTGTTTCTGAGCCCAGTTTACCTGATTCCTGACAAGTAAGGCACAGCAAGGAATGTTTCCTCCTGCCTAACCGGTGTAAAGTAACAACATAACGTATAGATATTGCTCCACTCATCTTTCAACAACTCAGTCCTCTCTGAGCAAAATATTCGGCAATAGGAAGGACAGCAGGAGCCACGTGAGAATCTAGCGACCATCAAGTTGCTAAAAAATTGTACTTTTGCAAGGATGCATCTAAACAGATGGCTTGACTCAGAAAACGAAGCATCTGAACCTCCCTTCTGGAGGCTTAGCCTCTTCCAAGGTTCATTTTGGTTCAAAACAACCCATGACCAGGACTCTGTCTGGCCTGCTGAGCTGGCCCAGTGTAGCCCCAGCTCCAAAGCAGGGCCGGCACTGGCCAGCCCTCCCCCAGCACCACTCTGAGAGCAGCAGGGAAGGGTGTGGTGAAGGCCTCCGCGTGCTCCGTGGTGGTTTATTTAACTTTGGTTTACTATTTAAGCATTCCAGCAGTTACCAATCAAATTCAGAGACTAGTCCCATAAATCAGGACAGAGCCCGGGCACTCCTACTCTCTGGGTTCTGGTAACCAGGAGGGAACAGGGCACCAGAAGAAGGTGTTGAGTTACTCTCTCTGAGCCCCTTGGGGAAAGCCAAGTTGCTGCCTTCAGGGAGATGTTGATGGAAGGTGATGAGGGCGCTGCTGGTTGTCAGAGAGGGTCAGGGCCTTTCTGTGTGTGTGTGTGTGGGTCTCATTATGTCAGATGCTGGGGCCCTAAGTGCTTGCTGGCCCAGATCTGGAATGTTTCAGGCACTTTGAGGGAACCCCAGGGGGAAAAAGAGCTCCAAAGATAGCCATGAAGCCACACTTGTAGGCTGTGGGAGTAAGAAGGCCATGTGCATTCAAGGTCAAGATGTAGGACTTGGCCAAAGGCTGGCTGTGGTCGCCATTAGCAGGGAGAGATTTGAGGGGGCTAGGCAGTTTTTGCTTTGTCTTGGGGTGGAGTGCAGACCATGAACTCCATCATCAGGACAGGGAAGCTGCTGGGTAACAGTCCCCACATGCATCTGAATGAAAATCCAACTGAACCCCAGCCTGGCTTTGGCAAGATTAGGAAATCTTGTCCCCAGGGTGCTTGAAGTATGGCTAAGCCTGTCTCTTAGACATACCTGTTTGGGGCTGTGGTAAGGAGGATCGGCCCAATCTAGACGGGGTCTGGATTTCTGACTTGATCCAATCAGCACGCCTGCTCTGCAGAGGCCTTTGGGGACTGTCAGCACCACAGTGACCAGCGTCAATGGAAAGTTCCTGTTTTAAGCTGGAAGTAAACCAGATGTTGAGTATGCAACTACCTGTCAGTGTTGATCCTGGTTCACATGAAGATGGCTCCTTGCAGATGTGTGGGCTAATCAAAGCCAACTGGCTGTCTGGTTTAAATAGATCTGACTCGTTCCTGGTCCCTGACCTCCAACAAACTGATTCAGCCTTGAAAGAAGGTTAATGATAGCTCAATGTCAGGATTCCTCTGAGCACCTACTGTGTGCTAGGCACCATGTGAGGCCTTGGGGTTTCATATAAGTCTTCTCCTTAACAAGGTCTTCAGGCTCATTGATTTGGCCTTGATTTGGCCTTGACCTACCTCTCCAACCAGATCTGTGCCACTCCCTCCACTGGGTGTCAGTTACACTGACCTCAGGGCCTTTGCACATGCTGCCCTTATTCTTGGAGTGTTGTTCTTGCTCTTCACAGAGCTTCACATGGCTTTCAGATCAGAAATGCCCTTCCTGGTTATCCCAGCTAGAGGAGATTCAATGGACAGCCATTACATCTTCATCCTAAATTTTTTAATACCCCTTACCACAATTTATAATTATTTTGCTTATGGTTGTTTGTTCAGTAGAGTGGAAGCTCTGAAATCAGACTGTGTGAGTGCAAATCTCTGGCTCTTCCTGGCTCTCTGTCTTAACCTCAGCGCCTCAGTTTCTTAATGTGTAAAATGGAAATGGTAACAGTAGCTTAATTAAATCTTACACTCAATGATCCCATATTTCTCTTAATAAAAATCAGCATAACAATGCATTCTCATAGACAGAATGCAGCCATTCACAAAAAAATCTCAAAAACGTGTATTCATAGACTATGATTATTAAAATAAACCACATGTCTTTAGTAAAGGGAGCAATTTACAACTATAATATCAAAAGATTTTTGCTTGCCTATAAATATACAGAAATAATTCATATATAATTCAGAATTTTAGAAATCCAATCTCACAAAGGATAACCTGAGATATTTATGACATATGAGTTGATATGTGTAAAACAACTGAATTCAGATGCTTCAAGTTTATTTCTACAAAGCTGTCCATTTTTAGGATTTAATCATTTGCTAGTTCAGCATACTGAGAGGAGACCAGGTAGTTAACACATCTAAAACAGCAGGTGTTAACAACACGAATGAATAACTGTGAAATAATAGCAAGGTGATAAAACAGAAGGAATTTTTTTTAAAGGACGCATTGTAAAGTAAACATGAAAATAATGTTTTACAACAGAAAGACACATATTTAGGGTATTTTTGAAAGGAGAAACTGGTGGTGAAAAGATGCCTTTTAGTGGAGAATTGAGTATTAATAATATCTGATAATAATATGTCATAATATGGTGGCTGTGGTCATAGGAATGGCATGATCTATTTCTATTTCTATCTATTTCTAGCACTTTCACTAGCAATCTAGAACTTTCTTTGCTCCTTAGTGAGAGCGTTTTGAAGTCTCTGGAGTGGTGCACATATTACCAGTATTGGATACTGAGGAGAGTCTAGCTTTCTCTCTCCAGCCAGTACTGTTGACATTCAGCATTTTGTTGACGTTGAATTAAGGGGTCTGGGTAGCTGAGTTTCCATATTTCCTGTACAAATTCTGAATATTCAGGGTCTGCACCCAATAAAATTCACAGGACATTAAAGCTCTGTGGAACGGAATTTCATTCTTAACTCAGAAATGATATAAATGCTTGTAATTTTTTATAGTCATCATTCTGAGCACCAGTAATCACTGATGATGTGGAACTGGTTGGCAGGTGCTTTAATGGACACACCTTTTGTTCCTGAGGCTGGATTTAGATTTCATGGTGCTGGAGTTGTTAACACTTGGTAAGTGGTTTCCGTGGGCACTGATCTAAGTCCTTTCTGGGTGAACTCATTTTCCCCCCTCAATTAGGGTGTTTTCAATTTTATTTTTATTTATTGAGGTAACATTGGTTTACAACACTACATGTGATTCAGAGGTACAGGTTCCCACCCCCTCGGATGTATGTCTTTTTTAAAAAAAAATGTTTTGATGTACTAATTATTCATTCATTCATTTATTTGAGGCTGGGACCACCCCCTTCAGATGTTACTATTAGGTTCACTCCTTTAATGGTGACAGGACTTGTTAGGGATAAGGACGGTTATTAGTTTCATTTCACACATGATGAATCTGAGGCCCAGAGACAGAGGTAAAATAACTTGCACAACGTCCCCATTTGTAAGTGGAGGTGCTGGGCTTGGCCCCTGAGACGTTGGCTCTAGACTCTGTGTCTTTAAATCGCTCTCCCATACTCAACTCGGGTTTGTGCGGCTGTTTTGGTGGGGTGTGTATGTAAGGGAATTATATAAAAAGTACTTGAATATTAGTACTTGACTATTGGTGATGATGCATGTGTGTGTGTGCATATGTGTGTGAGAGTGCACATGCACACACATGCACCAGATGTTTACCTTCTCCAATGGGTAAATTAGTCTTTCACCTTCTAGCTGGAAATTCCACCAACAGTTATTAAGGTCTTTAGGTTAAGAGTTTCTTTGCTCTGGTGATTCTTTTTCAAATAGAAATTCACTTGGAGGAGATAAAAACTTGTGAATTAACACTTCAAATGCCCTAAGATGATTCATTTGGAATTGAATTTCTTCTGTGAAGCACTCTTAAAATGGAGGTATATGGAAACCTCGGACAAATTCATTAAGCTGAGTCTCATTGTAACTTGTAAAACCTAATTTAAAAGTTAAATCAAGTATAAAATGTTTAACTCTTGGTAGGGCTATTATGTATATGTTGTAAAATAAAGGAATCAGAATAATCCATCCTTTGTGGAGACAAAGGAAGCTTTGTACTCTTCAGTGGGAATGTAGCCTGGCCCTGCCCCTGCAGAAAACAGGATGGAGGTTTCTCAAAACATTAAAAATAGATCTACACATGATGCAGCAATTCCACTCCTGGGAATCTACCTGAAAACTGCAAAAACACGAATTTGAAGGGGAATATGCACTCCTGTGTTCATTGCAGCACCATTTACATTAGCCTGGCTGTGGAAACCACCTAAGTGCCCAGAGACAGAGGAGTGTATTAGGAGGGCGTGGTGTATATACACAATGGAATATTACTCAGCTATAAAAAAGTTTAACTCTTGCCATTTGTGACAACATGGATGGAACTGGAGGGGATCACGCTAAACAAAATAAGTCAGAAGGGGAAAGACAAATACTGGATGGTGTCACTTCTATGTGGAATATAAATAAACAAAACAAATGGTCAGATAAAGCCAAACCAGTTACAAACCCTAGAAATCTGAGTGTAGAACTGAGACTGCCCAAGGGGGAGGGGGTGTGGGGAGAAGAATGTGGGGAAGGGAGCATAGTGGACAGTAGGGGACGGCTGTGGTCTTGATGGTGGGCATGGTGCGGTGACAACACCCAAGGGGGGCGATCCTGTACCTCTTAACATCTTTTAGTGAAAGATAGGTAGACCGCTTCACATTTCATGCGATTATTGGTATGTTTGCTTTCTTATCTACGCAGCTAGCTGGCTAGTTCTCTTTTATTATATTTTGTCAAGTTATTTCAGATATTTTTTAAAGTTTCCCTTTTAAAAATCATACTATGTTTCCTTCTCTGCAAGCTTATTCCTTGTGTATTCTTTTCTTTTTTGGTGACCAATGCAGATATGCATCCTTGGCATTAGAGGATCATTTAAATTAGTGCTTTTCCTTCTCCAGACAATGCTAGGATCTTTGAAGTAGATTTTTTAACTCTATTTATCTCCCTCCTTCCTTTTCACTTTTGTCATGCATTTTAATTCACCATATGTTAATTCCCAGGAGATATTATTATGATTAGGTTTACCCACATAACACAAATGACCTTTTCCCTTTTTCTTCATTTTTTCCTGCATTACTGGGTTTCCATCTGGGATCATTTTTCTTTTGTCTACAAAACAAAACAAGACGAAAGCAATTCCCTTTAGTATTTTAATACAGGTCTGCGAATGATTAATTCTCTTAATTTTTATTATGGAAATGTCTATTTTGCCCAGTTTTATTTTCAGTTTTTTTAAAATCTATTGAGATAGAAATTACATAGAGTAAGATGCACAAATCTTAAGATTATAGCTGAATTTATTTTTATATTTGTACAGGCCTGTGTAACCGCCACCCAGATGATGATATAGAACATTTATAGCACCCAGCCTCCCTCGCCCTCTGAAGTCAATAATGATTGTTCAGAAGTAACCTCTACTCTCACCTTTAGATTAGTAGGTTGGATTGGTTTTTAACTATTTTGAAAATAGTAATACTATATTAGGTATATAAATGGAATAACATTTTATGTTTCTTTTATGTCTTCCTTCTTTGGCTTAATTTTGTGAGCTTCATTTAGCTTATGTAGGGAGCAGCAGGTTTAATTTTCATTGCTGTATAGTATTCCATTATGACATTACCATAATTTATTTGTTCTACTGCTGATGTCATTTGGATTGTTTCAGTTTTTGACCTTTGTAAAAAATGACATTCATGTTCCATTAAGTGTCTTAAGTGCTTCCATGCACGTTCTTAAGTCTTTGGAGGACGTAGTGCAAACCTTTTATGCATATACCTGCAAAGGAAAGTTGAAAGTGCTGGGGGTCTGAGATATATATATAAATATATATATAATATAATTATAGTTATTAATTATAATATTATAATATATATTAGCTTTAATATACATCTTGAGCATCCTAGATGGTAATACCATTTTACATTCTCACCAATGGTGTTTCATGTCTTCAGCAGTTGAAATTGTTTTTAAATTTTATCCCTCCTGGGGGGTGTGTGATATTATCCCATAACAACTTTGATGACCAATAAGGTTAAGCAACATTTCCATGAACTTATTTGCTTTTTGTGTTGTTTTTTTGTCCACTTGAAAATATTTTTTACATCTGTTTCTTGTTGTTATGTAAGAGCTCTTTATATGTTCTAGACACAAGCACTTTGTCAGATATTTGTGTTGCAAATATATTTTTCTAGTTTGTTGCCTTTTTACTCTCTTAATATTTTATTTTAATGAAAGGAATCTATTAATTTTAATGAAATACAATTTATCAACCTTTCTCTTGGGGGTAATGTTTTTCATTTCCTTTCTGAAGAAACATTTATTTATCTCCAAATCATAAAATATGTTATGCTTTCTTCTAGAACCATTAATATGTTCCATCTCAAATTATTTTCTGTGTAGAGTATGAATTCTGTTTTTTTTATACAGATATCCAATTTGCTTAGCACTGCTTATGGAAAACACCATCTTTCCCCCATAGTACCTCGGCAATAGCACCTCTGTTGTAAACCAGCTGACTGTGTGTGTGGGTCTGTTATGGTATCCTACTCTGTTCCATTGGCCCATTTGTCCTTGTAGCAATACATTCTATCTTTAACACAATACTTAATAAGATTTGATATATTGTAAAGTACAGCTTCAATTTTATTTTTTAAAATTGCTTCTGAGCCCTTTGCATTTCAGTATAAATTTTAGAATCAGTTTATCAACTTCCAAAAAGATACTTGCTGAGATTCAATCAGAATTTCACTAAATCTATGGATTCACTGCCAAATTAGAAATTTCTTTGTGAGAATTGACATGTTAACTATATAAAGTTTCCCAAGTCAGGAACATGATAATCTCCCATGTATTGAGCTCTTAATTTTTCTGTGTAAATGTTTATGATTTCACTGCAGAGTTTTTATATAGCTTCTATTTGATTTATGCTTAAACATTTGATGTGTTTTGGTGTATATATGTATGCATGTATATATGTATGTATATACAATAAACATATGTGTATATATATACACATGTGTGGGTATACATATTTTTAAATTTAATTTTCCAATTGTTTAACCTCCACTTTTGAAGGATATCTTACTGGGTATGAAATTCTGGTTTGGCAATTTCTTTCAACATATTAAAGATACTATTTCATTTACTTTGTCTTCCCTTCTTTATCGTAAGAAAATAGCTTTGGTTTTATTGGTTGTTTTGCCCTCATGTCTGCTTTAAGATTTTCAGTTTGTCTTTGGCTTCAGCTATTTTTACTGTAATGTGCCCAGATGTATTCTTTCTTTGCATGTCTTCTATTGAGGTTTATAGCATTTCTATAGCATTAATCCATGATAATGTTATTTTTCAAGTTTTAGAAAATTCTAGCCATTATTGCTTAAAATATTGCTTCTGTCTTCTTCCTTTTCTTCTTCCCTTTTGGAGCACCAATTACATATATTTTAGATCTTTCTGTCATGCCCTGTATGCCTTTTACGTTGTTTTATGCATTTCCCACCCCCTTTCTACCCATTCTTCAGCCTTGTCTACTTTCTATTGTATTGTCAGTAACTGAAATTCTCTCTTCAACCATTCTACCCTTCCATTAAAGCCCTTTATGAATTCTCAGTTTCAGTTATTTTATTTTTTCTACAATTTCCATCATAGAATTTCCACTTTTTAAATGCAATTCTTTTTTATTCTATTTTTTTTTTCTCCAACGTGTTACTTACTATGGCTATAGAAGAGATTGGCAACTGTACACCTCCTAGGCTGCTGAGTTTTACTTACAGGTAAACTCTGTCTGATAACTGTGATCTGAGTTAACTGTAGTCGGTTGTTACTATGAGGGTTTTTTTTTTTTTTTTTGTCTAGGTTCTATTTCCTGGTATGATCAGGTAATTTAAAATAGTTATCATGTAATTTTAAATTCATACTTCTATATGAATTTTGCAGAGATTTTGGATAATGTTACCTTCATTCAGGGAGAATATACCTATCCTTGAGCAAGCTGCAGAGAGGCAGATTTCTTGACTCCCCTCAACACAGGAGTTAGTGAGCTGGCCCCTGTGAAGTTGAAAATCCACATATAGCTTTTGATTTCCCCAAAATGTAATTACCAGAAATCTTATCAATAGCATAAACAATTGATTAACCCATATATATATATAATAATTCCAACAACTAAATGTATTGAAAAACATGCAAGAACTGCACGACATCACTTTTTATTGCATAAGCAATTTACTGGAAAATTGAACTGCTCACATGTAGATGATTAGCATCATGTAGCATTTAAGCCAATATAACAAACACTTGCGCTCACCAGAATAGCAACAGGAGGTGGCTGTGAGATGATTACAGTATACATACAGCAGGCACTAGTTAATTTTACACAGTTATGATTTAATACTACTTCTTTATTTACATTTTTCACTACTTGTGATGCCACATATGGTCTGTGTGTGTGTAGGTTTTGATAATTTTAACTTTTAATAGTAAATTTGTACATATGGTAGAAAACGATAGACTATCACTTACATATATTTTATGAATTCATGACATACGTAACTCTTAATGTTTTCATTATTTCTAGACTATGCATTTTATCTGTAAAATTTTTCAAATTGCTGCAAGTTTCCAAAAGACTTTCCTCTCTGTTTATTGAAAGATACATGGATCTACACTGTTCAAATTCATGATGTTTAAGCGTCAACTGTTTTTCAGTCCATTCAGAGAGTAAGCTGACCAAGTCCAGTGTGGAGTCTTTGCAATGCTTGGTCCTCTTCCTGCTTGCTCTTGCTCCTAGGATATCATCCTCTGGGGTTCCCAAGTAAATGCCAGCAGGGTTTCCTGAAGTCTGTATTCCTTGGTGGATCTGGAATTCAATTCTTTACATTTCTGTCATTTTGAGATAATTAAAAATTCTGCTCTGCTAGCCTTAGCCTCTTCTTCATGCCACTTAACCAGAAAGTACCTCTAGAAGAAGACATGGCAAGTGGGGCTCAGTCTTGTGCACCTTGCTTCTGTAGGATTTTGTCCCCCAAACCCTAGATGCCTTGGCAACCATGCACACCAGGTTTGGTCTCTATATCTGTGAGATTGCCTAAGCTCTGTTGGCACCCCTACTTCTTATCAGCCTCATTCCTTTTTGCTTCTTAACTTCTTATGCTATACCTGAAACTGGCAAATGCATCAAAGGGAAAAGAGGTGTGCAGAAATTTGGGCTCACCTCAGTAAAATGCCCAGCCTTCTCAAGTCCCAGGTCCCTTGGCAATTCTCTGATGCCTTCAGACAGGTAGTTTTTGGAGTTTATCCAAATTCCTAGTGAACACTCCTGCTGAGATCTACTGGAAGCTCTTCCATCATAGCTGGGAAACTCTTGCCGTCTTCAAGTGTTAAAAAATACAAGTCACATTCTCTAACCAACCTGAAGTAAGATAAATAAAGCAATATTTAATCAAATAGAATACCATATGACTCTATTTATAGTTCTTTCACTGTCTGTTATGATGCCTAATAGCTTCTGGAATGTCTTAATATGAATTCAACTGCAGGGCAAGTTTTGATCTTTTTATTAATGTTAAGATAGCAAAAGGAAGATTAAAATGTGACTTAAATATTCCTCAGAGTGAAAGATCCCTGGCGTGCAGGAATGTGGGTATTACAACAATGTGGCCACCAGTTGAAGAAAGGGAAAGCTGACCGAGGAATTCATGTCTATTGCGGTTCAGCCAAATGCAAGTGTAGGGAGGTCTAGGTGCTGGGATCACAATGAGCTCCGTTGCTTGAAATCCTCATTGCCCTTCTTTCTGCAACATGAATATCTCAGCAGCCCAGGAGGTCTACAGCTGCCAATCAGTCTGCAGTCATTGAAAGAGAAGCCCCTTTTTAAATTGACAGCATTCTTAAAGCTGTCAAATAAAAATCTAAAGGGCAGGATTTATGTCTGTCTTGTTCAAAGGATACCTGTCTTTAGAAATGCCTACTTCAGATTAATGGATGGAAAAAAGAGGCCATTCTCCCCTTTTTCATTTCTTGATACATTATGCACTTACTGTGTGTGCTCAGGTAGTCTGAGGCTCACATAACAGATCTAAAACACTATCTGCAACAATTTTGACAACTTAGCACTCTAGGTAGTAGCCAAGACTTAGCTAGCGAGTCTCAGTGGCCTGCTGCTCAATATAAGTGCTACGGGAGGCTGCCCAGGGGGCTGGGCTGTGACACCCAGAGGGGTCAGGGAGCGCTGCCTGGAGGAGGCAAGTTTTATTGATGCCAGTGCTCAGCAGCTCATAGCCATTACTTCCAGAATGAAATGGTGCCCTCCTCTGCTTCATAATTTCCACTAGCTTTTTCATCCTCTTTTGTTTCTGTAACTTGACAAGTGCCACTTTAGCATTTGGCACTTTAGCATTTGGTGCTTTATCCCAGAGCAAATCCATCTCCAGTGCAAATGGAGTGTCTCCACAGGCTTCCTCCTCCATTGGACTTTTGCCATCTGTTGTAGAATGAATACTCACCTGCAAACAGCTCCCTGCCCCACCCTTGGGTGTCCCCTAGGCGTTCAGTAGTTGCCAGAGGAGGAACGAAACAGCAGGGGAAAGAGGAAGAGAACCAGAACCTGAGAGGTTCGGGTGCTTTGAAGGAGTTTCAACAAATTAGTGGCGTTGAGAGAAAATTCTTTTTAATCATTTCCTCCCTTTTTTTTGTTGGCTCTGTGAATTTTTCCAGAAGGCAATGGCCAGAACTTTATGGAAACCAAATGATATGTTATTTGAGAGAAATAAAAGACAATGATTCAGACTATCAATTCATCTCTCTGTAGTTTAATAGAGTGTTTCCCAGGCCCCTCGTCCTTGGAATCCACGGAGTGGGGGGTAGTATTTAAGGCTGATGTTAATTTGTCAATGGGAATAGTTCTTTTAATAGGTGATGGCCCTGGCAAGGAGGCGCTGGCAATGTGTGTCAAGGGGGCTCAGCAGGCAAGGTACGAATGAGCAGGGTTGCGTGTGGAAAGCAGAGGTCAGGTGGGGGCCCTTATGGTGGAACATTCCCCAGTCCAGGGTGGAAATTTGTAGGGCTCGACTGAACTGGCTGTTGGGATCGAGTTGCTTTCTTGCATGTGGCGGCTACACTCGCACTTCATGCCTCACCCAGTTCCCTCTACTGAGAGCTGCTGGAGTAAGGGTTGCAATGCTCAGAAAATTCTCAAACCCATGAACGTCTCTGCCTTCTGGGCTCCAGCAAACTCCCATGGAGGCTCTGAAGACATGATGGAAATGTGGGAGCCAAGTGTAATCTGAGTCCTTGGGGTTGGAGAATATGGGGTGCAGGGGAGCTGGGATTAGGGGGTAAAACCCAGGCAAGGGAGGTCCCCAGAGTGTGCAGTGTTCAGTTGTCATTCCCTGCCTTCAGGCTGTTTACCATCTTAGATCATGGCTAAGAGGAGATATTAATGGTGTGTGTAGACTAGGGATGCACAGACTTAGCCTGTAGTGGGCCACAGAGTAAATACTTTATATTTTTCAGGCTCCATTGCCTCTGTTGCTGCTGCTTAAATCTGTCGTTGTCATTCAGAAGCAGCCACCAATCACACATACACAAATGAGTGTGATATGTTCCAACAGCACTTTATTTGGGGACACAAAACATTTGAATGTCTTACTTTTATTTATTGATTGTATTATTTTTTCATTGAGGTAACAGTGGTTACAGTGGTTTATGATTTGGGGTATATGTCCATCGCTCTTCAGAAATATGTTCCTACATCATGCCCAATGTCATATCGTTTTCACTAGGCATGAAATATTCCTCTTTGAATTCTACTCTCCCCAACCGTTGAATTGCAGTAGCCATTCTTAGCTCGAGGGCTATATAAAAGAGGGTGAGCTGGAGTTTGTCGGTGGCTGCAATTTGTCATCACCTAGACAACAGGATGCTTGGAGAGACTCCTATCATAGCTGATGATGGATTTGACCAATTTAAATGATGAAGCAACTATAAGATGTGATGGGACTCAGTCTACATTCTTTCATTCAACAAACATACATTGAGCATCTACTGTGAGTCAGCCTGGCCTTATCACTGGCCACACACACAGTGGTCGGCCACATGGCTAAGGCCTACCCGCAGGAGCTCATGTTGTTTTGCATCTGAGGACAATTAGCCATTGAGGCTGATCCTGGATGACTAAGGGCTAAGCACTCTTGTCTAGGAGATGGAGCTAAAATTATACGCCAGATTCAGAGAACAAAATCTACAAAGGCAGGAGGAGGGCCACATTTGTTTGGCATTTCAAGGACTTGGTATAAACCCATAGTGCATTGCAGCTGAATTACAGGCAGCATGATCTTAAGCTCTACTAATAAAACGTCAAGGTGTGACAGTCTGTCCTTCTTTGGGCTGGTCAGGTCCCACTTTGAATGTTGGCTCAGAACTGTTGTGATTCCTTATTCAACAGGTGTTTATTGAAGGCTTACCTATGGTGGGGGAGAGGGGATTGAGCAGTCATTTCTCTGGGGGGCTGGAGGCCTGTTATAGGTTCTACTTGACTCATGGTTCTGGAATACAGCTGGGACAAAAAAGTGCTTTCACAGGGGCTTAGAAAAGCATGTGGGTTACAGAATCACAAACAGCTACTAAGACCATCTGTGCCTTGCCTCGGTGACTGAGGCTGATATCAGGGCAGGACCGTGTGCTCCCACCACCAGTGCTTCAGGGTTCTGGCAACAGAATCTGGAGCTAGAGCACACCTGTGTCTGCCAATTTGGCAATCTTGATATCAAATAGATGACACTGTATTTTCTGATGAGAACCTTTTAGAAGGAGAGTAGGCCCTAAATTACCTGCTAATAGAATTATTTATTACTTAATATTATATATTTAATAGTATATAATTTTAACATTATTGTATTTAATAATATGAAATTATATATTATTCAATAATTATTTATTATTCTTTACTTCCATTATGTAATGAACAATAATGTTCATAATTATGACCTTGAGGCACTAAATGCATCATTAAAGAGTAAATAGTGTTTAATCTCATCTTGATGTTAAATATGACAGTTCATTTCAATTGTTTGAAAAATGATACCCTTGATATGATAAATATAACTCTTTATTAAGAATGTTTAATTATCAAATGCCCATATAGTCTCTTACCAACTTAGTTAACAGATTACCATTTTTCTAATAGCTATAGAAATAAGCATCTAGTAAGTAAATAGCTCTTGTTTGCCCTGAAAGATCTGAGATACAATCCCAACATCCATTATTTTCTGGAGGAAAATAGGAGTACCTGCTCAGCCATTTGAAAAATCTAACACATTTCATCAACTCTAATATGCTTTGTTGTCTTCCTTCTCTCTCTCTCTCTCTCTCTCTCTCTCACACACACACACACACACACACACACACACACACACAAGACCCGTATCCCTGAGTCACATACATACACTCTTTCTTACAAAATATAAAAGTAGGCCTTTCAATTAATAACATTTTATATTGAATAAAACAGCATTTTAAAATAAATGATTCTATGCTTAGTGGTGGGAACTTGGGGTGACTTTGTGGGGGGACGGGCTTCCATTGAGGGTCATGCTCTCCATCCCTCTGTTCCCAAAGCTATGGTAAATAAAAATAATATTTCTTAATCTGAAACATTGATATTTTCTCAATATTATGTAAAACATGAATAAAGTCATCTTTGTTTTTATTTATCTGCAACAAAACCCCTAAAAAACCAGTATGTATGCTGTGCAGATGCACCTTGAAGAAAAGTTTCTGTCCCCATTAAAGACAGTTGCTAACCCAAAGCTTCTCTTAGGTTAGAAAATCAGCAGAGCCACTTTATAGGTAAGGCATTTTTATTTCAAGTATATCTTTGCGTTTTTTAATGAAACAGCCTCTAAATCCCATTTTCCTCATCATCATGCTTGCATGCAATGCATGAAAGAAGCAAGATGTAAGTAACATTTTTATTTTTAGATGAAGGTGATTTTTTGGTCAATTGCTAACTCATGGACTCACTGGATATGAGTTCTCAGCTATTCTTTTCATCTAAATCAAGACCAGAAGACTCATTGATGTGCTGAAACTTGTTGGTAAAGAGATTATTCTGCACTTGGTTACAGGTACAGAAGACTCATTGCTCCAGTTAGGTCTCTCAGAGAGAGGAGCCTGGCTGGTGTGACTGGCGGTTGAAATACTTTTGACACATCTTCCTTCTGTTTTTCATTCCAAGGAGTTCTTTTCAGAGTTCAAAGACTCTCCCTTTCTAAGATTCTAGAAACCCAGTAGTAGCTGATCGTCTCCAAGTTTGTCCTATGCTCTGCTTTTAAAACTAATCAAATCTGGTTGCTCAACTTAATTTGGCTAAAGGGGCTTGATTCCAATTTCCTTGTGAAGTCAGGGAAATGTGACTGTGTTTCTGAGTCTCTTCAATGGAGAGAAGAAAGAAATTGACATGTTGTTATAGATAATTTTCTTTGCATTTCCTTGTGTTTGAAGTTACTCTGTGCAATTTAATAATCACCCATTTTTTTTTTTTCTGTGCCTTTGGTTAAAAGCTTTCTGTAGAATAGAAAAGAAACCTATCCCCACAGGCAGGGCTGTGTATCCACGTTACCTGTGTAACATTTTGCTGTTCAGTCTTGGAAAACAGCAAAATATGTTTTTAACCCTTCAGTCCCCCAGCTTTTCTAGCTCCAGTGTTGTCATCAGGCAACTTTGAAGAATTACAAACATGGCAGAAAATTAGCCAGCAATTCAATGGCGACACCGCCATGCCTTTATTAAGCATGTAAGTTTTTTGCATGAATGTTAATACTTTCCAGAAGTTTAGGGACATCTGATTTTTTTTTTCAAAACTAAAAGAGGGGTAACTCTTGCCATCCTTCCAAAGAATCTTCCTGGCTACGCCAGTCTAAAAATGCCTTCAACCTGAGGCGCTCGTGGGCCTTGACGTTCATCACTGAAGACTTTGCTTGTGTACTTGCAAGTTATTTCCCTGAAAACATTTTACCAAAAGATATTTCACCTCTGCTGTAATCGCAAGCCTTTATCTTTCTTTCCCTTTTCCCATCTTTATTTCATTCTTATCCTAAAGATAATCTTTCTCTTCCAATAAAGGTAATGTTTGTTGTAGAAATGACTTTTAAAACCCCTGCATGTATAGTGAAGAAAATAAAAATCATCTCAATTCCCACTTCTCAAGGGTTCTAGTTTGGTATTATTACTTCTATCTGGTAACTTTTTGTTACTAAAAAAATTTTTTTTTCTCTTTTGAGATTAAGTGATGATGCATTTGTAATGCGCTTTTCACTTAAAATGTTCTAAGTCTCTCCATATGTTGTCAAAATGATTTAGAAGTGTGTTTTTGATAGCTGCATACTGTTCTACAATATGTTGATCATATTTCCCCAACTATTCCATGACGGCTAGCCGTTTAGGGTGAATCTAATTTTGACTTCACTTTGTGAGTTGATATATAATGACCAGTTCTGTACAAATTTATGTCAGCATTTTATTCCCATATCTTTTTATCACTGCTGCAGGAGTCCATAAATTTTTTGGTAAAGGTCCAGGCAGTATATATTTCTGTGGTATGTTTTCTTGCAAGGACTCCACTCTTGTGGAGTGAAAGTAGTCACAGACAGTAGGCAAATGATTGTGTGGGGCTGGGATGCAATAAAACTTTATTTACAAAGACGGGATGTGGCCCTTGGGCCTATAGTTTACAACTCTTCCTCTGATGTATGCAAATTTATGCTCGTATATCTCAAAATCTTTTTTAGAATTAGGCTGGTAATTAATCACAAATCAATTGCATCACGCTCTTCTACTGAGTCTTTAAAGTCAGGACACCTGGGGCCAGGCCAATTCCCTGGCAGAGATTCGTGTGGGCCTCTGGGGCAAGGGACTGCTTCCCCGCCTGTGGCTCACCTGGCTTGTCTGATGGGTTGTCTCCCTGCCTGTAAAACCTTTGGGAAAGTATCGCTTGCTCTGGAGCGACCACCCCCTCAAATTGACCCTGTGTACAAAGTGACTCCAAAGTCCTTGCCTGTGTGCCTCCCTGCCTGCCTCTGCCAGACCATCACTGCGTGCAGCCTCCAGCCAGTCAGCTAAAGGAGAAATGCAGTGACAACTTGTCCATCTGTCTTCAGAGAGCTCAGCCCTCCAGTTGTCTCTGGTCAGATTCCATGTCCTCAAGCTTTGAACGTTTGAAGTGAAACAAGGGCAGTGAGTGAAATGTTCTCTCATATTTGATCATCTCAAGTCCCGGTAGCTGTCCTGTGGTGTGCCTCCAAGGGAGAGGGTTCCTGCGTATCTCTAGGCTGTGCCAAAAATACACGCGCAGGCATAAGATGGTGGGATGCTCTCGCCCCAGGAATAATCGAAAGGACGTCAAGGAGTCGCGGCATCCCTATATTTTCATGGATGCAAGAAGTGCAAATAATTAGCTTTAAAACCCCAACCTGCCTCCTCTCTTTTAAGGGGTAATCAAGCTTTGTGTGACCCTGCAGTCTGTTAGAGTAGCGTGAAATGTTGCCTAGAACGCTAAGAGGTTGTCTCTGAACATGCCCCGCTATTAAATCAACTATCATGTTGGGATAAAGCTGGGTCAGGCTCACCGATTGTAACTTGAGATGTGACTTTTTAGCCTGTATCAGGCTTGTCTCAAGTTCCAGGCAGTGAATTTCAACTTACTGATAATTTATTGCTCACGGGGAGGAGTTAATTTGGGGGTTATTGCGTTTGTCCTGCAGATGATATTGGAGGGGAAAGCAACAGCATGGCCCACTCGCTCTAGGGTTTGCCAACAATAGATTTGCTTCTTTATCCTTAAAATCATTTGAGGAATTTTAGGGGAGAGGAGACCAATGCCGGTAGAAAAAATGTTAACTTAATAAAAGGGACTAAGATCAGATTTCCCTCTTTCTGGCCACCTCCTGCCTGGAATCCTTTTGTTGACTTCTTGAAACTTCCTGTGATTTATAGGACCCCTTTCCTGTAGGCCGAATGCCTTTTGATTAAGAAGTGAACCACAGCTCTGAAACCACAGGGACAGCTGCTGTTTGAATTATCCAGAACACTTACTGCCATTTTCCACTTTATTGTGCAAAGACATCCTCAGGCCAGAAGTGGCCCTGAAGGCAAGCAGGCGCTCCAGGGCTCTAGACTGCAACACCTCCCCACCCCCAACTTTCTGTATCTTTTAGTTCTTAAAGAAGAAAGTCTCCGGACTTCTAGATAAGGGTGGGAGAGTAGTGTTCTATTGCATTCTGGATTCCTTCTCACTCCGACATCCTAAAAAGTCCTGCAAACAACATCTCAACTGCCTAGAACAGTGATTCTGAGGGAGGGTTGGTGGGGGGGGGGTGTCTCTCTCCCTAAAGGACCGTTAGGATCTGGCATGGCAGTGGAGGCACCGGGGAGGGGGCGTGTGGTGTGAAAACAAAGCAGAGCTTATCCCTCTAGCCAGGCCATTGGTGTAGTTTGAATTTCAAACATTACTAGAGGGCATGGCAACATCACGGGGCCAAGGCACACAGGTCGTGTAACAGGGTGGTCCCCAGGAAAGGGGGAGGTTCCCTGCCCCACCCAAGGGAGGGTGGAGCTGAGCAGGAAGAGGAGAAGCTGAAGAAGAGACGGAGGAAGGAAGCAGGATGGAGCCAGGAGACCTGGAGGAGGCACGTGGAGCCTAGAGACACGTGAAGAAGCTGCACTTGTCTTTTGGTCGTGGACTGGGTGACACAGATGTGGGTGAGACCCGTGGGGAGGTGACCATGGCAGCTTTTATCTTGATGTTGATTTTGCTCTTTTCCTTCTGGGCTTGTCCGGTTGTTTGTGACCCTTTTTTGTGGGTCCCCACGGGAAGATACTTTAGACTTGTGGCAGGCCTTGGGGCCTTGCTCTGGATTCCCATATGGATGGAGTTTTACCCACGAGGGGACGGGTAACTTTGGGTGCTTCATTTAGAAACTAGACTCTTTGCCTTACCTGTATTGTTTCCTAGTTTTTATTAAAGTTCCTTCCCATTAAAGTGTCATATGTTTTGTGTTGATGCGGCGGATGGCAGAACCCATTTAGAATAGGCAGGTTTGCGGGGTTTGGGCTGCCCCTCTCCCTGTCCTGTAACAGATTTGGCGCCCAACATGATTTAGGATAGAGCCATCCGTGGTTAGTCAGCCCCATGGGGAAATTGGGCTTCCCTATGGCACTGGCTACCATAAGCGCAAATGTGATTTTTGGTTTCTCTAGTGTGTTTGTTTCATATGTCCATTTGCTGTTGAAAAACTGGCTTGGGCTTTGTGAAGATTCTGGGCACCAAATCTGTTATAGGACAGGAAGAGGGGCAGCCCAAACCCCGCAAACCTGCCTATTCTAAATGGGTTCTGCCATCCGCCGCATCAACACAAAACATAGGAGACTTTAATGGGAAGGAACTTTAATAAAAACTAGGAAACAATACAGGTAAGGCAAAGAGTCTAGTTTCTAAGTGAAGCACCCAAAGTTACCCGTCCCCTCGTGGGTAAAAGTCCATCCAGATGGGATTGGCCCAGAACAAGGCCCCAAAGCCTGCTACAAGTCTAAAGCATCTTCCAGGGGGACCCACAAAAAAGGGTCACAAACAACCGGACAAGCCCGGAAGGAAAAGAGCAAAATCAACATCAAGATAAAAGCTGCCATGGTCACCTCCCCACGGGTCTCACCCACATCTGGGCCACCCCGTCCACGATCAAAAGATAAGCGCAGTTTCTTCACGTGTCTCTAGGCTCCATGCGCCTCCTCCAGGTCTCCTGGCTCCATCCTGCTTCCTTCCTCCGTCTCTTCTTCAGCTTCTCCTCTTCCTGCTCAGCTCCACCCTCCCTTGGGTGGGGCAGGGAACCTCCCCCTTGCCTGGGGACCACTCTGTTACAGTTGGGGGAGGATGAATAGCTCTCCCGGGCACAGAGAGTCCCACACCTGGGAAAAGGGGTAGTGAGATGTGGGGGTGACTCTGCTCTCAGCCCCTCAGGTCTCTGACTGGAACGGCCAGGGCTGGATGGACTGAACAATCAGAAGAACCTAGTCAATGCTCCTGTGGCACCTGGGGTTGGGGGAGACAGATGGAGGGTCCCTCAGCCTGGAGGGAGGCCGTCCTGCTCTCGCTGAACCTAGGACGCAGCTCGCAGCCCCTGGGCACACAGGAAGGCAGGTTTTGGTGAAGAGCGAGGTGGGAGCTGAGGGCAAGGGTTGGTGAGCCACCATCCTGGGCCAGTTTGGCCCATCGCCGGCTTTTGTAAACACTGTTTCACTGGAGCTCTGCCATCCCTCCCGTTCACCTGCTGTCTCTGGCAGCTTTTGCACTGCAGTGGCAGAGCTGGGTTGTTAGGACAGACTGAGCTGCAAGAGTGAAAACACACACATGGAAGGAGTGTGTCAGCTCCTGCTCTAGCGTGTGGGTCCCTGAAGCAGCCCGTGTCCCAGGTGATCCTTAGATGGCGAGGAAGACCAGGCACAGCCAGAGCACAGAAAGCAGAAAGTTCCACACCTGGGGGGCAGGTGAGACAAAGGGAGGAGGAGGAGAGTCGTGCCAGGTGTTCCCGTTGCTTCTCCTGCTAGTGCTTTCTCTTGTGCTTCCCGAGTGGTATCCGGCCAAGGTCTAGCAGGCCAGGGGCAGCTGACAGGATGGTTGCAAGTTCATCCGGGGTCAGTGACTGCTGCCCAGACCTCTTTGGTTAATGAAGATGGACACCATTCTGCACCTGGCGCAAAGCCCCCTGTTTAACATGACTGCGGGGAGTCGCACAGACACATTCTGGGGTGACTCGTGTGCTGAGGTCATCGCTCTCTCTGAAATCAAACAGACTGAAGACACACCTGCTGGGGCGCCCTCCCTGGTGCTCTCCCAGGGCCCGGACTGGGCACACACTGGCTCTCGCCGAGCGGCCTGCTGCGCCCCCAGCGGGAGGAGCATGTGGGTGGCGGGAAGGGAGCCAGCGGTGTTCGGAGAGGCAGGAGCACACCCAGACCCAGCTCTGGGGGACGCCGATGCATGCAACTTTACGTTTATAGATTTCAAAACTGTTTTCTGGAATTAAGCAGGTGATTAATCACAAATCCATTGCATCCTGCGCTTCCACCGAGCCCTCTAAAGTTAATAGACTGAGGGCCACGCCGGTGCTCGGACCGGCACCACCTGTGGGAGGGCTGAGTGGAAGTCCGGTTCCCAGGGCAGGGTACCATGCAGTTCTCGGCCACCCTCAGCTCTGAAGGTTCGAATTCCCTCTGTGAGGGGCTGAGTTGACAGCCTCACCTGGGCAGCTCAAGGGCTTCACGCAGGCAGCGTAGCTGGTTCCGTAGAAGCCTGTGCGAGACGGAAGCCTGGAGGCCAAAGAAGAGAGTCCTCCTCCTGGTCACCTCTTCTTACCCAGCCCCATCTCCTGGACCTTAGTGAGCAAGGCCCGGGAGGAGGCTCTCTCTCCTCTGGCCCCCCCAGCAGGCGGGTTGCGTGGTGCCCGGATGCAGGCTGGGTTGAGCTTGTTCCTCCCTGACCCAGACTCGGTGACCTGAAGGGACCCAGTGGGGAGGTACTCTTGGGGCGATTCTCCTGTTTATTCCTTTTGGATTTTCCTAGTTCTATGCTCCAGGGTAGAACTAGCCAAAGGTCATTCGGGGCCCCCAAGAAGGATGTTCCTGAAGTTTTGGACTTCTGGCTGGCGCCTCTGCCCACATAACCATAGAAACAGGATGGCAATTGGGGGCACTTAACACTTCCCTCTGCTGGCTCCCCCCCTTCCACAACATGTCTCCTCTTTCTGGGAAACAGAAGCTGTCATCCACCCGGTAGCATACAATTCACTCGAGTCACGTTGTAAAATCGGAGGCCAGGCCATGATTCCAGCGTCATCTGGCCTGCCTGCCTCTGACAGATTCCCTGGCTGGGTCCTGACCCTCTTTCTGTGCTGGAGCTGGAGCTCTGCGCTGTGTCATCTACGTCATCTGACTCCCTTTTAAGAGCAGGATTTTGCAGTAACCATATTCACGTGGGATTCTTTCTCAGCCTGGTCTCCGGCCTCTCGGGAAGACGTCAGCCGTTAATGAGACGCTGCTGGGCCCTGGCACGTCTGGCCCCAGGCAGATCCCACCGCCCTGCCCGCCACTCCTGCTCCAGTTCTGTCCCAGCGCGACAGGTCCTCTGCTCCGGGGACTCCCAAGTCTAGGCAGTGCCCAGGGGTCCTCTGTGAGTCCTACCCTGGCACCCACCTTCCCCTGCCCCCAGATCCTTTTGTAACCATTAGAATTTAGGATAAATTGTGTCTTTCTTGTTTGCCAAATGGAGCTGTGCATGCCTGGGCTGATTCCACAAGACTTTGAAGGTACAAAGTGTTCTTATAAACCTGGGATTAAAGGAGTAAAGTAAAAG
Source organism: Talpa europaea (assembly GCF_964194135.1). Taxonomy (NCBI): domain Eukaryota; kingdom Metazoa; phylum Chordata; class Mammalia; order Eulipotyphla; family Talpidae; genus Talpa; species Talpa europaea. The sequence goes on from NC_140077.1 coordinate 6,249,406, forward strand.
GGTCTATAGAGGGATGTGGAGAAACTTTCAGGACAGTGACCAAAGAAGTTGTTCTCTGCGCACCCCAGCAAAGAGTCCATAAAGGGAGCTACGTGTCAGCAGCCAGATGCTGTATCTGTGCAATATTATCATTCCTTGAAATAGGTGGGCAAAGGTGGGCAAGGTAGTTGATCGCAGTTGGGCAGAGCAGGTAACAGGTGCTCTTTAGTGCTTTTATTGTCTCGTTATGTGTATCACACTCTCTAGCCAGAGAAAAACAAACACATCACCTGGTTATTTAATAACAAGCAAAAAAGCCACATACCAAATCAGGGTGAAAAAAATAAACAGAGGGGAACAGATACTCTCCTCGGACAGGTGGCAGGTAGCAAGAGAAGCAGGATCCAGAAGGGAATCAAGGTGAGGCGTGTAGCTCCAATAAGGAACTTGCCCACATTGAGGTCAGGAGCCAAGGGAATCACTGGGTGTTGAGCACCCCGATGCCCAAGGGTAGTGTTCTCAACGGAAAGGCAGTCTGCCAGTCCCGTGGGCAGGTGGAGGGCCCCTCTCTCTGCATGGATGGAGCAGAGTAGAGTTCTTGGTTCCAGGGAGTTGGGTGAGTCAGGAGAAAATGGGGTGTGGTCAGGGGAAAAGGCAATGCAGAAGAAAGCGTATGAACTGTGACTTCTTGCTGTGAGCCACCTGGGCACCGAGCAGGCCCTGGGCAGAGGCTCCTCGCCAGCACAACCATCTATTTTACACATCAGCACGGTCTCTTGGCAGTTTTACTCGACACTGAATTTCAAGGAATGTAAGGAACGAAGGAAAGGTGGGACAATGGCACTTCGCTTTATTCAGAACCTCCCAAGGGCTATTTACCTTTTCTGCAAATTCTCTCACCCATGACTGCAGTGCTCATGGCATCTGTGTGCCCTAAACCACACACCTGCCTAAGTCTCCATCTGGAACTGTTGCATCCAGAGCAGTTCGATGTGTATTTATGAATCTCTCTGTTGAGCTTTGGTTTTAAAGCATTAAATAGAAAGGAAAATTCTCAACAACTGCTTCTCTTAAATCCAAGTGTATTCATAACGTAAGCCTCCAGCTGCCTGTTACATCCTAGGGGTGGATGCCCCCTGCATACAGATTGAAATATACAGATTGAAATATTTGTTACAAATTGCATCGATTTGAATTTTTGAATTTGTGTGTGTGGTCATGTTGCATAGTTATAAAATTCCTTACAGGTCGGTAAGAGGGTCTAAAAGCATTATTCTAGGCTGTGGGTCTTCCCTTTGCCCGGCCTGCCCGGGTCAGCTTTGCATGCCAGGGTCTACCTGCACTAGCTCGGCCTCCTGGTAAGTCAGTGCCATCACTTTGATTTAGAATATAAAATTTTCTTTTGTATTAAAAAAGCTCCTTTGCGTAAGTGTGCTCTCCTCTCCCTGGCCCAACAGGAAGCCTTCACAGAGCTGCTGACCGCGGAAGCTGCCGTCCTGGATGGAGAAGCCTCTCTTCCCTGGTCTGGCCAAGAGGCCCCCAGCATGGCCCCCGGCTGGTCTGTGGCCCCTGCACTGAGAGATGCTGGCTGGTCGTGAGCTGAGGCGGCTGAGGGCTCTGCCCGGCGCCAGATTCCTGCCTCTGCCAGGCTGTTTCCTGAGCACAGCCTCGTGGGAACCAGGAGACACCTCAGCACCTCTGATGCTGGGGAAGAGAATGGAGCCCTTGATCATTTGAAGTCTGTAGTGTGTCTCTTGCCAAAATGACCTTGTGAAAGGCCGCCCTCTAGAATACAGGCTCACTGAGCCCTCCTCAGGCGGTCTCCTTTGACCTTTGACCTCCCAGCGGGTGGCAGAGTGCCACCGCCTGTCCACTTCCAGCCCCTGCCGTGCTACATGGTGGGAGCCGTGTTCTGATACAGAAAGCCAGGCCTGAAGAGGAGGGAGAGGGAGGCAGGCAAGAGCTGGGCGCCAGACACCGTCCTGCCGGGCCGTCTTGCATCCTGGTTCTCACACCGAGGTGACCGGGAGACCCACTGGCTGGCTTGGCTTCTCTGTGTCACAGCCGCAGCATGCGGGGCAGCTCCTGTGGCGCCCCAATTCCCCCCACATGCAGTGTCCTCCCAAAGGCCACACGTGGTGAGTGGACACGCCCAGTGCACCTCTGTGTTCGGGAAAGACGCTCTTGTCTGTTCACCTCTTGCTCCACAGAGTCTGTTCTGCACCAAATACTTTTCTAGTTCCTGGAGATACCATGGTGAGTGAAAGCTTCATCAAAAAGTAAACTGATCAAGAGCTTAAATAATTCAAACTGTGACAAGTGACAGGAGGGAAAACGAAGGGCACCAGGGCAGGAAGTAGCAGGGGACTTAGGATGGCAACTGAGATGGGCCTTCTGATAAGGAGACATTTAAATTGAGATTTAGAGGCGGAGAAGCATCCAGAAGGGTGAGGAATTGAGGGGAACCTCATCAGCAGAGGGAACAGAATGTACAAAGGGCTTGAGGGAGGACATGCCTGGATGTGCCTGGGGTCAAGAGCAACCAGTGGGCCTGGAGGTAGCTTCTCCAAGAGAAAAGTGACGTCATTGGGCCTCCCTGGTGGTGCAGGGGTTAAACACAGTGCTATCAAGCTATCGCCAGCCACTGCAGCATGAGTTCAATCCCCCGCCGGCCAGGGAGCAACCCACATGGCGTGGCAGACCTCTCCTGACTCGCCTGCTGCTCCCCTCAGCAGTGTGTTTCAGTCAATCTGCCTGTTCTGCTCCCCACTCTGTCTCTGGTGAATCCTCTCACTATCCACACCTCTGACCTGTACCCCAGTTCTTGTATGCATAAATAAATAATCCTTTTAAAAAAATAAAATGATTCCTCTGGTTGCTGCATGAAGAATGGTTTGGAGCTGGTCAAAAGTAGAAGAGGTGAGACCATGTGGGACCAAAGAGAATGCATTTGATTATGAGAGTCTGAAATAACCAACCCAAACTAACTTGGAAATAAGGACATTTATTATTCATTTTTAGAAGCCCAGACATGTAGGGTGGCTCTGGGGGTCATGGACCCGGGCTCTCGCACCTGAGACCTACCTGTCTGGGCTGTCGGTTTCTCTCCAGGTTAAATTCTTTCATGGCGGCCAAAGAGGATTCTAGGTGCCACACGTAGAAATGAAGCCCCAAAGAAGCAAAGGCCATCTCTTCCTCAGTGTCTCTTCTTAGGAGTGTGGGGGGCTTGCCTGGCAGCAATCAGGGGGGCTCTGATTGCCACATCATTGATCAGAATCGCATTGCACACTCATGGCTAATCCAGGGGAAAGAGCCGCCATGATCAGCACAGGCTAGAGCCTGGTGGCCTGGAGAACAGTGGCAACGAGATGCAGAGAAATAGACGGGTTAGAAATATATTCTGCAGAAACTAGGAGAGAGAAAGGAATCATGCATCGGCCTTCGATTTTTTTTCTTTTTTCTTTTTGTATGAGCAACGAGTATAGATGTTCTGTTTCTAAAATGAGAAGACTGGGAGAGGCAGGTTGGTGCCAGGGGGAAGCAAAGAGTTTGCTACTTCTCTAAGCAGACTCATCAGTTGCCAACTACCATCATATCCCTGCAGGAGACAGTGCCTTTGCTTCAGAGGTGGGTTGATTCACTGCTGCTAAATGCCTAGCACCAAAGTGGACTGGCTAAGAAAGTGCCTTCCATGAAAGGCTGTTCTAACTAAACCAGCAAGGGCTGCAGTGACTTCTTTTTTACTAATAAGACTCGCTTTAATGATCATTGCTAAGGCCATTAATTGATACTGTAAATTGTGGCATGGATTTCAAAGAGTTCTCACATCATTTCTCTGCAGTGGACACTTTCATTAGCTGTCTTGGAGACCAGACACATTACTCTGACCACATCCATGAATAATAATGACAGGAACATTTGCCTCTAGGTTACACTTTCTATTTTTAAAGCTCTTTGCCACATTAATGAATTGATCCATAAAGTGCATTAAAGCTATGTAAAATAAATAGATTCATCACATTTTTAGATCCTGTATTATTTTAAGTGCTCTCAAGACCAAAATTCTAGGTGACAGCTTATCGTGTCCACCATTATGGAATTCCTACTGTGTTCCAGGCCCTGTCCTAGGTACTGAGAGTGTGATTATGGTAACAGGTGCTCAGTTTCCCTGACTCTTGAAGGAATAGGCTTAGATTTACTCAGCTAAGGAAGGGCACTACAATCCATGAAAAATGGAATTTTCCTTTTTGGCAGTTTTTTTAGAAAGGATGATGAAAAAAAAAAAAATCACCTTCACCCTTAAGCCCTGGGATTTTTGAAACAAAACTTCCAGAACTGACATCTGATTGGTTCTTACTGGACTATATAGCATGGGGAGTTCCAAAAGTCTGAAATAAATTGCAGTGATACTGGATTTGCTTGACCAGAGGTCCTTGATTGTCTGGAGATCAACTGACCATGCTCCACCAACCTTAATATTTTAAAATTTAATTTAACATTGCCTTAATTTGTTTCTTTCTATCTGAAATGAACGTGCTAATTTGTTTTTGTTCCTGTTATGTTTCCTACAGAGACATTGGAACTTTGAACAGTGCCTGGCACTGACAAAAATTAACAAATATTTATTGTGTACATGAATGAAATCTCCCTCCTGCTTGAAGCTTTTTGAACAAATTACCTCTCTTTTCCCAGCATTCCAATTTTCCTAAATCTTATACAATAAATTCTCCTTGTTTTGGGCTTCACTGTATAAAACTGATAATTTAAATTTGTACCAGACTGTAAAATCCTTGACTCCAGGGACATATCTTGTGCTTTTCCTGCAGCCAACCTCTCATGCTTAGATGAAAGGAGTCCACTGGATGCTGCTGGTCAACTGATCGAAGTATGAGTCAGGTGGAAAATCAGGGAGGGACCTGAGGTGGGGGGTGTCTGTTGAGTCCCTGGTAACAGCAGGGAGCTGTGACTCTAGAGGAGAAATGTAATTCTAGCTTCCAAAATAAAAGCCACCAGCTTCAGCAGAAGTTTGATTCACTCCGAGGCAGTGCCCTGAACTCTGTAGTGAGGCAGCTTTGTGCGTGATTGAGTCGTGTTGTAAAATTGTCAGTTGTGTATGTGGCTTGGAACCGAAATTTGCTGCCAGTTCGCACCCTGAGAAAATGCCTCACAGAGTTAAATGGGTGTATTTTTAAGAGAAACCAACAACCAAAAAAGATGCAGAAAACGTTAAGTGATAACATGTGCTCTCCACCCATTAAAGATGAGAGCAGACCCTGGTGGCAAAGAAATTGCTGGGTGGACACAGTGGGGGGCACAGAGAAATTGTATGGTAGCAGAATTTTGGTGGCTTTGCTCTTCAAGTTGTGTGAAAAGGACCAGGATAAATGTGATCAAAAATTAAGAAGATGCTTTTGTTATTAAATATCTTTGGGACAGTTTGGCTCACTCTTTCTGCATTCACTAAAGACAGGGCTTACATTGTCTCCAAAGAGGCATTAAGTGCAGCCGCATTTGCCATTCATGAGCGGTCCAGAACACCGGACGGCTTCCAAGAGCTGGATTGTCAGCAAACTGGCAAGGTCAAAATGTGGTTTTAGGGTCCCATGAATCTCACTCTGTAGAGAGACGCCCTTTGGAACAAAAGCCAAAATAGATTATTCTAGTTGCTCTATTGCAAACAAGTGAATTTTCTTTTTTGAGGAGCTCAGAAAACTGTCAAAATGGCTTCTGAGATGTCTTACAAAGTTTTGGAACTGATTTACTTGCTGTTTCTCCTCAATCTCCTCTGTCTTTTCTTGTCTTTACAACTTGGAGAGTTTGGAAGATGACTCATCAGTTCTTTTGAGGATTAGCTGATGTTTTCTCATGATTCAAATGCATATTTGGTAAACACATGCTATATGGCAAGAATAGCACCAAAATGATGGTGTGTCTTTGGCAATCATGTCATGGGGATTCTTCTTTTTTTTTTTTTAAGGTCTATTTATTTATATGAGAACTGGGGTACGGACCAGAGGCGCGGGAGGGTGAGAGAATTCACCAGAGACAGAGCAGGGAGCAGAACAGGCAGATGGACCAAAGACACTGCTGAGGGGAGCAGCGGATGAGGCAGGAGAGGTCTACTGCGCCATGTGGGTTTTTCCCTGGCTGGCCGTGAATCGAACCAGCACTGCAGAGGCTGAGGACAGCTTCACAGGGCTGTGCTCAACCCACTGCGCCGCCAGGGAGGCCCAGGATTCTTCTTTTTAACTGAAAAATTTTTTTAGCTTATTTTTGTAATGAAAGAGCGTGGTTTTACATCCTTGTTAAATTTTTTGACAGTATAGGATTCTCCCCTCAGGTGTGGGCACTGTAGTTCTGCCACCAAAGCACCTGTAGACTTCACCATAGTCCATGGTGATCTCCCTCCTTATCATCTGGGTGCCATAGACGTATGGTCAGCTTACAAGGGCTGGTTTAAAGTTTGTCTTTGCCTGATCCTTTCTGTGGTTTCTCTCTAGTCCACATTTAAGTGAAACTGGTCAGTAGTTATATTTCTCCTTCCAGTTTACTTCTGCTTAGCATAACCCCCTCCAGCTCCATCCATGTTGCCACAAGTGGCATGAGTTTATCTTTTATGATCACTGAGTAGTACTCCACTGAGTATATATACCACATTGTCTTGATCCACTCTCCTATTTTGGGGCATTTAGGTTGTTACCATACCGTGGCCATTGTAAGCAGTGCTGCAATAAGCACAGGAGTGCAGGTTTCCCACCAGGAGTTTTCTGAGGTTGACTTGTCTTGTTACTGGAGCTCTTTACTGTGATCACCTTGGTGAAGGTGTTGTCTGCTTATTTTTTCTATTGTCTTTTGCTTTGTAGACAAACAATATCTTGAGGGAGGTCCTTTGAGACTAAGCATATTCTGTGTCTTCTCTAACCATCACCATAAGAATGTACCGATAATTGAGGCCTCCCTGGTGGCACAGGCAGTTGAGCACAGCGCTGTGAAGCTGTCCGCAGCCTCTGCAGGGCTGGTTCAATCCCTGCAGGCCTCAGAGCAACCCACATGGTGCAGCAGACCTCTCCTGTCTTGCCCGCTGCTCCCCTCAGCAGTGTATTTCCTCAGTCTGCCTGTTCTGTTCCCCGCTTTGTCTCTGGTGAATTATCTCACCCTCCCGTGCATCTGGCCTGTACCCCGGTTCTTATATAAATAAAAAAAATGTACCCATAAGCTCCAGAATCATTCAGAAGTACCTCCTGTCTGCAACAGTTACTATGGAGGTTGCCTTTTATTATCCATCAAGTTTCATCAAGTTTTCTAGTTCCCTTTGTCCTTCTACATTTATTAATGGAAACTTTATTCTAAGAAAAAGCAGACTTTTCTTCTCCCCAATCATCTAATTAGCATGTGAAGTAACGGGAGGAAGGGAAGAAAACAGTGCTTGGTAAATGAATGTATTAACATAAATCAGTATGCGCTCAGATTATTTATTCTCTTCAATGATTTATAAGCCCTGCCGTCATCATTTATTTCATGGCTCCATTTTTTCCCACTTTGGCCATGAGGAGCCCCTTTGACTTGGCTTTTCTGCGCCATCAACAAGCTTTTATTTTTTGAGCACCCCCTTATTTTCTGGCACCACAGCATGTCCCCAGCTTAGCTTATACTTTCCCTGCCCCAGCCCATAGTCACGGGGAGCAGCCTTGGAACACCGAATTACCACTTTCAGCCTTGAGTTTCAGATCCAGTTTGCGTAGAGACAATCAGCCGAAGAATAACTAGGAGAATGACCACCTACTAGATGACCCTTGACCTCCATCAAGGTGGGTCAGAGATCACCTCAAACATGCGGGCTATGAGTTGAAGCCCGTTGCAGACCTATTTTGTAACAGGTGAAGGAGAGCGCCTGCTTGAGGGCTGGGAAGATGGGGCCCGGGGCCGTTCTTGCTGCCCATGGTCTGGGTGCTCTGTTCAAGTCAGCTTGCTGCTTTCAGAGGGACCGGGTGCACTCAGCAGACCCTTGCAGTCTCTCTGCGGGGACCACAGGAGCTGTGCACGAGAGTGACGTCCAAATCGTCAAAGGTGATCATGGGGAGAGGCGGCTTCTAGCAGGTGCTGGTGCAGCTATGACAGGTGTGCGCCGCCCTGCCAGGCTCCTTCGTTTCACTGGATGAGGAGCGGAGCCCCGTCTGGTGAAGGAGCCGCCCAGGCTCCAGGGTGGTAGGACTGAAGCGAAACCAGAGGCCTCCTATCCCCTCGTGCCTCTTCTCTCCCTCACAACATCCACTCTTCAAGCAATTTTTTCATTGCCTTGGCTGAGTGGAGCCCCGTGATTTAAAAACATACACCCTACTGCAATAGAATTGAGGTAGACTGGGGAAACAGACCAGCTGTACGCTCCGGAATGGTGATACTTGACGCTTTCCCGCCCGTTCATTTTCTCTCATTGTGCTTGGCTCTCCAGTGAGGTCAGGGCTAATTCATGGCGGTAAGAAACAGCACAAGATAAGGTATCTCGGTTCTCGGAAAATGACTATCTGAACCTGGTTCTGGGAAGTGAGTCCCCTCTGGTGCTGGCGGGGACTCCCACACACCATGGCGATGACTAAGTGATGCCAGACATCTGGATGGTCCAGACACGGAGCTGATTGCCTACGTGTCTGCTCTGTGCTTATTCCAGATGTTCGAAATCACAGAGACAATGTTTCTGTGTTTGGAATATTAGGGAAGAAAAGGTTGTTGTTTTTCTTTCAAATCATATGTGTTCTCAAACTCAGCACAGGGCTCTTCAAAGTTTGCATTCCTGGAATATTTGTTGAGAAGGAACGTTCTCCGAATGTGTGCCTCACCGGGTGTTGATTCTCAAGTTTTCCTGTTGGAACCAAGAGTGTGCCTCTACCGTCCTTTGGTGTTCAGGCAACTGTTTTCTCATTCAAGATCTGGGCATATAGATCTTGGGCAGTTTTAGTTGTGATGTCTGCCCTCCCTCTGGCTGTCGAGATGGACAAAGGACAACATGGTGTTAATCTTGGACCCTCTCTCTGACTGTGCTCATTGTGCAGAACTTGACCTGGGCTGGACCACTGGACTTCATCGTCAAGTAATCCGACAAGTCCCTCCTTTGTGTGAATTAATTGAGCTGGGTTTCTGTCTCTTGTGTTCCTGGTCTCAGGGACGTCCATTTTACCTGCTCGATGTCAACAATCAATAAATGCATGTTGGATGAGTCAGTGCATGGGGCATAAATATAGCCCCAAGTAGGGATCTAGTTTCAATTTCTTCTCAATGGTCATTTATCAGGGCACAAGAGAAAAATGGCAGATGGAACCATTTATTTTGAATTCTCAGTGAGCAGCGACAGAACTCAAAGGACATGAGGAAAGACAACCAAGATATCTGAATAATTCAAAATCTGGATAATTAGCCCAAATGGTTAGCATTACCAGAAATTCCACTGTTCATGAGCCCTTTGTTCAGCCAATAGTTACAATCTGTCTCATTTCATTACATCAGATTTTTAATGAGAAGGGAAGGAAGAAAAAAAAAAAAAAAGAAGCTCGTTTTTTAGCACTCGTCTACGTGCCAGGCCTGGGGCACGCCAGACCCAGGCAGGACAAGCTTCCTGGTGCCACCTGTGCTGTCTCTGGGTGCCATGCCCAGAGGGCCTGTGCTTGATCAGAGGCTCCACTATCACCTCCTCGGGCCACACACTTGTCTTTGTCACTGGGTCTTGAAAATTCTGTAACCAGTCCTGCTGTAACCAGTTTGTAAGTTTCCTCTCTGTTTAATCTTCATATCTGCTCAAGGGCATTGAGGGGGACCTGGATGCATGACGGGCCCAAGGTCACACTGCGGAGCTTGCCTCTGCTCACACAGAGGTGAGAAGACAGACCTGTATTCCAGGGACCCAAACCCAGCCCCAGAGAAACAGGAAAGCATGGGGTGGAGTGAATTTGAGGACTCTCCAAACTCCACATGTGTCATCCGACTCGAAACTTCGTAGTTTCTTTTTATTTGTTGGTCTTTTTATTTCGTGAGGGTCTAATATTTGTCAAGCACTTTATATGAATTTTTTCATTCAACAACTGATACTCCCTGAATCAAGCCCCTGTTCTAGCCTCTAAGAATATGGCAGCAAATCAGTAGACAGGGCGCCAGCTTTCATAAAGCTCATGCTGCATGTAGTGTGCATATTTGCGTGTACACATATATGTGTGTATGAGCTGGTGTGCATGTGACTGTATGTGTATCTGTGTGTGTGTTGGGATTAAGGGGGAGTGACAGGAGGGGTTGGTAATGAATGATGAATGATGCAGAATGTAGCCATCACAATGTAAGAAATACACAGGATGTTGGTAGACACAGGTGAAGCAGGGATAATGTCACCCAGGACGGCTGTCCATCCCTAGGGAACCAGCTTACTCGACTTGTCGGCAGAAACAAGGACCAGGGAAGAAATCCAGGGGGCCCCACCTATCTCTCTTCACCAAGGCTCATTCTGCAGGAGAGGAAACTGAGACCTAGGGAGGTCAAGAAATTTGGCAGCATTGCAATCAGTGAATTAAATCTGTCTCTAGAGCGGCTGTAATTGACCACTCCACTCTGGCCTCCCTGGAGAGGCTGATGAAAGAATTTGTTTGAGTTGGGAAGGGACAAACCCACAAATCTGAATCAAGATCTCTCTGAGCCCATAAATGTCTATTGCAAATTTGCACATATTTTCCAGTTTTTTACTCCTCTCCACCACTTCCCCACACACGTTTTGTACCCCAGGGACCGTGGCATATATACTTGAGGGAGATTGTGGGATGATTCAGGGGTGCCAGTGGTCAAAGGGTGGAGCACATGGCAAGTAGATTACTGATTGCACCTCACCTGGTGCAATGGCTCCTCACCTCAAATGTGGGGATTCCAGTGCCCTGAGGGATGCGGACATCAGCCTCCATAGTGTCACCTACTATTTGCCTGGAACCACGTGCAGCAGCTCAGATGCTCATGACTCTGGTTCTGATAAAGGGGGTTCACCCACTGTCACCTTAGAGTTGGACCATGCCCTTGGAAAGCCCTGTCCCAGTCACTAAGTAAATTAGGAAACTGAGCTAGGCTGGTGAAAGGTGTGACTCATTTTCCACATTTACCAAAGGGAAAATCCACTGACAGAGTTCCATCTTGCTTTTGGTGAATTCCATCTTCCTCTAGATCCTGTAGAAAAAAGAAACCTTTGCATCCCTGGCTTTGCCTGAAATTACTTTGGCTGGATTTTAAAAAGAGTAATAACTACTACTAATAATTATTATGGATGTTTAAATATAGGACACATTCATTTGAATGGTCACATTGCCATCATCATACATGGTAATAAGGAGACTTAGACCATCAATATGTACTGGTAGTATTGCTAAATACATCAAAATCTACATTTTTGCTTGTTTCAGACCACTAATTTCAGTGCATTATAGATAATTATTGAGTTATAGCATTGCTTGATTTCTTTCAGCCGTAAGAGTTCTTGAATAAAAGTGTGACCAAAATGTGATTCTAAAGTAAATTATAAAGATCCATATATTACAAAACTAGCTTGGCTTTCAAGATATAAAAACAGCTATTTTTGAGAGCCTCATGAAACACTTAGTATTTTAAATCACACTGCTGGGTTAATGACAACAACCCAAAGAACAGCCACTTCTGACTTCTGATGTAGTGACAGTTCGGAAAGAAGCAGTAAATGTTGTATAGGTGACGTCGTGGCGGTGAGCAGTTTGTTTCTGGTGTTAGTCTTGCGTGACCATTAAAGTGTCCTTGACAGCATGTCAGATGTGTCTGCAGAGATGATGCGGTTTGGACTTCCTAAGGAAGGTTCCAGTTGGCTGATGTTATATTGGGGTTGGACCAGTGGCCTCTCCTTAGGAATGACTGTTTCTTGATGTTGTAATGCAGATGGGGTGTTCCCCAGGCATAAGTGCTTCTAGGGGTGGAGGCTGCATGGACATCAAGAAGCAATTTTACTAATATCCTTTCTTTTCCTGGTCTCCCTTCTGTTCCCCCAAACACATCATCATCACCATCACCATCACCAACAGCAGCCTGTTTGCCTTGCATGTCGGTGTCCACTCCAGGCTGCAGGAAGATGACTCAAAACTCACTCCTTGGTGAAGGGCCCCTGCCATCCACTTGACACCAGTCAGTTGAGGACTGAGGCCTCCAGGGAGATAGCAACTTGGGTATTTCCTCTCCTTCTATGTCGCCTCTGGGTCCTTTCTTGCTCTTACAGAGTTTTCTTTCCTGCATTCTATGTCTTTAGATGTGGCCCTGCTCTAATCTTGTTCTTTGTTGATAATGTCACAGTGACCTTCTTGCAAATGACCACTAGCCACTCTACCCAGAGTGAACGCACCTCACTTGGCAACAGACTCAACCAACGCCGGGACACTCGGTCACTGTGCAGGTGTGTGAGAAGCAACGTTGGGTTTCACTTGTGAGAAGAGGCTCATGCCCCTCCCTGCCCCCAACTCAGGCCATTGTTAGGATATCACAGACAATAGGAAAACTGAGAAAAATGTCACAGTCCTCTCTCTCTGAAGAAGTGCTCTGAAACTGGCTTCTAAGCAGAAACTGGAATGTTCTGCTGAGCTGCCCAGTTCTCCATTTTAGGCAGCAAATAGGCAATAACAACAAATTGGGTCAAAAATCATTTTCCTGCATATTTCTTGTTTCTCTCTTTTCTTTCCCAGAGAACTCTGTGTGTGTGTATGTGTGGGGGGGTGAGGGTGGTGGGGGGCGGTGTGGAGAAGCAAACATGCAATAAAAAATGAGGATTCTTCTTCTCATGAGCATTTAAATACACACCTGCTCCCTAATTGCGGTGACCTGGAAAACTGTGCTCAGCAAACAGGTCATGGTTCCAGAATTCCTACAGGCCTCGTGCCCGGGCTGAATGTCCCCCCTCATTCTCTTCAGATAATCACAACCGAGCCTGAAATGCCCAGGGTGATTCTTTCCCACGGGCTCTGCTGTTATCCAGAGAGCCGGGTTCAGCCGTGTGCTACGGTCAAGGTCATCAGATCAAGGTCATTCCCTGCTGTTGCCAGGCCCGTGTTGATAGTACCCACATGTGTTCTGCTCCAAAGACCACAGCTTTCTCTGATCAAATCATGTTCTTTTTGCTTTGAGAATTAGTGTTGAGACCTGGGTGTGGTGGGAGAAGCACCCCTCATCCCATCCTCCACACCCGACTTCTCTTCTAGGCCAAGCGCGGGTTTGAGTTTCTGGGTCATTGGGTAATGCCTGCCCTCTGCCACACCTGGCAGGCCGCCTTTGGTGGAGGCTGCCTTAACACAGACGTGTTGGGTAACTCGAGGAAGAGATGGAGCAATCAGCGATCTGCTTGCATATCGCTTAGCAAACTGCTCGCCCAGAGTGGCCATCTTGAATTGATTGCCCCAGCCACACAGTCAGAAGCGAGCCGGTGCCAATCCGCCTGCCAGCAGATGGCTCCAAGTGAGCTCATTGTTTTGACAGTTTCACAAAAGAACCCCAAACAGCATGAACAAACCCTTACACATGTTGGATCAGCCGGAGCCGTTGTGAGCTGGAAAAATGAACTCGAACCAAAACTTTGGGAACTATGGGACACCACCACGGGGTTCTGACTCCTCAAGTCCAGGGAAACCCCTAGTGAGACTGAATTTCCCACCCCGCCTCTTCTCTGTCCCGGGTATTGGAACTGCTTGGGTGGCAGTGATGATCTGATGGGGGAAAGACAATGATCTCAAACCTCAGTGATTGCAAGCTCCATTGAGAAGCGTCTTGGCAGCCTGGTTGCTGATATTCTTGGAACACCCTGTGCTTTCGCTAATTCCAAGAGTATATGTGTAACAAGTCACGTGACCCTACAGTAAGTACCACTGGAAATTCATAGAATTAGAGCATCCCCAGGGACTATTTATCATTTGGGTTGGGACATTGGGGAGGCACGAATCTTTCCTAGTTTTTTGTGAGGACAACCACTGTGTCTTGGCTTCCACAGCCTGCATCCTTTGACGGCAAGCTCCGTCCAGGCGCCGACCCAGCTCAACAGAGTCACTTGAGCTTTCATCACAAAAGGCCCCTCCCCCATTTTAGATCTGTGTGCTCAGCAGAGCTGGGGCCCGAAGTGGTCACGTGTAGGGTAAGATAAAAAAATCAGGCTTTTCTGCCCTCCCGCCATCAGGATAGATGCGGGAACCCTGTGATCCTGAATGCATGCCTGATGGGGGGCACCTGAAGTGGGTGCACCTGCGCTAAAACTGTGCTTTTAAGGGCGGCGTCACGGGGATGCCAGTAGAAGCCGAAAGAGAAGAAGCCCGAAGCAGAAGCAGAGAACACCAGAGAGCCCAGATAGAGTGAAGATTTGCTGGGGGCTGGGAGGACTGCCAGCCTCCCAGCCCCCCAGCACCCCTGCCTGCCACGTACCCGCTGAACCCCAATAAAAGACCTGCAAAAAGCCACTGAGGACTCTGACTCCTCCTTTACCCGGTCTGCATGGGATCAGAAAACCTGCACTGTGTCCATTCCTGCCTTACATCACGTTTCCCTCTTTCTTAATGTGGTAGAAAGAACACTGGGTTAGAATCATGTTCTCTTAGGTTCCAATTCAGGAGACTTGTGACGGTAAAAAGCCAGACCTGGAGTTTGTGTTGGTTTCCTGAGGCTGCCAAAACAAAGTGCCACGCACAGGAATTTATTTTGTCACAGTTCAGGAGGCTAAACGTCCCAGGTATCAGAAGAGCTTGTTCTTTCTTGGGGACTCTGGGCCAGGGGAGACTGTTCTATGCTCTCTTTGGTGGTCGCTAGACATCCTTGGTTTTCCTTGGCTTGTGGGGCCAAGACGCCAATCTCTGCCTCCCTCTTTCCATGGTGTTCCCTCTGGGCGCCTCTGGGTGCAAACGTCTCTCTTCTTACATGGACACCAGTCATTGGATTAGGGTTCACCCTTTCCTTAACACTGTATCTGCGAAGACCTTGTTTCCAAATAAGGTCACACTCATAGGTCCTGGGTTAGTGCTTGAACACATCTCCTTGGTGGACACAGTTCAGTCCTGGAGGGTAAGGTAAAAGCATCAGGCTTTTCTGCCCTCCCGCCATCAGGATAGATGAGGGAACCCTGTGGATGCCTGATGGTGGGCACCTGGATGCATGCCTGATGGTGGGCACCTGGAGTGGGTACACCTGGGCTGAGACACTGAGTTTATAAGGGTGATGTCACGGGGATGCCAGCAAAAGCCAAGAGAAGAAGAGAGAACACAAGGCTGGAGAGCCCAGATAGAGTGAAGACTTGCTGGGGGCTGGGAGGCCTGCCAGCCTTCTGGCCCCCCCGTCACCCCTGCCTCCCATGTGCCTGGTAAATCTAAATAAAAAACCTGCAAAAGCCACTGAGGTCTCGAGGACCCTGACTCCTCCTTTACCCCGTCTGCTGGATCAGAAAACCTGCTCAGTATCATTCCTGCCCCAACAAGTCTTCTCCAGGGCTCGACTCCCAGTCCACCCCAGTGCCGGCGAGCTCATTATCTGGGGCCTTTGGCAGATCCTGGAATTTCTAGTCCTGAGTCTCCTCATCCCTGGAGTAAGGGCACTGAACTGGACCATCTCTGACTTTGAACTTGCTCTCTGCTGACGTGATCCTGTTTGGGGTATTACTGGATATGTGCTAGGATCAGGAGTAGCCCAGGAGGGACTCAAATTTCAAATGTGAATTTCAAGTGCTTTGAATAATTCATTCCCAAACCGGACAAGTTTGGTGAAGACTCTCACACTGCGAACCATTCACACGCCGGCCCCGCAGCCCCAGGTGCAGAGGGTTATCTAGGTGCGCACAACATCATGCTTGTGAGGCAGCACACCTGTTTTCATTTTCCCCTTCTCTCTCCCCCTCCTCCTGAGAAAGAGCTTAAAAAGGCATGCAGGGGTGAAGCCACTCACACAGCTCTGGGGACGTGGCCACATGGATGGGCCATGGAGGAGCCCGAACTGCAATTTAATAACTGAGGTGTAGGGTAAGGTAAAAAATCAGGCTTTTCTGCGCTCCCGCCATCAGGATAGATGAGGGAACCCTGTGATCCTGAGTGCATGCCTGATGGCGGCACCTGAAGTGGGTGCACCTGTGCTAAGACTGTGATTTTAAGGGCGGTGTCACGGGGACGCCAAGGGCAGCAGAAGCCGAAGGAGCAGCCAAGCGAAGGCCGGAGAGCCCACAGAGTGAAGACCTGCTGGGGGCTGGGAGGCCCCCTGCCTGCCAAATGCCTGGTGAACCCCGATAAAAGACCTGCAAAAAAACCCACTAAGGACTGTGACTGCTCCTTTACCCGGTCTGCATGGGATCAGAGAACCTGCCCTGTGTCCTGTTCCTGACCTTACATGAGGGTAACGAGCGCTCAGGGGGTCTCTCCCCATTCTCTGGAGCTGTTCTGTTACTCTGTGGAGTGATGTTTGCTTAGTCACGTTAGACTTTTGCTTCTTCTCTTCCACAGTCCAGAACGTGGCGTCCTGGCCACACTCTCTTAGAATGACTCCCGCGCGTGCCACCGCTCCCCCTCCGGCGCCTGTCGCCAGTGGTTGTGTGGCACGGCGCTTCACCCATTGCAGGTGCTCCCGCCCAGCACGCACACGGGCCAGGTGCGGCCACGCACACATGATGAGGACCCAGACGCCGTCCTCAGGCCCGGGCTGGAGGGCCGTGGAGAGTGGAAGAACAGCACCCAACACAGCTGGGACCAGGGAGGCCAGCAGGAGGAGGAGACCACGGACTCCACGGTAGGCGTGGGGGGCACCACCAGCCCACACAGCTGTCAGGATGGCAAGGCCTTTCAGTCAGAGGGGGCGCGACGGCCGAGCTTCTTGTGCAGTTGGTTGTCTGAAAGCGACGCCTGCGCCCCAGAGTACAGTGAATGAGGAGGGAGGGGTGAAGATGGGTCTGCTGCCCCCCGCACTTCCCCCAGATTAAACTTGGTCTCAGGCTAGAACAGCACCCGCCTCTGCCTCCCTGTGCGCCCCCCTCCCCCCCATCCTGGCTTGATCGGCTTCTAACTCCAAAGCCTGTGTAAGCATGAAGGGGGTTAAAATACAGGCAGTGACACATCTTTCTGCCCCTGAAGACACCTGGCAACAGTGTGCGTTTGCTTCTGGGCCCATAATGGGCAGGTTTTGGGGCGGCAGGATGCAGGCCCCTGGTCACTCACCTGGTGGGGGCGCGGCCTGTAAATGGGAATGGCTTGTGGTGGCCGGTGGGGAACTCCTATAATCCTCCACCAATTAAGACTGTCCAAGGCTTTTGTCTGCTCAGCGAGACTAGGGGGGTCAAGCCAGGCCTGACCCCATCTCTCAGGCAGTTCATCCCTTCTGGTCAGAACCTTCCTTCCCTCCAAGAAATGTCAGCTAATCTCCAAGGCTCTGCTTGCCCCGGCCACGCGCTGTGACTCCTGCAGGCATCCTCCAGAGGGAGGATGAACACGTCTGTGACTGGTGTTTTGTTTGTCGTCATCCTACTAATAATGATACTGCACCGCTGACGAGGTGCGCAGGCGTTGTGGTCATTTGCAGAGTTTTCTCGCGGCATCTGCCTGTAATGGCCATGGACTGACACTGGCTCTTTCACTTAATAATACACATTTAAGTTTCTTCCATGTCTTTTCATGACTGGATAGCTCATTTTTTCCTATTCTGTAGTGCTCCCTGGTCTGCATGCACCACAGTTTATTCATCCATCCACGTTTGAAGGACTTCTTGGTTGTTTCTAAGTTTTGGCAATTATGGCTAAAGCTGCTATAACATCCATGTGTGGGTTTTTGTGTGGGCTTAATTTTTCTAGCATGATTGCTAGATCTTATGGTAAGATTGTTTGGTTTTACAAGAAACTGCCCCGTCTGGAAGCACCATTCTGCATTTCCACCAGCAACAATTGAGCGTTACTGATGCTCCACCACCTCCCCTGCATTTGGAGTTGTCAGTATTCCAGAGTTTGACCATTCTAAGTGGGTCTTTGTATCTCATTGTTATTTTAGCTTGCTTTTTCCTGACGTGGGACAACTTTTCACATGGTTATTTGCCACCTCTGTATTTCTGTTGGCGAGGTGTCTATTAAGGTCTTTTTGCCCATCTCTTAAATGGGTTACTATTTCCTTATTGCTGAGTTTTAAGAGTTCTTTGTGTATTTTGGATAATAGTTCTTTATTGGATGTGACTTTTGCAAATATTTCCTCCTAGTCTGTGCTTGGCTTGACATGTCCTTTGCAGAGCAGGAGTTTGTTTTTAAATCTTAATGACGTCCATGTTATCAATTATTTCTTTGATAGATTGTCTCTTTGGCATTGTGTCTAAAATCACATCAGCATACACAAGGTCATCTAGGAAACTTATTTTCTAGGGGTTTTATAGCTATACATTTTACCTTTAGGTTTACCATCCATTTTGAGTTAATTTTTGTGAATGGCATGAAGTCTGTTGGGAATATTTTTTTCCATTTGGATATCCAGTTATTCCAGTTAGGAAAGGACTGTGAGTTTCATTTGAATGTCATCACTACTAAATTGCAATACTGACTTGCATTTCAATGTCTAGGGCATAGCTTTGACTTAAGTTACGCTTTTGAGTGGGAGGGCATGGCTTGTTGGGATGACCCTGGTGGAGATTATGAAAGTGTCAAGGACTCTCCTACCAGCTACCTCTCGACAACTTTACTGTTCTTGGGAAGTTTCCTTCTGTGTAAAAATAATTGTACCTAGTTCATTAGTAATTCTGTTATTATCCCAGATGAAGAAAACTGAGGCTCCATAGTTTAAATGCAGTATAAACATCTACCAAGGATCCAAACCAGGTTATTAGCTTAGATCTACCTAGTTACAAACTCCAAGCACTTTTCATCATCTTGTGCAGATGATACAGGAACTCATAGAGTTCACAGATGGGGGCTATAATTTTTAATGAGCTTATTTAGAATATTCTGCCACTGCACAAAGTAATCTAAGGTTGCAGCCTCTTAATTAAGAGGTCTAAGCACCATGGCCCCGACTCCAGTTAACTGAAGAGTTGAGTGATGTTGGCCCAACAGAAGCGCCCTCCTTCCTATATGTACTTATTTATCCTAACTCTTGGCAACTAAGCCTGGGGAATAGTTAAAAATAGCAATAAACATAAGCATAAATAAGTATTATACCCTTAATTATCATTAAGCATCCTGTCCACATGCACTGTACTGCAGGCACTCTTAGCTCCTGGGGGATGATTTTAATGAAATATATCAACTCATGAGACCAAAATGCTCCGGGAGACGCCCCCTCCCCCTGTGTGTGCACATGATGGGAAGTCCCTTTGCTGTTGGTACTTGGCACGGATCTCACTGATTCTGAGAGTGGCAACATCATCCGTAACTTAAAAAGTCAACTTTCTAAATAAAATTCTTTGTTAAACTACTCCAAGTTGAATAACATTGTATGTTGAAGGTGGGGGAAATAAATATGTATTTGTAGAAGTTAAAATTTAGCCAAGGCTACCAGGTTCGTTTGTTGGGCATTCAGACTTCAGATCCTGAACTCAGGGCATGACCTTTTTTATCTTGGGTTCACTATCAGTTTGGGTTTGTTTAGAAAATGGAGCAAATCTTAGCATTCTGGGGATGAAGAGCTTTAACCTAGGAGTTAGGGCTTTAGGGGTTTTAGAAGTACTGGGGTTGTAGAGTTACCACAGAAAACCAAATTAACTTTAGCCAGAAGGTTGGGAAGGAGACGCTGGGAACCTCAGGCTTCTCAGAAACTTCTAAGGAAACTGCTGTAGTTCTCAAGAATTTTTGAAGAAACTTCTACCAACTGACTTAGTCTGCATAGAAAAATAGGTGATTTGTAACACTGGTTGAGAAGTGACCATGAATTTCACAGTCTGCCCTGGCATTTGCTGAACCATCTCCAGAGAGAAATAACCTCTGTTCCTAGTTTACCATGTGAGTCTCATTGACAATCTCTGATAAGGAACCACAGAGGGAAGGGATTCTGGGAACTGTAGTTTTCCATTCCTTAGGCAGGTATAGAGGGTGACACCTGTTGAAAAAAACCATTTATTCCAGGTGTTCCTTGGATTGAGCTTTTTTGTGCCATTACTCTCCCTAGTATAATGATTACAGGCAACATGACTGAGATAGCAGGGCACCAGCGTCCCTTTCACATGACACCTGTCTGTCTCTCCTGCGCCATGGTCTGCCTTGAAAACTCTTGGTCTCTCTTTTTCAATCCTCTCACCAGATCCCCATCATCTTGCCTTGGGATTTGCTTCTCTAGTAGTTGTGGGCTAAGTGTTTACTCTTCCTGTGAGAGGATGACTGATGCCTTATAAAACTAGTGCTGGTCACATAGTAGGTCCTACTGAAGGAGAGTTTCTTTCTTCCCTGTTACAATATTTGCCTTTGTCTTGCCGTCTCTCTGGTTCTCATGATTGGTTGAGAGAGGGGCACAGGATTCAGTTTGGTCCAATGAGAGTCAAACTTCTCATTAAGCAGAAACTCTGGGAAAGAGGAGGTTGTTTATGTTTTGTTTTTTTTGTTTTTTTTTGCTGGGATGATTAGGTGGTAAAATGTAAGCCTAGAAATAGTCCTGACCTCTTTATCTCTAAGAATTGAGGCCCTGTCTGAGATGAAGCCAGCACAGAGAATGCTGACTCTAGGGACAAAGGAAAAGTCCTGAGAACTTTGGTGGGTTCCTAAATTCAGCTGAGTCTGAGGCTTTGAGACATTCATGCCTCATTAAACCTCTATTCTTGACCCTCAGCTTATAGAGTTTCTAAAAACAAAGGTGAAATATTCTGAGAAAGCAAAAAGAGATTGCAGAGCAAGAGTAATGCCGAAAAAGGGGAGGCCTTGTTTACAAGTTGCTTTAGACATGAAGTACCAGCTCCACGGGTCTCTCATGCTCTGCTGGAACCATCCCAGAATCTTCCCAGAGTTTGCCCCTAAAATCTTTACCCACCTCTTTTGTCTGTTTTAGTAAAACTTGCTTTACCACAAACTTTGGAATTTAAGATAAGAAAAACATATCCTATCCCATAATGTTGCTGTCATAAATAATAGTATAAGAATATGCTGAGAAATTATATCAACAAAAACAGTTGGATATTCTCTATGCTTAAATGACTTTTATATTCTTAAAAAATATTAGTCCTGTAGTGAAGAATTATTGGGGCTTAGGTGGTGGGTGTGGTATGATAACACATATTTGTCAATGTGTGAACCAATACCCCTAAAACAAGTTGTAAGTTGTAAATCACTCTTACCTCAATTAACATAATCAAACTATGTTTCCTTATTAATATTTTGTACAATATCTTCTACAGTGTTTCACACAAAATGTATTTCAGTTATGGGAAGGCTACAAAAAGTCTGGTGATTTGGTCTTGCAAATATAATTATGTAATATGGTGTTTTTATTAAATAACTGGCTTACAAATGAGTCTTTGGAACACAGACTTCAGTAATTGCTCCTCTAGCTTAGCATTTGTTTTCCATGGGACTTAATATATGTAGACTATGTACTAAAGAATGCAAGTTCAATGTTAAAAAACTTGGCAGGATACCCAAGATGAGCATGTTTTTGAGCTGTGATACAGAAGTCCAGTGTCTGACTCAAGAGAGGTGACCTTCTGTGCTGGTCAGACCACACAGAGCAGCATGGGTTACAGTCAAGTGCATGGTCAAAGCACAGCGAGAGGTCCTGCCAATGAGCCAAATTCTTAAGACATTGATAAATCTGTTGTCTGGAGAAGAATAGTAGGATATTGGATCATAGGAAACCCTGACATATAGCCACAAGATCCAGGAATGTTTAGTCTGGTGCACAGAGGGCTTGAGAAAGACACATAGTCATTCTGTGGGTGAAGGATCCCATTATTCTGTGTTCTGAGGACTGAACAAGGCCAGTGATTTGAAGGTGAAAGAGGTGGAACATAGACGTCTGGGAATGATCTTGGTTGGAAAGGTCAGCCTGACCTGGCCACCAGGAAACTTGGCTGGTCTAGCAGTTGAGAACTCTAACTTGGGTTAGATGCCTTGGTTTGGATCCAGTTTAATACATGTGTGACCTTTAGCTGATTCCTCATTTTTAAATTGGAACTGTAGCACCTACCACATAGGGAGAGTTACAGGATAGTTATCAAGAGTACAGCATACAATAACTGCAGGAACCACCCCTAGCATATTGCCGGGCATAGTAGGTGCAGGTGCTACATTGCTTGTTGACTGAATGATTAAAATGATTGAAATGAATGTATTATTTTAAGGTCTCATCCATCTGTGAGTCTGGTGCCTTATGAAAACTAGCAGTACTTTCTCTTTGATATATACATTGACCCTATTTTTATGGGGTTTAAGGAAAATATATAGATAATAGTACTTATGTTAGATATAGCCATCTAACAGGAATAGCCACTAACATTTCCTTGAATTTCCGCCATGCATTTATTTACATAATTGGATCACACTACTCTAGATTTTGTGACCTATGTGGGTTTTGTCTTTGATGCAAAATTACACGATCGTTTGATCACTTCTGGAGTTGCTTTTTAGTGTTTACTCATTTACTGCTTCTGTCCTGAGCATTTATTGAGCACCTACAGTGTGTTCAGGTCTAGAAACAGATGAACAGAAGACCACTCTGGTCCTCCATTTTGCTAACACAGGTGCTAGATGTTGGGTTCATACCAGTCAATAACTAGATGTTAAACAATTAAAACCCCCCTCTTTGCCACTTTCACCAAAATTCTTGCCCCAAATGTGCATTATCAATAGTTAACATGTATTTCTTTTTACCCTTGGACCAGAAAATCTTCCCTAAATAACCAGTTCCTTTGCCTTCAACAATGCTCGCCTCCCCTGTAACCACCCAGATTGCTAGGAGCTGCCAACACACACTGAGCTACTAGACATGTTCCCAGACGATGCTTAATTAAATCCTTTAATTATTAGCCACTCACCATATTTGCAACATTCCCTAGTGCTTAGCGCCAGAATCACTTAGGGGAAGAAGCCAGTCTCCTATCTGTCCAAATTACTGCTTCAATTAGTTTTATCAGATTCAGGGAAGCTGGAATTCTGAAACTAGTTTTTTGAACTCACCAACATTTAACTTTGTAGTAAGAGCGTCTTATTGCCATGAAAATGCCCTTTATCCAAATGGGTAAGTAAGCCTAGACTTCAGGTTGAACCCAACTGTAGGATTAACTTAACCAAACTCATTGATGAGAGTAGGCTTAGCAAAGGGAATTGGAAAGCATTCTTTGCCCAGCCCTGTCTCCCGTGCTGCCATGAAACTGATGCAGCTTTTGTGCTTGCTGGGGGCAATGATTCAAGCTGCAGAGGTGGTTATGGAGGAAAAGAAGACCGGAAACACCTGGCTTTGAATTTCTGCTTGATGGTGGGTTTGCTAATGACTCTTGCCTTGCCTGGGTCACAGACTCCTGATCTCTCACATAGACCCGTTTCCCGGGAATGGCGCAAGGATCAAGAAGACAATAGAAGGGAAAAAACACCATTTCTGGTCTTAAGAACAAGGTTGGAACATGGAGAGTGAATTAGGCAGAAGTACAGAGGTCACAAGGGTCAAGAAGCTGCCATGCACCCCTCATGAGGAGAAGGGACAACACCCAGACAGCCTGAATTTGATCCCCGGCCAGGGAGCTACCCACATGGTGCAGCAGACCTCTCCTCTCTCCCTGCTGCTCCCCTCAGCAGTGTATTTCAGTAGATCCGCCTATCTTGCTCCCCAGTCTTGTCTCTGGTGTGTTCTCTCACCTCCTGTACCTCTGTCCTGCACCCCAGATCTTCTATGCATCAATAGTAAAAAAATAAGTCTTGAAAAAAGAACTGAAATATCCTAGCCCCAAACAAGTTTTCTTCTAAGTATTTGTGTGGTCTCATTAAATATTTCATATGGTGATTATTATTTTTAAGTAAAATAAATGCAGTTGGATGAAGAGGTAGAATCTAGAGGAAACTTGTATAATCACTTCCAATTAGGAGACTTTGAACAAAAATATCTGAAATCAACGAGATATTTTAAATTTAGGCCATATCACGTGGCAACAGTATATGCATGAGAACATTTGACTTTGGAGAAATACCAGAAAAAGATGTCAGGGCAGGAGGTTCCTGGCAGTGTTACAGAACCAGAAGTAGGGGTTGACAGGAGGGGGCCCTCCAGGTAGGGGGTGAGATGAGAGAGGTTGGCAGGAGGCGCCTCGTTCATATCCTCCTTTATCCTTGGCAGTCAGGGATGGAGAAGGGGAGCAGGACTGCTGTTAAAATTGCCATTTTGCAAGTGAGAGAACAACCTCAGTGCATCTGAGAGCACCCAGACACCCCCCATCACTCATACACCCAAGGAAATGTTGCAAAGCATAAAACTAAGTGGGCCAGTCAGTCCCCGCGTCTGTCACCATGAGAAGCCAGCAGGCTGAGACCTGGGTGGGGCCGCCATAGTGCAGGTGCTTCCAGAAGTGCCTCAGGCCTCCCTCGGCCTG
This sequence comes from Talpa europaea, assembly GCF_964194135.1. Lineage (NCBI taxonomy): Eukaryota > Metazoa > Chordata > Mammalia > Eulipotyphla > Talpidae > Talpa > Talpa europaea. The sequence continues at coordinate 6,273,898 of NC_140077.1, forward strand.
GTCCTCGGAGCTGAGGCAACAGCTGCCTTGGGCACCTGAGGATGGAGTGGAGGGCGGTGAGACAAAAGCTATTTCAGGAGGACAGAGAAAGCATTTGACTGCGGTCAGCACAGATATTGTGAATTTCTCTGCTGAGTAAGGAGTTTCATCACACGCTCCTTCATCGTGTTCCATAACCTGAATCTTTCTTGACCTTGGTACCTAAAATAGTAAACTCCCTCCCTCCCACCACTTGGAGACTTTCCTGCCTGGCTTCATTTCCCGCCTTAGTACCTGTTATCGGCTTCCATAGTAGAAGACTTTTGGTCTATTTGCTTTTTGTTTAACGTTTACTGAACCCCTTTTTCCAGAAAGTAAGCACCATAGCCAGTCTTGCTCTGCGTCCTCTGTGGGGACCCAACCCCAGTGTAGCGTCCGGGGCTGGTAGGTGCTCAGGAAATACGTTTTTTTTCAAGTTCTATTTATTTATGCATACAAGAGCTGGGGTACAGGCCAGAGATGTGGGGGGTGAGAGGATCCACCAGAGACAGAGCGGGGAGCAGAACAGGCAGACTGACTGAAATACACTGCCAAGGGGAGCAGCAGGCGAATCAGGAGAGGTCTGCTGCGCCATGTGGGTAGCTCCCTGGCCGGGGATCGAACTCTGCCACAGTGGCTGGTGATGCTTGATAAGTGCTGAAACTTCACCCCATGAGCCATGAGGGAGGCCCCGTCAGTAAATATTTTTGCATAAATGAATGTGTGAGCAAACTAACATTTAGAAACTTTTGAAGTTTGTAGGTGATGGAGTCTGCTTTAAAGACTCTTTGTGCAGAAATATTTAATTACGAAAGCTCCTCAGCATCAGATGAGATGGGAACTTTCACCAGGGCTCGTGGTAGCTCCTAATTAGAAAAATGGCCCCTTTTTGTCTGTTGACGCTGGATGGAGCTTTCCCTGTTCCCGTGCCAGGCACGGTGTTGGGCACGTGGGATTAAAAAGCAACAACAACAAAACACGTGGTTGGGACACGTGTCTGCTCCCAAACTGACGGGTAACCCCAAGGCCTCATTTCATCATCTTCTTCGTTCCTGGCCACCCTTCTCCCACCATCTTCCATGCTGGCTCAGGCTACCAGCCCCTGTCCCACATGGCTGCCTCCAGGAGGCTGCCCGCCACTGTAAGAGCCCCAGCATTTCCTCCTCCTCAGCTCCTCCTGGGACTCGGCTTGGAGAAGCCCCACATTTTCTATTTAGGGGAGACTTGGGGGCAATTAGCTGGTTGAGAGGTGCAGCTGGGGGATTTATCTTAATATGGTATCTACAGCACCAATGTGTATCTTATAATATATAAGTATTATATATACCTATATTTTATAATATATATTATAAAAGTGAAATATGCTATTTTCTAAAAATTTAATTTTTATTTGTATTAATGATTGCTTTAGAGGAAGGAGTGGTGGTGTTCATGGGGCTGAAGCTTCTCTCACCCTCCTTGGTGTCTTGTGGCCTTAATCTCATTCATTCCTCTCTGACCTCACCCCTAACCACCTAGCGCTCACCCCTGTCTCTGTTCTTATTCTTTCATTTTACCAAATCCTCTTGTTCCTTCACCCTCCATTTTTGTTACCATCTCATTTCCCTTCTGTCTGTCTTCCTTGTATGTTGGTTGCCATCTTTGACAGTCTTCTAATTTCTTACTCTTTCCCGCCTTACCTCACCTCCTCCTTTTATCTTGTTCACAGGTGAGGGACTCCCCAAATCTAGGGCCTCTCTCCCTCCTGAATTTCAGGCCCCTTTAAACAATTGCTTCTCACAAGCACATCAAGGGTACAATATTGTCACATCAGTAGGGCCTGATTTTGACAGCCCATGCAATAAAACTTGAGTGAATCGATGTGCCCTTTTCTTGTTGGAAAATCAAATTTGTAGATAAACTTGGCCAGACGATGCCTCGTCTCTAGGCAACAGAACCTTTATGGAAACTGATTGAATTTGATAATTCCCCTCCCCTTCCTGCCAGTATTGAATGTATAAGACTGGTTTCAAGTGGAGTCTATAGCCAAGGTAAAGACATATTTGGCTTCTTTTACCTTTGAAAGTTTCCTCGCCTTAAATTGGAGCCTCAATTAAATGTGTATAAACTCACGGCAGCTGGTAGAAAAAGAGGATCCTTCAAAGAGGGAGTGGCTTATTTTTTAATGAAAACATCCTATAATCCCACTTCCCCGAGTCTATCACTCTGAAGTCATCATTTATGAAGCACTTGACAATGGACACGGTTTCCACTTGAAAGAAAACGGGAGATGAGCACCATGAAGAGAGATCTCTGCTTCCACGGGGCAGCCAAACGTGAAGGTATTATTGAAGACGCCCTCCCCTACCTATGGCCTATTTTTGTTTTTTATTCATTTGTCATTTATTCATTTTTATTCATTTGTTTTTTATTCATTGGACAATGCCTCCCCAAATTTTGGCAATTTCACTCTCCCAGTCACGCACACATTCTACTCACCATCCACAGGAGCTCCAGTGCCCACACAATGTGGACTGGGCAGCCCCCTCCATGACCTTAAATCAGCCAAGGTGTGGGCAGGGGTGTGGGGTGCTGAGGCCCTGCCATCTCGTGCCCAGTGGATACTCCCTTGGGAGGCTAACACCAAGCTAAGCCTGATTGCGGCTCCGACGCGTCCCTGCAGCCCCGCAGGCAGCTCTGGCCCACGCGCTCTCTTTCCCACATCATTCTCCAGTTTCACAGGTGGGGAAAAGATGGATGAGTGGCTTGTGCGCTCCTGGCCTTGATGGGGGAGCGGGCATCTCCCCAACAGCCCTGACAGCAGGACCTATTCGTTATGTGCGGCTGACATGCCGCACCTTACAGTGATTAGCTGGAGGCATTTGACACCATCCTGAAAAGTTCCAGTGCTCGAAATCAGCGCTGCGCTCTTCCGAGCTCTCCTTCCAGACACATTCGGCGTTCCCGACCCGGGGCTGGCCTCGCTGACTAACAGGATTTGTCTTCTCCAACCTGACACGTTATGTACATCTTTGGAGCTGCTGACGTTAGCTTCTCATCACGCGTGGCTCCCGAGGGCTGCGGCTGGGTTCCAGAAGCAGAGATGCTAAATCACACTGTCAGATATCCTGGGCTTCAAAGGGAGGCTTTCCAGGAATAGCGCCCACCTACCTGAAGTGCTAGTTCTGTGGAAAGCCTCAGCCCGGGGTACTATTTGTGACCACGATGCTTCTCTTGTTGAAATAACTCATTTTCTCTTGGTAGTCAGGGTGCACCCGAACATTTTTTAAAAAAATCTTAATTTCACATGGTACTGTTGGACGTGTTGAAGATGATCAGAAGCGGTCATGTCTGGAACACCTCCCCGGCACAACCAGGGGGCTTCTGCAGTGGAATCCTGGAGGACTCCACCAGCTCAGTGGACCCCAGTGATGGCTGTCTGGGGGCTCCATCTGGACAGACACACTATGCAGGTGGGTGCCGATCCTCATTACCTGAAAGGACACTTGGCTCCAGAGAAAGTGAAACTTACTTAAAACCAAGGCCCAAATTGCAATAGTGCACAGTGGGGAAAAAAAATAAAGCTGTGAAAGCAGGTTGGCTTTATCTTAGAGCAATCAGAACAGGGATGATCACGCAGAGACGTGCTAATTTCTTAGTATAAATAAATCGAATCAAGGGCTGCGGCATTCGAGGTGCAGTTTTGGGGGAAGGTGACAAAATGCCTTGTACTAACAACACTTCTCCCTTCCTGTCTGACTTTACAGCGGTAGATCACAAAGAAGGTCATTTCTATTTCCTCCCGAGGCCCTCTTCATCTTTGGCTATTTATAGCGTATGGTGTCCCCAATGTGTCACCATTCTGGATGATTCTCTTTTCTTCCGTTGTTAACTGCTCCTGCACCACCACTTCCTTACCTGTGCCTGATAACCGCGTCCATCTGAGCTGTTCCAATCCATCCATCATTTTATCATTATATATAAATGATAATGTGATGATATATTTTTTCTAACTTTATGAATAAGAGTTTGTATGTTTGCGAATAGTGTGCTCTAATATTTTTCTTGTGAAATCTCGTCACAGAGAAATTACCAAATGTCTTCCCTGAAAAAGGAATAAAACATTGGAGACAGTAACTTGGATTAAATGTTGCTTAAGACTTTTCCACATTTGCTTTACATCATGATTTCTTAGCCATTATTGATGGATACAATTTAGGAATGTAAACATTCCCCTTTTTTGCTGCTTGTGTATTGGTAGGGATTGGAAAGCAGAATCAAGAACAAGCCAAGGGTATAGGAAGCAGGATGGAGAGGGGTGAAGAGAGTGTTTGCATGAACCCCTAGAAGCAGAACCAACTGGGGCTCATGGATAAGGGGGTGTCCAGACATTTGTTCTCTGTGCTCTTGGAAGGGAGGCCACTTGTATTTGTGTCTCTCTAGAGTCTTCCAGAACACTGCACCCTTCTGTGTCAATATTGGTCTCGTCTTTCCTGGCAAGATCAGAGATGACAGCCCCACTTTACAAATGAACCTCAGAAGGTAAAAGCAGCTCACCCAAAGGTGCTGGTCAATACCAGAGCTGGGCCTCCACATGGCCTCTTAATTTTTAGAGCGTTGAGGGAGCCGAGAAGGATGGAGGATGCTCAGGTGAGCAGAGAAAAGGGAGGGATTCTAGGAAAGGGCCTTAGGGAGGAAACAAACTGGAGGTGCATCGAATGATGAAAAACTCAAACAAAATAGATATGGAATATGCAAAAGGAATTTGGAACTTTGTATGTCAAACCACAGGATTTTTAGTAGCGTCTCAGGGGCGCCGAGACGTTCTGCCTTTATCTTTATCCCCCCAACCGTGGTTACTCCCACTGTCCCCAGCCCTTATCTCCTGCAGCATAGGCTGCACATACTCCTGAAGTTAAATGGAAAATAGTCTTTTTTTTCTCCTGCAGCAACTGGCCTGCCAGATAATATCTAGATAAGGCCCCTGGACCTTTCACAGTGCTTCGCACACAGCAAATGGTTTTTGGCAATAAAAACCGTCAATGTAGAAAGAACTTAGGTTAAAAAAAAAAAAAGTCTTTTGAATTGTTATTTTTCCCTGAGGTCTTAAAGGAAGAAAGAAAGTTTACTTAAAGGGGAACCCTTTTCCATAGATCTAGCAGCTAGTAATTTGGGCCTGTAAAATGGTATTCCAATGACAACCTGCCCCAAATGTCTTGAAAATCACTTTTGACCCAGGGAGCTGGCTCCAGGAAGCCACTGTTGATGTATTTAAATGAATCCAGCTGGATCACTCTGATATATTGATCCAGGGGATGTGGTAGGGAGCCTGGGGACAATGCTTGAAGTCGATCCAATGCGTTTGAATAAAAGTTTATTTTATTGCCTCTTTTATTAAAAGGCCTGAGCCCTAGCTGCTGCCGTGGGAACACAGGGGTGGGTGCCTGGGGCGCCTCGTTCTGCTCCCCTGGAGCCTCCATCAGCGGGTGGAACACAGGCTCTCTCACCCCAGATGTCGGCTACTCCCGTGCGCTTCCTGGATTGGAAAAATCCGGGAATAGCTCAAGCTTGTCATCATTTCCCTTAATAGCCCTCAAAGGCTTCTGGACTCTAGATACCTCAGCAAAATCCCTGTCACCTCCTTTCTACTTGCCCTCCGAAGACTGGATGGGCTCCCAGCTCCCCCTGGCTGACCCTGCTGCCCACCATCACTCCTGCCCCCCTGGGGGGCTGGGGTTCAGCCCTCATCTGCCCCCAGGGCCTTGAGGTCAGGGCCTGTAGCGGCCTGTGAGCTGTCAGTTGGCCTCCTGCAGGGTAGTGGACCCAGCCGGCCAGGTAGTGGCACTGAGCTTTCTGCTGATTAGCTCGGGAAGGGATGATGCCCTGACTGAGCCTTGTCCTCTTGTGTCACCTGGACTCTCTTGATGGCCAGGGCTCTGCTTTCCTATGGACAGTCATCAGGGATGGTGGGACCACAAGGGCAAAACCTTGTCTTTCTCAAAATGCCACCAAATACCCCAAACACAAACCATTCCTCCCACTTTGGACAGGCCACCACGCTGTGATGGATTGGAGGGTTCTGGTGCATGTGAGCCAAGAACAAGTTGAGAAAAAGCAGAGCCAAGAGGGAGGTAAAGAATTGACAGAGACAAAAATGGTCTTTGTGCAGCCCAGGGGGAGCCAAGCCGAGAAACTATTGCCACTGAGTTGCCCAGAGCCGGAGCACTGCCCAGAGCCGGAGCACTGTCTGTCCAAATACTACACTCTGAGTTAATACTGGTGCCACTGGGGTCTGGAAGAATTTTTCAGGCATGGTTCTTCAGAGGTTCTTGGAAGCCAGTGATTGCATGTTTTCTGATGTCTGCCTGGGCTTGGGTTCTATGACAAAGCGTCCACTGTCACCACAGGGGCTGGGTGGTCCCAGGGGGCGTGGAGAAAACTGCCCTTAAACACACTTGTGTTCCACGAAGTTCACTCTCAAATCATGGTGGTGAATAGCATGGCACACTCAGCTTTGATCTGGCCATGAGGTAAATCGCAGGAGGCCCCAGAGAAACTCAGCTGACCTGATGCTGAGTGAGTTCAATTAGACCTATTTTTATTGATGTTGACTTCTCAAGCGAGAAGTGTTGTCGAAATAAGGTCTAGCCTTTCTTCTCACATGTCCATTGTTAAATTTAGTGACTGGAAAATGAAAAAAGGAATTTTTTAAGAGATTAAGTTGTCCATAGTCCCTTAGCCCAGATAGAAGCCAGTATATTTTGTATAGACATTTATTGAACCCACACCATGTGCCACGGACTGTGGCTAGAGACAGAAGTGGCCTTCTCTTAGGACTGTGTAATTGATCAAAGAATGTTCTCCCAGGAATGATTGCAATGTCAGGAGATGGGATGTTATGAGAGTCCTAGGGCTAATCTGAACAGACACATTTCTCCTTTGTTTTTCAAATTCTGTAGCCAAGAAGATTGCTACTCCTCTCAGGGAATGCATCCAAGTCTTGTAGCAGCCCCACTGAGCTTCACGTAGACTGGGCTCACAGTCTCTTGACTGTGGTTGAGAGGTTTATGGATTGAACTGGGCTCCTCACCAGGGCAAAACATATTCCAGTTCTCTTGACATTTTGCTTGTCACAGCAGACCAGATGAGCGGAGAGAAACGTTATGAACCCACTCACCTCCCAGCTTACCTGGGGGTGGCCAGACAAAGCTAACCTGGCCATCTACTGCTTGATTGATGCTTCCGATGATGGTCCAAGAAGTTCTGCTTCCACCTGGCATATGCCCTTAAGAGCTCAATAGTTAGCTTTCATTTTCCTCCCAATACCTTGAAAAAGAGTGCTTGCATGCTTCTAACCTATAAAAGAAACTGTTGCTGGGAGAAAAGAGCAAATTTCCTGGTTGCGCTGATCTGCATGGAATTTCGTGGTCAGATTTGCTGCGGTTCGTTTTTCTTCTCTTTCTGCCATTTTGAGAACAGCCCAAAGTAAAACCCTGCTGAGATACCAGCCATCTCCACTCTTGGCCGCCACAGGACGGCACTTGCCAGACACAGTCCCCTCCAGGAGCTGGATCCTGGGCAAGACTGGGAGCCACATGGCCCCCAGCTCAGCCCACCCTAACTACTGCCTGCCTCGCCTCCGCCACGTGTTGACATCTCTGTACTGACGCTGGATTAGCTTGGGAGTGATTCAGCTTGGGAGTGATTTCTCTTCTCAATTTCCCGAAGGGATTTCTAGTATTGCAGTAGAGGGAGGGGGGAATCATCTCTAACATTCTACAGAAAGTCTTCCAAAAATAAGGCCAAAGCACATCCAGGGGGAGCAGTGACTCATTCTCTTAGCTCCCAGAGGAGTATTTGCAGTCACCCCTTAGTCAACATGAGGAATTCTGGGCAGCCTGGGTCACTTGAGTCTTGGGCACCATCATTTCATAGCATTTCTTGATCTTGAGTGGGGTGTTCCTCCCATCACAATGTGGTTTCCTCTACTCCCCCGATTTTGTCAAGGCTTTATTTGATTGTTTCCCCCATCAAAGAGCCTACAATGTTATTTCTGAAGATATTATGAGATTATTGCAAATTCCCCTTAGAAATCTGAGGAGTTTGCCTTTAATTGACACCAGGGAAACATCTGGCCCCAGGGGTTTGCAGCTTCAGTGCAGAGCAAAAGAAAAGCTTGTCTCTACTGAAAAAATTTCATTTTTGGTGAATGGTCCAACTCATATGCAATGTCAGCTAGAATTCCAGGGGGAGGGATCCATCCTAGGTTTTAATTGATTTTTTTTTCTCCTTAGAGATGATTGACTATGAAACTTTTTATGTAAGGGAAATAACATGGTGAGTCTTTCTAATACTGTTTCTCTGAGGCAAAGTTAAATGTGCTGAGCAAGCATTTAAATGCTGTAGCATTTTATGAGGTAGAACATTTTAGAGCATTAATTATCACCAAGGCTAATTAGATGTCATTGAATCAATGATAAAGCAAGCTCAGAAGCTACCTTATTCACTGGAAACATCTTTGGTGGAAAAAAAAAAAAGGCAGTTTAGGACAATGGATGCTGCCAGGGATGCCCACATTCAGATAGAGCAATTCCATTTTGGTTTGTGTTAAATATTGGGGTCCCCTACAAATTTGACTTTATAAGGGATTCTCTTAAAAATGTTTAGCAAAACAGTTTTTTTTTTTTTATAGAGGCATGTTTTTCTTTATTTGTTTGCTTGTTTGTTTTTGTTTTGTTTATACATGCACTGGGTACAGTCAGAGGCGCGGGAGGGTGAGAGGATTCACCAGAGCCAGAGCGGGGAGCAGAGCAGGCAGAAGGACCGAAGGACACTGCTGAGGGGAGCAGCGGGCGGCAGGAGAGGTCTGCGCGCCATGTGGGACCCTCCTCCGGTGGCCGGGGAGCAGCCAGGGATTGAACCGGCGCTGCAGAGGCCGCGGGCAGCTTCGCAACCCAGCGCTCTACCGCTGCGCCACCGGGGAGGCCCGCAAAACAGTTTTTTATTTCATGTATAACTTCCAAATATTTTTGTATCACCTGGTTTCTCTTCTCAAGCACCTAGATCTGTTAAGAAAAAATGCAATAGAATATACTCCCATACATCCTTGCACTCTATAATACCAAGCTCTCTTAGCCAGTTGGTGTGGCTTGGAAATTGTGGCTTATGTTGGACTATGGGGGATACAGCACAGAGTCCATGTAATGTGTTGGGCAGGAAGGTGGGCTGTGCCTGCACACTGTTCTTTGTTGACAGGAGTGCCAAGCCTCGAGAAAGGGAAGGGGAAGAATTTCCCCTTACAAAGAGGTAGCCATCACTTCCTTTTACTCACTGGCAAATTAGCAAGTTATAAACCCATAAAACCTATATGCCAAAGAGTTTTGAGCTCCTCAAAGTCATAGTGTTTGGCAAAGTCTCACTTATTCCAAAGATGCAGCCACTTCTTTTTGTGAATCATCTTCCACGTCTGTGCTACTAATATCTTGCTGATGGGGGCACTGCACAGCTGGCTGGTGATGTGCTGGAGTTTGGGGGAGTCCACTAGAAGTCAAGAAGAGCCAACTTGGGTGGACATGGCTGACATCAGCCTGCATCCATCATGAAGTTTTAAGTAAAACTATATGGAGGTCAGTTTTCTCCTGGGATTCATTAACTGGCTCTGAAGAACTTTTATTGAAAAAACTTAATTCAGAGAGTGAAGGGCAAAGTGTGGAAGGTGCATGGTGGATGATGGTGGAGGACTATGGGTGCCTTGGTGGTAGGTGTGATGTGATAACAACTTCTGATGGGGTTTGATCCTATAACTTTGAGTCACATACAGTATTGTAAACCAATATTTCCTCTATTCAAAAAAAAAAAAAAGAAAAAATAATTCATTCTTTCAATCTGAACCTTTTCCAGGGGAAATATTTCCTTTCAGTAACTACCTCTCACTGTTCTCAAATTTAAAACATACTGCCTCTTAGCCAATGTTGCCCATTGCTTTAGAACAACTGCTTCATGTCAGTCACTCAAATGAAAACCTGACTCTTGGAGGGTCTCAGATCTTCCTCAAGCTGCCATATTTGAAAGTTCAGGCTGCAGGAATTCTGCCTGCATTCCAATATTTGGAGGTTGACCACAGTCTGCAGTTTTTCTGGGATATTTTTAGAGCTCAAGTTTTGCCAGCACATTATTTACATTGGTCAAATGAGCTGGCTACTTGCCAGGGGCCCCTCCCCTTTCTGATGTGCTGACCGCACCTTTATCCCTTAAGGGGCGCCTAGGAAGCTCCAGGCTCCTTGGAGCACACAAGCTGTGTAATTACCAAAGCACAGTAACTATCCCAAGCATTTGCTTACATAATCCATTCCTTTTTCTCACAAAGAGCCACAAGTACAAGTTGAATTTTTTTACCCGCCCTTTTTTTTTTTTTTTCATGATATTCATCATGCTGCCAGACTCAGGGGGCGCCTTGTAGATTCAGTTAACCAAAACACAGACCAAATTCTAGGCAAGCAGCGCACAACACCAATCCCTTTGTTGCCATAGGACTCTTCATATTGATGGTTTGCTTTCATTTTCCTTCCTGTAAAATATGCTGGCGAGACACGGGCCTGTTTGAAATGCAGGGAGTGAGACCAGATTTCCAAACTCGTGGAATGAAAGGCGATGGAGATTGTGAAAACACACTCACAGTGCGGGGAAATGTCTGTAATGTCTTGTAGCTGACTAAGTGCTTTCAGTATCAGACTGGGAAAGTTATCCAAAGTTTCAACACATTTCAGTGTGTTCTACACTCTACGCCATGATTAGCCCTTTCAGAACAAATTGAAAAATTACACAGAGTTCAGTGGATGACCCAGTCACGTTAGAGTAATAATAGAGCTTAAAAAATTCCTCCGTGCCTCCCTCTTTCATGTGAGAACCTTATTGCACTTTATAAATTTGACTCTGTTAATCCTCACAGTTTCATTGCCTGGTTGACACATTTTCCAGTGTTTCGGGTGTGTGTGTGTGTGTGTGTGTGTGTGTGTGTGTGTATGTGTGTGTGTCCTTTTTTCCCCCCTTAGGTAAGTGTGCAATATCAAGGCCTACATTTCAGAAAAAAGATGCAGCCCTTGGCTTTTGCTCATTCTAATATGATCATTAAGAAGCCTGGAGGAAAATGGAACACTTTGAACAACCGATGTGAAGCAGATGTAACTTCAGAAGTAACGTTGTAAAACGTGCATTGGATCTGACCTCTTTTCACATTTCAGAAATCACCAGCACAGTGGATTGTTTAAAATATATGAAGTGAGATTTAGCAGCTGGAGAACACTTGTTTATCTACTTCATAGTGTTAAATCCCAATAAATGTTTTGAACAATGAACTGGTATGTAACATTACCAAATAACTCTTTCTATTAAAATGAAACTCGTTAGATCCCATAGCACAGCTGAGTTTTGTAGTATCAAAGGATTATGGGCCACATGTTAATCCAGGATAACATATAATCACATAATTGTTATAGCTGTGTTTCAGAAGTTGTTAACTTTAGTATGCAACTTTATTTTATACATTATGATGAGATACATCCTATAGTCTGAAAGCAGGACTAACCAGAGAACCTCTGGTTATGAATTAGAGCTACTTGCTTTGGTGAAATCATCCACTGAGGGAAAGTCGCCAGATGGCCTTGTTGGCATTTAGTAGTTAAAACTACTTCTTTAGTTGACCAGATGTCCATTTATCTTGTTGCGCTAGTTTGTTATAAGGCAGGTTTAGTGTGATGTCCCTTCCGTGAGGATTATGAAAGTCTTCTCCCCTGGGATCTATTACATATTGTGGCTACTAAACTCTAAAAATTGATTGAGGGGGGCCTCCCTGGTGGCCTAGGGGTTAAGTCTCAGCACTATCACCACTATGGCCTGAGTTTGATCACCGGCCAGGGAGCTGACCCACATATGGCGCAGCAGACCTCTCCTGTCTCGCCCGCTGCTCCCCTCAGCAATGTATTTCAATAATTCTGTCTGTTCTGCTCCCCACTCTGCCTCTGATGAATCTTCTCACCCCCTCCACCTCTGGCCTACACCATAGTTCTCCTACACAAAAATGAATTTTTTTTTTTTTTTTTTTTTTTTTTTTTTTTTTTTTTTTTTAAATAAATTTTATTGTTATATTCCCCATACAATTGCAGCCCCCCCATTCTGACCCCAATCCCTCCCCTCCCGCCCCCCTAAAAGTGTCTCTGGTTCATAGTTTTTGTTGATTTTGATTTTCACTATCTTATAGTTATTCATTTTCCTGGTCCCTTATTTAAGTTTTCTAGATTCCTGCTATGAGTGAGACCATCCGGTATTTTTCTTTTTCTTTTTGGCTTATTTCGCTGAGCATGATCCCTTCCAGCGCCATCCATGTTGCTGCAAATTGCATGTGTTTATCTTTTTTGAATGCTGAGTAATATTCCATGGTATATATGTACCACATCTTCTTCATCCAGTCATCTATTTTTGGGCATTTGGGTTGTTTCCAAAGCTTAGCTATTGTAAACAGTGCTGCTATAAACATAGGGGTGCAGGTGTTCTTTGGAATTGATGTTTCTGTGTCCTTTGGGTAAATACCTAGGAGTGGAATTGCTGGATCATATGGAAGCTCTATGTTTAGTAGGTCCAGAAATCTCCACACAGCTTTCCACAGTGGTTGGACCAGTTTGCACTCCCACCAACAGTGCAGAAGAGTTCCTTTTTCTCCACACCCTCGCCAACATTTGTTGTTGCTAGTTTTTTTAATATGTGCCATTCTCACTGGTGTAAGATGGTATCTCATGGTAGTTTTGATTTGCATTTCCCTGATGACAAGTGATGTTGAACATTCACAAAAATGAATTTTAAAAACACAAAAATGAATTTTAAAAAATCCTTTAATAAAATTAAAATTGATAGAGGGGAAAAAACAACAGTAACTAATATTGACAGCAGGTAGGAAGTTCAAACTCAGAAATCTGGTGGGAGAGATGGCTCTTGATCACTAGTAGGATCAGCCTTTGCTTCCTTTACCAGGATTCCTACCTACAAGGCCACCTCAGGCCTTGTGGCTCCTTTGTATTTTTCATACCTCACAGTGATAATTTTGTGACTCAAAAATCATTTGGGGAATAGAATATTAGTGACGCTAAGTCCCCATCTATCTAGAAATTCCCTGCTGTTGTATCTTTCCTTCTGGGACCAATCCCAAGAAACAGGTCACAAGTTTCACTGGGGATTGATTCCTCCATTCAAATGGCTGGAGGAGGAAATCAAGGTCTTTGTCCCAAGTCCTCTGACTTTGGTGTATTATTTGACTCGTCTGACCCTCAGGAAGTCCTTTTCTGTTCTTGAGGGTATTGTGCTCTTCATCTTGAGGCATCCTGCTTAGTCTTTTGTCTGCACCATTCATGATCTTCCTTCTTCAAATTACCTAAGTTTTTGAAGGGAAAGACAAATTGAGGATGAAGGGAGGAAATTCTGAAGAAGAATGTTACTAAATATTTCAATGATTAAGCTGTTAGATATTTATGGATCACTTATAAGCCAGGCACCATGTTTACAAATAATATTTTATCTCATTTTTGCTATTTTATAAAATATCTTTGACTTTCTCTCTCCTTCCCTTTCTCCCTCCCTCCTTCTTTTTCTTTCTCCTCTCTGAGGCAGTTGAAGCTCAGAGAGGTTAAGTAAGGTTAGGTAATGGTCTTGGGACCATTCCCAAGAATCAGGTCACCCTGTTCTTAGACCCCAAAAATTTCACTGGGGATTGATTCCACTGGAGGAATGGCTGGAGGAGGAAACCAAGGCCCAAATATCAATAAGAAGAAAAATGAGAAATGAACCAGACTTTTCTGAGTCCAAATCCTAGAATCTACCCCAACACCACAGGATTCCTACAGATATTGATGGGATTGGCCAGCCTGGAACCAAGGGTGTTTTTATTTTTAATTCCTCAGTGATTCTACTGCTCAACCTGGATTTGGGAATGATGGCCCTGATCTCTGTGCCTCACACATGCAGGCACTGTTTCAGAGCAGTCACACCTGGCTGGACACTGTATTTTGGAGCTGGAGTTTTGGTTTTCATTCCTTCTGATCTCTGAAAGGTGAAGGCTCTGGAAGAGAGACTGTAGCTGGAAGAAGTATATGCCCCACTGCATGTGGGGGGCAGACATGGCCTTTCTCCCTGCCTCTCCATGTGCCAAAATGGCTCCCAGGTGCTCAAAGATTCATGTGAACCAGAGGTCCATCTTGGAACTCCAAGTAAACGTTGACTGGGAGTAAAAGTTTAGGTTTTGGTTTTTGTTTCTAAACAGAGAGACGGGCTAAGAAACAGCGAAGTTACTTGGAAAATTTATTTGAAAAGAACTTTCTTTAGAACATTTATTGAAAGGAGTAGGATGGCTATTTTTACCACTTCCAATGAAACTCACAAACGATCTTCTTCCAAAAGAGTAATTTCATAGGAGGCGGGAGAAGTCAGTAAAGACCTTAAATAGGTTGGACTTCTCTCGTTTTCCCTCAAAGGCCACACTCAATGGTAGCCCTTGTTAAAAGTTAAGCTGGGAAATGTCTCTGAGGAGAAATTCTAGCTTTCCTTCCAGCTTGGACCGGTCATGAATGGTGATTATCTGACTGTAATTCAAATCATATGTGCCGCCCCTGTTTTTTGCCCGACTCAAGATTATTTTTCCCCTTTTAAATTGAGCAAAAATAGTCCTGGGCTTAAGACAGACCTGTTCACATGGAGACATGAAATGAGAAGGTGTTCCAAGACCTCAGACTGCAAACCAGCTTTATAAATCTCCAGCAAAGACGAAGTCCAGTAGGAATATATGTGCTTGGAAGTCCTTGCTCCAGCCTTCCCATGTGACTCACAAATAAATACATTTCAAAACACAAAATGAAATTGTCAGAAAAATACAAATGTGCACCAAAAGGAGAGAAGTACCTTATTTGTATTCTAGACGCAGTGACACACTTTGTCTACAGACGGGCTCAATTATGCTTTTGTCTCTGAACAGCTGAATGAAGAGTGAACAACAACCCACTTGTTGGTCAGACTCATCCAGCATCTCAGTGAGGATGTCGTCACGGCCAGGTGCGCAGATTCCTGCTTTTCTTACATGAAGTTCTTCCATGTCTGTGGCGTCTTCTAGCTACAAACCTGAGGCCAATCAAGGCAGCATGGCCAGATAGGGAGACCCTGTCTTTGAGGGTCACGGGGTGGCCTGAAGCGCCTGCTCTTATTGATAATGAGCTTAGGAAACCTGCATACAATTTGAGTCTCAGTTTCCTTTTGTGTCAAATGAGAGACAAAATTCTTACCTCTCAGGGTCGTTGTGAGGTTCAGTGAGACTAAGGGTGGAATTTATGGTGCATCAAACAAACACTAACTATTGCTGCTGTCAGGAGGATGCTGAGGGCTCAGAGGAAATAAAAATGTTTCTTGAAAGGAAAGAGGGAGATAAACACCCTCATCCTCTCTCTGTTCCACACGGGCTCAAGCACCAGGCTGCCTATCAGTTTTTCCTTTTCCACATTTTCCCTTTTATTGGCCTTAGTGTTTTCTTTGGGTTTTAAAGTTTACCTCATGGGTAGGTACCAGATTAATTTAAAGGCTCCTCAGTGTTGTAAAATTTTTGAGACACTGTTCTAAAATATATATATCTATTACCCCATATTGCCATAAGTGATTGTTCTCAGCCCTCCCACCCCCAACAGCTTTTTCATGAAGTATCAACTCAACTTTCTAGAACTTGCTTCTAGCCATGCTTTGCATCTTCCAGCAACTGTTCAGCCCAGAGCTCCTGGTGGCCCCATCCTGTCTCTGCTTTGTGTGTGCCTGTGAGATGTGCTGATTTGGGAGTATGTTCTTGTGCCCTTGCTTATAGTCCTAACATGTTTATATGGTCTAATCAACAAAGCAAGAGTTACAGCAGATCTTTTGGATACAGCTTTACACTGCCGTATTTGTAATTAAATATTTTAATGCACAAAGTCACTTTCAAAATTCACCTACATGCAAAGTATTCTCCCAATAGCCTGCTCAAATCAGCCTGGGAGAGCTATCCCTGACACAACAAAAACATCATCTGGTCATGGCCTCTTATGAGGGTGCAAACATGCCCCCCAGCTCCGAGCTGCAGGAGGAAACAAAGAAATCAGCATAATGACAACAGTCAATTAAGGCATTGTCCTGCTCACGCACAATTCAGGAATGTTAAGAGCCCCCGACTTCCAATTTTTAAAGCTTATAAGCTAAAGAATTGGGTTGATTTAGGTTATGATCATGGCTTTTGGAAATGCTAGGTAGAGGAGGAGTGGTGGATGGGAAGGTAAATGGAGGCGATGCAGGGGGCTTTATAGGGGAGCCTCTGATGGCGTCCATCTGTTTCCTCAGTGGAACACCCAGGCTTGGGGCAAGACTGCCCTCCTTACCTTGAGGGCCCCAAATCTAGAGTCAGGACTCAGGTTGAGGCTGCTATGGAAAAAGCTAGTGATCCCTGTGCATCTGTGTGTTTAGGGGTGAGGGGGTGGGATGGAGAAAAGCCCCTGACTCCACTTACTCTTGAGTTATCATTATCTGAGAGGGTTTGCAAGGCTTTCAAGCTCAAGAGAGTCCCTGTGTCTAGTATCGAGCGCCTTCTCTCGTTTGGAATCATCAAGGCACCAGGGAGCAGGAATCAACAACAACCAGGTGGAAGACATGTCCCCAGCATCCCTGGGACAATTCCCATCAGTGTTACAAGAGTGTTAATGCCCTGTCAAGCCTCAGCAAAGCCTCAGGTAGGGTTTCTTATACAGTTTTGAGGATGTGAAGAGGTGCATGGGTTAAACCAGCAGAATTGACAGAAAAACATTTCCTTGGCAAGCATTTTACCTATTTCAGTAGGGCACTCTTTAAGACACCGTATTTTTTTCCCAGTGTGTTAAGACACGTGCCTGGGTGTCGCCTAAATTCATTAACTTGCCCCCGGAGGAATGCCTGGGTGTAATCTCTAGGATTTTCCAAAATCAATCCCAATGCCCTTTGGATAAGCAGAGACCCGGGCACTCAGCAGAACAAATTTAGCCCTTAATTCCTCTACAGTGGAGTCAGCAATGGCCACGCACAACCTTGGGGCCATTGGTGAGGGTTTTCAAAAAATCTAATTTAGCACCAACGGATGCATTCCAAAGAGAGGGTGAACATGCCTGCGTTGTGTTTGTTTTGATGAAGCGAGCCCTGATTTTGTTAAAGAATGACAACTGAGGCATCTGCAGCTACAGGGAACATTTTTGTGCCTTGTTCCAACCAAAATTTTCCAACAGATTTTAATGTCATTTGCTCCCCTCCCCAAAATGAGAAAAATCTGCTTCCAGGATAAGAAGTCAAGTTTCAGCAAAGAATAATAATCTCTTTGCAACTCAATTATGAGTAATTGAGATGTGGTTTTTGTGCTGCAAATAACTCAGCACACCACAGCCTGGAGAACGCCAGGCCTGGGAGGGCGAGTGTGGTCCCAGGCGTCTGTGGTTGCACCTTTTTCTGGAGAGACTTCTGGGGCCTCATCTTTGCCTGCAAGTGCCAATTAGTGTTCTGGGGTGGCTCCCCGGGCAGGTACCAGGATATCAGCCATCCTCAGGGAAGAAGAGACTTTAGGATCCTTGGAATAATTGAATGGCACTCTCTAGTGCTTGGCTACACTTTCTAGTTGGGCTCTTTGTAGATGGTTCAAGTAAACACATAACTTCCCAGTGGAAAATACTACCAACTGTGACCATGGAGGGTGTTCTACTGGTTTCCCTGGAGCTTGAGGGTCATCAGACCAGATGATGCTTACATGGGAGAGAGTGGGACCTGCTTCCCCTGTCTTGTGTTAGGCAGCACTTTGGGCAGAGTTCTGAGAGTCATTACACTAATGACAGTGAACATGGGGCCCTATTCTAAGCATTTGCCTGCCTAGGCTCACTTTTCCGTTTAATGTTTTTAACCACACTGAGTCTCATTCAGGCCCAAGTTTATGCAACTAGTAAACTGAGTCAGGATTCAAGTCTTGGATTCAAATCCAGGCCTTCACTAAAAGCCTTTAGCTGAGTCTGAGTGTTCACTGGGGCAGTGACTACTCCAGATCACCCATGGAACTTTGGCATACCTGCCATTCTCAGAATCATTTCATTGCAGCAGGAGGATTGATTACAGCAGGAGCCCGCCTGCCTACTGGTTGGACACACATTTGGACAGAATATGCCCTGAGTCTATTTCTTTCTGTGTGAGCCTGGGTTTTCTTGGCTTCCTTTGACATGGATCAAAACTCAGCATGCCAACAGTACCCAGTTGAACGCAGCAAACTTAACCAAGGTTGGGTGGGTTAACATGGCCTCTTCCAGTAGAAAAGCAACAACCTGGAAAATATGCTCCTTTGTGCCATATTTTCTTTTCTCCATTTCCAACATTTGAATCATTTATAAAGAAAGGAGTTGTTCTTTCCCTCGCTCTCCTAGGACGGTATGTGCTGCAAAAATACAAAACAGTATAAAAGCCAAGATCCTGAGGCCCAGCCCAGCCACCCACAGGATACCCCAGACAGAAGCCTGGGCTCTCTCCCCCAGGTACACGGTGTCACAACTGACTTAGATCTACAGCAAGTATGTGTGAAGAAATTCCCCACTTCTAAATAACTGAAGTGCGGTGCTTGGATTCACAAGTGATATGAAACTTGCTGAGTAATTAATTATGTAAAAGCAAAGCTAAAGCCTACATGAAATACAAATCCTAATCCACAGGGTACTCGGTGAAAAGTCTCCTCCCTTTCTGCCCTTCCTGGGAGTGTGCCAGTTCAACCATGGGTTCTCTCCTTCCTTATCCCTCCTTTTCTTATTCCCTTTCTTTCTTCTCCTTCTTAGCTTCTTCCCTTCCTTCTGATCTTCACTTCTTTCTTTCCGTTCATTTTTTGGACCAGTTAACAAAAGTTTATTGAGCTTCTTTTCCAAGCCAGACATTGAACTAGTAGAGAGTTCAAAGCAGACACAGTTCTTGCCTCAGAGAGTTTACAGCTTGGAGTAAAGGACAAACATTAATAAGACAATTTACACTAATGTAATAGAAGTAGCGAATAAAGTAAAAATAAATACTAAGGGTCTTATAAGATCAGAGCTAACAAAGCATATGGGACAGAACATGTTTCCCTGTGGAAAAGACCTTTAGGCTAAGACTCAAGTTGAATCAGTTGCCATGTGAAAGGAGAGGGAAAATGAGCTCCTCTCTCTTCAAAATGTTTCCTTTGAAAGAAACTAAGACCTCAAGAGGCAATGGAAGGCGTAATGGACTATTTGATGATCCAACAAGGGGTTAATATCCCAAACATACAAAGAACTCATAAAACTCAACAATAAATGAATAAAATCTTATTAAAAACGAGGCAGAGGATCTGAATAGACATGTCTCCAAAGAAGACATACAGATTGCCAATAGGCACATGAAAAGCTGCTCATCATCTCTTATTACTAGAGAAATGCAAATCTTTCACTTCTTAAGTGTCATTAATCTAGTCTTTTTTTCAGTTATATTGAAGTATTTTGGGCTGAGGTTATCATAGATTCCTCCATCCAGGAGTGACAGTTGCTGTTGAGGAGTTGAGACTGTGTGATAACCTCCAGGAGCATTTTACTTCTATTAATATTTATTAAGTGCCTACTCTATTCCAAACACAGTGACAAAGTCACCAACTCATGTTGCAAATCAAGTGAAACAGTTGTCAATTTGTTTTTAGAAAATTAACCGATAGTCAAAAATTCCAATTAGCTAGAAAAGTTAATTAGGATAAACAAAAACACAACAGTAGCCAAGAAAGCTCTCAAAATGAAGGGCAATGAGGGAGATAAGTCCCACCAAAGATCAAAATATAGTAGAAAGTCTCCAGGATCAAAACAGGTTGGAACTGACACACGAGGAGGCAGACAAACGGATCAGAGTGGATATCCAGGAGGAGATCTCTCTGCAGATAGAAACTTAGTGTAAGGGCCTCCCCGGTGGCGCAGCTGTTGAGCGTTGGGTTGCGAAGCTGCCCGCAGCCTCTGCGGCGCCGGTTCGATCCCCGGCTGCTCCTCGGCCACCGGAGGAGGGTCCCACATGGCGCGCAGACCTCTCCTGCCGCCCGCTGCTCCCCTCAGCAGTGTACTTCGGTCCTTCTGCCTGCTCTGCTCCCCGCTCTGGCTCTGGTGAATTCTCTCACCCTCCCGCGCTTCTGACTGTACCCAGTGCATGTATAAACAAAACAAACAAACGAACAAAACAAAATAAATAAAACATGCCTCTATAAAAAAAAAAAGGAAAAAAAAAGAAACTTAGTGTATGAAAAAGGCAACATCTCAAATTGGTAGAGGAATGGACTTTTTTTTTTTTTTTAAGTGGTATTAGAATCAATAGTTAGGCATTGGAAAACAAAAACCAAAATTGAATCTCTTACACCATACACCAGGTTAAATTCCTAGCTGGTAATAGAGTTAAATGTGAAAAGTAAAACTATGAAAATATTAGAAGAAAATATTAGCAAATTAATCCCTAACTTTGATGAGAGCGAAACTTTTTGAACTGTGACTCAAATTCACACCTTTAACCCTTTATATTGTTTTAAATCATTCTTACTTCATTAAAAGAAATAGATACAATGGTGGGGTGGGGGATGACAAATGTGGTTGCTGTGAAATTATAAATTTTGTGTGGAAAAAATAAAGAATAAAAACGAAAACAAAAATATGTTGGGGTCAGAGAGACAAATGATAAACTAAGGAAGATTATTTGCAACTTGTATCAAAGACAAATGGTTAGTAATCCAAATGCATTTCAAAAAAGTTTCTAAAAATACAGCAGGAAAACTAAAAATTGGCTCAATGAAATGCAGTCAATTGACAAAGAAAGAAAAGCAAATCTCTCTGAACAAAATGAAAAGCTGCTGCACTTCCATTTATAATAAGATAAATGCAGAGTAAAAATCTACATCAAGAGGTAGTTTCCCATCCACTAGGATCTCAATCCAAAAGGCCGGCAACCTGGGCAACCTGCTCTATTAGCAAAGTTGGGGGTGGGGTGAGTGGGGGAGGTGGCAGGACAGGCACCCTCACATGGTGCTGGTAGGAATGTGAAATGGCAGGGTCCCCCCTAAGGAGCCTTGGCACTGACTAGCCACGTCACCCAGGCCTGTGCCCTATGACCCAGAAATTCTATTTCTAAGAATCTCCAGAATATCCTGGCAAGAATATAAAGACATTTTCACAAGGCTACTCACTGCAGCACTACAAGAGAGAATGAGTGGAAACTACCCAAACGTCTGTGATAGGGAGGTGGTTGAATACTACACAGCTATGAAAAGGAATGGAAAGCTGTGAAGGGATCCAAGGCTGTGTTACAGGAACAAAGTGGAGAAAAGAATTGCATGCTATTATTCATTGATTTATTAGTTATGCCATTTGCTTATATAAAGAAAACAATAAAAGAACAAACCAGACATTTCAAAAACGACTGCCTGCAGGGGAGGGAGGAGCTAGTGTGGAGGGGCCAGGGATGAAAGCTAGTCATGTTAAATGTGTTTTGCAAAATTGTAGATTTGACTTTGAAACCAGGAAAATGTTTTATATTATTATGAAACAAAAATTTAAGGAGTATTCTCTGAAAGTCAAAAATAAAACAAATAAATCTGACTTCATGGAGCAGTTGGCATACGCAGAGAGTGGAGCACCGCCCAGGAACTTCTGAATGTGATC
Organism: Talpa europaea; assembly: GCF_964194135.1. Taxonomy (NCBI): domain Eukaryota; kingdom Metazoa; phylum Chordata; class Mammalia; order Eulipotyphla; family Talpidae; genus Talpa; species Talpa europaea. Next base: position 6,295,629 of record NC_140077.1, read on the forward strand.
ATTTAGGTCTCTAGTGAGGAGATGCATTAAGGACAAAATAGAACTGCCAGGATACATCTTAAATAGTTTTCAGTTATGTTGTTGGTATTAGTGCTTGTGTTATTCTAACTGTTGCAAGTATAGTGTGAGATAAAACAAAAGAATAATTATGCTGGTGTCATTGAGAGATGGGATTTGGGGCATGACCCTAGATACAGAAATAAGAAATTTAACTAAAATCTTACAGTCCTGATTTTGAATCAGGGTTTGATAATGAATTAAATTTTTAGTATGAACTCAGATAGGTAGATACATGATAGATTGATGGATGGGTGACGCCTAGCTATAGATGATAGCTAGCTAACCAGACAGACGGACAGACAGACAGATAGCATGATGGGTGGGTGTGTGTGGACAGACAGAGAAGTGATGGACAGAGGGGTAGATTCCTTCAAGTTGTGTCCATTCCAAAGTATTGTAACCAATGAACAAGCCAATCGTAATAAGTAAATCTAGCGCCCAGGTTTTGATCCAGCTGAAAAGTTCTATTTGCCAAGTCTTCTGGGCAAGACAGCTTATTCCATGTTTGGGAGGAAATAAACAAGGTGAGCCTGGGGCAACTTGTCATAACCGAAAGTGAGCAAACTATCCAAGACTAGACAGGACATGTTGAAGATCTCAGGAGCCCAGATGCATAAATGCCTGCAGGGCAAACATTTTAATGTCACTAAAGATAACTAAAATGGATAGAAACACATAAATATGTTTGAATCCATGAATTCAAAATGGTGCTGGAGAAACCCCTGGTCACCTTTGGAGAATATTAGGGAACGAGTCATTATTTTGAAAACTGGTAAAGAAAGAAAAGAATCAAACATCTTTTCCCTGTTGTTTGTATCTGAACTGTACCAGGAAACAAAAATGGGGATGAGGAAGTTTCTCTTTTTAGACGTATTACAGCTAATGAAGAGGAATGTCTGAGTGATGAACCCTGTGAGAACAGAGTCTCAGCTTCTAAAGCCCTCACTGGGGACTTTGGCTGGAGTTGACAGGGCCATTTTGAAAACCCTAAGGAATTCATGGTACTTTGATTGTCAATGGCTACAAATATCACATAAAAGAGAAACAACCCAACTGAAGAAAGAACACAATGCTACCTATGAAGTGTTCTTGCCAAAAATACCAAAGTAGAATCTGATCAAGACTCTAGTTCCAGCTGCTGATTACAGGAATCCAGGGCCAGGAGGAACGTGTCACCTCCACGAGATGCCGTCAGCAAAGAGGAGAGCATAGGGCATCAGACAGGGCAGCTGCCCCTGTTTCTTCAACAACAACAACAACAACAACAAAAACATCAAGGATATGAGAAAGAGAGAAACTGTGGAAACCGACAACCTACCACACTGTGTGGACCTGATGTGAATAGTTCTTTGAACAGATCATTTAAAAAACTTCAAGATAACCAAGGAAATGGAACACTAGGATATTGATCAGATAACCTGAGATAATAAGGACTAATATTGTTAATTCTTTCTCGATGCAATTGTGTACTTGGGATATTTTTGAATGCCCCTGCCTGTCTTTTCAATATGCAGATTGGGGTATTTAAAGAGGAAGCGAGGTGATATCGCCTCAAGTTTATTACCATCCCAAGGATTTTTTTTAAAAAACTAAATGAAACGCAAGTTCTCTGAGAAATGATTCCGAAAGGTGATTTCAGCACTTTCTTTAAAATTCCTTTTCATGAAAGACTTGAAATGCCAATGCTAAAAATAAGTCCCTCACAACAGCATTAAAGAATGTAGATTGTTAGAACCTTCCCTCCTCTAGCTCTTTTTTATTTTTTAATTTGCAAATTGCCAGAGATAAGCCTGTAGTAACACCAGTGTCAGAATTTCAAGGGAGGCCTAGAATAACAGTGGATTTAACTGTTTTTTGGAGTTGAACTCTTTTTGTTGAGGTCACATTAGTTTACAACACTGTATAGGTTTCAGGTGTATAGTTACCTCAGGAACTGGATCTTTTTTTGCCGTCCCCAACATAAATGCCATTTACCATCCACCACTAAACTACTGCCTCCTCCATCCCCCTCTCGTAACCACCATTTTGTGTTAGAGTCTAAGAGTTTGTTTTGTTGTATTTGTTTGACTGCTTTTGTTTTACTTTATATTCCAAAAGTGAGTGCAATCGTATCATATTTGTCTTTTTTCCTTTTGACTTATTTCTTGTAGTATAATCCCCTTGTGACCCATCCATGTTGTTGGACATGACAAGGTTTCTTTTTTATGACTGAGTGATATTCCATTTTGTAACTATAGTCACATTTTGATCCGCTCATCCATCATCAGACACTTGAGTTGTTTCTGTATCTTGGCTATTTTAAATAGTGCTGCAACGAGCACAGGGAGGTGTAAATCTTTTTAAATCCATGTGTTTTCATGTTCTTTGGGTAACTACCCACAGGTGGGACTATTGGATCATATGATAGCTCTATTTTTAAAATCTACATTAATAATTAGATTTTATTATTCTGTAGTTAGAAGCATGTTATTTGGGGTAAACTGCCTGGAACTTTGATTTTGGTCAGCTGGTTCTGTTGAAGTTTGAACAGTTTGGGTCTTGCCTGGCTTGAGGAACAATCCCTGAAGAGGGAGAAGGGTATCTTGGCGTGGGAAGAGAAATTCCATTGTTGCTGGAATCGCTTTGAGTGTGACTCCAACATCTCTGCTGTTCTCTTGGGGTGAGCTCTCAGATGGCCCACTGGCCACTAGCCTTTGGGTGAGAGCTTTTCTTAATAAACTCTATCAGGAAGGTGTTATGATGACTAGTTCAAGAATGGAAGGTGGACATTCAGACTAATCTGCAGTTCTGTGTCTTCTGCCTGATACCTCAGAACTTTCTGGTTCATTTTTACTAATGATTTGATGAACTGTTTTTAATTTTAAAGATAATAGTTTTAGAAACAAAGTACACCACCTTGGCTGATGCCAGTTATGGAAGGTTGTTTGATGGCGAGACATCCACCAAGCGAAGACTAATTGAGCATCTACTCTGCTCAAGACACTGCACAAAACTCTAGAAGAAATATTTAAGGAAAGTCTGGGATCGCAACATGATTAGCTGTTAATGGGAGGAGTAAAAACAGAACAGCATTTAAAATTTGTATAATAATTGAATTTTCCCACTATCCAAAAGTAAAATGTTCCTATCTTGTATGACTTGGCATTATTCTTTTAGATCTTGGAATACTCAAAAATGTTTCCATATAAATGAATGGATTGTATTCCCAGATCCAAATAATAATGCCAAATCATACAAAATAGGAACATTCTACCTTCTGATGGGGAGAAACCTGTCAGAGATTTCAGATGAGTTGATTTCTATATTTCTCAGGGGGGACAGATCAGGGGAGGAACCCTAGAAAAGGATGAAGCTTGGTGGGATTTAGCCAATTTAAGTTGGAGAATGTGTGTTGGTGAATGTGCACACTGACTCAGGCACAAAATCGTGTATGTTCACACTCATGCATACACATACTCGTGCATACACACACTTATGCATTCACACACTCATGCTGCACACTTTTGTGCATGGGCCGGTGAGGGTTTGGGAAGAGCACTTCGCATGATAGAAGCAACATAAACAAAAATCCAGAAGGTAAATAAGCGAGACTAGTTTTTGGAGGACAGTAAATTTTATATACACTTGGCTTTTCCGTCCTTTGGATTCCCACCCTGCTTTCCAGGACTACCTGTGTCTGAATCATTTCTTCAACAGGACACACCAGTTATATATATTGTGATGGGAAAGTTCTTTTTAATTGTTTATGAGGATTTTTTTTATTCTACCTTTATAGTGATAGTGAAATAGTTGGTGAATGATCTAGAAATGTAATTTGTTTTTCCTGGTCTCTTTGTTGTGGGCTCCATTTTAGCTGAGGGAAATAGATTCTTTTAAGGGCCTCCCTGGTGGCGCAAGGGGTTAAGATGCAACCTATGAAGCTGTCCACAGCCACTGCAGCATGAGTTCGATCCCCAGCCAGGGAGCTACCCACATGGTGCAGCAGACCTCTCCTGACTCGCCTGCTACTCCCCTCAGCAGTGTATTTCAGTCAGTCTGCCTGTTCTGTTCCCCACTCTGTCTCTGGTGAATCCTCTCACCCCCCACACCTCTGGCCTGTACCCCAGCTCTTATATGCATAAATAAATAAATCTTTAAAAAAAAAAGAAAATTTGTTGTAGGAGCTTAAAAGCTTGATGAATTTGTATTGAACTAATTTAATTACAAAATATTTATTGACTTTATAGAAAGGGTGTCTGGAGGGGATTCCTATTAGGGATTCAATTCTTTCACTCTATTTACAACCTATTTGGTTTTTGTTTGTTTGTTTCTGTTTTGCTTTTGCTACAATTGGTTTACAGGAAATTTCTAGATTTAAGTGAATGGTATGAAGCACATTGTCACAAGGACACTCCGGAAGCACTTGGTTTATGGCCTAGATTGGTGTCCCCAAGTCTAGTGTCTGTGGGTGCACCTGCCAGTCCCTTGGAAAAGGAAATAATGGAGCTTTTATTGACATTTATGAGGATGAAATTTACTGACAATATCCCGATGTATTGTAGTACAGGTAGATAATTTAAAAGTGAATATGCACATTTTTTCAGGGGAGTGGGCTCAGGTTGTGTGGGCTGGTTGTTCGGGAATGTGGGGGTGTCCAGAATCTGAAGCAGCAGCCTCCATGGTGGGTTAGCTTAAGCCCTTATTTTTAGAGGCAGAGTAATGGAGTCAGTGCAGTGTTTCAGGGGCTGAGTTGCATGATCGGGGGTCCCCACTGGATTGTAGAAGAGCAAGCAGAGAGAGAGGAGACTAGTTAGATGAGTTCAGAGCTCTGGGCCCTCTAGTCATGAGATCAAATGGGATGATGCAGGCGATCAAAGGGGATGATGTGGGCAGCCTTGGTGTGACATAAGGTGCAACCCGTTTGTTCTTTGAATCTTCCATGATACATGTTAAGGCTCACAAAGACTTGCCCTATGTGAGTGGCTTATTTTCTGAGACTCTGACTAGAGAAAGCTCCATCATGGGGCCTGTGCGCCGTGCTTCCAACTCAGACATCTGTTTACTTGCTTGCTGTTGGTCTTTCTCCCCGGGATGCAGGGGCAGAGACGGTCGATTTCCAGCCCAGAACTGAATCTGACACGTAGGAGGAGCTCAATAAATCTTTCAAATCTGAACCTGCCTGGGGACATCAATTCTCCTTGTCCCGAAGCCTCCTTGGCCCAGAGGAGGGAGAGACCCCCCCGGCTGCTTGGCAGAGTTCAGCGTTCATGCCCGGCCTCCGTGCAGTTTATAAGCTCTCTCGTGCCAAACAGCCATCATTTTTACAAATATTTTCCTGACTGAAAGAAGAGCAGAAGGGGAAATGAGAAGTAGCTGCGTGGGGCCCAAATGGCCAGTGGCCTGACCATGAACGAAGAGCGTGGTGTTCCCTGGACCAGTCTAGGAAGGCCTGGAGGAGGGATCCTGCTCAGGGGGAGGGAGGCGGCTGCTTCTCTCCCAGGCACCAGTGCTGCTTCCCACTTCTAGCTGGCGTTTATTTTGTTTCTTAACGAGCAAGCCCATTGCTTTCTTCCCTTTCTCCCGCCTTCTGTCCCTCTTCCCTCCTTTTGCTGGAAAATTTCACTAACGTAGGTGCAGCGAGCGCTGATAATGAAATAACAATGATGCCCAGGATGGGTGGAGCTCTTGTGCCAAGCCAGGTGGGGTGCTAACCCTCTTAAAGAGGTTCTGCTGGCTGGAAGCGAGCAGTGACCTGGTGGAGGGCTACAGTCAGCCCTATTTTACAGAGAAGGAAACTGAGCTTTTTGGAGACAATAACAGAAATGTGCTCGTTTTCACACAGCTTGTACACTGTGCACGTGAGCGCCAAACCCCCGAGCGCTGACTCCAAAACCCCCAGATACAACCAATACACTATTCCTCCTCTTCCTGGGATGTCATTTAACTCCTTCACTCCTGGAGAAAGGCCTGTTCCTGCAGTGCACAGAAGCGCGTCTCCCACGCAGTGGTCCTTTCCATCGGTGCACTTGGGGTGTAACCTGGACTGAAGTTCTTGGACGGAGAGGCTGTGCTTGCTCATCTCTCTCTCCTACTACCCCCCCCCCCATGAGAGGTGCTCAATAAACATCCTCCCACTGACAACTGGATGACATTTCTCTTTTCTTGAAATTTCAGACCATACAGGATGGCAGCAGCAAGGGTTTGAAATTTAGCTTTCAGAAAATGGTAAATCTCCGAAGCGCATGCAGTGTGCCACGGGCCTGTCCTTGCAGCTGGCGCAGGGTTCTGTAGTACCTGGGAGTGCATCTTAATGAGCTCACATCAGGGGGATGGGTCAAGGTGGACTTGCCAACATGGTAACATTCCACTTTGGGTGAAAACCAAGAGAGTCTAGTTCCAGCAGCAAGGATTTTTGTTGTTTTCCCACAGCAAGTAGAATCCCCTGCTCCTCCTGCTTGTTCTGTTACCCTTCCTACCATCTTGCTCAGAATTAGGGCACACAGGCTGGTGGATGTGGGCCATGGGGCGGAGAGCCATGGTTGGGGCTTAGCTGGTGAACGGCTTCTGGTAGACTGCTGCCGTTGGTGCCACCGTGCTGGTGGGAGGCATGGGAGGGCTGTCCTGTCCCCCTGCCTCAAGACTGGTGGCCTTATCTGCATTCAGTCTAGTGAGACTCTTAATCCCATATGCAGCCATTCCGTGGTATATCTGTTTATTAATTTTTAATTCCTTAACCCATTCAGTGGTTGTTTTCACAGGGTTGTTGAATGGGTTATGAAGCACAGTAAGGATTCCTTGTAATGTCAAGATCTCAGGTCTCCCTGAAACATGGCATCAGAATGGTCCACCAGGATCTGACACTTGGGAAATCCATGAGGCTGAAAGCATTGGGCAAGAATGATCCAGTTACATTTCAAGATCTCTCAAGGGATAGAAATGATCACTTGATGACAAAGGCTGACAAGCCCTTGGACCCAAGGCACAATTTAGATTGCATGATCAGGGGAAGGGTTACATCTTAGTTAAAAAAAAAACAAAACTATTTTTTTGCGACTGCTGCAGTGTAGAGTGGAGAATGGTTGCTGAAATAAAAAGTATAGGCAATTTTTGACTCTGATTGTGATTTGTATTTTTGCCTTGTTCCTAGTAGGCACTTAATAAGTATTTTATGAGCATTTCATTAAGAAAAAAATGTGGATTAGGTATTGACCTTTCTGGATTTCATTTTCTGTATCTATAAAAGAGAAAATGTGAATCCCAGGAGTTTGAAGGTCCATTCAAATTTCAGTCTGTAACTCTGATTCTCTTTGTAGGAAGACACACCGAGAAGAGGTTTTTTTTTTTTTTTTTAAAGATTTATTTATTTATTCATTTATACAAGCACTGGGTACAGTCAGAAGCGCGGGAGGGTGAGAGAATTCACCAGAGCCAGAGCGGGGAGCAGAGCAGGCAGAAGGACCGAAGTACACTGCTGAGGGGAGCAGCGGGCGGCAGGAGAGGTCTGCGCATCATGTGGGACCCTCACCGGCAGCCAGGGATCGAACTGGTGCTGCAGAGGCTGCTGACAGCTTTGCAACCCAGCGCTCAACCGCTGCGCCACCAGGGAGGCCCTGAGGAGAGATTTAATTAAACAGTGTTAGATGAGACTAGGCAACAGGGCATCCTCTTAATCACTCACTTTATCAGTGGTTGGCTGACAAGTGCCTGGGGAGTTTCAGAAATACCAACATTACCAACAAGTATTCAAGGGTCACTGTGGCCAGGGATTGACTATAGTATTTTGGTCCAGGATGGGCTGTAGAGTTTCACAGTTGAGAATGAAAATCAGACTGCCTGAGTCAGGGCCCCAGCATTGCTAGCACATCCTAGGGCAGATGTTCCCTCTTAAAACTGGGCTTATGTGGCACGAGATCATACCATTGCTGGAAGGGTAGGATGAAAATGCTGTTAAACACTTGGCAAGCATGGAATAGAGGTAAAGCCCATGTTTGGGGGGACAGTTAAAGGACATGTTTGCTATGTCCTCAATATTGTCTAGAAAACTGCACAGTTCAAGCAACAGTGTTCTCCAGCATTTTCTAGCTACTCAAGAATGGAGAATGCCTCAAAATATCACTTGTGAAGAAGATGTGTTAAGAAAACCTGTATTTCCGAGCTCTGACTCAATAGTCCCCCAGTGAGATCATGGCTTTCCTGAACTCAGGGAAGGAATACACTGACCTGACAATGTGATCATTCCAGTTTGCTAACAGCTTATTGTTTCTTATTACAAACCCATGCACTGGAATTCTGCTTATAGATCAGTCTCTTGTGAGTTTAGGTAGAATAAGTTCATTTTCCAGGGTTTGCCCAACACTGGGAACCAACCCAACCTGCCAAAATGGAGTTCCCGGAGCAGGAAAGTTGAGGGCCACATCCTGAACTAAAGTTCAGAATCCCCCAGGACGTCCCCTAAGGACCCTGACTCCAGGGAGAGACACTGAGACCATGCGAGACCCTTGACTTACCTCTCCTAAGGTGAAGTGTTCTCCATTGGGACCCCTAGTTTACAAAGGCCCCAGTAGATAATCAAGGCTTGGGGCTTGTCACCCCTGGCCCTAAGAATCCAAATGCTAAACTTAGGAATTCAATAAATGAAGCAGAAACTCTTACCTCATGATTATCATCTCCTGATGTTGGTGCTAAGCCAAGATAATCACATTTTACCATAATTATGAAAAGAATACAGAAAGTCCATGAAAGATTAAGTAAGATTGCAAATTCCAGGGCAATGATTGAAAAGCTGCAGCTTGAAGTCTTCTCCTGCATTCCCTCCTCTCATTTAAGTCTCATGGGTACCCCCGTGAAGAGGACTCAACTTATGAGGCACCAGAAACTCAAGCTGAGAGACACCCCAACTCTTTCAGTTATTATAGGCAGAACCAGGGGCTCAAACCCAGGTCTTTGACATCAAGCCTGGGTCTTTGACACTTGCTGACACGTTGATTTTAATGACTTTCCCCCTGGCTTTGTATGAAACGAGAATTGCCACGAGAGCTCCCCGTACCCACCCTTCGCCAAAGCAGGTGCCAACTGCTTTCATTGAGCAGTTTCTAATTTCACCCACAAGAATCCAACAACCCATTTTATACAATAGCGTAGTTTTGTGTTTCAGAAAACCAACATTACATGGTCATGGGGGAACGGTCATGGGGCTTATTAGAAATTTCAACTCCCATCCCACCGGCAGTGAAAATATGAGTGAATGTCGAATGACGTGCTGCCTCCGGCAACACACATGCCACACCTGTGACCGGTTACCTGCGAGAAGGCACAGGCCTCTGTTGAAGGTGGGGCCACCCAGGCCCAGCGTTTATCATTCCAGTCCCACATCTCACATGATGGTGAGGGAGAGGCAGGTACCCCAAGAGCTGGGAGAAGCCTGATAATGAATCCAGACAGCACTTTCTACCATCACTACCAGGGCTGATTCTGAACGCAGGCTTTGGACACAAAACTTGTGCAGGTACAGTGAAGGAAGCCTGGGCTCCTCAAGTCCTCGCAGTGGCCTCTGAAGCCCTTACTTGGCACCATGGAAGAAAACGAAGGGTGTCACACAGGGCAATGCAGCCCTTTGCTCAGATTACAAAATCCATGCCAGGGAGTCAACTACTCCAAAGCAGCTGGAGCAGTGCATTTGGTCAGCGCTCCAGAAACCAGGGGCAATTTTTTTTTCTCAGTAAAGTTCCCGGAGGAGTTCTCTGCTGGCCTCTTGTGTCACTCTCAGTTACTTTCACTCACTCTCTGAGTAGAAGTCACTGGTAGGATCTTTGGCTATCACTGTGTCCCCTAATTCAAACCAAGACTGGGTTTGCAGAACAGATTGTTCATCATTTAATACACATTTAAGGTTTCTTGCTCTGTGGCTTTAGCAATCTTCACTAACAATGGTTTCTTATTTGTACTTCACCTAAGCTTGTTAATTGAACCAATCAATATTTACTGAGCATTTACTATATGTAACTACAAAGATAATAGCAATACCAGTCATCACTATAGATAGTATACTAATCTTCCATACTGGCAATATTCAGGGAAATTGCTAAATATCTGATATGTATTTATTTCATGTCATCCTGATGGCGTTACCCTAATCTCTGTCCTATGGTGGATTCAGATATAGATGTCACTTTCAAGGAAATTCTGTCATTCCACAAATCTTTATTGGGCACCTAATATGTGCCACTGGGGACATGGGGACTGCTGGGAGACATCAAGGTCTATGACTTGAGGATTTTCCTTTTAAGGGAATATGAAAGAGATGTAAGTAATTCTAGTATTAAATAGGTTAAAACCTAGTCACCCTGCAAACAGCATCTGGCTCCATGTGAGTAGCTCAGATACAAGGTTGTATCATGATGGGGTCCCTCCCTGTTGCCTCTGCCTGTTGACCTGTCCAGTTTTCTTGAGTTTCTAGAGTTGTATCTGGACAGACCTGCCTTGTCTTGTAAGATGCAGGTTCCCTTGGAAAAGTCTTCTCTCTTGTTTTAGAGAGTTCTTTTTTGTTTTTGCTTTGATAGCTTTCTTGAGATACAATCCACACATGCATTTTAAGTGTACACATAAATGGTTTTTAATATGTTCACAGATAGGTGGAACTATCTTTAGAATTAATTTTAAAGCAAATTTATCAGTTCACAAAAGAAATCCTGGACCCATTAATGTTCATTCTTCATTTCCCTCAATGCCACTAGCCCCTGGAAGTGACAACTCTACTTTCTGTTTCTGTAGATTTGCTTATGTAAGACATTTCATGTAAATGAAATCAAAGAATATGTGGTTTTTTGCAGGTGTTTCTTTCACTTAGCGTACTGTTTTCAAGGTTCATCTTTTCATAGCATATGTCAGTACTTCATTCCTTTTTTTTTTTTGTTTTTTGTTTTTTGTTTATACATGCACTGGGTACAGTCAGAAGCGCAGGAGGGTGAGAGAATTCACCAGAGCCAGAGCGGGGAGCAGAGCAGGCAGAAGGACCAAAGTACACTGCTGAGGGGAGCAGCGGGCGGCAGGAGAGGTCTGCGCGCCATGTGGGACCCTCCTCTGGTGGCCGGGGAGCAGCCGGGGATCGAACCGGCGCGGCAGAGGCCGTGGGCAGCTTCGCAACCCAGCGCTCAACCGCTGCGCAACCGGGGAGGCCCACTTCATTCCTTTTTTATGGCTGAATAATGTTCCATTGCCTGGATATACCACCTTCTGTTTATCCATTCATTAGCTGGTGGGCATTTGAGCTGTTTCCACTTTTTCACTATTACAAGTCATGCTGCTGTAAGCATTCATTTATAAGTTTTTCTCTGAACATATGTTTTCATTTCATTTGGGTATATAGCTGAAAGTGCACTTGCTGAGTCATATAATAATTTTTTGTTTAACCACTTGAGGAACTGTTTTCCTAAGGTGGTGGCATCATTTTTCATTCTTAAAGATTTTTTTTTTAAAGATTTATTTATACAAGCACTGGGTACAGTCAGAAGCGCGGGAGGGTGAGAGAATTCACCAGAGCCAGAGCGGGGAGCAGAGCAGGCAGAAGGACCGAAGTACACTGCTGAGGGCAGCAGCGGGCGGCAGGAGAGGTCTGCGCGCCATGTGGGACCCTCACCAGCGGCCAGGCCGGGGCTCGAACTGGCGCTGCAGAGGCCACAGGCAGCCTTGCAGCCCAGTGCTCAACCACTGCACCACCAGAGAAGGTCCTCATTTTTCATTCTTAACAGCAGCGCGTGAGGATTATGATCTTCCCCCATTGTCATCAGTACTTGTTACCATCTGTCTTAGAGCATAGCCATCCTAGTGGTTGGAAAGAGCTATCACGTGGTGGTTTTGATTGTGTTTCTCTGACAACCAATGGTATGGAACATGTTTTTATGTGTTTATTGGTCATTTGGGTGTGTCCTCTGGTCCATTTTTTTAATTGAACTTTTTTTATTATTGAGTTGTAAGAGTTTTTCATATGTTGTAGCTACAAGTTCCTTATAAAATATGATTTGCAAATAGTTTTAACTATTACATTCAGGTCTTACAGTTACTAAGAATTAATTTTTGCATGTGATGTGAGATGCAAGAGGCACATTTCATTCTTTTTATACAGTTATTCAATTGTCTCAGCACCATTTTCTGAAGATTATTCTTTCCCCGTGGCATCCTGGTTAAAATCAGTTAACCATAGACACATAAGTTTAGCTATGGACTCTCACTTTTATTCTTTGTCTCTATCATTATGCTAGTACCGAATTATCTTGATTACTGTTACTTTGTAATAAGTTTTAAAATCTGGTAGTCCTGTGAGTCCTCCAATTTTGTTTTTCTTTATCAAGATTTTTTTTTAAAGATTTATTTATTTATGCATGCAAGAACTGGAGTGTAGGCCGGAGGTGCAGGGGGTGAGAGGATTCACCTGACAGAATTGGGAGCAGAACAGGAAAACCTGCTGAAATACACTGCTGAGGGGAGCAGCGGGTGAGATAGGAGAGGTCTGCTGTGCCATGCAGGTCAGCTCCCTGGCCAGAGATTGAACTCATGCTAAAGTGGCTGTCTATAGCTTGATAGCGCAGTGTCTTTAACCCCTGCGCCACCAGGGAGGCCCTATCAAGATTGTTTTTTGACTATTCTTGGTCCTTTGCAATTCCATGTGGATTTTAGGATGAATTTGTCAATTTTTGCAAGAAATCAGCTGGAATTCCAATAGAGATTTCATTGTATCTGTCCATCACTTTGGGGAGTATTGCCATCTTAACAACATTAAGTCTTCTAATCCATGAACATGAGATATTTTTTTCTGTTTCTAAATATCTTTCAACAATGTGTTGCAATATTTGGAGAGTAAGCTTTACAATTTTGGGGATAAATATATCCCCAACTATTTTATTCTACTAAATGCTATTATAAATGGAACTGTTTTCTTAATTTTATTTTCAGATTGTTCATTACCAGCATATAGAAATACTTGTAATTTGGGGACCTCCCTGGTGGTGCTGAGGGTTGAGCACTACGCTGTGACGCTGTCCACAGCCTCTGCAGTGCAGGTTTGATCCCTGCAGGCCAAGGAGATTCCCACATGGCGCAGCAGACCTCTCCTGTCATGCCCGCTGCTCCCCTCAGCAGTGTATTTCTGTCATCTGCCTGTTCTGCTTCCTGCTCTGTCTCTGGTGAATCATCTCACCCTCCCGTGCCTCTGGCCTATATCCCAGCTCTTGTATAAAAATAAATAAATCTTAAAAAAAAAAAGAAATACTTGTAATTTTGTGTATCAGTCTTACATCCTGTAACTTTGCTGAACTGATCTATTAGCTCTAATAGTTTTTTGTTGGATTTAATTTTCAATATACCATATCATGTCATCTGTGCATAAAGTTAGTTCTCTTCTTTTCAATCTGGAAGTCTTTTATTTTTTTTTCCTACCTAGTATCTCTGGTTACACTCTCCAATACAATATTGAATACAAGTGGTAAGAAGAAACACCCTTGTCTTGTCCCTGACTTTAAGGGAAGGCAAGATTTTAACTATTAAGCATGATGTTAACTGTGGGTTTTCCACAGAAGCTCTTCTCCAACAAAAGACGGGCCCTCCTATTCTCAACTTGCTGAGTGTTTTCATTATGAAAGTCTTTTAGATTTTGGTGAATGCTTTTTCTGTATATGTTCAGCTGATCTTGTGGTTTTGTTTTTATTCTGTTGATATGGTACATTATATTATTTGATTTTTGTATTAAACCAACTTTTCATTCCTGGGATAAAGCCTGCTCGGTCATGGTATATAATTCTTTTTATATGTTGCTGGATTGAGTTTACTAGCATTTTATTGAGGGTTTTTACATCCATATTCATCAGATATATTGGTCTGTAGTTTTGGATTTTGTTTTTATTGTGATATCTCTGTCTGGTTTTGGTATCAGGATAATACTAGCCTCTCTGGAGGGTTCTTGGCTTTCCCTTCCACTTCTCCACCAACTGGCTTCTCTAGGTCTCCAGGAAACCTTAAATCCTTGCTTGAAACATCTGTGGGTGGTGCTTGTTGCAAACATTGCACTCAACAGGAGCCCCATGGGTCAGGACCTCTTAAGACAAATTAGGGTTGCCCTCTCCTGTTACCCCTTCAGCATTTTGTAGATTGGTCCCAGTGGAGCATGGGTCGGTGCTGATTTTCTCCTTCAAAGAGATAGCTGGCCCCAAGCTAATCTGTGCATAAAATGATCCTAAAAACCTTTTTTTAAAAACAGAAATCATTCTGGGCCTTCAGAATCTCTGTGAATGGGGCTCAGGAATCTGTATTTAAAAAACAACCACCCCACATGATGCTGAGCCCTGGCCAGGCCTTCTCTGCTGGGCTTTGAATACAATCAGCCATCAATGGTGTCATCTGCTGATATCACTTAATTTTATACTTAGACACTTGGATTTTTTTTTTCTATTCTGTTTTATCCTCATTTATTCATTAAAAAATTGAACAAAGCCCACTAAATAATTATCAAACCCACAGTTTGATAAGTAGTATCTCAGAATGCTTGAAATTTCTCCCATTCACCTCAGGCCTAAAAGCCTCAGTTTCTCCTTTTGTAAAATGAGAAGGTTATCAGATGAGATGATCTCCAAACTCTTGGATTTGGTACATTTGTTACTGTCTCTTTAGTTGTTCTGTGCTGCTGTCAGTCCTCTTATTCTGGCTAAATGTGTTATGATTTCTAATCCATCATAAGTTTAATTTCTGTGCCCTTTCCAAGTACCCTGTGTCCCTCTTATACCTGGAAGGCCAGAACTGACTTTTACCAAGTATAACTCAATAACATCAATCACCTCCTTTCTTATACTTTTGTCTACTAATTGAAACATTAAAGAAAAGAAACTACTCATTGGTTTTCACAAGCAATGCCTACTCTTCCTTCAATCACACAGCAACTATTTATTGAGTGCCTGCTATATGTGTAATGAGCTGCGTGTGTTGGGTAAACAGAAAAGTCTTCAAGAATTCTTTATTTACAACTGTTATTTTTTTCATCCACACAGAGATGGAAGAAAGAGTGAGGATGGGTAGAAGCTCCCACAGTGTAACAGACCAGACTTTTTCCTAAGGTGGAGGTAGAGTAGGGGTAACACTGTCATTTACATTGGCTACCTGTGGGGAGGAGCCATCTCAAATCTTAGCTTGTCTAACCTAACCGTGAAGACAGTCCCTCAAACATAGTCACACTTGAGGGTCAGGATTCTTTTGGCTGAACCTGACAGAAAACCTAACTCAAACTGACTGAAGTCATATAAAGAGTTTTCAAATTTATATTGCAGAAAAGTTCAGGGCACCAACTATATTCAAGGTGCAGAGGATACTATGAGGTCTCAGTCCCCCACCCCACCCCGCCCCGCCATTTCTTAGTTCTGCCTACCCTGCCTGGTGTTGACTTCCTTCCATCCGGTTGTCCTCAGTAACTCCAGGTTTTCCCCTGAAGGTCATACCTCTAGATGTAACATGCACATGGGGTTGAGATGGGGCTTCTGCTGCTGCCCCTGCATTTTCATTAGATATTGGATCCCACTGGTTGGTCTCATGACTGCTCCTGAACTAATCATGTTGGCTGGGGAAATGCAGCCTACTGACAGGCTTGGTCCTACCCAACCAAGAGGGAGAACTAACTGTCAGAGAGGACAGATCCATTAAATCTGAGTTAGAGTATTTGGGGGTGGGAAGAGATCTACTCCAGTGCCTTCAATTTCCCATGTGGAGACTTGCCTCCAAAAGGAGAAGTGACTTACAGAAGACCCTACAACTTAGCATCTGTGTGACTTTGACTTTGGGAGTCTTCTTCAATCTTTCTGTCTTTCATTAATTCATTCAAAAAATATTTATGCAGAACCTATAAAGTGGAAGATACAGACTTGAAAAACATCAGTAAGTAACACCAAGAACCCTCCTGTGGTGCTCCCATTCTGGTGGTGGCAGGGAGTTGGGGAATGTTTAGGAGATGTAATTTTATATAGGAGGGTCAGCTAGTCCTCCTTGAGAAGGCAATATTAGAACGAACATTTGAAGGAGATGAGAGGAGCCTTCCAGGTAGCTCTCTTGGAGGAGATCATGAAAATGAGAGAAAAGGCCATAATAAGGGCATATGCCTGACAAATTTGAGGAAAGACAAATAGGTCAGTGTAATTGGAGTAGTGTGAGAAAGAGTCAGAAGATGGAGACAGAGTTGATGAAAGGAAAAAGACCTTATAGGACTTTGAGTATTTTAGTTTTCACTCTGGTTGAAATGGGGACCCATTGCAGGGTTTGAATGGGTGAATGGTTTTCCAAGATGTCTTACCCAGCTGAGCTGGGGACTCAGCTCAGGTGGTTGGGCGGGAACCTTGATTCATAAAGTGATCCTCTCCACAAGGCTGCTTGGACTTCCTCCTGTCATGGAGGTTGGGTTCTATGGAGAATCAGCTTTTTAATGCCTAGGCAAGCAAGTTCAAACACTGTCACTTCTGCATTCTCCAGGCCAAAGCAGTCACATATTCAGCCTGGCCAATGGGAGGGAATCAAGTTCCACCCTGCGATGTGAAGAGCAGCGTGTGCACACAGGAAGCAGCAGAGTTGTCTGGGGTCACTTTTACAGATTCACCACATGAATGTACACAGAACAGAGGTCTTTACTGAGAGAAATAAAATGTCTGGGCACCAGGAAGAGGGCACACCAGAAATTTGAGGGGAGGACAAAGATACGCGAAAGTCTATTCCCTCTGGAACAATGAGACAGAAAGTCTACCCTGCCGTGGACTATTCACTTGCATATCACTTCACTGGTGTTTCACCTACTCCCCCCTCCCCTTTCTCAGAGGCTAGAGAAGTGATTTGTCCTGTTCTCCCACCACTTGTTTCTCCCAGGTGGACCAGTGCTCTGGTCCTTGGCAGCAGTGGAGCTGCTCTTGCCCTTATGACTTGATCAAAGACGTGGGAGGCACAAAGCACAGTTTCTTTTTTTTTTTTAAAAAAAAAAAAGATTTATTTATTTATTTATATAAGCACTGGGTACAGTCAGAAGCGCGGAAGGGTGAGAGAATTCACCAGAGCCAGAGCGGGGAGCAGAGCAGGCAGAGGGACCGAAGCACACTGCTGAAGGGAGCAGTGGGCGGCAGGAGAGGTCTGCGCACCATGTGGGGCCCTCCTCTGGTGGCCGGGGAGCAGCCGGGGATCGAACCAGCGCTCAGAGGCTGCTGGCAGCTTTGCAACCTGGCGCTCAACCGCTGCGCCACCTGGGAGGCCCAGCACACTGTTTCTTAAAAGGATAAAAGCGTAAGGGTGGTTTGAAGTTTTGCAAGACCATGTCACCATGTGAGAAGGAGAGGGCTATGCCTGTCATAAATCTGGAGTCATCCAGGACAGGGGCCGGCAAACCGTGGCTTGAGGGCCAGATCCAGCCTGCCGCCTCTTTCTATATGACTCAAGAGTGAAGAATGGTGTTTACATTTTTAGATGATTGGGGGAAAATCACCAGGAATGATATTCTGTGACATGTGAAAACCCTATGAAAGTTGAATTTCAGGGGCCCATACATAGTTCTATGGAAAAACAGCTGTGTTCATTCATACATGTTTTGTCTGTGCTTGCTCTATGTGACAATGACAGAGACACTATGGCACCTAAAGCCTAAAATATTTATTATCTGGACCTTTCCAGGAAATATTGACCAACGTCTGCTCTTGGAACACCCCTGTGCAGGAATTTGACTAAACAACATCACTGACATGCCCCAGATGCATTATTAAAATTTTGAAGAGAATGAGGGTTGTATCAGCAAACACCAGTAATGTCAATAAGCACTGCCAGAGAATTCTCTGTACCCTCCGGGTTAAGTCATCATCTGGGACCTTGAGCTTCAGGAACAAAGATGAGCCTTGGACTAGACCAAAGTGTTTGGTCAGTAAGATGTGCAAATGGCCACCCTTCTCATACACTGCACTGGATTAAATTATAGGTCTGTTTCCCCCAAATTTCACTGAAGCCCCTGACACACGACATCTGTTCTTTGCCAGGGACACTGGGAGGAATTGGTAGCAGCAAAGGGAAGGCGGGGTCTGGGGCGTGGCCCATCACTCTATGTTGCCTGGGTCTTTTGTGGCTGTGCTGCTCCTGCCAGTGGTTTTTGTGACATCCACACAATGGCACCAGACTTCTGCTAGTAATTTTGCCCTCAACTTGCAAGCTGGCCTCTGCTATGCTTGGTGTTTTGAAACCCTGCTACTTGGAAGGGTGGAGCGCCATAGCCCCTGAGGGTCAGAGAGACATTAGTTCAAAGCCCCAGTTCGCTCACTTACTAGCTAGTTGTCCTTTGCAATGGCTGTCATTTTTCTGAGCCTCATTTTCTCCATCTATAAAACAAATGTGATAAACTACTTACTTCAAGATTGTCCTGTCAGCCTCACAGATTCTCAAGCACTGGCCTATGTTACTTGTTATTGTAGCATCCAATATAAATGCATCTCCTATTTCTGTGGATTGTTTTAACATGTGTGCACATGCTCACATGTGTGCGTGTGCGCGCGCGCACACACACACACACACACACACACTGTTAATGCTGGGAAATGAACAGAAAGAATTTTAACTTTGAACTCCTTCCTTCTTGGTTGAATGAGTCGCTGCCCATTACCTTTATGATACAATAATGTAAAATGCCAGTGTCGGTAGTCAGTATTTATTTCAATGGGCCATTAATTCTTTAGGTATGATTTTCCTTGTCTTACTACTGAAGTTTGCATTAATTCTAGGTTAAGGAAATGTTTTGTAGATAATAGCCAAGAGAACAAAAGATGCTCTGTTAGTACCATGGCAGATGCAGAATTTCAGGGAGACCTGAAGATGTGACCTTGAAGTTACAAGCTATGGGGGTCTGTCTAGACCAGGGTCTACCAGATGCCTGTGGATACCTGGCTATTACGAAGGCCTGGCCCCTCCCCCAGGGCTTCTGGTGAGCCAGTAGGAAGTCAGCCCATGTGGCTGCAGAGCTAAGTGCATGTTTGACTTCTGAAGTACAGGTTTCTGAATGTTGGTTTGAAATGTGTCATCATTGAGGCCTCTCTGTTTTTTTTCTTTTCAGATTTCCTCCATGGGGTGGTTTTGATGGCACCATCCAGTTACCAGTAAAGGCAGTTCTTTTTACCTTGCTGAGATGCCTCCTCAGGCCTATCACTGGTGGAGGAGGCGGACCACATTCCCCAGGCACATCACCCCGTCACCCTGGGATCATCTTCCACTCTGCCTCAAGAGGGGACTGGCCAAAAGGTAAATCTGCTCATGTCTTGGCCCTACATAAAATTCCTCCCTGGCTATGCCAGGTTTGTTTCACAGCTTAATTGCTATTTTAATTAAAGTTATATATTAACATTGGTTTTTGTTAAGAAGACAAATAGTAGTACTATTTTATGAGGGAAAACAGCTGCCTCCACCTCACCCCTTTCTAACCCATTCTCTTTTAAAGAGGGATTTTCCAGGGCCTCCCCGGGTGGCACAGCGGTTGAGCGCTGGGCTGCGAAGCTGCCTGCAGCTCTGGGGTACTTGTTCGTTCCCCGGCCACTGGCGAGGGTCTCACCAAACAAAAAAAAAAAAAAGAGAGAGAGAGATTTTCCATTCTTTGATAGTTTGTTTTTTTTTTAATCACAGTTCTCAATCACACACTTACACTCTGTGGTTGGTAGAATAATGGCTTCCAAAGAAGTCCATGTCTGAATTCCTGGAATATGTCATTATGTTATGTGGCAAAGGAAAATTAAGTTTGCCAGTAGAATTAAGGTTGCTACTCAGCTGATCTTAAAAAGGGGAGATTATCCAGGATGATTTGAATGGGCTAAGTGTTATTACAAGGGGTCTTAGAAGTGGAGCAAGGAGGCTGGGGTCAGGAGTAAGACTTCGCCTTTTATTGCTGACTTTAAAAATGGTGGAAGACCACCATAGGCCAAGAATGTGGACTTCCCCAGGACTTGCAAAAGCGAGGGAAGGAATCTTTCTAGAGCCTCCAGAAAGATACACAGCCTTGTGGACACCTTGATTTTAGTCCAGTGATACTGGTATTAGACTTCCAACCCAGAGAACTATAAGATAGCAAATTTATGTTGTTTCAAGCTACTAAGTTTTAGGAAATTTGTTACAACAGGGCTAGAAAACAAATACATTCTTCCATTTCTTAATTTTTGTATACGTTCTAGACATCATCCATTGACTTACTATTGCTGAAGATGAAGACCTAAACCTTTGTGTTCATGCCCTCCTCACACAGTGCCCCCACCTCTCACATTCTCCCTGAGAGTTACAGCATAACTTTCAGTTGGGATATTCAGTATGAAATATTAACATTGTCAGAATATTGCATTTCCAGGGGAATATTTATTCATTTCGTTTTTGAGTGCTTATCATTAACGCAGCCCCACTTTTAACCAGAAGTGTAAATCTTCTCTCAATACATTCAAACTCATCAGGTCATCTTTCTTTTTCATCCTTTTTCTAGGGTGGCATCCTTCCTCCCTGAGTTGCTCTCCGTTTTCTTACTCTAGCCAGGGTCTGCCCTCCAGGGCTGGTTTTTAAAGTCATTAACTCCTTAATCACCATCCTGGGGATTTCCTTTCTCCCATGTTGGGGGCCCTTATTCTTGGATCCCATTTCTTCTGCCTACTTTGTTACATTCCTATTTTTAGTGGAGTGAATGTTCTAATTTTCTGGAGAAAAAGTTGCATGAGAAGTACATTTTGGGGAAGTTATGCATCTAAAAATATCTTTACCCTTTAGCATAACAGATAGTCTGTTTGGAAATGGAATTCTAGTTTGGAAACCACCTTTCCTCAGAATTTTGAAAGCTTTACTGTGCTGTCCAACAATCTGAGGAGTCGTAAGCTTGGGTTTTCAAAAGTGACGTTCTCCTTCTGCTGCCTTTTCTGGCGTACCTGCTTCCCGGAATGTTGGCCCTATTAGAATTGTGTCCTACTTTTCTTTTCTCTTTTTCCTACCTCCCTGATCTTTTCTTCCTTCTCAATGTTCTCTCCCACAATTGTTATTGAATCTCTCATTTCTGATCTCTGCTTTTTAACTTTGAAAGTTTTTATTGTTCCTCTTTTATGACTACCCATTTTAAAGTAACCTCTGATTTTTATTTCATGGGTAGAATAATGTCTCTTGACATTCTGAGCATAGCAATTATAACGTTCTCTTTTTTTAACATAGCTTTGATTTTCCCACACATTTATTTTTTAATTTTGTTTGCTTTGATCTCTGACTTACAGGCTTTCTTTAAATTTATGGTGCTCCTTGCTTGTTTGTACTTAAGAGAGTGTTGTGGGGGGGGGTACAGGGGGGGTACACTCTTGGTTCATCCAGTCTCTTCATTTGGGAACCCTAAACCTTTAGCATTTCTGGTTTTTTTCTTTAGGGCTAATCAATTTCCCAGAGACGTGCCTTCTGTCTTCTACCTAGGGGATATGGGCTCCGCTATCAGGCCTTCTCACTGCCGAGAGATGGAAAGCAGCTGAATGTCTCTGGGTTCACTACGTGACTTCCAACAATTACTTTTTGTCAATAATGTTCCTGTTCCACAAAGGTCTCCTCAGGCCTCCTTCCCCACATGTGTGTCCCTGTCCAGGTAGCTTTGCCTCAGATAGTATGCACCTGCAGCTTCTCTTTGGAGTGCTTCCCCAAAGCTGATGTGTGCAGAGTGGGGTGACTGGGAGTTTACGTCTGTCCTCCCCTGGTGCAGGGCAACCCTTGATCGATGACTTTCAGGTGTGAGTATGAAAGCCCAGCAACTTGGCTCAGATGGGGCACCTCCAAAATGCCATTTAGCTTTAAGATTTGTGGAGCTTTGCCTAAAACATCCCGCTTGTTTGATTTCTTCCCTCCTTCCTTGTCCTACACTTCCTTCTTTGCCATTCCTAAAATTTTAATATCTCACTTACTTTCATCTCAAGGACTTTTCCAGGAACCTGAGCTAAGACATCCCATTTTTTAAAAAAGATTTATTTTATTTATACAAGAACTGAGGTATAGGCCAGAGGCACGGGAGGGTGAGAGAATTCACCGGAGACAGAGCAGGGAGCAGAACAGGCAACCAAAAACACTGCTGAGGGGAGCAGTGGGAGAGACAGGAGATGTCTGACATGCCATGTGGGAATCTCCGTGGCCATCCGGGAATCAAACTGCGCCTCAGAGGCTGCGGACAGCTTCACAGCGCTGTGCACAACCTCCTGCGCCAAGACATCCCATTTTGATTGTGGTATCTCTGCCTGAAGTCCCTTTCTAGGACATCTTATTCCAAGCGTCAGAAAGCCTGTTAAGTGGGAGAAAAGTTAGAAAGTGTAGCACAAACAGATAGATCATAGCTCTGAGATGGAATGTATCAGGCATCAGGGTTCAGTTTAGTGTGGGACTTCCTTAGTAAGCAGTAAGTCCAGTAAGCATCTCCAGAGGCATACAAGCCTGTGAAGACAGGGATTCAAACAATTCGCAGGAAGGCTGATCTCAGATTCTGGGGCATTTGTATTTCAATAGGACTTTCTTAATGAAATCATAGTAATGCAGCAGCAGCAAAACCTCATGGGGGGGGGTGAATTTTCATTTTGAAGTTTTGTTTCAGTACCATGTGGTGCCCTTTTGAGCTTGTGAGTATAATTAGAGCTTGTAAGATTTGAGAGAGGTGCCCATGAGTTAATTTCCCAACAGCAATTATGACTTGATTTAAAGAATACCAAAACAATCACAATGAAAATGCACTGACAGTAAATGCTTTGTGTGTTCTTGGCATTTCTCTGCCTCACTCTCATTACCAAGAGTGTAAGTCAGAATTAAACATTCACACACTTCCAGAGTCACGTGCCTAGAGCTATTGTTCCCGGATCTGTTTGTCATCCCTGCAGTGTCAGTGTGTACATACACAAGGGACGGAGTTTGCTGATTCAGCCCCACGATTCCATTTGCAGCTAACAAACCGAAAGCCAGGCATTGTTTCCAACCAGGAAGACATTCAGGCCTGGCTTGAAGGCAAAACACTGGAGACTTTATTTCTCACAGTTGTAAAAACCAAGAGGTTACCTCTGTCAATGAAGACTGAGATTTGAAACTCAAGGTCAGAGGCAGGAATTCCATTGTCTCAGTCACCCGAAGTCAACCCCGTGGCTGCTGAGAAGTCATTCCATCAGCACAAGAAGACACGTGGGTACTGGGTACTCAGGTTCTTGAAAATCTGAGCCAAAGACACACAAATATCCAATAATTTTACATTTTAGGGGACAAGAAATTTCTCTTTCAGTAAATGAATATTAGCCTCCGCCTCCTTTATTTTTTTTTTTTAGCAAGGCAAAATTTCTAGACCAGCCAATGAATGTGCATGTAGACAGTGAGTAAAGAAGCTCAGGATATCTGTCTTGACCAACTCAAGAGGCCCAAGTACTGGAGGGTATGCTTGAGTCTCTGCACCAGCTCCTGACTCAGGTACCCAACTGCCAAGGCTCATTTCTTTTCCATGTGGGATGAAGTGTGCCCTAAGGAACTGTGAAGATTCTTCCTTCCATTGATGTAGTCAGTTCATCAACAAATAGCTGTTGGGTCTCTACTAGTGTCAGCAAAGTTTCTGGGACCCAGAGATATAAGACAGTCAGTAACACAGATGCATCCTGGCCTCCTGATATTTACATTCTAACAGAGGAGATGCCACAACATGGTAATTGGAATTTTGGTGGTAGGTGTGGTGTAATAGCATACAATTGTAGAGGTATGAGCCTGTTTCCCTAAAACATAGAGTATTGTGAACCAAAATTATCTCAGTAACATAATGAATTTTAAAAAATGGGAGTCTGCCTGGGGAAGTTAGGCAGTTGCCTGAAATCCTGAAATCGGGTTCATTTTGCAGCAAAGCCTAGGTTTGGCTGCATAGACATCCTCCTCCAGGGTGTGCAGCCTTGTGGGCAAAGATGTTAGAGTTGCCCTTGTGGCCACTTTCAATTGGCTTAGCTCCGCTGCAGGGTTGTGCTGACATACTGGCTCCTTTCAGATGTGCATTTGCTACTGGTACTGGTTACATCCCAGGTGTCCACAATAATAAAGTTAATTGAGCAGCTACTATGTGCAGTGGCTAGAGTCTGCTTCTAGAGCCTGCACTCTTAACCATTGCTCCCTGCCTTGGCCCCCATCTGGCACATGTCCCCAGCCAACAATGGCTTGTGTCTTGGGGATTGGGTAGAATGGAAACTGATCAGCTGGGACAAGTGAAGTATATGAGCATAAAGATGACTTTCTTTCCTGGAAGCTAAGCTCCTACATGGAGTGTGAGGCATCATTCCCATCAGCACCCACGTGAACCAGGTGGTCCTCCCGGCCCCATCTTGCCCAGGAGGGAGCTGACCTTTTTTAACAATACCTTGTTGTCTCCTGTGCTATCAGCTGATGGCCCAGGAACCCCACAGCCTCCCTGCCTCCAGCCTTATCTTCAAACAAGATCCTGTCCCCTGCACATCGCCTGGCAGCCGTGACCCGTCCCCACTCCTCAATTGGGCCTTGTTCATCTGTGACCCCAGGCGGGAGCAGAGGAGAACCAGGCCCGGCCCCTTCCCCCTGAGTGGTTGTGCTATGAAGCCCCACTTTGCAGCACCGAGGTGGCTCAACCCTCACTGGTTCCCTGGGCACCCAGTTCCCCGCATGAAAGGCCCCTCTTGTTTTTCAAGGTGCGGCCAACTGTGAGAGCCTCTGAGGTGCTTTTCATGTGGCTGCATCCAGGCTCCCCGGCCTGCATCTTAATAGCCGAGTTAAAGGTAACTTGATAAGCAGATATGCCGCGAGCCTGCACAGGACTGGGATTCATTGATCCCTACTTACAAAAATAAAAAGAACTGTCATTGATTCCCCTGCTTGCATAGGGTTCTCCATGTGGAATTTAGCAAGCAGCAAAAGTTATTCTGAAATATAATTAGTTTATGTCACACATTTTCCCTGATCTAGCTCCTCCCACCCATGTGTGGTTTCCCTGTTGCCCAAAAAGCCACGGGGTGCAGATCACACAGGATCCCTCTTATCGCCTCATTGTGCAGTTCTCACCCTCTGCCACGCTCCATCAGCTCCTGGAAATAGCCTGGAGCTTGCCTGGGTGAATGAAGAGTGAATTAATCTCTTAAGGAGATAGAAGGATAGTGGAACAGACTTTTTACTTACTCTGGGTGCTGGCGCAGCCATGGGAGATGGCTATCACATGCGCCCTGGAGGGGTGACCTGGCCGAGTTATGATTTTTGATCCTCTAATCTGTATCAGGGCGGCGCCCTGCTCACCAGGACTGTGAGCCAGCTTTTTGCAAAAATGCATGACCCACTGAGGTTCAGTTCTGGGGGTGACCAAGCAACTGGGTTTGCCCAGAACAGAGGGATTTTCCAGGATGCTAACCCAGAGAAATCTGGGCAGTTCAGTGGCCACCTTACAGAGAGAAGTGTTACCCCTCCTGCTAAACACTTTTATTAGTGAAAACAATGGGCTTTATGGAACGTGCAAAATGTGTTTTGTTAGCGGCCACCGTCTTTCTCAAACTGAGGGGCCTGTAATTGGGGTGTATGACTTCACCCCTGCAAGTGTGCAACTTTCCCGAGGCTCCAGCACCGCCGTCCTCTCCCCTTCTGTCTCCTTCCCTCCCTCCCCCTGAACCCGGCAGTCACCAGTCTATTTTCCAGAGCCTTCGGATTACTTTCGCTGGGCTTTGCCAGTTTGTTTCCTTTGGTTATTTCTATTCCCCAAATGAGTGAAACCATCCAGTAATTGTCTTTCCCTTCCTGACTTATTTCCCTGAGCTTCATCCCCTTAAGATCCATCCATTTTGCCCCAAGGGCGCCATTTCTTCTTTTTAAATAGCTGAGTAGCATTCCATGGACTATGTGTTTTACAATCTCTTTATCCAGCCGTCTGTCGTTGGGCATTTAGAAGGATGCTGGCCTGGCGAGCGGTGCTGCTGTGAACACAGCAGGGCACGAATCTTTTCTTATTAGAGTTTTCAAATTCTTTGGGGAAATACCTGGGGCTGCTGTTGCTGGCTCCTATGGCAGTCCCAGTTTTATTTTTTGAAGGAATTTCCATATCACTTTTCGTTGAGGCCTGCACCAAATTACACTCCCTGCAACAGTGGGTGACAGTCCCTTTACCCTACGTGCTCACCCACATGTCTCATCTCCATGTGGGCCGTGCGATATAGGCTGTGTTCTCAGCGGTGAGTGGCATCTCGTTGAGTTAAGTTGTTTCTAGCATGTATCCTGTTTGCCTCCCCAGTAGTGTGAGCGCCAGGGAAGGAAGCGTCTGTGTCTCTAGCACAGAGCATGGAACTCACCAGAAGCATTGATCTTCAGGGGGCTTTTTAAGTGAGGTCAGGAAGCTTGAAAAGAGTGTCCACTCATGTGGGACTCAGCGAACCACAGGCCCACCGCGCCCTGCATCTCTCACTATCCCCTTCCCTGTGGAGTGGAGCCAGGCCCTCCGGAGGTGAGTTGTCAGATGTGGATTCAGGACGTGCGGGGGGGGGCCAGTGTGAACACGTGCTCCAACCGCCCTCTCTTCTGCTGTTTAGTTTCTGAATAAACCCTGTGCTTTCATTCGAGGGCCACGGACCAGAGTGGGGCTCAGCCAGCCTCTGTTGAAGGAATAGTGGGCTCGTTGCTCCAGGCAGCAAGAGGGGCACACTTGGATCAGACCTGGTGTTCTCTACTCTGTGCTTCGAATCTGCTCTTCCAACCGGGACTGGCCAGAAGTCCAGTGGCAGGTCTCTGGGCTGGGACGGGGGTGGGGGCAGAAATGAAGTCAGAGAAGAAAGAGGAGGAAAATCAAAAACATGCAAACCTCCACCCCCACCCCACAGTTCCCTGGGTCATTACCGCACGACTCAGTAAAGCAGCACAACAGCCAGTCTGGAGGCCTGGTGCACACCCCGCCACTGTCCCGAGGTCGTGCCTCCCAGGGCACACGCTTCCGCCATCTCCATGCCTCCCACAGCAGCCACAGACAGTGTGGAAAAAAACGAGCATGGCTGGAGTCCAACAAAGCCTTATTTACAGACGGACAGGCTGGACTGGACCCATAGGCCGTGCTCTGCTGTAGAAACTTGAGGCCAAATGGAGCCCATGGTGGGTGTGTGAGGTTAGTAGACGTTACAACTATTGCTACCACCATTACTGCTGTAAGATTGCTTCAATTGCTGCTACTGTCATTACCACTACTGCAGTTGTTATGCCACCACTGCAATTCCTGCTATGTTTCCTACTGCAATTAATATGACCACTGCTACAATTACTGCTACTATACTTACTACGATAATCACTACTACGACTATAGTCACTATTACAATTACTCTACTGCTACCATTACCATTGCTGTGATTGCTGTTACCACTACTACAGTTATTCTACGTGCTCACTCCTACTATACTTACCACTGCAATTGCTCCTACCGTACAACTACAGCAGCTGCTAAAATTACTCCTCTTGCTATTGTGCTTATTCCACCATTCTGATTAGATGATCATGGGCAGCCATGATGAATTGGTGTTATAAAGGGATAGGAGAAAAAAATCTATAAAAATAAGAACAATAAAAGGATAATAAATTAGTATAAAATAAAAGTAGAAGCAAAGGGAAAAGTGTAAGCATAAAAATAAGGAAGCCCTCCTTATTTTTATGCTTACACTTTTCCCTTTGCTTATATTTTATGCTAATTTATAAATTTATAAATTTATAAATCTACCTGCCTCAGGTAGATTTTATTATTACCCTCATCTTACAGATGAGAAAACTGAGGCAAAAGCTCTCAGGAACGGCTGGAGCATAGTGACCATCCAAGACTAGATGGTATCGTGGCTTCAGGGCCCAGAGCACGTCTGCTCTAACCCGGGAGGCTGTACCTCTGCCACGTGAGCAGGTGATTCTAGAGCTGGTTTCTTTGCTTCCCCTCCCGCTGTGATGCCACGGGGCACTCAGCTGGCCTTGCGAGCCTGTTGCCCTCTGGGCGGGTGGACGTATGTCTCCAGTCACAGTGGCTGTGGGAGATGCAACTGCCAGCACCTGGGCACCGTCCTTATGGTGCTAATTAAATGACGTGGGTGCTGGGGTGCACGACTTAGCCCGCGCTTTCCCTCTGCCCACCAGCAGCGAGATGAGGGAAGTTGGAAAGTTGCTGCTGGGAGACAACTCTCTCCCATCAGGTGGGCTGGTATTTCCATCTCTCCCTGTCTGGTGTCCTTCCAAACAAACAACATGCAGACCTCTCACTTTCAGAGGCCGCTCTACCAGTCCCCGGGTCCCAAATCAGGCAGATTTTGGTGATGGTAAAATTTCCACTTCAAGTGAATTTTGAATTTCTCTGGGAGGTACTGGCATGTCTCCACGGCGGGCGGTGGGGGTCTTCCCTCCCACCTTGGGCACTTGATCCTCCTCATCGTCTCTCCAGCACCTAGACGGTGATGTGGATCCGGGAATCAGCCTTGCTGCCTCCCCGGTGGCTCACAGTGGCAAATCAGGTCAGAAAAGCAAAGCCATCATCTCTGGGGAGTGGGGCCTGTGCCTGCTCCTGGTAGGGCGGCTGAGCCGGGGTGAAGGGGGCTGTCGCGCCTTTGCTGTGTGACTCCCACACATCAATGGCCCTTGAGCTTCTGAGGGAGCCAGGCCAGGGGCTGAGGAGCGCACAAGCCTGGCCTATTTCTACTTCATTCCCCCATTATAGCTGGGGTCCTCGGGCTTATACTTCGTTTGCTGCGCACACTGGGAGGGAGAGATGTCTATTTTCCTTGCCTGGCATCCTCTTGAGGCCACATGGACCGCTGCTGGGCAGCCTCCCTCTGTGGGGTCTACGAGTGGCATCCTCAGCGCCTCTCACGGACCAAGGAGGAGGCAGCACTCGCAGCCAGCCAGCCAGCATCACTGCTGTTCGCGAGCTCAGGTGCAGGAGCTGGGGCGGGGGGAGTGGGAGGCAAGGTTTATGGGGGCCGATGCATGCAGAGGGGGGACAGGAGTGCGCTGGATAAAAATACCACACGCGTGAACCCCTGCCCCCCACCCCACTCTCCGCGAGCCCTCGCTGCCTTGCATTCGGCTCTGGGGGAGGAGCAGCGCGGAGAGCCCTTCCTCCTGGGAGAGGCGAGGGAGCCCGCCTGCCAGGTGGGTTTTCCAAGCCGTGCAGCCCTAAACTTCTCCACATGTGAACAAGTGTTTACAGTTTTAAAGATGTGTTGAGTAATTGCACATGCGAGATAGCTCCCCTCTAATGCGCCCAGCATGTTCCGGGCTTTGCAGAGAACACCCTGGTTGACAATGAAATTGTTTGCCTTCGCTGCGTCCAGGCTCGGGGAGGCGCTGGTTTGTGTTGAGATATAATTGGTAGCACTTGTGTCTTTGTAGTTCTATTTTAGCTACTGAAAATGACTGCCCTAATCCGCTCTGCACGTACCCGCAGGACCGTGGGAGCCCCACGGGCCCCCTCACACCCGAGCCCTGAGCAGCGGCTGCTCTTACAGCTTCCCTTTGGGGGACACATAGCATCTTACAGCAGCGCTGCTTTCTAAAAGCAACATCAGCGTTTATTCGTTTGCATTGTTCTCTTGGTATTCAAGAATGTTGAATCACCTCAGAATAATCCTGGAATTGTTCTTTGGCTCCTGAAAGGTCAGGGCAAACCCTCCTGTTAGTCCGGACAGGGTTCCCTGGCTCTGCCCTACCCTCTCTGCTCTTTGCATCTTCCTTGCTCTCTTCATTTTCATGGGAAAAGAGCCGGTATCCCCTCAGGGTGACAGGCAGGGCATTCTGCAGAGCTTGTTATGTTTTACAGCCTTCTCTGTCCTCTCTCTGGCCTTCGAGCAGAACTCGGCCAAAATGGTTTGGCAGATCACACTGCATTAGCAAAACTGTGGATCAGCCAAGGCCCAGAGTGAAGGACTAACGTCAGTTTGCACATTGGACAAATGTCCAACAAGCCCTCCGTGTCCTTCCATCAGCCCATGGGACTCCATGGGCCGGCCAGACCATGGGGTGGCCAGGAGGAGGGTGCCACTGCCCACAGCCGTGCGCTGCCCTGGGCACCTCAGCTGGCACGTGATGGTGCTCTGGACCCCACTGATGCCTTTCAATGAGCTTTAGGGCTGCACTTTCCCACTTGAAAATCTTTTCACTACCGTTTTGCAATTTTCCCAACCCAGCACTTTGGCATCAGAGTCTCCGAGGAGGGCCCCAGGGGACCACTTCCTCCCTCCTAGCTGGACAGCCCGCCCCTGCGCCAGACAACCTCCTTTTGCTGCCTTCATTCCTCCTTTAGTGAATTCCACCAGGCAGATCCTCACCTGTTTGGTGAACAGAGTTTACAATTTCTAAAGTCTTCCTAGTACCCAGGGGTGAGCCTCTCCCTAGCCAGGACTGAACACTCAGCACATTTAAATAAGTAAACTCTTCCTCACACCTCCTGCTTCATCCAGACCTTCCCCCTGGGGCTCACTGCCCACCCGCCCCTAAGCCGGGGGCAGCTCATCCTTGTCCCTGTGCTTCCCCTTCATGGCATGATCTGGTGCGGAGACAGCGGGGGCACCTGTCTGTTCTTTCCACTGCACCCACCCCCAAAGCTGTAGCCACAGAAATGGGGCATTTCTCACTCGCAGGTAGTTATTTGTCTCTTTGTTTCTTGGTAGCTCTCTGGGGGCTCAGTTGTAAGCACCTCTCAATAGAACACTTGGCAGCCATTAGTTGCCCGGTAACTATTGTTTGAAAAAGTCCTATATTCTCTCTGGACTTGTGTCTATTTCTGAGATTGGAATTGATCCCAGAATTGGCATGAAGGAAAATCCCTGCAGCATGGAATGGAGGCGAGGGGGCTGGCCTGAAAATGGTAAGGCGGGACACGGAGGCCCTGGGTTCAGGCAGCAGAGCAGCCAGCACCAGGAGCTCCACGTGGAGGACGCTGGTCCCGGGAGAGCAGGAAAAGACAGAAGTGTCTGGGCCTCTGTCCATCACCAGCAGGCACTGACTGTCTGGGACCGCCAGGCACTCAGTGGGGTCCTGTAGGAACCAGAGATGCAAAAGCTGCCCTCCTGGAAATACTGAGAGGGACGGAGATGTCCCAGGAAGGAAATGGACCTTCCCCACACAGGCCTCAAGGGCAAACCCTAACCTGGGAGCCAAGTGGACAAGACCAGATGGGCAGCGATTCAGGGAGGACTTGGACACAGAGCCAATCATGGTGGGCACCCGAGGTCACAGCTGGACAAGGCAGGGATGGAGTCCAGCATCCCAGATTCAGCTTCCTAAATCTACCCACCTCAGGCCAGGACTAGTCCTGAAGAGGGAGCCAGGGCTGAGCTGAAAGTTCAGAGCCAATTTCATTCATTCATTCATCAAACATTTGTAGCTTGTCTGCCATGTGACTGATGCCAAAACAGAGCAGAATCAGTATAGTTCCTGTTCTTTGTGGAGGTTGCAGACTAATGGAAGCAGTTACTAGTAGTTAGACAACATTATCTAATTACAGACTGATGAGAGAAAGAAGCAGAGGCCACAGCAGAGTAACCAGGAGAGTAATTTCAAGGTGGCTTTTTAGGGTGATCTCTCTGAGGATATAACATTTGGCCTAGAGGGGTTGGGCGGGTGAAGAATAGGTTGAAGAGCATTCTGAGGAAAGCACACGCGAGGGGCCTATGGTCTGCAGAATGGGGTTCCTTGAGGACACTCCCTTCATTTCTGGTGGGAGCAGTCCAGACAATGCCCACCCCACCCCTCCACCCCCAGCCCCACTAAGGAAGCTCTGGATGGGGCGGAGGGAACTGGTGACCTGTTTTTGGTGCTGAGATAAGGGAGGAGCATAGACTCAGACAGAAGTCAGAGGTGCTCCTGGAAACAGGGCAGAAAGACACAACGCAGCTGCCCTGCCCCCAGCCAAGTGTCCCACCCCTGTCTGCCTTACTGACTCAGAGCCAGAGTGTGTGAGGCCCCCAAATACAGCTTCTTGACTAAGGACCTCAGGTGAAGCACCGCGCATCATGCCCTCAGGGACTTCTCTCTCCTGGGCTTCTCTTTCCACTCACCATTGAGTCAATGAGACGGGTGCAAATGGCGAGGGAGGAGACTGAATGCTCACGGGCTCTGGACAAATACACTGGTCTGCAGGCGCTGAGCACTGGGCAGCGGGCAGGAGCGGGGCGGCTAGGCTGGCCATCCCCAGTGCTGGGCTCGCTGTGGCCCGTGACTTGCTACTGGAGAGCACTGTCCCGACAGTCGAGGTCTGTCTGCTCCCCCCGCCGCCCCCACCTTGTCCCTGGAGTGTGCATGGCAGACAGTTTCCATCCCCTGCTTGGGAGGGTGGTGGCACCGTGGGCAGCCTCGGAGGGCTTGTGTGGTTTGAGTGGACATTGGGGGGCTGTGAGGGAGCCAGCCCTTGCTCCCGCTGCCCTTGGTGGCCTCAGTTAACTGAGCCACTGAGAAAGCATCGGTTTTGTCCGGAAGGTTCCCGATATGATAGGGAAGTGGGAGACGTCTCCAAAAAGGTTCTAACAACAGCAAAAAATTAAAACCCTGGAGGCTGGCACGGTCATTTTATCAGGATCAGCCATGGGGAGTTCAGACCCAAAGCAGATGCTGGGGTCCCAGATCCAGCCCTTCAGTGCTCCCCATTCCTTTACAAGCTCCTAGTTTGCTACTATAAGTCACTGGGGAGGCTCCCAGCCTGCGGGCATCCTGTGCTTCCCTGCTCTGGGCTGGGTTGGAAAGCAGGGCCGGAGACCCCTCTGAGTAGCTCTCAGCCCAGCGGCGCTCCCCTGGGGCTCTCTGTTTTCAAGAAAGCATCACCTCTCAGAGGTCCCCAGTCTGCAGGGATGTGCTGGTAACAGACTCTGATCGGGGAGAAGGAACAGAGAAGTCACCCCAATGAACCAAGCCCCACAGGCAGCTGGGAGGTTGCTTTGAGCGTGTCCTCTGTTGATCCGGAGAGCTTGACCTTCCCCGCCGTGCGGGCTTGAGGTTGCTGGCGCACCAGTCCCGAGCCCTTCCCATCCTGACTCAGGAAGCCCCTGGCAGCTGCCCTGCAGGAGCGTGGCCTCCCACCTCCCCTGGCCTTTCCAGTTTGGCTTCCAAACTTCAAGTCACGCGCTAACACCCTTGGGCGATAGCTGAATAGATGGAACAAACAACCCAGAATTCCCTCCCCAGCTTTACCTTCCACCGTGCAGCTCCCTCTCCCGCAGCCTTAATTTTCACACCAGAAGAGTCCTGTCTAGGGTTTACTGTCAGGAGGATTCTTAAAAATAGCGTTTCTATGGTGAAACAATGTCCCTTGTTTGGAAATACACGGAGCTTATAAACTATGTTCCTGTGTTTTCCTGGATCAGGGCAGAATGGAGAGTCCAGGGATTTATTTACAATGAAGAAATTGTTATTGCGAATTGTGGTTAAACAAAAGGCTTGTTTTTGGAGGACTGAGTGAAGGAGACATTGTTTATTATATTAGTTATTCGGGACACAAGCTGGAAAGGGGCGACTTTACAGGACTGGGGGGGTCATTGAGTGAAAGGGTCCATTTCTTTGGGCCGGGGAAGCTGGCAAACACTGTGATCACCTCTTTCCTACCCCGGCCCCTACAAGGGGCCAGATATCAGCAGCTGCCCCCACCTCAAGCCCCTGACCCCCTCACAGGCCCCGACATTGGAGAGTTGCTGTGTGACCTTCCTTATCTCTGACCAGGCCTTGCTTCCAAGGAGCACTCAGCGCGTTGGAGTCAGACTGTCTCCTTCTCTGGCGCACAGTCCCCAAGCCGCGGGGGACGGAGCGTGTCAGAGTTCACGAGATGAAAATCTGAGCTGAATCCAAAGCCTTTCCTCTGTCACAGTCACGTCTCATGAGCTCTCCCAGTTGGCAAAACTGGGGCATAGGGAGGGGATCCTATTAACCAGACCTGTTCTTGGAGGAGCCTGGGATGGAGAATCTGCCACTCGGAAGACAAGGTTTCGCTTATTTAAGGGATTTGTCATCTTCCAGGCCCATAAGCTCTCAGCCGTTTGAATTTCACTTTGCTGGGAGCAAAAGTAACTAATTATTGGGCATGTGGGGGTGGGTGGGAGGGATGGGGCTTGTTAGCCTAAAATATGTGCTCCACAAATGCCATTTTAGGGCCTCTCTGCTGGTGCAAGGAGTTAAGTCTCAGCACCGTGAAGCTATCCACAGCCACTGCAGCTCGAATTCGATCCCCAGTCAGGGAGCTACCCACATGGCACAGCAGACCTCTCCTGCCTCTCCTGCTTCTCCCCTCAGCAGTGTATTTCAGTCAGTCTGCCTGTTCTGCTCCCCACTCTGTCTCTGGTGAATCCTCTCCCTGCACCTCTGGCCCACATCCCATTTTTGTATGCATAAATAAATAAATCTTTAAAAAGAAATGCCATTTTAACACCTGATGAGATCAGTGAAAGTGTTTCTGTCTTCCTGGAGCTCTGGCATGGTGAGACTATGCCTAGGGAGGGTGATCCCAAGTGAAGAATACTTTGCTAATCTGCTAAATCCATGAGAACTGGTTGCCTACTACTGGGAAGAGGAAGGCAGATGTGTGTGGGGACTGGGGAGGGGGCAGGGGTAGGCAAGGGAAGGAATCGATGGAGGGGTGTGTGGTTCCACTGACTTAGCAATTTTTCCAGGGCAGGGGATGTGACCCCGGGGGGGTTCAGGCCAGAGCAGCTGTGTCAGGCAAAAGCCACTGAGCCTTCTCTGACATGCTACTGATTTCCTACCAGAAGCAACTGGGGTTTCCCACCTGTTATAGTCTGAGTTTATGTGTCCCCCCAGATTCATATGTTGGAATCCTAATCCCCTTAAGTGATGGTATTGGGAGGTGGGGCCTTTGGGAGGTGATTGGGTCATGAGGGTAGAGCCCCCACGAGTGGGATTAGTGTCTTTGTGAAAGAGGCCCCGCGGAGCTTTCATATCCCTTCTGCTATGTGAGGACAAGAGAAATGGCCATTTATGAACTGGGGAAACTGGCCAAAATCTGCAGGCGCCTTGATCTTGGGCTTCCGAGCCTCTAGAACTGTGAAAAGTAGGTCTATCTATGTGGGTTAGCTCCCTGGCCGGGGCTTGAACTCATGGCACAGTGGCTGCTGATAGCTTGATAGCGCTGAGACTTTAACTCCTGTGCCACCAGGGAGGCCCCTAAGTATTTTTGTTATAGCAGCACCCACGGATGGAGGCACCACTGGGGGTTATTCTTAAGCTGGGGGGCCCCCTGGGGAGCCTCCAGTAGCAGCACCCAGTTGATGGCTGATGTTGTTGGTAGATAAATCCCCCAGTGCCCTCTAACCTTGGAGGATACCATCATCTCTCAGAGGTCCCCGCAGGCAGAGAGGAGGAAAAGGAGCAAGTAAAGCCTTAACAAAAATACATAGGGGCCTCCCTGGTGGCACAGGGGTTGAAGTCTCAGTGCTATCAAGCTATCAGCAGCCACTGTGCCATGAGTTCAAGCCCTGGCCAGGGAGCTGACCCACATATGGCCAATTTCTGTGGTGTAAATAGTCCCACTGTGGTGGAATTCAGGCTGCCCACAGAGGTCACTGAACTCAGCTGGAGAGATGCACACAGCTGGCTCTTGGGAGGCCGTTCGATCAGCTCCAGCATGTCCCTGCCAGCAGGACCACTGCCCAGCCGCCCCCAGCTGTAACCTGCTCGTTAACACACCCTGAACTGGCATCCGTCCCTGCCCTGTCTCATCCCCACAGCCTTCCCAGTGCTTCATTGGATTCTCTCCAAAATAAACAACTTGCACCCACGGCTTCTGGTGGAATCCAAAGTAGACCTAGACTCGCTTATCACTGACTGTTCTGTGAACAAGGCGGCAGCATTCTCCCCGCAGTGGAGGGATGTGTGTCCTTGGAGCCTGGTCCTCCGCCTGTCTTTCAGCCCCACTTTCAGCCCCAGGGCCCGACACTCTCCTGGGATTTCCTCTGCACCTACCGGCACCAGGGTTTTGCTCCCCATTTCATCTCCCAATGTCGAGTGCCTCCCCGGCCTCCATCACCTCAGCAGGCCAGACCCACGTGCTGCCGCCTCTCCGAGCCGTTCAGTCCCGGCAGAATGAACCACTTGCTCTATGGTTGGACCTTGACTCCGACATTTCCCAAGACTGACACGCGTTCTCAGCCACTGGGGTTTGTGTCCCTCCTCCGCTGCCCTGGGAGCCTGGAGGGCGAGGACCATGATGGGACAGTGTCCAGCCAGACACTCACTGGGGCTCCCATCAGAAACTGGTCACTGATGAACTGGCCCGGCACTGGCCCCACCAGGTCCCTCTCCAGTGGCTGCTTCAGCGACCCCCAAGTGACAGCCGAGCGCATCCCTCCCCAGGCAGCTGCGGGCGGGGGGAGCCCAGCAAGGGCAGGGAAGGCACCAAACCCCAGGGAACTTTCCTGCTTCCTCAGGACACGTGCAGCGTAGTGAGGGGAGGGGAGCGAGCACCTCTTGTCCCCAGATTTCCCTCGGATGAGAAAACAGGGTCACCCAGCGGTCTCCTATCAGCACACTCACGTGGTGCTCATTAACTTGTGCTTTCATCCTCCGCCTCATCGACTATCAAGTGCCTGCTGGTGTTCAGGGATTAAGAGGCTTTGTCTGGACAGCCCGGGCCCCAGACTGGGCTCCATCTCCCTCCGTCAAGGGCCAGGAGACTTTGAACAAGTCCTTTAACCCCTTAGGCTTCCTTCACCACTTCTGGGAATGGGGAGAACCCGGCGCCTTCCTCTTAGGGCTCAGGGAGACTTGAATGAAATGATGTATAGGATGCGTTTAGTACCTGGCCCAGGTAAGCAGCCACAATATGTCAGCTTTACTTAAAGTTGTGAACCCTGCTTCCTGCTAAGCTTGTGTAGCAACAGAGGCACAGCCCTGCCCTCAGGACGGTCACCATCTAGGGAAGAAGGGACAGCAGGCCTGCGGGTGCAGTGCAGGGTGCTAAGTGGCCTAGAGTGAGCTGTGGGGGCTGGGGAGTGCAGGGGAGGAGACACATGGCAGTGTGCCCTCCCCTCCCCCCAGGGGCTGACCTGTCCTTCTTCCTTCTCATAAAAAATGTTTAGATGGGTGGAAAAACTCCCCTTTTCCATCCTCCTTCTGACAGCATGGAGGAGGCTGGCAGGGGTGGGGCTACTAAGGGTTAAGGAGGCAGGACAGTGTGGGGAGGCGGGGGAGTTTTATGCCAGCTCACCCCATCCCCAAGGCCGCCTCCATGAGACAGGAAGATGTGGAGGAGAGGGTCACGGCCCCCCTGCACCGCCTGTGAATTCCCCTCACCCTCAAGGACGGACTTGCTGGCTCCCCTAAACAGCACTTCTTGTTCACATGAACTCCTGGGCTTCCTCCCAACTATTTAAATGCCTTGATTTGTTTAATCCAGGAAATAATCGTACGAGGGGAACTTTCTTACTCAATTTCTAGTATCTCTTGACTCCACAAAAAGCTTCAACGATGACCTATGTGGCCTTTTGAGGTCTCAGGAAATGGTACTTTGCCATCGGGGCGTGATGTTGCTCCCCAGGAGGCATGTGGTAATGTCAGGAGACATTGCGGTCAGACCACAATGGAGTGGGGCGCGACTGGCATCTAGTGCAACGGGGCCGGGGTGGCGCTGAGCACCTTAGCTGAAGGTCATCTAGCCCCAAATGCTAAGAGCTGAGAAACCCTGTTCTTAGAGAATGAAAATTAAGGGGGGGGGGTATAGGGAAAAGCAAGAAAGATGGGTGAGGTGTGAAGGGAGCTGAGGGCTTATCAAGTAGCTCAGGAGGTGATGGAGTGGGGAAACGCTGCAGCTTTCCCTAGATCAGCATCAGACTTACTGGTCAAGTCACCCCCCAGTACAGCTTTCTCTTTTATTGCAGAGGGAGGTGCCTGCGAGACCCAGCTGTGAAGCAGTGACGCCCGAGGCCAAGTGGATGAAGTTCATGGAGCAGCTGAAGCTCACAGGTGACTGACACCGTCCTGGTCTGCTCTCCAAGAGAGCCTGGGAACGCCAAGCGGGACAGTTCTGAGGGGGCGGGTGTGGAGAAGAGTCTGGCAATTATAAATAGGCCTCCCCGCCCCACAAGCAACAAGCCGGCAGATTTAACATAAACAGGATGCTCTCCTGCCAGGAGGCAGGGATACTACTAATTGGTCTGGAGATCCAGTCGTGGCCCCTGGAGAGGGTCACTCACCGGCCCTGGACACGGGCAGGCCTTTCCCTTGAGGGGACGCATCTGCCCCAGGGCTGCTGGGCCCAGGGCTTCTAGTGGGCCTGCAGGCCTTTGCTGCTTGGGCAGCGTTCTGTCAGTGACCCCCTTTTGAAGTGGCCGTGCCTTCCAGGGCCTTGGAAGCTGTGCAGGCTTCTCATCAGGATGCGCCATGCTCCAGCTACTGTTTGTCCTGCTTGTGAGGCTCCCCCATAAACCCCCATTTCTGTCTCTGGCTGCGGGGCCTTTGCAATGGGGATTGTCCAGACAGAATGCAGTGAACGCCAGTACCCTGAATGCAGGTCACATGCTCCCTGGGAAGCAGGGTTCCTAAGCTTGTGCAGTGTGCCCCATGCCAGGCAGAGACCCCATGACACCCCATATTTGGATAAAGCCTAGGGCTCTGTGGGAGTAATGTCATGGTTCTCCAGTCTGATTGCTGAGATGCATGGAATGTCATTGAATTACTTGCTGTGACCTCTAAGTGTCCTCCATGATCCTCAGCGGGGTGGCCGGGAAAGGGACAGAGGACAAAGAGACACACACAGCCCCTCCAGGAGCCTGGGCGAGTGTGCGGCACACACAGATGCCCTCCCCTTATGTGAATGAAGGGTGTGGGGTGGGCTGGAAGGAGAGCAGGGAGGTGGGGTGCTGGGAAGAGTCGGGTGCTGTGCTAATTTTCTTGTATCCTCAACAAACTGTGATTCAGTGGAAAATGCATATGGAATCAGCAATCCCTGTAAAGAATCCACTGGAAGAATTTTTTTTTTTTTTGTGGAGCCTGTCTGCCCTGTCTCTGGGACAACTGTCAGATTGCTTTCTACCGAGGCCAATGTCAGGCCACTGAGGTGCCACAGAAGGAAGGGCACTAAGGATGACTCTGCACCTGTCATGGGGTTACGGCTGCCCGCCAAGGTCCCAGGGGAGCAGAATGAGGCCAGGTGTGGCACAGAGTGGCTCTCCCTGCCCCTTCAAGTAGGCCCTGTGTTTGCAAGGCTGTTCCTCTGCCTGACCCGGGAGTTTTGGGGCCCTGCCATCTCTGTCAAAATGGTCCTGGTGCATCCCCAGCCTACCCCTGTCCAGGCAGTGATGTTGCTCACAGGACAGAAGACCTTACTAGGAGACAGGGCTGCAGCTGCCCCCTCAGACACAGAACTCGTCTCCACTGAGCGCAGGGCCGGCCCTGCTTGCTGCCACCATCTCTCTTCACCACAGTGGGAAGTGGAGCTGTTTGTGAATTTTGCAGAGTTAGACGCCATGAACTCTCAGAAGAGCCCCCACCGCAGACCCTGGTTTAGAGTGTGTTGTTTTTCTTTCTCTTGCCTTACTGAGTCAGTTTTTTAAAATGTTGAATTGTGGCGAGCATTATCTTACTGGACATTTCTGGAGGATCTGAAATAACAGCCTCAAGGGTTTCAGAAATATGGTTAGAGAAATCTTACCTTGAGGATGATTTTAAAATGGATTTATCCGATGTTTCTATGTAACTAGCTAAACCTAGTTTAATCACTTACCACTCTGAGTGATTATAGATCATATATTATCCCCTTACTTTAAAAAGTAACGTTCCTGAGACTCCCCAGTGGCACAGCGGGTTGAGCGCCGCGCTGTGAAGCTGTCCGCAGCCTCTGCAGCGTGGGTTCGATTCCCGGCCGGCCAGGGAGAACCCACATGGCGCGGCAGACCTCTCCTGCCTCACCTCAGCTCCCCTCAGCAGTGTCTTAGGTCCATCTACCTGTTCTGCTCCCCACTCTTATCTCTGGTGAATCCTCTCAGCTCTCGCAATCTCTGACTGTACCCCAGCTCTTGTATAAATAAATAATAAATCTTTTTATTAAAAAAAGGTAACGTTCCTTATTTGTTTTTCTAAATGTAAAAGCAAAACAACATATGTTATAGAACATTTGGAAAATATAAAGAAGTACACATATGGAAATAAAAATTGTCCTTATTTCCTCCACTGGGACAATAATCACTGTGAAGACTGTGGTGTTTATCCTCCACTTATATACATTTGAAAACAAACTTTATGCATATACATTGCATTTAATTTCCCCACAATATTGTATTGTGAGCATGTTCCTAGTACATTGTGTATTCATCAGCAACAGGATTTGTAGATACCACAGCATAGTCTCGGATACAGATTTAATACAATTCTTTGAACCATCATCCTTCTGCTTAACGTTGAGATTATTGCCCCTTTTGGAAAACATGTGCATGAGGCCATGGCGAAGAGATAAGTGTTTGACTGCCAATTGCATTAAATCTTTAGCTCAATTACTAAAAGGGTAATTACTGAGTCACAGCACATGAGCATTTTCAAAGTTCTAGAAGCCATTACCCAATTGTTTCTTTAGGGAAAAAATGCCCCCTTTACATTTAGAACAACACTGAATATTGTTAAAAATTGTTTCTGTGACAGTTAACAAAAATCTCTCATGCTGTGGTGGTCTTACAGCACATTCATGCATTTTCTAACACTCTTTCCTTGGAGAAGGGATCTCTATTGCTCCCCAGGAGTCTAGTGGGTCTTGGTAGACACACATGTAATCACCACAATGCCGGGAAACTGATGCCAGGCGACTTCCAACCTCAGTCTAAATCGGCCACCTGCCTGGTTGTCTGTAAGAAGCCTCACCCCCAGGCCGCTGTGCACCAGAGTCCACTTATTAAACCTCTGCCCACAGCCCAGTCCAGCGCCTGCCCACGGCCAGCTGAAGTGAAAATGACGATCCCTTTTATGATCTTTTCACATCACATGCCAATTTTTACATTAGGGCCTAGTGTTTCCCTTGGTATTAAATTTTGTTGTTGTTGTTGTTCATTAACAGTAACTATAATATTGGCTGCAAATACTTTCTGAGTTGTTATGGGCCTTTGTTTTCTTTAATGCAATTCTGGAAATGATGAAATTTCTATATAGTCAAAGCTGTTCAGTTTTTATTTTGTGAGTCATGAACCATTTCTAGGTTGGAAAATACTTCCCAAGCTGCTTATTCAGCTGCATTTTGGGTTTTCTTTGCTCCTTCTTTCTTTATTCTCTTCTCCCTCCCTTGTTTTCTTCTTCCCTTCCTTCCACAGTCAACACAAGTAACTCTACGATCATTTTGGGTTTGATGACAATTTAGGTTGACAATCAATCTTTCCAGAATTATTTCTTAAGTAATAGGAATTTTTTTCCTATTATTTAATAGAAATTAAATTAATTATTTCTAATGTAATAGAAATATTAAATAAATATTTCTTAAATAATTCCTTACTAAGTTATGCTACTTTTATATATTTTATTATACCAGGACACACACAAACACACACACACACACATACACACAGAGTAGGGCCCATTTTAGAACTGTCTACTCTATTTGATTTGCTTTTTTGTCCTTGTTCATAAAATACTGTTTTAAATTTTGATAGGACAAGCTAGGCATCATCTTTTAAATTCTAAACTATTCTTAGCTCTTCTTGTTTATTCTTACAGAAAAGCTTTAAAATTAAGTCCAGCACATCAGTTACTAGGAAAAAACTGGTATTTTTATAGTATTTTAGTTTTTTTTTAAGATTTATTTTATTTACTTATGCATACAAGAACTGGGGTGTAGGCCAAAGGTACAGGTGGTGAGAGGATTCACCAGAGACAGAGTGGGGAGCAGAACAGGCAGATCCACTGAAATACACTGCTGAGGGGAACAGCAGGCGAGACAGGAAAGGTCTGCTGCACCATGTGGGTCAGCTCCCTGGCTGGGAATCAAACTCATACCACAGTGACTGACGATAGCCTAATAGCACTGAGAATTGAACTCCTATGCCACCAGGGAGGTCCCAGCTTGAGTTTTCTGTCTTGAACATACCTTCATTTATTTATTTTCTTGTTTATCTCTCACAAGTTTTATCACTTTTGCATAATTTTCATATTAGCATGATTCCTAAATATTATTACCATTAACTGGTTCTTCTATTACATTTTGAAGTAACTAATTCTCATATTATAGTGAAGCTGTCATTTTTGTGTATTTATTTTAGATTGAACCTCTGTAATAAACACTAACGTCCATTATGAATTGATTCTCTTGATTCTTTTCTAGATATGATTACATTGTCTATGGAAAGAATGCTTTTATTGCCTGCTTTTTAATAGTTGACTGATTATTTGCATTATTGTATTGGCCACACCTTTCATAACTATGTTGATTACATAGAAGATCTAGCAGGCAACTTTATCTTTTTCTTTATTTTCATAAAAATGTTTCCATTTATTTAACCAATAAAAGAGTAGTTGCTGTTGGTTTAAGATAGCTACACTTTATTTTAAAACTACCCTTTTACACTATTTTAAAGTCCTTCCCTCCTAAATCAAGAATATTTTATTGACTACTCAGCATCTTTTACAGATGATCACATGGTTCAATTGACTAGATCTATTAATATGGCCAATTACTTTAATAAATAAGCTAGTACCTAGCCATCATTTATGCCATCATTACAATTCTGGCATAAAATTAACATAATAATGGTGGATTATTCATTTAGCTGTCTTTGCTGATGTTTTATTTAGATCTATTTCTCAGCTATGTTCATCAGCAGGTTGAAAGCTTGTTTTCTGTGTGTGTGTAGCCACTGTTCTTTGCTTTTTTATCTCAGTGGTCAAAGACTATTTTTAAATTCAAATCTCTTCCTAGGCATTAAATGCCTAAATTTTTTATCATGGCCTCTAGGACTCTAATTCTCTGACTTATTTCCTTGCTCCACTCCATCCAGTGGGACACACATCTTGTTTGTTTTGTTTTGTTTTGTGCTGTTCCTGGAATGGACCAAACTCATCCAACTCAACCACAGGGCCCTTGCACTTGATATTTGATCTTTTATAGCTCTCCTATTTTATTTTATTCAGGCCTTTGCTCAATGTCACTTCTTCAAAGATTTTTCCCTAGACTTATCTACTTAAAAAGAGCCTCCCAGTCTCGTTCCATTATGTTTAATCTTTTATCCTGCTACATTTTTCTTCAAAATTTTACCCATCCTGGAAGAGCCGGGTCAGGAGCTGCTCCTTAGGAAGCTCCACATAATTGTTCTTCCTCAGTCCAGTACCCACAACCCCCTAAGGCTGTCACAGGCACTGGGTGGATAATTGCTCCTGGTCCATAGGCATTTAGGTTGTCTGTCTTCCCCACCAGTGAAGGAGCATCTGGGGGAAGGGAGGACATAGCTTATTCCCTGCTATTCCAGGCACCAGCCCTGTGCCTGGCCCTCAGCAAGCTTAGGGGCTGTTTGCGGCACATCAGTGAACTCATGGGTTGTATTGAAGGGTCCTCCTCTCTCGGGGGATCCTCTTTGAGTGGGGGTTTTAAAGGACTGGGGTGGGAAAAGGGAAGAAGGACCTGGCCAGGCCACCCAGAAGAATCTGCCCAAGTGACTAAGAGGGAGACAGATGCGGTGGCCAGGTTGCCTCCACCATTTATACCAGCTCTTTTGGTCCAGAAGCTTCTGAGCAACTTCACTTTAAAATGGAAACACTCGCTCTGAGCACAGCTCTTTTTCAAGAACTGGCCCCATCTCTTTCTTTCTGATGAGAACAGCCAAACTCAACACGCAGGACACACAGTCACACGTGTCACACCCAGGCCGCGAAACGCTCCCGGCTCCAAACGTGGCCCAGCTGAGGGGATCAAAGACTGCACACAGCCAGGCAGTGACAAATTTATGAAGTTCCGTCACCCCCATGAAAACAGTGTGTGTTTAAATCTGCCCAGTGGAAATAAATCAATCTCGAGTTTCTGCAGCAGAATCACAAGTCAGCTTCACAGAAAGACAGAGGGATCTGTTTCAAGCAACTTCCACTTCTTGGAAAGAATCAAGGGTTTCTTAGCTGGGGTACCTTCGTGTTCCCCTTTTCACCAGAAGTTCTGAACATCCAGCTTTCAATGAGTTACAAGCTTTGTTATTACACTTAGATTTACAAACAAAATCACTGGCACCGGGAAGCCTGTGGTAGGTAGGGGAGACCACCCGTGCGTCCGCCCTGAAAGCCGGGTTGGAAAATCTCCGTGTGTCAGCCAAAAGTGTGACTGCGCCGCTAAGAACTTGGCTCTTCTCTCGGTGGTCGAAACACTGAGCCTTTTTGTTCATTGAAGACTGAAAAAACAAGTATGCCAAAGAGCGCCTTTTCCTAAAGGGTTTCAAACCTCCATGCTATTTTTGACTCTTTTTCTCTCAAGGCTTGAGAACACTCAGCAAATGTGAATCGAGATGTTTTACTGCTTGG
Organism: Talpa europaea; assembly: GCF_964194135.1. Classification (NCBI taxonomy): domain Eukaryota; kingdom Metazoa; phylum Chordata; class Mammalia; order Eulipotyphla; family Talpidae; genus Talpa; species Talpa europaea. The sequence continues at coordinate 6,340,137 of NC_140077.1, forward strand.
TGCGGACGCTGGACCCGGGCAGTGGTCCACCAGGGTTGGCCCATTTGCCTGCAGCGTGGCCCTGTCCTCTGGCCACAGGCCGGGGTGGCTGCAGGATACACTCACTTCACTTCTCCGGGGTGTGGGAAGAGCTCAGGCATTGGATGGGAGGGAGAGGGAGCAAGGGCTCTCATTCTGGGGTTCATCCAGCTGCTGGACAACTGGCTGAGGTTTCAAGCATAGTCTGGGGTTGTGGAAAGAGAGAAGCTGTGTCTCCAGGTTGGGAGAGGCGAGGAATTGGAGTGTCACCAGCTGGCAGCTTCTGACAACTGAGCTAACCAAATTCTCCAAATGTTACGTGTTTGCTTCTGTATATCAGTGCGATATGTCTATCTCCATATCATCTACATGCATACACATGTGTGCACAAACACACACATGCACATATATAAATATGTGTGTATATACCCGTGTATGTGTGGGGATGTGTCATGTGGTTGACATAAATGTAACATGTGCTATATATATAATGCTATATATGTGAGTATATATTACTTATATAACATGGTTAACATCATTTCTCTGCTATATTTTTATGTTTTTGTCATGGCCTCTGATTGAGAATCATTTTGTGAACTAGGATTTTAATGAAAAGCAATTACATGCACAAAGCAAAAAATTTGAAGAGTACAAAAAACTCTGCCATAGAAAATAACTCCCTTTCTTCCTGGCTCCCTAAACTCCCTCTGACTTTTTCAAGAGTAGGTATACACACACACACACACACTCTCTCTCTCTCTCTCTCAGTTACTCTTGCATACACACACATGAACACACCTTCAGCCAACTCAGCCAAACCAAATGGAGCCACCAATATTGTTCCCCAATTTTTGTCGGAATAATTTGTTTTGGAGACCCTTCTTTCACAGCACCTGCTCATCAACCTTTTCCTTTTTAACGACCATGTAGTATTCCAAATTGGATACAACCCAATTGAACATCCCAGCCTTCAGTTTTCTGGTACAACAAATAGCACTGTTATTTATGAAAGTGCAAATATATATCCAGGAGAATATTCTAGAGGTGAATAATCAGTGTCATTAGGTATATGCTTTGCAATTTGTTATTGTTGTTATATTTTTTTTTAAAGGAGAACTCTTTTTTTTTGTTTGTTTGTTTATTTATTTATACAAGCACTGGGTACAGTCAGAAGTGCGGGAGGGTGAGAGAATTCACCAGAGCCAGAGTGGGGAGCAGAGCAGGCAGAAGGACCGAAGTACACTGCTGAGGGGAGCAGCGGGTGGCAGGAGGGGTCTGTGCGCCATGTGGGACCCTCCTCTGGTGGCCGGGGAGCAGCCGGGGATCGAACCGGTGCTGCCGAGGCTGCGGGCAGCTTCGCAACCCAGCGCTCAACCGCTGCGCCCCCAGGGAGGCCCTGTTGTTATATTTTTATAAATATCCAAAGAGGTGAGCCAGCTCACTCACCCACCATTTAGCCAAGAACCTGTTTTGTTACCCCTTTATCAGCCCCATGTATTTCAGACTTCAGTCTTTGTCAATCTGATTAATGAAAAATGCCACAGTAAATGTTAAGGTTTTTTAAAAAATCTTTCTCTCCCATAGACACTATAGCATCATGGAATTTAAATACCCTTTAGTGATCATGTCAGCCAATTCCCTTTCAGCCCCCCCCACCCACCCCCACTCCATGCAGAGCCCACAGAAGAGTTCATTACTGTGGAGCCTCTGTTCATGGCAGCGACCCTGGACCAATTACTTGACGTCCCAAGAAGCTAAGGTTGATGGATGATAGTCCCACCACCACCCACCCATCTCGGAAACACAGATCATATGTCGGTGGAGTTTGCCTTCACGCCACCTCGGTGTCTGGGTGCTTGGATTTCCCCTAGTGGAGAAGCATAAGTCTCCCTTTTTCCTTTTTAACTGTCTGAGAGGATTTCTCAAGGTGTCTCTCTTGGGAGAGGGGTTGTCCCCATGTAGGGACCAGGATGTAAGATATGAGGGATCCACAGCAGGTTCTTCCAAAGAGGATGGGGGAGAGGGAGAGGGTGGAAGTGAAGCCTGTGTTGGTCCCATCAGACTGCAATAACAAACATGCCACAGAGCGGATGGCTTTTAAACAAGACATTTCTTTCTCACAGCTCTCGAGGCTGAGAAGTCCAAGATCCAGGTGCTGACGGATGCTGTGTCTGGCGAGAGCAGAACCTCCTCCTGGTTCATAAGGTACGAACCCACCACTTCTTGCTGTGTCCTCGCCTGGTGGAAGGGGTGACGCCTCAGGACCCTCTTCAAAGAGGCCACAAATCCCATTCATGAAGTCTCCACCCTCTGGACCTAATCACCCCCCAAAGACCCCCACCTCTGAACACCATCACTTTGGGGATTAGATTTCAGCTGTGGACTTGGGGGGACACACATATTCAGCCTGTAACTCTCCCTCAGCAGGAGCCAGAGCCAGACAGACCAGAGTCTGCTCTAGTCCTCCCCTTTGGGCAAGCAACCGAATTTGTCCAGGCCTCAGTTTGCTCATCTGTAAAATGGGGACAATGACAGTATCCCCCTCTAAGGCAGGAACATTATTGGAAAAGCGATTCCCTCTTGTAAGAAAAAAGCCACACTCACAGGAAGTCAGCAGGAGCCTCCCCACCTGGCACAGCCTGTCCCACATGTGCTGGGTCTACCCTGTGTGGTATTTACAGACTCGGTTGATCCGGAGGCCTCGGAGAGAGGTCCTCAGGCTTTATCTGACTTCTGAGGGACCAAACCAGCCTTTGCGTCCCTGGACAGCACAGCGTTGTTCTGAACCTGGCTGACTTTCTGCACAAATGTTTCATTTCGGAAGGGAGGCCCCTGGGGGATAAAGCACATGGGGTGAGACCAAATGGCCGCCTGGAGATGGAGGGCTGAGGTAAAAACACCTTTTCTACATGGTAGAAGTGATTCTTTCCAATATTTTAAATTTATGTATGTCCTTCAGCTTCTTTCCAGCTGGTGGTCCAACTCCTGAGTTTCAGAAGCTGGTGGTTGGTTGTGGTTCTTGGCTTTGGGTGTGTGAGTGTGAGAGTGTGTGTGTGTGTGTGTGTGAGAGAGAGAGAGAGACTGAGATTCTCTCTCCTTATTAGCTACTCTCTTTGTCCTGGTAGGAGAAATGGTTTCCAGGAGATCTGCTGGGGTCAGGGGTCCATGGGGGACTTACTCTGTGACCAGGTTGCAGATTAGGATTTCTATACCCTGTGTATGTTTTGGCCTCCTCACAAAAATGTCTGGTCTTTTTGATAGAGTTGAAATTGATGCCACATCCGCTCCTTTGCTAGGACAGATTCAATGTAAAGATTAGTTATAGGAACAATAGCTCCCTTTTCACCTCATTTTTATGTTACACATTCTTCTGATTTTGCTACTGCTGCCTCCCCCAAAACAATCAGGCCTCTTTCGGAAGGCTTGCAACCATATTTCAAGCACACTGAAAAAAAAAAAAAAAACAAACAACACACTCAAGGGTACACATGCACACACAAACATGCACACACGTGGGCACAAGCACACACCCCAAGCACAACGTGGGCATTTCATGATCAGCTCCATCCATAGGAAATTTAAAGGAAAATCAATCAACTCTTGGTTTATGTTCAGGATATGAGGCTGGTAACTAATAGATGGGGGTCCAGAGGCCCTCTTTCACAACAGGGGTTGTCACCCCTGGGGTCCTGTTTACTCTCTGTGTCACAGGACCTTGTAATGGATGATCCAGGCCTGGCTGGAGCCCCCCACCTGTGATATATCTAAATTCCAACTTCATGCTGCGCTTTGTTTATTCCTTATATTTTCTTTGTTTATTCCTTTTATTTTCTTTGTTGCTTTCCATTACTTTTTGACTTTCGTAAAAGAAAATAAAAGAAGAAAGCCTCAAATTAATAGGTGGACACTGTGCATCCAGAATCCATCTTGTTCTCCTTTTAAAATCATGCTGTTGATACAGTAACTGTGATACACACACATGTGAACTAAAAACTCATGTACTCAATGCAGAATAACCCAGAGAGGGAAGTTTAAAAATACACATGCAATCTGACCCGTAGAAGCAAGTATTCTTCACACAAAGTGATCATTTCTTCCATAGACACATAAAAGTAATGATAGATGGGTGGAGATTGTTTGTAAAGGTGGATTGACCTGTACATATTCTTTTAATGGCAAGTAGTTCAGTTTAACTTTGAATTTAACCAAAGAAAACCTGAAAGGAAACAAGATTTTGTTGGAACCACAAATATTTGTATTCCTTATGAAAGATTACTTTCTAAATTCTCTAAGTTGAAGAAATTAACTCTTTTCATTTATGGGGAGCAGAAGGAATGTATTGGCTCATGTGACTAGAAAGTCCAAGGACACTGTGTTCTAGATGTTGCTGGACCCAAGGATGACAATGAGATTATCATCAGGTCCCTATGTCTCTCCTTTCGGCTCTGTTTTCTCATGATCCGCTTTCTCCTAGTTTGGTTGATGCTCAGATCAGCCTTTCCCATGGGGTGGAAAACATTGCTGTGGGCAGTTGCACATTTACACCAAAACAGGCAGGTTGGGATTGTCAAAGGTTGGAGTCTTTGCATCTTCTTTGTTTAACTACTTGTTTTAACTTCTGACATTAGACACTAAATCCTCCCTAAAAAACAGGAACTTGAGCATTCCCTGATTTCTTATCTTACCCCTTCCTAATACATGCCAAATTTTGATCATTACCATGTTTACATCATCCAAGTTTGTAACTTTCACGTTCATTGTCATAATCCTCATAGTTGCTTAGTGTTGGTTCAACAGAAAAATGAACTCAGTACTCACCACCGTCATTTAAATATGGCTCTCCATTTCTGATCTCCATTTTGATTTACCACTAATCAGTTGGATTTTGTGGTCAAGGAGTTTTTAGAAAATTGTTTATTATTACTGTCCACCAGTGGTTTTCCATGTCTCCACAGTGCCTTTGTATTTGAATGGTAACATTTTCTTGGGACGCTTTTTTTCCCTTCAGGTATTTGTCACTGTGCCAGTGTCTTTTGGTTTGAATTTTGCTGAGAATTACGAGGCTAAGTTGATTATTACCCCTCCCCCCCACACACACACTTATAGGTACCTTTTTTAGCCTGCCTTTTTGCTTAAAGAATTATTTCTTTATCCTTTAAGGTTAACAATTCATAAAGGATATGACTTAATCATTTTTTTTTAGTTTTCCTGGCACACTGGATGTAGCCTCCTTCAACCAGTGGATTGGCTCACTCATCATTGGGTACATCACCATGTAATATACATATAAAAGCATCTTGATTTTCAGTTGTATTCTCTATTATGGGCTACCAATTATTTTTACATTGGATTGCTTTTTCAAACACCTATACATGTTAGTGTTTTTCACTATTTTAAAATCTGTGAGTTTTGGGAAAACTGTGTTTACATTATTTTGACTCTACACCAGTAATATGAATTTGATTTTACTTCACATTTGCTATTTCTAGTGCTTTTTATTTCATTTTCTAGTTCCAAGTTTCCTTCTACTATCATTTCTCATTATCTTTATTTTTTTAAAGATTTTTTTAGTTATGTATATAAGAATTGGGGTGTAGATCAGAGGTGCAGGGGGTGAGAGGATTCACCAGAGACAGAGTGGGGAGCAGAACAGGCAGATCTACTGAAATACACTGCTGAGGGGAGCAGCAGGCGAGACAGAAGAGGTCTGCTGTGCCATGTGGGTTTGCTCCCTGGCTGGGGTTTGAACTTGTGCTGCGGTGTCTGCTGATAGCTTCATAGTGTTGTGTCTTAACCCCTTGCACCACCAGGGAGGCCTGTTTCTCATTATCTTTAAAAAATTTTCTTAAGCATTCCCTATAGAGCATGGCTTCTGAAACAAATGTTTTCAGTTCTTATTTATATGGAAATGTCTTTATTTTGCCTTAACTTTTGAAGGAAGTTCAACTGGATATAAAATTCTGGATTGAAAGAGTTTCCCCCCTTTCAGCAACCTACAGATGATATGTCACTATTATCTGGCCTTCTTTATTTTTGATCAAGATCAAGATTCTGAATCACTCCTTTGAACATAATGTAATGCACCCCCCATACTTTCAATATTTTCTCTTTATTTTTGGTTTTAGCAGTTTCCTATGATAAACCTAGATTTGATTTTTGTCTTTACATTTATCCTCCTCCAGATTTACTGAGTTTCTGAAATCTGTAAGTTAATATTTTTCAGTGAGTTTGGGGGTAATTTTGGCCCTTACTTCCTCAGATACTTTTTCTGCTCTTTTCCCCTCCTTTCCTTTCAAGACTACAAATGTACATTAAATTACTTGATATTTCTCATAGATCACTCAGTACTGATTCGTTTTTCCAACTTTTCTCTGTTCTTCAGATTAGACATTTCTACTTTTCTATCTTCAATTTACTGATGCTTCCTTTGGAAGCACATTCAATAAACTTTGCATTTAATATTTTGTATTTTTAACGTAAGGATGTTCATTTGGTTTGATTTCTTTGCTGAGATTCCCCATATTTTCACAATGACTGTATTTTTTTTAATTTCTTAAAAAATATTTTTACTGGCTGCTTAAAGTCTTTGTCTCCCAGTTCCACCATTTGTGTCATCTTTGGAACAGTTTCAGTGACTACTTTGACTCCTGAGTTTGGGTCAACATTTTCCTGTTTTGTTCTTATGTGGTGTGACCCTTGTGGGTGACAGAGTGTAGAGTCTGGATTCTGTTATCATCTTTTGAAGTATGTGGAATATTATTCTAGTAAGCAGTTAAATTATTTGTTGATCATCTTGAATTTTTGGAGGCATGTTCTATGCATTTTTAGATTCTGTCCTTTCTCTAACAAAGAATCCTTAATTCTGTCAGATAGTCCTTATCCCCAAGGATGGCCCTTCTGAAATTTCAGTAAAAACCTAAGATAGTTGTCAAGACATTTTAATTTGGCAGAATTCAAATTCAACAGTGTTTCCCCTGCATTGTAAGCAGTTGAAATCTCTGTTTAGTTTTTGCAAACTTCTAGCTACTTCTTTCTGCCAGTCCTAGGCTTTGCTTATCCATGTGCAGCTCATGAGTGAGTCAAGATTTTGGGGATATATATATGCATATTTGAGGGTTCTCCAGACTTTCTGTGATGTTCTCCCTCAATTTTCAGATGCCCTACAAGCCTGAAATTCTATCATTTAATCCTTCAAGCCAGTAAGTTTGTGGTTTTCTGCTTGAGTTCTGGCCACCCAACACTCTGTAAACTGAGGGTTATCATCAGGGGAAAAAAAAATCATAAAAGGACAGATCTTCAGTGCATCCCCCATCTTTCAAGGGTTGAATGTCTTCCAGTTCTGCCTGATTTTGGTTCCCTCTAGCATCTTTAAATAGTTGTCTTTCTAATATTTAGTCCAAAGAGGAACAAAACTGTTCCACATTTGAAACCCAATGATAATTTGATTTTAAACATCTATTTTGAACCATTTGTTCCATAATGAATTATTACTATGCTCATTTTGTTTCCTTAGGCCTGAGTCTCCACTTTATCTCACTTTGTGGGTTTTATTAACGTCTTAGGGTTGTTGCTTTTCAAAAACTTTAAAAGTTTCATTTTTAAAGGAGCGTTACAGATACTTTTAGGGGGTCTACCACATTAGGATGTTATGAACAGGAAATAAGCTCTGCCCAGCAACATACTTGAGTCATTTCCGGCATTTCCAATATCCCACAGCCAAAGTTGTGTTACCATCATTTTCTCCTTCTATATACAATTGCATCATTTAGAACTCCATTTTGTTGCAAAAGTCCCAAACTATGTCTCAGATTGGTTTAAGTATGAAAAGGAAATTTACTGATGTGTATAGTTGAAAAGTCCAAGGATTTGCCATTTCACATGTTGCTTGATCTGGGAGCTCAAGCATTGTGCACAGGATCCAGTTTCCCTCTCTCCATCTCTCACCTATATCCTTCACAGAACCTGAGCTCCATACGCAGCAGCTTCTCACCTCATGGTAGAAAGGCAGCCACCCAAACCTCACTTTGGTCTGGATTTGAGTCCACAAGGAGCATGAGTAATCGGATATCTCTCGGCAAGAGCCATTGAATCTCGCTGGCTCTGACTGCCCTGTCACTCACCCCTGCCTATTCACCGTCGCAGGAGAGTGTGGGTCTGTGTTGCGCAGTCCTGAGTCAGTGCAGCCTCCAGATGCAGGGCTAGCATCAGCTCCATTTAAGTGCAAGGGTTTATGTTGCAGGAAGGAATACAGCTGACCCTTGAACAATACAGGGCCTGGGGAAACAGATCTCCTTTTCCCCGTAGTCAAAAACGCATGCGTGACTTTATAGTTGGTTTTCAACATAGGTTGATTTCATGAAAGCAAAACCCAAGGACTGAAAAAATCCAGTATAAGTGGACCATGTTGTTCAAACCCATGTGGCTCAAGGGCCAAATATAGTTTTCCAAAAATAACTCTGATAGTCAACAGAAGAAAACTCATCAGACTCTGGAAGGTCATAGAATAACAGATCATCCCTATGACCAACCAGAGTAGTGTGTTGGTTGCTTGGTTCTAGGATTCATTTAAAGATTGCGAGATCCTAAAGGCCGTGAAAGAGTCTGCTTCTCAGTTGACCTTCAGGGTAGGTCTTAATAGGAACCCCCTGGGGAGAATCCACGTCAGCCCCCCAAGCAGGTCATCTGAGATGCTCACAAAGATGGGGTCTGTTGGGGTCCACCTCCCATTTATTTCCTGCAAAAATGAATCATCCCAATTTTGAGGCAAAATACATGTTTGAATTTTATAAAATTAAAGAGGGTTGTTACCTTTCAAAGACTTTAAAAGTTTTATTTTTAAAGGAGCATTACAGATAGAGATATTTTCTCTGGGTATTAAGATTAAACACCCATTTCAAAACACTTAATAATTCTAAGCAAAAGGTACAGTGCCAGGCTGCTGAAGGAGGCCTCTGGTTGGTTGAGATCATTCCCTCTTATTTAGTCCTGGTTTTTTTTAAAAGAAATGAGATTCTACATTCAATCGCAGAGGTGTGAGACCGTACACCTAATACATGTACAATGTTGTAAATCCATATTACCTCGATCAATATAATATAAAAAGAGAAGCCACAACAAGATGATCGAAAAAAGCGTGCTGTATTTTTTTTTTTTTAAGGAAAAAAACAAAAGAAAGGAAATGAGGCTGGTGCAGTCTGTTTTTGCAAAGCTTTCAATCTTTCAGGAAATATGCAGGAGAACAGGCTCTGAGAGCCTTATCTGGAATTCATTTTTAGTAAACCATACAGAACTAGGAAGGATGATTGAGCTCCTCTGCTACATAGCATGAAAAAGAATTATTCTGTAGGACAGCAAAGCCACTCAGGGTGGATTCTGTCTTTGGGGCACTTTATTTATAGTGCCTGCTTCTTGTCACTTCCTAAGTGATCTGGGAACTTTTAAGGCAAGCGTGCCGACTGGTTAGTTTCTCTTAATCAGTGTTAACATCGTTGCATCCTTGGCCTGGATTCTGCTGTCCTGGGAGATAAGGAGGTTATCATCATGTTATTCTCACATCTAACCTTTGGAAGTTAAAAAGAAAAGAAAATTCCACATCTGAAGATCCTTATCCCGATTTGATGGATGGAGGTCAGTGTCTGATTGGATGCTTTTAGGATTAAGAACAGGTTTGACAACCTCAGAGATTTTTTTCCTTCTTCTTCTTAAGTGTGTAACCCGTGTTGCTGAGATATTTTCTTCATTTCCCTAACTGGCACACTACCCTCTGTCCCAGAGGCCAAGAAGAAAACCAACAATATTATTATTTTTATTGGCTTTTGCAGCAAAGAGGCTCAGTTTTGGGGGTTCCTCAGAATTAGGGAAGGTGCCGATCTGGGTGTTTCACTATATACTGTGAAATTTTCAGTTTGCCAGATATTATTTGTACTTAGTTTTATTTAAAAGGCAAATACAAATAAATTTTTAAGAGAGAAGGAAATTGGAAACTAAACATTTTAAAATGATCTGTTGTAGGCTAAACAATATCACATGACTCACACGCCCTTGGTTGGGCTGTCTGGCCGGCCTTGGTGTTTGAAGCTGTCTGATGGGCTCCTTCTGGTTTCTGTCTGAGGAGAGGCCAGGGGGGCAGAGGTGCTGGTACCAATGTGATGAGGAAGCAGGTATTACAGGCTGAGGGGAAAGCTTCATGCTGGGCTAGGATGCTCTGCCTGGGGCCATTTCAGCCTCAGGACCTGTTCTAGTCTCTGATCTAGTCTCTGAACCACAGCTCACCTGATGATGAAAAAGCACAACCTTGACCCCGTTACTGCGTCAATGAAAACCCAGACTGTACCGTGTCACCTTGTCACTGACAACCCTTCATTGGTGCCCCACCACCACCCGCTTCAGGATGCAGTCCAAGTTCCGTGTGTGCCTGGCAAGGCCCTGGTGGTCTGCCCCTGCTAAGCGCCCCCCTCCCCTTGGGACTGCAAACCAAGAGAGTACTTTGCTCTCTCCCTTTCACTCTGCTGACCCTCTCACCTGGCACCTTTGCTCCCTGCTCCCCTTTTGTATCCTCTCCCACTCATCCTTAAGCTCAAATATTAGCTCCTCCCAGCGATCTCTCTAACTCCCTCCACCCCTAACCTAGGCCAGAGCACTCGACCTGCTCCCTCTTCTTGTGGAAACATCTTCAGCATGGCAGCTTCCTTGCAGCCAGCCATGTTGAATTCATTTGTTGAAAGAATTTAAGTGTAGTTTGTAGTCTTTTTCCAGGTGGGTCTAAAGAACAGAAAAAAAATGAGAGCTGTTTGTTTTGTTTCCTTTTAAAGTGGCATTTGGGGGGATTTCTGTTTGTTCTTTTTAAAAACACCCTTCAGTATCTGCCATTTTACGCAGGGTCTCTCTGACCTATGACAATCACGACCGAACACCAGATAACAAAAATATCCTGGGAATGGTTTGCTCGGAATGAAGTGGTGGAAGCAAGTGAATGGACTTGCCACTTCCTTCATGATCTGAACCAAACTTGTTTATAAATAGTGATGAAGTATTTCCTCCTAGTTCTTTTCCTTAGAACATCTTGTCTGGGGGAAGTGGGAAGAGAACTTGGAAAACCGTCGCTTGAAACATGCATTAACTGAAAAATGGTGTTAAAGGCAAATATATGCCTCTTGGAAATGCAGTTTGGTTATCACACATATGGGATGCATTTCCCTCCAGTCTCAGCGTTTCTGAAGAACAGAATCCCATAAATATACAAACTGCTTTATTTTGTTGTTCAACTCAATTCAAAAATGCTCTAGGGAATTTAACATAAGAAACATTGACTTTTGAAGACCACACCTAAAATTTTATTATTGTTGGCATATTTAGTGAAACATGTAACACAGATGATTGATTTATTTCCATGCTGTTTTGCTGAGCTCATGCTGAAGTCTTGATTTCTCTTCAAGGCTGAGTTTTGTCTTTGGAATCTTATTTGAAAGATTCTTTTTTATAGTATAAGAATAGATCCATCTTGACTTTTGTTTCTGTAAATAGTAGAACAGCTCCTGGAATGTCCTTTTTATGAGTAAAATGCTAAATTAGATAGTACTGATTAAAGGTTTTCTGAGACGCCATCTCTGAAGGATTGAAGGTTTTCTGAGACGCCATCGCAGAGCACTGCCACCTGAGTCGGAATCTCAAGCTCTTTGATATGGTAATGGCCATATGACGTGCTACTTATCCCAAACATAAAAATAAAACTTGCAGGATCTTAGTCTGGCTGCAGAATCCTAGGCGTGTGTGAAATTTGCATGCAACTCACACTTGCTGCTCTTTCTTTGCCAATGCTGGAGCAAAAAGCAATTTAAAGAAGATAAGGCTCTGGCCAGTTGAATGGAAAACATGTAATAAAGTGACTATCTTACCACCAAACCCAGCTCTCTTTTCACCAACTCTGAGCCACCTCTGACATGATCAGGGCTCTTTGGGGAATATTCCCTGGACTTGCATCAAGTGAAGGAAATATTCCAGCAAAGTTAGATTGTGAGAATTCCTCTTATTGAAAGAAGCTCATTGTGAAAAGGAGGTGGGTGAGGGGAAAGCAGGGGAGACTTGGAACTCTGCCCATAGCTGAATGCCCAACAACTCCCCTGCCCTTCCTTGACTAAATAATCTACCCAGGCTCCCATTCCAGAGACCACTGTGATCCAGAATCTTCTCCCTGTAGATTCTCAGCCAGGTCTATGTTCATCTTCACTTTGAACCTGACCCTTCTAGTCTTTAAGCTGTTGTGAACCTTGGAAATTATTAGGCAGTACTGACTGCTTGGGGCTCTCAGGCCTTGAGGGAGGGGCTGATCAAGACCCATGCCTTTGGGGAGCACCCCCAGAGAGAAGTGTCTCATTTAGACTATAGGCTCAGGAACAGACCCCCCCCCCCCAAGACATAAGTCTCCTGTGTTCAAAATTACCCATGAATGTTTCTAAGGGAGATGGATGGTCATTGACATTCATCATTCAATATGTCAAGCACTTCACTTTCCCCTTAGTTCGCATCATCACTTCTTCTCTCAGCACTGAGTGAAGCAGTTGACTTGCATCTAGGGACCATGTTAGAAAAACACATACAAAATGTAAGAGATGCGTGCCCTGTGAGACCACAATAAGGAGATAGGGAGAAGACCAGAGGTGATTATCTCCCTGTTCATTTACTCAGGCACTTGTTTATTGCGGGAGAATTGCCTTCCTTTTCCTCCCCAATTCAATAGGCTTCACTCTCACCCCCTCCATTTTGCCAGTAATCAAGTGAGGGTCTGATTTTACTTCATTACAAGTCAACCGGAAGACTTGGAGATGCAGGGAGCTTGTCTGCTTCCATTATTCTTCTGTTGCCAGTGTCTAAAGTGTGTGCTGTTTGCTGTAAACATCTGATAAATGAAATGAAATATTTAAGAAGAGATGACAAGAGAAAAGAAAAGAAAAGAATTGTAGGCATTCTGAGAGGTAATAAGTGGATAAACTCAGCTGAGGCGCTAGGGACAGGGCCCATCAGTTGAATTTGACCAAGGACAGCTACCTGGAGGATGGGGCTCTGACCCAGCCTCTCCAAAAGGAGAACCTGAATGCCATACATAGAATGCTAGAGCCTGAAAGATTCAAAGAATGAATAAGTAGAGGCAGAAAATAAATAGATGTGACCCTATATTCTGGGAAGACCAGTTAACTAAACCTAGTAAGACAAAGTAGATAAAGCACATAATTAATCTAAAAGTTGGATGTAAGTTTAAACTTATATTTCCAAAATTTGTGGTTTCTTTCTTGATATTCTGCTTTTCTTTCCCACTTACCCTCTTGACTTCTTGATTTTCTGGAATTTCCCATGGTTCCTGCTTAGGACCTAAGGAAGGACTAGGGTGATACAATTCTTGCATTTTTTTTTAGCTAAAAATGCAAAGCCACAGTTACTTATCCTTTCAGTTCTCATTGAATGAGACAAGCTGCTGATTATTGAACATTCACCATCTGCTAGGTCCTTTGCTAGGTGCTCATATACACAGTGTTCAGTCTAAATATTGTTCACACTATAGAGATAAGGATTAGGGTGATATAAAATTAGGGCTCATGGGGCCTCCCTAATGGCACAGGGGTTAAAGTCTCAGTGCTATCAAGTCTCAGTGCCAGCCACTGCTGCATGAGTTCCATCCCCGGCCAGGGAGGTGACCCACATGGTGCAGCAGACCTCTCCTGACTCCCCGCTGCTCCCCTCAGCAGTGCCTTCGGTCCATCTGCCTGTTCTGTTCCCCGCTCTGTCTCTGGTGAATTCTCTCACCCTCCCACACCTCTGACCTATACCCCACCTCTTGTATAAATAAATATTTAAATAAATAAATAAATGTTTAAAAATAAAATTGGGGCTCTTGGTGAATGAGCCACAATGAGCCCACTATCTCCATGAAATGTGGCACAAATGGGTAAAAAAAAATGCTTTAAAATATATGGGGCAAAATGAAAATTAGTATGATTTAATATGATTTCTCTCTGTGTATTTTCAAATGTGCATTTACAGGGAAAATAATTTCTGAAGGCAAATATCCTGCATGAGAGTTGCCAAATTAGGCCGATGAAATAATTCCCATCCCGAAGATAGCTTAGTTATCAAAACAGCGTTAACCGATAGAGAATGCAGTCAAGTTGGGACGGTTTCTCGGGATCCTAATGATAGAGCGAATGCAGTAATCAGCAGCACGTTTCCTGCATTACTATGCAAATCGTACTGCCACTAAATTAATAGTTGTCATTTGTTGTGTTTCCTGGTTTCTCTTATCCCTTTCATTTTCGTCTCCAAGATTAAGGAAAAAGGCATACTTCTGTTATCAGTCCACTTTTGACTACACGTATTTTCGCTCTTTTTGGCCAAGCTGTAGTTCACTGACACAGACTTAATGGAAAGAAATGATAGTACTATTAAAAAATAATTATGGACTTAAAATAGCAGGCACATTCTTAACCACCATGGTTACAACAAAGATGGGTTCTGATTAGAACCTGAAGGCTGACTGTGAATTATCTTCCGACTGCTGCGTGTGTGCAGGGGTAGTAGGAAGAGGGTGCAAGGGGAGAAGTACCCACTTGATTCTGAATGATATTTTTCCTTTTAAAAATTATTTTTGGCTGGAGACACAATTTAAAGATAATTTTGCTGTGGCTTGAATAAGCCAGTGTAAATGGCTTAGCTGGGACTCCCGGGGTGGGCGGGAAGGATGAGCTACTTTTGGAACAAACAGGGAAACTTCTCCCACGTCAATTCCCCTGGAGATCCTGATGTAACAGCTTAAGGGGGATCAACCCCCCACTCCTTGCCAGCATGAACAACTTCTATGATGGGTTACAAGACATTCTTTTTTTTTTTTTTAAAGATTTATTTATTTATTTATTTATTTATTTACTTATTTATTTACTTATTTACTTATTTATTTATGCAAGCACTGGGTACAGTCAGAAGCATGGGAGGGTGAGAGAATTCACCAGAGCCAGAGCAGGGAGCAGAGCAGGCAGAAGGACCGAAGTACACTGCTGAGGGGAGCAGCGGGCGGCAGGAGAGGTCTGCGCGCCATGCGGGACCCTCCTCCGGTGGCCGGGGAGCAGCCGGAGATCGAACTGGCGCCACAGAGGCCACGGGCAGCTTCGCAACCCAGCGCTCAACTGCTGCGCCACCGGGGAGGCCCTACAAGACATTCTTTAACCATCTTGGGGATACACAGGCTTGAGAACTCCTGTTTGAATCAATTTTTTTAAAGATTTATTTATGCATACCAGAAATGGGGTGCAGACCAGAGGTGTGGGGGGATGAGAGGATTCACCAGAGACAGAGTGGGGAGCAGAACAGGCAGATTGAATGAAATACACTGCTGAGGGGAGCAGCGGGCGAGACAGGAGAGGTCTGCTGCACCATGTGTATAGCTCCCTGGCCAAGGATCGAACTCGTGCTGCAGTGACTGCGGAGAGCTTCACAGTGCTGATGCTTAACCCCTTGCTCCACTAGGAAGGCCCCTGAATGAATTTTTCAACTCAAAGAACCAGGCCACTGTTAGTTAGCGGTCTCGCGTTGTTGAGTGAGCCTGCTCCAGTTACAGAGTATTTGTTCCTTCGTGTTACTTCACACGTGTCTGTGTAGGAAGTGTCCTGTCTAAATGTCATTCTCATTGCGTAGATGAGCACATCCGGCTCAGCAAAGGGTGCCTAGCCCAAGGCTACCTGCTAAGTGGCCTTGCAGTTATTTGCATCCCAGCTTTTCTGGCTCCAGGGCTCCCAGGGCATGGCCCATAAGGGACATGTTTTGTCTCCCTCCACCTCTGTTTTAGGGGAGCTGCACCCTGACTCTCCTCCAGGAGCACAGCTCTCTCGCTGTCAGTTCACTGGCCTCCAGTGGGGTCTTTCCTGTTGCTGGCTCGAGGCACAGGAACTGCCCATCCGTTGGCACATTCTACGACCCTGAAACCACCAAAAGGGTCCAGGAACGGGCGAGGGCACCTTATGTGCATTACAAGGAATTGGCTTGTGAATTGCAGAGGTTCAGAAGTCCCAGGGCCTGCAGGCAGCAATCCAGGGACCCAGGGGACCTATGAGTAGTAGTTCCAGTCCATGTCTGGAGGCATGAGAACGAGCGAGCTGATGCTGAAGTGCCAGCTTGAAGGCCAACGTGCTGGCGACCCAGATGTGCCAGCATTTCAATTTGAGTGTGAATGCTGGGAAGGCCCCTGCCCAGCTTGTTAGGGAGGGAGATCTGCTTTGGCTAGACTACTGGGTCACTTGTTAATCTCCCCCAGAAACAGCCTCACACAGACAATCATAATAATTTGACCAAATGTCTGGATACCCTATGCCCAGTTGAACTGACACATACAAGTCACCATAACAACACCAGAGAGCAGAGCTGAGTATGTGGTGAGACTGTGACACAATCACGGGTGCCCAAGACAGGCTGTAGATCTGGCCTCATTTTCTCCCTTAGGTCTTTTTGGTCATGTGACCCATTAAGTACCCAGCTCCTGACTCCTTTTTTATAAATAAGATTTTATTTTTATTTATTTATGCATATAAGAACTGGGGTGTAGGCCAGAGGTACAGGGGGTGAGAGGATTCACCAGATAGAGTGGGGAGCAGAGCAGGCGGATCTACTGAAATACACTGCTGAGGGGAGCAGCGGGGAGACAGGAGAGGTCTGCTGTGCCGTGTGGGTAGCTCCCTGGCCAGAGATGGAACTCAGGCTGCAGTGGCTTTTGGCCCAACAGCGCTGAGATTTTAACTTCTTGTGCCACCAGGGGGGCCCCTCCTGCCTCACTTTTTGAAGGAGAGGAGCTCTTACTAATATAAGCCCTTGCCATCCAGTGTCTTAAGACTTCACATAGTCCTGATAAAGTCCGTGATCGTGGGAGAGTCTAGCAAATGCCCTCTGTAGTAGGATGCATTGAAAACACAAGCAGAGGTGTCACTGCTGTTCTGCAGGTGTGTATTCCTGGGCCGGTGAGGTGGGACAGCAGAGGTCTTCAGGCCAGCATGTTGTCACGCAACTGAGACGTGTAGCAAAGCTGAGATGCTTTCAGTATATTTGCCATCTTTCAGTCATTTTAAATTCCTACAATGGCCAGGGGGTTTTTTATTTGCTTTATTTTGATTTTTCAAAATTTCAAGTAAAAGTACTAGGAAAGCAAAATAGCCCTTTGGTCTCACCCATGTTCTTGAAAGGTTAAACAGATTTATCTGCTGAGATTTTGGAAGACATTTTCAATGGGAAAGATTAGGTCTTGAATTCCTCCTTATTTCCAAGGTCCTCTTTTAGCCTGTTCTCATGCCCATGAATCCACCCACAATCCCTTGCACAGGTACCCTCTTCTATACAGAAATGGGATTAAAAAAGCATGGGGTCTAATGACTTCCCAAAGTACCTTGTTCTCCTTTTAGATGTATCCATGAGTGCTCATTCCTGATTCATTCAGAAACCCTTATTGTTAAAACTCAAAGGACTCCCCCAGGTAATTCATGCAGAAGCTCCTCTTGCATTAGAATAATACACTTTGTCTCGGTCAAAGGCCTCTCTTTGTGCTATAAAAGCCAAGACTTCGTGATTCCTTGCTCATTTAAACCTCTGCAACACTTCAGCTGTGTGTGCATGTGGTGGACAGAGGGCACAAAGAGGTGACAGCGCCACCTGGGCTCGCGAGTCTGTGAAGATGCTTGAACAAACCTGTAGCTCAGCTTCTCTCCTACATGAACTGCAGCGGGTGACATAGTCTCCATTTACTGCTTAGAGCAATTTTTAATAGACTGAAGTATGAGATGAGAAAGTGCATTTAAAGACTCCCAAGGATCATGATTCTACGTTTTCCTTTGTACGATGGGATTGGGAGGTTCCAAGGAGTAGGGGGGTGAATAGTTTTTTAAACTAAAACTATTCTAGAAGTTGGTTTTCTGAAGTCTCCTGGGGACAGAAGTCCTCGATCCTTCCCCTGACAGCAGAGATGACAAGCAGAGCCCATGAGAAGTCCAGATTCCCAACAACTCCACACTCCAAATCTCCTGGGATGAAGCTGTCCAGAGTGAGCTCCCGCGACTAGGAACAGGATGTCAGCAGCAGTGGTCCCTATGCCCGGGATGTGGTTGGGGCAGGAGAAGGTGGAGAAAGTGATGGAATCTCCCCGCCCCCATAAAAAACTCAGTCCACACCCCCAGCCCTTTCTCCCTCATAAACCAGGTGAGAATGCAAATGGGTGAAAACCGGTCATTAGACGCAAACCTGAAATCAGCTGTCATTTTTTTTTAACAACAGCTGTTTAAACTCTTACCAAAAACAATGGCAACTCACAAATGAATCCCTCCATGAGGTCAGGGGCTGGGAACTCAGCTGGATGGTGGTGGGTGGGCAGCGCGGCCTCTGCCGGGGAGGCTGGTCTTCTACTGCTAACAGCACCGGAATCCTGAGCCTCTCAACATCAAAGGTGTCCCTGGACTCGCAGAACCACCCTCCATTTCCTCATCTGAGAAACAGGCAGAGGTGTTAGGCCTAAAGGCAATGTGTGGAAACCTCTAGCTGCAGGTGCTCCATGAGTGAAGCAAATCTTGCTTTATAAGCTGTCAGTGTGGAGTGGTCTCTGGGTCGCACCCAGAAAGCAGCACTACGCACCAAGCTTTTGCTGTGCACCCTGCTAGGGTGTTGGGAGAAATATGGCCCATGCTCTACTGGAGCCTAAGGAGTCCCAGGATGGCAAAGTGCATGTGAAACCTCCATGGAAGGGCAAAGTCCCATGGGAGCGGGATTGGCAGGGGAAGGTGGGCAGCGTCTGCATGGAGCGAAGATAGACTCAAGATGGTTAGCATCACATCCCCGCCCCCCAGCCAAAAAAAAAAAAAACAACAAAACCCAACCTGCTAGTCTACCTTAACATGTTTCGCACTGTGCAGAAAGGATCCTTTAAAAAAAAATCAGGTTTGGCTGAAGGGAACACCAAGTCATTTCTTGGTGCCTTCCCAGGGAGCAGGGAGAAAATTACAAGGGTGTGAACTGCTGTGATTAAAAAGACGTCGCGACATGAGTCTCTATCAAATGCACATGTTCCCAGCGAGGTATAATCCATTTCAGCTTTTATTGCACAAACAAACACTACCCAGCAGCCGAACTGGAGAGGGGCCGCCGCGGACGGACAGCAGGAGGCCTGGCTTCTTTCTTCCTTGGAGAATTCTTCCTTGAAAGAAAAGGCCTCCTTGCCTGCCTTCCTCATGACGACAGCAATGAAGTGAATAATGAAGTTTTCCCCGTGCTGCCCATGCCCTGGCCGGTGGTGCTGTTTCTCCTCTATTATCTGGCTGGGCCTAGCCTGTGACCTGGGAGCCCAAGAGCTGGCCCGGGGCTCCGGCTTGTTGAGTGGCTGCTTGATGTGAGGCTGCTTTCAAGAGTTCCAGCCCTTTGTCTTTCTTGAAGTCGCTTGGTGCCGCCGTGGAGGCTGGGGAGGACCTGGCTCCGTCCGTGCCCTGTGCAGTGGGGAAGGCTGGGGGCGCCATGCGGGGGCGGTTGTCAGCAGCTGGTCCAGAGGTAATGACTGGTGAGCCCTTCCTCGGAGCTGCGTGATGAATGTGCCGACAGGAACACAACTGGACAGCCTGGCTCCTGAAACAGGGTCAGGGCAAGCAGTCCTGGGTGTAGAAAGGCATAGTTAAAATATGGGGATGAGCAAAAGCTCGGATGTTTCAATAGCCCCACTCTCCTCACTCACCCACCAAGGAAGGGGCGCTCAGGGTTGGGTGCCCACAGATTGCCAGCTACGTGCCAGACATGCTCAATGAGGCGCCTGATCCAGGCTGGTAAGAACGTAGACAGTGGCAGTCATTCCTGCCACCCAGGGGATCAGTGTGCCGCCTGGAGCAGGGGTGTTCACAAGTCCATTAAAACAGGGTTCAAACCCCAATTTCCCATGCTAAACCCACTTCCATATGCCCCCTTCTAGAATGATCCTGAGAGGTCAGAAATCAGGCTTGCCATTTTTTATTGTAGTTTCTTCTGTCCTTCCAGCACCAGTTCTCCTTAAATATTTGTTGATGATAAAAAAAGAAAAAGCTGCGTTTGCAGGCGCGAGTTCACACGAACAGAGAACAGACCAAGCGGCGGCCCTGCTGCGCAGGTGCTGGGGCCCAGTGGTCAAGCGGCCACGGACATTCAGTTCATAGGTTTTCTGCTGCTTGAGGGGTGCCCTGTTGGGAGCCAGCTTGCGGGACAGGCAGGGCCACTGCACAGCACACAGTCGGGGCATCGTTGACGCTGGAGGTGTACGGAGTGGCGGGGAGAAGGTGCTCCTCACCTGTGTCCCTGTCTTCCCTCTCCACAGAAGCCAAAGCAGTTTCGGCACTTGTCAGCTGTCATTTGAGGAGCAGATTCACGGCATGGGATACCACATGGAGGGGGAGACCCAGAGGTTCGCCATGGCCATCTCATGCTCATGCAACATGCCGCATCAGTGGCCTCTCCAGCGTGCCCCCCACATCCCGGGGAAAGCCTAGCATCACCCCGTTCCACCCTTCATTTCTGAGCACGGATTTGCAGAACCTCGTCTTGGTAAGACTGGCTTGAAGAAAGTCAGTTGTAGTAATTGATCTGTCTCATGAGAAAACTGAAGCTTTCTTTGATAACTGTAATCACGCCCCAATCTGCTGAGCGCTTATTTGCTGCCAGGACTGTTCGAGGGCGCCTTTCAAGGCTCCTTTCATCTACTCCTGGCAGAAATCCTGCAGGAGAAGCACTGTTATTACCCAGCGCTCGGTAGCTTGTCCGTGCTTGTTGGTCCAACCGAGGTCTGGCCTGGGAGACCCAGATCCAGCCCAGGCTGTTTCTCCCTAACCGTGGCCCTGAAGCAGCAATGCAGTCCTTGTTTCATGTATTTTGCATCTTCCAGTTACAATATGTTTTTTAAGCCATGCTTGAAAGAGGCGAGGCTCAGAGATTCCATTTATTATTTAGACAACAGTTTCAGTAATGACTTTCATATGAACCTTATCAGTGTCAAACCAGAGTTTACTAACACTTTGCTAACTTATAAACAGGCTCCCACACACTCACTTGCGTGCTTATACAAGGAAACACATGTAAACATTGCAAAACATCTCTGGTGGGCAATTAATTTTTTTCCTTTGGGAAAATAACCGATTGATGATAATAATGAGGCAATGCATAGTTTGGAGATAAGTGGTATTAAAACGGGCAGCTTTGGTCTCTGAGGAATTTGGGGTACTTAGAAATTGTCATTAAGAGTCTGTGTATTTAGGGCCTCCCCTGGTGGCTCAGCGGTTGAGCACTGGGCTGCGAGGCTGCCCGCAGCCTCTGCAGTGCCGGTTCGTTCCCCGGCCGCCGCCGAGGGTCCCACAAAAAAAGAAAAAAAAAAAGAGTCTGTGTATTTAGAGTCCATTTTTAAGATGCTCTGAGGAGGGTACTCAGGAATTCAAGATGGAAGAGGGAGAGCCAGTCACGAGGTTTTGGTTTATTTGGAAATTCTGTGTCCGCCGAGGAATTGAAGGCTGTTTGGGGAGCATCTTTGTTTATTTTTTGTTGTTGTTATTGTCCTTTTCCAAATTGTGCTCCTTGAGGCAAAGTGGATTTACGTTTGTACCTGCTCTGGGGGTTGTAGGTTCAAATCTCTGCAAATGTTACTTTCATGCCCTGCCCTCCACCATGCACCCCAACACTCCTACCCAGTGTGGCGAGGGTGCGGAGGAAAAGGAACCGTCACACACTGTTGGTGGGAATGCAGACTGGAAAACAGTGTGGAGGTTTCTCAAAATATTACAAATCGGTCAACCCTTTACCCAGCAATTCCACTCCTGGGTTTTTATCCAATGGAACATCTTCATTTTTTTCGAAAGGGCAGCACTGTGCTTCTAAGAACACTTTAATAGCTATTTCCAGATTCTTCTTTTTTTTTTTTAAAGATTTATTTACTTATTTATACAAGAACTGGAGTACAGGCCAGGTGTGCGGGAGGGTGAGAGGATTCACCAGAGACAGAACAGGGAGCAGAACAGGCAGACTAACGAAATACACTGCTGAGGGGAATGGCGGGCGAGCCAGGAGAGGTCTGTCGTGCCATGTGGGATTCTAGCCAACTGGCCGGGATCGAACCCGCACTGCAGAGGCTGTGGACAGCTTTACAGCGCGGCGCTCAACCGCCTGCACCACCAGGGGAGGCCCTGTTTCTAGATTCTTCCTTGACATTTCTGCTTCCTATTTCTTTCTCCCCTGACCCCTCTTGCAGCAAGAAAGGTAGGTGAGGAGGGTGGCCAGCTCTGGGTAGGGAAACAGGGATGCATGGTTAGGACTCCAGTTCTTCCTGAGGGAGAAATGTTCCTGTTGGAGGCCTGCCGGAGGCTGCCATGCACCTTGGAAATTTACAAAGTTAAACACCAGACAACATTTTCACTTAAGGGCTTCAAGAAAAACACCAACCTATTCAGATCTATGACCTGCAGCCTTGGCGGGGGCATGCTCTCTCTCAGTTTCATCACCCTGGTATCAGATAAGGGCACGGAATAGGCCATCCAGGCACCCACTGCTCTCTACTGGAACATGCTAGAATTTCACTTTCCCACCTTCTGTGAAGTTAAGCATGACCATGTGACTTGATTTAGCCAAAAGTGAGTGGCAGAGCTCCCTCCGCCCTGGCAACGAGCAGTGTTTTAGGTGGAGACTTCATCAGGTGGGGAAGCCTGCAGGTGTGTGGTGGCCCATCCCATGGGGGAGTCATGGCTCTATGTGGGATGCTGGGCCCAGATGTCCATCTGTGGGGAATTCCTTGATGGGATAAGAGTTGCCTTCTGAGGTTCCTTTCTATTGTAAATTCCAGTACAACCTGTGATGTTACAATGCTCCCAGAAGCCAATGGGGTGATTAGAGAAAATTTCACAGAGAAGATAACACTAGATTGTAGCCCTGAAAAAGAATATTCCCAAAACTTTGGAAAAGCAATAGATCAGAGCTGGAGAGGCTGGGACGTGCACAGGATGTTCAGAGGAAAAGCTGGCCAGTTGAAGGGAAGTGGAGTCTTTTAGCAGGACTTGGGGAGCTGAAGCTGAAAGAACAGGATAGGGTCAGGTTCTATGTCTAATGCTTCCCTGGGGAACCCCACCCCCACTCCCTGGGCAAGAGGAGCCGTGGAGCAGGCGTGGTACGTTGCTCTGGCACTGCCACAAAATAAGGTAAAAGTAAAATAAAGAAAAACGCTCAGTTTCTATGAAGTTTTCAGCTGAAAGTTAACTTTGGTGTCTGGTCAC
The DNA here is from genome assembly GCF_964194135.1 of Talpa europaea. Lineage (NCBI taxonomy): Eukaryota > Metazoa > Chordata > Mammalia > Eulipotyphla > Talpidae > Talpa > Talpa europaea. The sequence continues at coordinate 6,363,431 of NC_140077.1, forward strand.
CTGGTACCTTCTAGTATGTTGTCTGACTTCTACTTGAAGATCCAAGTGCCTATTTGTCTCTGCCTCTTACGTCTCTGCAACCTTTAAGCCAAGGTTGACTTAGCCCAGCCATTTCATCTTCCTGAACCCCAGTTCCACAAATTTAAAAGTAGGGGTGCTAACCAGCTTTGCCAGTTTCACCACACTGTTAAGAAGGCTTCAAGGCAAAGTCAAATGGCACCCATGCATGTGCCGCGGGCCTTCTAAAGGTCAGAATGGTGTCACCTCTGTGTCATCTTCCTCATTGCAAGGATGTGCTCCTGGCTCATGGGATGGGTGGTCCCAGGGCTGGTGTAGAGGGGCCTGCTTTCGGGCTGGGTCAGGGGCTCTGGCATTCCCCCCCCCCCCGTGTCCGCTCTGAATAGTGCTGCCTGCAGTCAGCTCGCTTCCTAGCGCAAGGTGCGCATCTCAGCTCATCTATTTGCAAAACACCCAACATATTGACCTCATTTTGTTCATGCTTTATGACGTGACTGCAAAAGTCCTGATGGGACCCTGTCCTTTTCCAGCTGTGAATGTTCACGGCCCCCTCAGGCCATCGTTCCCGTGATTGCTGTCTGGGAGGATCCAGTCCCAGGATGGAAATCATTTTGGTCATTTCCTCATCAATGGTAGGCAAAGCAGCATTAATCAGTTTCCAAATATCTGTCTTTGCTACCAGATAGCTTTCTTGGGTATGTTGTCACTCAGTCCTCTGCTGTGGAGTGGATCCTGAGCTTCGACTCATGGTTTAATTCCATCAAAAGGGTTGGGTGTCTTGAGGCCAAAAAATCCCCAAAAATGGCCTCTTAATTTTCCACATGTCTCTTTCTCTTATGAGAGACATTGTTTCTATTTTCACATACTTGGCATCGCCAGAAATTCAGAGTAACTCAATTCTTCAGTTCTTTCTTCCTGTCTTTTCTCCATTCTCCCACCCTCCCTCCCTGTCCTGTAGCCTTTCGACCTGCTGATCTGGCTTCTTTGGGAAAGCAGATGCTGGACGGCTTCCAAAGGAGCCCCTGAGATGGTGGTGGTGGGAACCCCCAGACTCTAACTGGAACGAGTGGGCCCAGGGCAGGCCGCCTCCCCACCCGGGAGTGTGGCTGCAGAGCTTTGGCAGGGAGGTCAGGCTGCAACTGATTCATTCATAAGTCTGGCCACAGCGCAGGAGAGAAGCCCTGGTCCTGGTCTGGATCCTCCTACTCCAGCCAAACGGTTTCGGCTTATCTGCAAGATTAGAGGCCCTGTGGCTCATCGCTGGCTCACTTTCTGGGCCAGCAGGCCTGGCAGATCAAAGTCGATGTGACTTCACATAGCGAGCGGCTTATCTCCTGTCCGTCCTAAGACCACTGACCTCTCAATTAAGGTTTTAACAACAGTTTCTCTTGGGGGAGGACAGACGCCCAGGATGGAGGACAGTTTACACTACCGGAGTGCTGGTCCTGACCCCACTGGCTGTGAGGCCTATCAGGACGGCCGGCCTGGCAATTAGGCGACATTTTTCAGTTCCCTAAAAAAGAAAAAAATGTTATTTTTACTGAAAATATCTCCAAGTGTCTCAAAGCGTTCTATTTTTCACATCTAATGAGGTGACAGTGGGATTTGTTAGTGAACATGACTTTATCAACTTGAACGCTATTACTCCTCTCGATCCAGGGCTTCACAGCACGGGAGGGAGACACAGCCGGTGCCAACTGTTGTAAGATGGATGCGTCTTGCTGCATTCCTTTGCTTTCTCGTGGCGACCAGGCCCTCGCCCCCTGTTTAGTTTCAGTCGTAATGGAGTTCTGTTCCTTACGTGGCTTGCTCCTTTGAAAGGTTTGAGTTGATTAAATAGAAATGGGATGACAGAGAAAAATATTTTGCATCTTGGCAGTGAAAGAGTCCCAGAAAGCTTGGGGTTTCAGAAGGATGCAGTAAACTGGTACATTATGAATATGCTCTTCCTTTTTTTTAATTAGTAGAGAAATTCCTGTAACTAGTACATACATAATTCCTGTAACTAGTACATACATACACCAGTATGTATGTATGTATGGAAATTTCCATACATACATACGTGTACAACATATACGTGATATGTCTCTCCCCTTGAGAAACTTATGTCATTAGGAGGATAACACCAAGGGTGATTAATCATTAGGTTATCACAATAGACTAGAGCTTGGCATCTGGGTCAGACAGACTAGGTTTCAATATCAGCTTTGCCCTTACATTCTCTGCATCTTCAGGAAGATTGTTTAACCACACGAGCTTCAGTTCTTTGTCTCTTATATTAGGAGAAGCATCTCCTGCTTCTCAGGTTTGTTGTAGGATCAAATACCATCAAGTACGGATGCCGTGGCATGCAGCAAGTCCTCTATAAATGCCAACTCTAGTTATTTTAATATTCTGGAAAGTGTGTTGTAAAAGATGAGTGGTATTCACTGAAAGGCAGGGTGACAGGAAGTCCTTCCTGGGACAGAAACAGACAGCGATGCAAGCTGGGCACTGAGGGGCAGCTGGGAAACCCTCAGGAGCCACCCGCAGCCTGTCGATTTTACGCTTGCCTTCCTCGTCATCCAGACCTTGTCTGTCCACATGACTGGCTGGGGAGACCCCAAAGTTAGTTCCCTGCATCTGTTACAGATGAGGGTCAGTTGTCATTTCCATCATAAAATCCATGCTTCATGGAGCTAAAGCTTGGAATTTAAAATGACATGGGGCTTAAACTCTACTTAATACTTTTGATTTAAAGCCTTCTCAGAGAACAAGAGTTCTTAAGTCCACATGGCCCCGACTGCCGCTACAGGCTCTTTGGTGAAAGTTACCCTTGAAGATGAATTCTGTATCTGGCTTTGTCTTTCTAATGACAAATCACCTAAACAAAGAGTCATAAAAGAAAAAAAATCAACACTTTTCAACAACAAATAATCAGCCATGTTTGCATTCTCTGTGGAAGATGGATCACTGCTCTGGGTGGGTTCCATTTTCTTGCATTTTAATGATGACTTTCTGCAATGGCTACTTCAGGGAAGAACAGTTTAAGCAGAAGAAAGACATTTTTAGAAGCCACTTTCTTAGCCTCTAGAGACATGCATTTAATTCATCTATATTTTATATGGAGCTTTCTTTTAAAGATAAAATACATTACGTACAATATCCATAAGTGTTTTGTCTTTGGCTTTATGCATCCAAGGCCCACACGGCAGCTAAATGTGCATCTGTTAGAAACTGATCTGAAAGCATTTTATTTAAATACAGCAAGATCGATATTTCACGGGAAGTAGTAGCTGACCAGGATCGACAAGGAATTTTAATTTTTGTTTAAAATGTCAGCTTTGGAAAGAAATGGAGACATGAAGATGTTCAGAAATGTTTTCAAAAGAAGATTGAGAATCTGAAGCACTGGCGGGATTGCCGGTAATCTAGTCAAACGTTTAAAACCTCCACCATGTTTCGGATCACGCTGTCAGTCCCTGTGTGGTGCATCAATGGGGGTGACAGGAATGGGGAGAAAAGTAAAAGGGTCTGCGTCGTCTTTTGCCTACAGCCTTTATTATAAGCAGAAGGACACAAATTAAGGGGACTCCTTTCTCCCTCTGGACAGACATGGGTATCTTTCACAGCTTTTTAATTTTCACTTTCTAGGGTTCAATGAATATGTCTTCTGACTTCAGGCTACTTTTGTAATGAGACTAAGATTCTAGGAAGAGCCATCAAAAGGCCCGGGCCAGGCTGGGGAGGAAGTTTGGTTTCATGGCTGGTGAACTGGCTTCAAACTCTCCTCCCAGTCGCCAGGACCTAAACTGCTCAGCATCCCAGTGGATTTTGGTCTATTGGGTAGAGATGTGAAGGCAATTAGCCTGTTCACTCCTGAGGCAGATTGAAACATTGACAAGGACATTGGGTGGCTCTCTCCAGACTCCAGAGCGGCAGTCTATCCCCATCCCTTGCACCTGGTATACCCTGCCCAGCCATGGCAGACGTGGTGTCTGTCTGGAGCCTGGGCCTCAACAGGCCTGGCAGCTTCTGCCTGTGTTCTTGGAAAGTTCTAGCCACTGCAGGAGGAAACCCAGCTAGATGTTGAGAGTTGAGACACCAGGTGGAGAGAAATTTCAGGTTGATAGGTAGCACTGAGCAGAGTCAGAAGAAGCAATAAATGGTGGTTTGAAGTCAGGATCTGTGGGCCAAGGCTGACCAGCCACATGTTTGGGAAATAAAGTCTTACTGGAACATCCCCACACTGTTTGTGACATATTTTCTGTGGCTGCTCTTTGCTACAACAGCAAAGTTGAGTAGTTGTGACAGAAAACATATGGCCCCCAAAGTCTAAATTATTTCTTTACTGTCTTGCTCTTTAAGAAAATTTGTCTTCTCATGTTTTAAATCCCTAAGTTTAGGGGATGTTTTGACATGCAGCAATAAATGGCACCAATAGGAATTGGCACATGTGGTTATAGAGGCTGAGCAGCCCCAAGACCTGCAGTCAGTCAACTGGAGCGAGACCTCGTCGAGGTGTTGGGTTAAGTTCCAATCTAGAATTCAGCATTCTTGAAACCCAAGGAGGGCCTATGTTTTAGCTCAAGTCTGAAGGTTAGAAAAGATGAAGGATCCACCTCAACATTTGGGTGGGAGAAATTCCCTCTTACTCTCTAGAGACTCGGCCATTTTGTTCTATTTGGGTCTTCAACTGATTGGATGATGTTAGGATATGCAGTCAGCTTTACTCTGTCTCCCCATTTAAGTGTTGATCTTGTCCAGAGACTCCCTCATAGACAAAACCAGAATAAAGTTTGTCCAGATATCTGGGCGCCCTGAGGCTCGGGTCAAATTGACACATGAAATTCACCATCACAGTTGGTATCTTAAAATGAGGTGTTGGAGAAACTAAAGCTTAAAACAGTGACATTGGTTGTGGACAGGAAGGTGGGCAGAGGTGGGAAGGTGACATTAATGAGAGCTGGAAAGAAGGTGAGGAAACTGCATTCAGGTAGGAGTAACCAGACCACTAGATTATGTAGTGGTGGAGTAACAAGGCCACCAGGTTATGTAGTGGTGGAATAACCAGGCCACCAGGTTATGTAGTGGTGGAGTAACCAGGCCACCAGGTTATGTAGTGGTGGAGTAACAGTCCAAAGTAGTTTGAACTGTCACCCAAGGGAGCTTGGAAGAAAGAGATCTGCTCACTGGATTCACAGATCTGGCTGAAGACCCCTCCAGATGGAACACTGATAGTGCCAATTGACTTCTGGCTGCTTGTGATAATGCACATGAAGAGAAATATGAGGTAAGGAAGAACTGCTTACTTTACAAGCACAATGGAGAGGAAATATAGAAAATTCAGGACATGGTTTGCTTAAAAGACTGTCTCTCATTTCTAGCTATTTTCCCCTACACTCCCACAAAATTTCTACAAGCGAAGTAAGGCATGGGGTCAAAAATCCATCAAGGGTAAGCCCCTTTATTAAAATCTCAGACAACTTTGAGCCAATGCCTCATAGACCCTCTCAGCTGGACAAAGAACACCTAAGAACCTTCAGGGTATATCCCAAAGCAAGTTCACACTCCACACAAAGTAAAGACAGGTCTGTCCCCAAAAATGTGATTTCAGGGCGTAGACTCAACCCTAATCAGAATCAAGGGAATCTCACAAAGTTTTAAAGACATTGTATTGGTGACAAGACGCCCAACTTGAACTTAAAGAGGTAGAGACAGCTGATGATGAGAAGAGACTCTGACCTCCGACTTTCTATAGGAAGCAAATGGGAAGGAAAATTAACTCCCCAATTGCAAACGTTTGCCATTTCTCTCTCCCCTCCACCACCATTCCTAATATGCCTTTGACCATTTCTTCCTTTCCCTTCCCTTTTAACTTCAGAAACCTCATTTTATGAGTTATTTGGTAGGATTTGGTAGGTTGTTTTTTGGGTCTGGAGTGGTTCAAAAGATTTTCCATATAAAGTAATGGCAATAGTCTTCCCAGACCCAAAAATAATCTATCAAATCCTACCAAATAGAAACATTCTACTTTTAGATAGTTGGAGAAACCTGTAATGGAATAAGAACGAAGCACAAGGGGTGAATGTATTTTTTCTGTGAGACCAGTAAAAATAGTTTTTCTGCCTTTCCAACTAGAAGGTGGTGTCTATTTTGTCACCCCTTCTACCTAGACTGGCTGTGTGACTGACTTTGCCTGAGAGCACGTGTTGATGGGGCAGGGAGGGTTCCAGAGCTTGGATTTCAAGAACCTTGTAGCATCCATGTCTGACCTCCTGGCATATCATTGCCCCACGATCCTGAATGATGAGAGATCACATGAATGACAGGCCCCGTACACAGCCAAGGCCCCAACACGTGGGTTAGATCTGGGGCTTTGACCTTCAGACAGTTGCCAGAGCCACATGAGTGAGCCCAAGTGAGACCAGGAAAACATCGCACTGATTAAAAACACTCACTGACAGAGCTGTGAGAAGCAACCCACTGTGGTTCAAAGCAACTATATTTGGCGCTAGTTACAGAGAAATGATGAACTAACAGACTTTCTAACTAATTATTAATATATTTTTAAAATTTATTTATGCATAAAAAACTGGGGTGCAGGCCAGAGGTAAGGAGGTGTGTGAGAGGATTCACCAGAGACGGAGCGGGGAACAGAACAGGCAGATCTACTGAAATACACTGCTGAGGGGAGCAGCGGGCGAGACAGGAGAGGTCTGCTGCGCCATGTGGGTAGCTCCCTGGCTGACTGAGGATTGAACTTGTGCTGCAGAGGCTGTGGCTAGCTTCACAGTGCTGTGTTTAACCCCTTGCACCACTAGGGAGGTCCCATTATTAATATTCTTTTATTCACATTTACCTGAAGGAAATTCAGGAAGAGTGGCAGGTGTAAACTGGCCATGTACAGAAGAGTAATTGTGGCCAAAAAATTCCAGTATAACCTCTTCTGTTAAAATAGAACATATTCATGGGCAAAAATACCAAATTGAATGTAACCCAAGATCGGGACAGAATGTGTTTGGGTCCAATAGTTACACATAAAAGTTCAAAACCCACAAATCATGCCCCTTGCTTATTGTTGCTAATAAACATATGCTTATCTATTTATTCATAAAAAATTACTCCAAATTAGGAGTAAGAGTTTCCATCCCAGAACCTACCTGGGCAACCTTGAGATAGATATTTAATTCAGAAAATGCAAGTTAGCCATGCACACTGAGAAGGAATATTCATTGGCTTGGATGATGTGGTCATGGCAATGAAGAAGGCAGTGAGGAATTTGAGGTCGTTGTTGTAAAGCATGGCTCACTGCAATACTTGCTACTAGAAAATTAAAATAGAGCTTGACAATTGAACAAAAGTCTCCAGGAGTGAATAGAGCTTTCTTCCTCTGGAAAAAAAAAAAAAATCTACCTAAGCAGTGATGAATTTCCTTGTCACTACATTTTAACAGAATGAGAGCACATTCAAACTGTAGGGGTCTTCAGGGAGCCACTGGGGGTTTCTTGTTTTCTGGCATCCTGCCCACGGCCGGGATGTAGGTGAGTTACTTTAGTCTGTGTCTGTTTCTAAGAAGGGACCTTCTTTACCCACAGGTCTTGGCCCACTTCAGCCTGTGGCTCTTCTTAGCAAGCAAATGCTGACTGATAACTCTAGGATTAAATGCCATTTAATCTCCTACTATGCCAAAGATTCTCCTAGTATGACTCATTCTTCCTGACTAGGGTTCACTTTCTGTGGTGCCATGGAAAGTTCTAGAATCTCTCTGAGCCTCAGCCTCATCCATGGAGAACAGCTAGATGCGAAAAGACTAAGACAACCTGAGCGTCACCCCTCAAACGTGCCTGGTTGTGTCTGTGATTCTCTTACCGCATCTTTATGTGGATTTAATACATTGATATTTATAAAGCCCTCAGCCCACTGGGCTGACACATGGCAAGGTTTGTAAACCTTGTTTACAAATAAAACTAATCTTTTAAACTCTGTTGTAATGTAGATACCAGACCCCAGGGAGTTTGCCTCCAGAGTCAAAAGCCTGGTCTTCTGTGACTGAGACCATAAGTCAAGAAGCACCAGTGCCCTGGTTTCCAGAGACCCATTGGGTGCCTGCTCTGTGCATCCTACTAGGCACCCAGTGAGCACAGGCAGGGGTGCAGGGGTTGGCGGCTCTGAGAGCAGGGAGGGGAGCTTAGCAAGCCCTTACCCAGGCATTCTAGGGCCATCACTGCATGGGCATGGAGATTGCTTGTCTGGCGTCTTTGCCCACTGGAGTGGCTAACGCAGAGGCCCTAGCCTGGAGGCTAGTGCACAGCAGGCGGACGTCTACGCCTCACAGCACTGGAGGCTGCGAAAGTGAAGATCCAGGCACCTGGAGACCCAATGTCTGGGGAGCGTCACCTCCTGAATCTGGATGGCAGCCTCCGGCATCCTCCTGTGGGGGAGCCAAGAGCGCCCTCTGGGCTCTCCTTGAAGGGCACTCACCCCATTCATGGAGGCCCCACCCTCAGCACCTAGTCACCTCCCAAAGGCCCCACCTCCAAATGCCATCCCTTTGCGGGTTGGAATCTTAACCTGCATTTTGCTGGGACACAAACAGTCCATAATGGCACCGCTACCCTTTCTTCTCCCTAGTGCCCCTACTTCTGATGGTTTGACTCACAATTTTTTGACTCTGCAGTGGTGTGAAATGTGCATTCAGGAGAAACCGTGCTTTGAATGTTGATCTTTTCTGGGGCTAGTGCTATGCGGAATGCTACCTTCCCGCCACGCCGGGCAGCGGCAGCGAGCCTCAGCTGCCAGGCAGCCCGTGGTCACGAGGGCAGCAAACTCCTATCACCTATTCTCGAGCCTCATCATAAGAGAAGGAGAAATTGATGACCCTGTCACCGTAGCCTCCCATCACCCAGCAATTACTTTTAGTTCAATGCTTCAAGCCTTGTTCAGGTTCCGCGTGCTTTCGGCTGCGATGAGACCTTGCTGCCACCCTGCTTTTCACTTTCCAGGACAGAATTCAAGAAATTATGCGAGACATTGCACACTGTGTGATAAATAGAGTTTGTGGCCAATGATTTTACTCAACTGCAGGCTAACAGAAGTGTTCTCTGTGCCCTTCAGATCAGCTGGGCAAGCTGTGACGTTCCATAGTTAGGTGGAGCAAATGCGTTTTCAACCGACGATGGGTTTATCAGGATGTGGCCCCTTGGGGAGTGAAGGGAGATCTGTAGGTCCTGTGGGGAGCTGCCCATGCCAGAGGATGCAGTGCTGGTGGGACTGCCCATCGGGCTCTGCCAGCCGGTCATTCAGGGGCTCCCTGGGACCGGGAGACGTGTCGTTTTCTCAGGACAACTGATGTTGTCCCTGATGATTCTTAATCTGGAAGATGAGTTGGAAGGTTGGCATCAGTGATACCATCACATGGAGGGCAGAACAAAGTGGGAGGCAGTAAAATGAGCAAGGAAACAATGGGGCATAGACAGCCAGGGTGAGTGGCATTTGGCGAAACTCTTTGAGGGGGTCATTTCTGCGTGTGTGCACTTTCAATGGCAAGTGCACTTACTAAGGCATTTCTTATTATGGTCTCAGCCAAATAAAACCCTGAGGTATATTTTCCCAATATGCTTAATAATGCGAATCCCCTAGGAATGCAGGTTCCTAGGCCATTTGGACTGTGTCTGTTTGGCGTGGGCTGGGAATTTCCTGCCTTCTTCCTCCTTTTCTTACCTTACATAGCAGGTGCTTGTGGTATGTGTGGGTGAGGGGCAGGCCCCCAAATGAACCCAGCTACACTGTTGAGGAAAACAGCTGGCAGAGCAGGCCAAATGCTCAGTAACGTCAGCAGGCAGGATGAGAAGGCTGCAAAACCCAGATGCAGCAAACACCAGAGGGGGCAGGAGTGAGGAAGGAGCGTGTGAGCATGCCTCTGACCTGACATGCAGTTCTGCCCCTTCTCCAGACCCAGCGCTCACTCTTTCTTCCACCTCAGTTCCTGAACTGCCCCAGGGCCCTTTGCACCCACGTCTTTCATACCTACCGGCCTCCAGGTACAGCCATGGAAACTGAGACCCGCACCTCCGCAGCTGGGCCCTATCCCTCTGGCCCAGGTCACTGGGATGCCTGCGCTTCCCAGCAGCCTCCACTGCTCTGCCTCCTCAGCTCTGGGCCTTGCCCTTTGACCTTTACAGCCTCTACCAGTCTCCATGGTAACAGAAAATTCCACAGGTAGCAGGCAGAGAAGGAAGGCCTTGTCTGGACGTGGTGACCTCCCAGAAGAGTCGCAAGGCTCAGTGTGCCAAACTGTTGGGGAGAAACCCGACTCCTCACCTCCTTCCACACTCCCCTAGACCAGGCTTATCCAAACACTGGGGTGAGGGCTGTGCAAGTCACTGGGGAGACACGGGGCCTCCCGCGGGACACAGCTGTTCTCCATCACCAGGTCAAACCCCTGCTCGGCACAGCCCAGAAACCTCCACCCTGTCGTCGTCTCTGGCAGGAGAAATCAGTATCTCCGTCGACGGGGGCCTGCTCTTGCCCAGAGGGCCCAGTTGTCCTTTTGGGGCAGCTCAGAGTGGAGGGGAGGCTTGGGGGAGCCCTCCGCAGCCACCATGTGCCCTGACCAAAAGGCTGTTGGCTTCACTGCGGGGACAGCCACAGCCCCCAGCCCCCAGGGGCCGGCCCATGTCAGTGTGGGGGCACCCAGTTGGACTCTGGCCCCAGCTGCCGAGGCAGACGCACCCCCTTAATACATCCCCGGGGGCCGCCAGGCCTTTTGCCTGTTGTTACGAAGAAGCGGAGAAGTCTCAGTTACCTGCCGATCTCGGTCCCCTCTTGCGCCGCCTGTGGTGCTGTCTGGACTCCTGCTGTTTCCGTGGTCCCCGCAAATACCAGAGCAGACATTGGCCACGCGGCTGCCACTTCCCTCTGCCTGGCCTGTCCCCGCGTCCCCTGCTGGTGCTGCAGGGAGGGCTTCCCTCAAGACAGGACCTGAGAGACCGCGTGACTCAGCATTTCTGTTTCATTGATTTATGCATTCGTTATTTAAGTATTTCATGGATTTTTGGCCACCGTACCCTTTGTTGGAACAAAATTCCGCACAGAGTCCTGAAATGTGAAACATGTACAATTGGGTCAGAGAGCCCGAAGCCCCCTGGGGTACCCCTCCTCGCATCACACGCCCGGAACACTTCCCAGAAGCCCGGTTTGGAAAATCCCCATCTCCTCAAACAGCCTCCTGCTGGCCCTGTGTGAGCACCAAGACTGTAGAAAATAGTGGATTAATTAGGTCAAAGCAAAAAGCCAAAAACCACTTAGTAGATAGGGGAACCCATAAGGGGGTCCCGGCAGAGCTGGGGAGTGGGTCATCTGCATCCCCGAGGAGCTCCCTGTGCACCCCGAGAGCCTAGAAATCCCAGGAGAGGGATGGAAATGACACCCTATGGCACGTTTATCCCCAGGTGCTCTAATGCCTGTCGTGGGCTTTGGTACTTTACTGAACTGGCAAGTTCCATCTGGCCCACATGAGGCAAGGACGGGGGGTCTGCTGTTGACCTCCCCACAGCCTCGGCCCCACCCCCAAAAGGGTTCCTGGTCACTGAGTTAGGGATGCGCTGGGCTTCATCTGAGCCAAAAAGCCACTTGGAAGGGCTGGGTCCCAAGGGTCACTGCAAGAAAGGTGAGTGGGGAAGAGGCCTGGGTGGGGAGGGACAGAGGAGTGAACTAGCTGTGCACCCCAGGGGAGGTGCTTAACCTCTCCGGGCCTTCCTTTTCTTAGTGAGGTTGACAGCAGCAGGGAACACCCCGCAGCACCCATGGGAGGGACACACGAGGCCCGTCCTAGAAGGGTCATCTTTACAGAGCCCAGGAAATGCTCGCTCTTGTTGTTGCTGCTATCTCAGACCTGGTGACCCTCCCCCCCAGCTCCCCTCAAAGCTGGCCAAGGGGCATCAGCATTTAACTACACTTGGGTACTATCTTCTGAACTTCAGGTAGAATTTCTAGAAAATTCACAAGCAAGTGCAAGTGCCATTTGTCATTTGACTCTCACCCTGGTCTCAAGCAGGGATGTTTGAAGATACATTTCAGATACAAGGCTGGGGAATTTCAAGGAGCTTGTCCAAAGTCACATAGCTGGGGGGCGGGGGAGGCAGGATTAAAATTGGGGGGGTTGCTCCTCTTGTTTTTTTAGGGTTTTTTTTTTTGATGTTTTGTTTCTTTTCCATTTTGTATATTCAGGGAACACCAGCTCCAGTCAGAACAGTGGCTGCTGTTGAATGGTAAGTGAAAGCTCAGTGTGGGGCAATGTGGCAGCTCAGGCTGGCATACAAGGGGGGTGGGGACAGAGCAGCCTGAGGACACCCTGCTGGGGGCCTCATGGGGAAGAAGGAGAGGCCTGACCACTTGTTCATAATTCTAGTGAACTCCCAGATCTGGGATGGAGACCCTGTTTATTGTAACCCAGCGCAGGACCCCTTCATCTCTCTTAATACTCTCATTCCCAGCATGGAGTATTACACCACACAGTTTTCTTTATAAAATACTGGAGCTTTGCCATATGTCCTTGCAGTGCCCATGTAGTCAATGTTCTGTAGACTTTACAAGATGGTGAGAGCCACAAGCACAAATAAGAACCCCCAATAACCTCACTGATCAAACTTGAAAATTCTTACAATTTTGGTTGGAAAGACTTTTTCAGTGCCCCATAGAAGCTCTTGAGAAGAGAGGAAAGCGTCTTTGTTGAGCCCAAGTAATCTGATTGTACTGGATGGTGAGTCACCCCACCCTTTGGACAGAAGAGGCAGGGCATCTCCAAGGCCACAGGTGCGGTGTGCAGGGCCACCGCGCCCCTTGTGAGTGAGGATATTTGTTTTAACCCTGGTCTCTCTGAGAAGCCCCTGAGGTTTCCACGATACCATGTAATCCCTGTGGGGCCCTGGACATTGACAAAAGAATTAACAAAGGGGATTTGGTGCACCTCCCTCCTCCTGACCCTTGCGCTCCAGCTTAGAGCTATGCCGGGCACAAGAAGCATCTCAGAGGAGCTAGCTAGATTGTGCTGCAGATGCCTCCTCCTGCAAGAGGAGAAAGAAAGAAAACCCCCAGCATTGTTTCCGTGCATCTCTTGCCCACGCCCACTGGCGTGGCCTCTGGGTCTCCCCAAGGGGGCAGCTGTCAGATTTCTCGTGCCCACCTGAATGACACACCCGCCTACAGCTGCCAACATGACAGTTCCCCAGGAATCCTCGTGTAACAGCCCAGTCTTTGCAAAGTGTAGAAAAGCATCTCTCCCCAGCTCAGCCCCTGCAGATGGACTCATTTTCCAGCTCTCCCTGCCAACGGCGACTCTATGCTTGATTAGGGTAATGAGGCTTATGCAGGCTTCCTCTGTCCCTCCCCGTCTCCCTGGCTTGGAAAGTTAGCCCACTGTCTATCAATACTGTCTGGCACCAGAAGAAAGCCCCTCTCCCTTCCTGCACCCAGCATCTGGTTGCCTGGAAACCAGGACAGAAGCCTAGAGCATCTTGGGTTTCTTTTTAACTCCCCTGCCAGGCCCCGAAAGCAAGCAGTGTTTGTTTTAAGCAGAACCTTTGCCCTGTGGAGACTTGCCATAACCTTGCCCAGAATGATTTCATCAACCTGCGTAAGTGTGATGCAGAGAGACAGGGACAGCCACTGCTGGCTCGGTGTCATTTGGTTATCAGTGCACAGAGTCATGATTAACACTGGAAGCTGAAGATGGATAGTTTCAGAGGGAGCCAGGACAAGGATCAACCCGCACGCGTGTGCCTGTGTGTGCGTGTGTGTGTGCGTGTGTGTGTGTGCCCGTGCACATGTGTTGAAATTGGCAGCCTTGTGAATTACAGCTTGCTGTAGGCACATGCAAAAAGCAAGAGAGAGTTTTCTTCTTCCAAAAGAACAAAAGCCCATCTTGAAAATGACTGTCTATAAAAAGCCACTCAGTCCGGGGTAAGGGTTCCATGGCTTGGCTTGACTCCCCCAGCTGTGCTTCAGCAGGAATGTGAATCATCTTCAGATAGAGCCCTGGGAGTGGCCAGGATTTAAAAAGTCACAAATGGGAGCTCCCCACCAACCCCCGACTCCAGAGTTTAACTGGAGCTTGTCCCACCGGAGTCAGGATGAAGCCTGGCCCCTGCCGCCTTTCCTGTGACCTGGCTCACCTCCTGGGAGGTGTGTGTTCCCAAGGCCGCAAGGCCTGTCACTGTTGTGGGAGGGACTGGATCTTCTCTCTTGTCAAGGGTGGCCGTGTTCCCCATATAGGAAATTGTTTAAGAAACCACCTAATCGGAAGCTATTTACCAGGGATGGTGGGTCACGCATCTTGCTCCTTAGTGCACCTGGCCACTGTACGTGCCCCCCATCTTACAGGTGAGGGGGAGGAGCTCACAGCTTGTGGGCAGTGCAGCCAGCACCTCAGAAGTCACCATGCAGAACAAGGCTCTCTCTGGCATCCCGAAGCTCAGGTTCTTTCAAGGAGAGAGTCTTTGTCTCTGTTTCGGTGGGTCTGGCTGTTCAGAAGGGTCTTCCTCTAAAGTGATTTTCCTCCTTGCTTTGAAAATAATTGAGAAACAAAACATTTTGGAGACAGGGACGCCGAGGCTTTGCTCTCCTAGACAGGCAGAGAGGTTAGCAGCACGTCACCCACCTGCGGCCTCGGAGCCAGCTGCCTTGGGTTCCAACCCTACCCCCTCCAATTTCTTGCCAGTAGAACCTGGAGCACATCGTTAACCATTCCAAGCCCAGGGTCAAGTCTGTGCAGTTAGGGGTGCTAGCAAGTCTGAGTTATTGTGAAAAACATTAAGAATTTAACATGAAAAGTGTTGAGCCTGCCGTCAAACAAATAAGGACTCAAAAGGGGCTGCTGATAATATGATCATGATTGACTTGGAGGTAGAGGGGCTGCAGGAGAAATCAGGAACCAGAAATCCCTGTGCCTAAGCGAGGCGCTCAGAGGAGTCTTTCCTGGGAGGGAGAGGGTTGTATCACCAGCGTCTCCTGATCCTATGTTCTTTACAACGTTCAAGTCTTTGAAGTAGTTCTGACCGATGCCCCTCCACTCCGGGAGGATCCTGTAGGCAGAAATTCCTAGTCCGTGTTGAAGGCACAGCCCTCTAGATTTTAATGAGGGAATAAAAGTAGGGGGAAAATCAACCTCAGGCTCCTCAAAGGGAAAAGAGCATTCGCTTCTCACCCGAGGCAGCAGGAGAAGCTGGGCTGGGCTCCGAGCCGGGATGCTGTCACTGCTAGGGCTGAGTCCTGCTCCTTCCTGCGTCCAAAACAAACCTTTCACATCTTGAACCATTTTTTATCTTGGTAGCTGTTATTGTCCACTGTGCAAACACTAGTGACCCCAGAGTGGCTCAGCAGGGCGTTCTGATGAAGGGGTGCAGCACACCTGGAACAGACCTCCTCACTGAGGGGGAGTTTCTGGCCTCGCGTGCCCCTGGGCAATGTGGTCAGCACGGAGCCCTGATCCTCCATCCTCTAGCGTCACACCACAGGGAATTTACACCTCTGTGCTTGGGACTGAATCAGTATCCTCGGGCTGTGAAATCTCCAGTGTCCTGGCCTGGCCTCTCTCCACCAGGCCCCCCACCCCCTCACACCCTGTGAGCTCGCTCTGCCTGCTACGCACAGCCCCTGCTCTGTCTCCAGAGCCAGCAGAACAATACCTCTTCTTGCCTCTGTCCTCACTAATTCTCCCTTCTCTTCCTCGCCATAACCTCCCCCAAACAAAGCCAGCTCAGTGCTTTGCTAGGAGGATAAAGATGTTTCCCTTCCAGGAGAGGGATTTGCATTTTAAGGCAAGTTTCCTGGATCCTGGAAGACCAGTGGAGGCACCTAAAGGATCGAGTCTAACTGTGAGCCCTGGATGCCCGGGCTAACATCTGGGCTCGTCGTTCTAAACATATGGTCTATTTCAAATCTGTCACCCACCAGCCGGCTCCCCGTCCCTGCCAGCTTTACCGCAGCCGCACACTTAGCACCTTTGCTGCTGCATCAACTTACCATTCTTCAAACTAGAAGCAGTTGTCTGCTGCCAAGGGTGGGGTGGGGAAGGGTGGGGAAGGGGGAGAAGGGGTGGGGGAGGGGAGGGGATGCTGCAGTGGATGCTGATGACCCCGAGGGCTCCTTGGGCCTCCTGTGTGAGCTCCCAGCAGGCCTGTGAAGGGCACAGCTCCCACCCACAGATGAGAACAGTGACAGCCCAGACTTTGTGTCCAAAGTCGCACTCCCAGAAGGGAAGCCAAAATCTGAACTCAGGTTCACTCACGTACTATTAGCCAGCACACTGCACTCCTGAGTGGAGCAGGAGACCCCAGATCTCTTCCCAGCTACCAGCTGCCATGCTGGTAACTACAACTGTTATAGGGCAGCCCCGATATTGAACGGGTTGCCTGGCTGTGGGTCCTCACCCGTGCGCTTAGAAGGGACTTATGAATACTCCACTGCAGGCACACACAAAAGGTTCATAAAAGGTTTATTTACAAGGGAAAGGGAAATGAAGAAATGTACAACTCAGGGAGAAAATAGGGAAATAAAGTCTTTCATGCGTCCTACCCGATCCGCCGACCTGGAAACCCAAAGGCACTCTCAGAGCTGGCCGGACGCTGCGAGCTGGCCGAGAGCCAAAATGGGGGATCCCCCTAAGCCCACGTGTCTGCCTTTTATATCCACCTGGCTGCTTCACCCCACCCTCAGGTCTCAGCCCCCTTCCCTTTGGTGGTGATGGGATTTGTCTCTCCCAGTGTCTTTGGCTTTGCCTGGGGTGGGGGTGGAGTCCACAAAGCCTGTATGGGATTAGCTGTAGGACAGCCTTTTCCCCCTAACACAACCAGCAGCGTCCACTAAGCAGTGATTATGCACCAGGCGGTGGACTTTTTGTGCATTTGCCTTGGATCGCCCCAAGAAGCTACTGTGGGAGGCTCTGGCCTGAGCCCGGGGGGCCACGAGGAACGGAGAGCAACCTGGTGTGTCCCCACCGCGGGCCACGGGACGCTGTGTTCACAGCCGCTGCCTCCTACCGCTTTGCAGTTGACTCGCCTAGGCTTTGGCAAGTCCCTTAACCTCTGGAAGGGAAGGGCCTTTTCTGGTCTGACAAATGAAGCCGTTGGCCTGGAAAATGGCTAAGGTGCCTCCCCGGGCCCCCCTACGACTCCCCCATGATGGGATCAGGAAGTGGAGCCAGTCTGGCCGGCCTCCCATCTGCACACCCCGGGTTTATTTACGCTCCGTGTCTCTGGCGACAACCACTAGACCATATGGGCCGCCCTGGCATAGCCAGGCTCAGGGACAGCCCCGGGAGCCCAGGTTCCGGTGCCCCCGAAGGAGGGAGTCTGGTCCCTGAGTTGCTGGTCTGTGAGAGGCTGCAGCCCTGGCTGCAGCCTGAGCAGGCGCTGGGGGCACAGACAGCCCCATGGGACAGAATCTCTCTGGCTGCCTTATTGCTTCATTATCTCTCAAGCTGCAAACCAGACTTGGCTGCGATCTGTTCCCTCGCCAGCGCGCAGGGGCCCAGCCCCAGCCAGAGAGCAAAGCATGCTTGTCCTCGCCTTCCTCAGCCACTGTCAGTGCTGACACCCAGACTTCACGAATCACAGAGGCCCTTCTCTTCCGGGACCCCAGTTTTACCAACAGCGCTGCGCTAGTGCAGTGAGATGGGGCGTCAGGAAAGACAGTGGAAAGTCTAATGCGTGAGCTCACGCTCACCACCTTGTTCCTGGTCATTGCCATTGTTGCTTTCTGCAGGAAAGGCCTCCCTGAGCACCCCGACCTGACAGCTCTCAGCTTTAAGCTGCAAGCCCCCTTGGGTAGTGCTTAACAGATTGCTTGTGGGCCATGTGTTGGCCGCCCCCAGATCCCGAGCGGGGCAAGCGGCCCTGCCTTGACAGCACTGTACACAGATGGAGCTGGCTTCTGAGCCCACAGCAGGCCCGAGAGCACAATGTGACAGCGTCACACAGGGACTGCTTGCGTGTTCTCACTGGGCTAAAGGAAGCTGCTTTCTCGTGTCCAAATCCTTCAGCAGTACCTGGAAGACCTCCTGGAAACTGGTTTCAAAGACTTGGGCCCGTACCAACAATCCCAGTTTTTAAAAGGCTACAAATCCCAGGAAAGTTGTTTTCCTTTCTCTTTGCAGAGAGGTTTTCCACCTTGCAGCCCCGCCGTTGAGGAGAAAGGCAGAAAGACGAGAAAGGAGAGAGAGAACACTGTCAGGTAGGAAGAGGGGCCCAGACTGGGCGCTGGGTGGGCTGGGTTTTATTTTGGGTGGGAGCAGTTTTTCTCCTCCTCCAGAGCTTGTGGTTCACCCCGAGGGGTGCTGGGCCGCCATGCTGGGGTCCCTTCTGGACCCCATCCAGCACACAGGCACGGGATAAAACATCCCCTGGGCTGCGACTGCACTGATTATCCCTAGTGCGCCGGGGCTTGCAGCAACCTGGTCGCTGCAGCCTCTCTCATGCGTTCCAGAAACTCCACCCCCACCCCTGTTGTGGGCCCAGGTTTGCTGACGATGCTGAGATTAGCGCCCTTTGCTTACACTAATTCCGGGTTTGTGCTAGCTCATGCAAGGGCCGCGCCGCGTGCGGGCTGCGAGGCTTTCTCCAATGACGGTTCCTGGGAACCACTTGTCATGGCTGCCTCTGAGCTTCTGTGCATGCTGGGCCAGGAGGTCAGCGAGGAAGAGGATAAAGAGATCAAGGAGGAGGAGGAGCAGGAGGAAGAGACAGCCTGGTGGCCGAACCTGCAAAGACACAAGGCCCACAACTAGCCCAAGGGGCAAATCCGCGGACTGTCCAGCCAGGAAGACTTGAGCGGGCTGGAGCAGAGCCACAGGGGGAATAAAAATGATGGGCCGGTTGAGGTATAGGGTGAGGATTAGCAGGCAAGACGGATTAGGCCTTTGCCCATGAAATGATGGAGACTCAGGGAATGTGGATTTAAGCCCATGAATGTATGAAGGGGCCGTATACTGTGCGCAAGGGCTGGAAATCTCTACAGGAAGGAGCAGCCCCTGAACCTGGAGAGAGGTGTGCTGCGGGGCTGGGCTGTGCATTCACACAGCTGCCTCTGTGCCGAGCGTGTGTGGGGGCTCGGACATGCCCCAAAGAAACGATGAAGTCCTCGCTGCTGGGGGGACCTGGCCCATGACAGGAGGCATGGCGAGGAATGTCCTGTGCAAGCAAACAGGCCCACAGTGACATCCTTCCTTCCTGCAGCAATTTTAGCCTGGTGCCGTGATAGCGTAGGGCCAGCAGGGTGGAAGGATGCTGCCCCTTCGCTCAAGGAGTCAGCGGACAGTCCAGCACATCACCACCACTGTCACAGGGGCATCGCATAGGACACAGTGGGCAGACAGAGGGGGAGGGTCTCAGTGGCTCCAGAGATCAGAGAGAGGGAGAGTCATGGGTGCTTTGCCAGATGGACAAATGAGGTGGCTTGTTACATGATAGCATGACCGCCATGTATTTTTCACTCATGATGGGCCAGGCACCATGTTGGCATTATAATAGTATAATGTAACAGCAGTGTAGTTGTGTAGTGCGCTTAGTGTACAGTGTAGTCCAGGACAGCACAGTGTAGTCCAGTAAAGATAGTATAATGCGGTACTATACAGCGTCGTGTAGTATAGTGTAGCATAGTGTAGTCTAGTGCAATACAGTGTCGTGTAGCGCGCGTTATTATACAGTATGATAGGGTATAATATAGATTACTGTATAGTACCGTACACAGTACAGTGTACTGTAGAGCACGTTACAGCACAGTGTGATGGTGTAGCGTAGTAGAGTGTTTTATAGCAAGTGTCTTCGAGTATAATAGCATATACCATGGTACACAGTGCAGTGTAGTAGAGTGCTAGAGTACAGTGTAGTGCAGTATGGTATAATAAGAGTAGTATAGGACAGCTTGCCTCAGTAAAGTGTAATGCTGCATAGTATAATACAGCATAGTATAATATGACAGATGGCATAATGCAGTGTACTATAATATAGTACAGTATGCCATAGCATAGCATGGTCTAGCAGGTGGTATATGTAATAAAAAATAATGTAGTATAGTATAGCAGGTGGTATAATGTATAGTATCATAGTGGCCTATTACATATTGCACAGTGCAATATGCTGTAGTATAGCATAGCGCAGTGGGTGGCATAATGTAGTGCAGTGCAGTGTGCTGCTGTGAAGTACAGTGTGGCATAGTATAACATAGGAGGTGGTGTGATGTAGTATAGTAGGGTGACGGGCGGCATACTATGTGTAGCATCGTGCAGTATGCTGTAGTGGGGCATAATGTAGTATGGCATAGCATAATGGGTGGCATAACGTAGTGCAGTGCAGTGCAGTGTGCTGCAGTATGGTGCAGAACAGCGTAGTATGCCCTGGTAGGTGGTATAAGGCAGTACCGCGCAGTGAGTACAGCACTCACATTCCCAGTGTTCAGCGGCGCCCCCAGCAGGCCAGCTTTGCAACGCTCTTCCTCACCTGCGCTCAACGTGGCTGAAAGCAGCATCCAGGTCTCCGGTAGCTCAGATTCCATTCTCGCAGAGAGAAGGTCAACCATCTGCTGCCTCACCCTTAACCACCGTAGTGGGCGGTGGGTGTGCGGTGGGGGCCTAGGGGTTAGGGTCCGCCGCCAGGTTTTGCTTCCCTCCCGCCTTGAGTCTTGGACCATGGCACATTTTTGCTACTGGCTTCTCCCTGGGGTTGAGAAGCAAAGAAGACAGAGCTCTTAGGAAATGAAACATGGTGAGCAGAAGCAATTTTCCTCGTGGGCTCCAGCCCCAGAAGGAGTGTCAGTCTTTGCTGTGGGGGCAGGTCCCTCATCTCTCCTGTTCTTAATTTATCCTCGCTGATCTGCCTGAGTGCAGTTTAAGTTGATGGAAAAGCAGAGCAGGAGCAGGGGCCAGAGGACTGAGGTGCTGACAGCGAGCAGCAGCAGACAGGGAAGTGCTCGTGCTGCTCCTGGAGGCAGTGGTGCTACCTGGAAAGTTCCGTGCTGAGAGGGACAGCTGGCAGCGTGGCAGGGGAGAGGACTTCACCAGGGATCCCCTGGGAAAATGGGACTGGGTCTCCCTGCCCGGCCCCTGGACAGCCGCCTGTGAGCTCCCTCCTACCATCCTGATCATCCCTCATCCCACAGGCAGGAGAATTCTGGAAATGGGTCTGTAGTGGAAGGGAGAGGAGCAGCAGACCGTGATGGTCTAAGGTGATCATCTCTCATCATATTTGAACAGATTTGGACTTTTCTTTGAAACTGGGTTGGTTTCTAACTCCGCCTCATTGCCTGGGATCAAGATGGAAAGTGAGGCGGACTAGACCACACGGGAGCTGTTCTTGAGGACAACGGCTCTCCCTCTTTCTATCTATAAAATGCACACACATGCACAGTACATAAGCATGTGCAGCATAGCTATGGTTTTAGAATTATATGAAGCAGTTATTAGGAAAATAATATACCCAAAAATACTCCTTAGGAGGGTGATGATAATTTTTTGACAAGGTGGAGACTTTGCCTAAATCATGCTGGAAACAAACTGCCCCAGGCCCTTTGCACTTGCTGTTTCCGTGCTTGGAAGCTGCTCCCCCCAGGTGCTTACCTGGCTCCCTCCCTCACCTCCTCGACTTCTGTGCCCAGATGCTGTCTCCGCGGGGCTTCCCCAGCCACCAGACCTAACCAGCAACCTGTCATCCTCCCTGTCCCGATTCACTTTTTTTTACCGTCTTGCTTATTTCCTGGAAGACAAGATTTCTTTTGTTCTCTGCTATGTTTTTAGGGACCAGGATAAGTGCGGGTGCAGAGGAAGTGCTGTAGAAATCTTGTCAGATGAGTGTTGAAGAGGAAGCTTAGGGCTTCGTGCTCCGGGGACTAGAAAGGTCTGTTCTCCACTGGCCAGTGGTTTCATTTTTTTCCCCATTGGAATCTGTGGAAATGCCAGGAGGAAGCTCTGGTGACCCAGGGTCAGAAAGAGGAAGGGAATCTGAGACCCTGAAAACACAAGCCAACCCGCAGCCCTGGACCACTGAGAATTAACGGGGTGTGCCCCCTGGACTGAAGGGGCGCTGCTGTGTGGGCTGCGTGGAGCACTCAGGACCCTGCAGGGCTTTGCCTGGAACGGACCTCAGAGCCGGCCAGGGAAGGTGTGCTGAAGCGGCTCCGAGCCCTGGTCCTGTGCTCAACCCCAACAAAAGTAGGAGAGCTGGGGACAGGGACAAGCGTTGGGACGATGCCACTGTCCTGCTGACAGGCCGCACTGGCCAGTTCCCCCCAGGAAACACATTCCTTGAAGCCTCACCCACTCACCAGCCGGCACCACCTGTCATCTCAAAGCTCCTTTTCCTCTTCCAGTCCAGCACAGGGAGGATTTGTGTGCAGGGAACTTCCCAGGAGGGACATCCCCCAGCTTTGTCATCACTTTTTAATGAGCAAGAGTCCCCTTCTTAGCTAATAAGCTCATGTGAAACTCGTCACCGGTTCTCAGCTGAATGAACATTCATCTGACGATCATTCAGGGAAATTATACACATTTATTTGGACATTGTTATTTATAGTCCTCCACAACCTAAAAAGTCAAGGTTTATCACTTAATCTTATAAAGAAAGGGGACCAGTCTTTCCGAAGAAAAATTTTTTTAAAGATTTATTTATTTATGCATACAAGAACTGGGGTACCCACCAGAGGTGCAGGGGTGAGAGGATTCACCAGAGACAGAGTGGGGAGCAGAACAGGCAGACTGACTGAAATACACTACCAGGGGAGCAACAGGCGAGACAGGAGAGGTCTGCTGTGCCATGTGGGTCAGCATCCTGGCCAGGGATCGAACTCGTGCTGCAGAGGCTGCAGACAGCTTCACAGTGCTGTGCTTAACCCCTTGGGCCACCAGGGAGGCCCCTCCAAAGAAAGTTTTGACCTGAGGTTGTCCAGTCAATGTGGATATGCCAACCACTTAATTGAAAATTGCTTAGACTTTCGAAATCCTTGTTTTATTTTCTTCTCTTGGAATAGACTTGCTCTCAGTCCTAAGAGAAATGTGCAAAAGTGCTCTCAAGTACCATTAGCTCAGATTAGTGACTGTCCTCTACTGTCCCTTCCCCTACTGTCTTCTCTCCTCCCTCCATGCTCTGCTTTCACCTCTCCGAGTCTACTACCATTCTGTAAAATAATTTTAATTACACATTGATAGAAGTTTGTTGTGAGATAAGGAATTTGAAAGAGATGGCAACAACTCACCCACTTGGTGAAGAAATGGCTATTTTGAGAAATAGTTTCATGTGTCCACTTTTCAATCCCTCCCTCCCTTTCTTGACTTTTAGTTTTTGAAAAATGAGATTGACATGAGACCAATTTTCTAGCCTCCTTTTTCCCAGTTAATAGATTGTAGAACGTTTCCTATGTCCCTGAGTGCTTTTCCACAGCATGTTTTGATGACTGTTCAGTGTCCCTCACAGGGACGAAGCTATAATTTATTAAGCCAGTCCTGTATGGTCGAGTCTTAAGGTAATCCCCCCCACCCTTTGTATTGCTATAAATATTGCTCTAAGGGATGTCCTCAAACAAAATAAATCTTTGTACAAACTTGGCTTTTTCTTAGAATAAATTCCTGGAGGTGGGGCTGTGAGTCATAAAGTAGGAAGGTTTCTCGCTCTTGGAGTTATCAGTTCTGGGAACTGGCGGCATTGCCCGCCTCCATGCCAGGGGGTCCCACTGAGTCCCTGAGCTTTCACAGGCCTCCCTGCTGCCCTTCTCCTTTGCTACTGGCCTAAATCCTGAAGATGCCCTTCTCTTCTTTGGGGAAGCCATGGCAGGGATCAGCCCGATCTGTAAACCCACATTCCCACTCGCTCTGACCTGGGGTTAGCAAAATCTGCTGGAAAAATCGTAGCCATGCCAAGTCCAGGCTAGCGTTGCCATGGCGACAGACAGCGACAACCCCTGATCCACCTTCTACCCCAAATCCTCAGAAGCTCTCAGGATTCAGAAGACAGGAGGGAAAGGCTGCTTTATGGACTGGGTCGATCTGATCCAATTCCGCCCAACTGAGGGTCCCACATGGGCAAAGGGACGGCCAGCAAGGGTGCGCATGGAGCTCATAAAAACACCACAGCTCTCTTCCTCTTTTTTATTGCCTTCTTCTCTCTTTCTTCTTTTTATTTTTTTGTGGCTTCTCCCCTGCTTTCAATATATCCTAAGTAATCCAAGATTTCCAAAAATCAATCTAAATGTGTGCCCAGGGAGCTGACAAAGAGAGGCTTTTAAAGAACAGCAACCAGATAAAAAAGACTCTTCTAGGACAACCAAGGAAGTGGGATTTTGGCCTAAGTATCAGAGGATAAACACACATACCCACATGCACGCACACACGCACACACGCGTACGCATGCACACACATGCACACACACTATTCTGTTAGAATAATGTCCTGTGGTTACAGAGAAGCTTGGCCATAATGTTCAGAGCTGCACACTGCAGTGCTGCAGATAGAATCACCCATCTTGGATTATTTTCAGTTTAGCAAAGAAAGAGAAGATAGACAAGGTCCATGTCACAATAGGGCCAAATTTTATTAACCCCGAGCTTCAATCGTAAGTTCAAAAATTGTATTATTCCCTGTAGTTGGAGTATATTTAAAAATTTTCCTATCAAAAATTTTAGTAGAACAGTGTGATGTGCTGCTCTGATTATTTCCAACAGAGCGTTGACATGGTCACGACAGGAAAACATCAGCATCTTTACATTCATTCTGTGACTTAACCTTTTCTTGGGAATTACCTGTGGAGTCGCATCTCCACTGTTCCGGGGCTCAGGGCCTAAAGAGCTGCATGGAGTCCTGGTTCCAAAGTCTCAGGAGAGGCCTCTCCCTCCCTCAATACCACCCAGGGGGACAAGAGCCCAGGTGCCCCCGACCTCCCCCCCAGGGAGGCGCCAGGGGATCAACTCTCTGGAGATCCTCGGCCTGAGCGTCCCAAACACCTGTGGAATCTAACACTCAAAAATGTATTATTCACACAGAGAGAATTTTTACTGCAGTCCACACACAGGGATCTGAAAAGTCAGGCCCCTCGCTGGAGCCCTCCTTTCTCCCTGGTTGCTAGGCAGCCCCCTGCTTGGGAGTATAATATTTACTCTATTTATTTTATTTGCTCATGTATTTGAAGAGTCTGGGCAGTATCTAGGACGCTGGGAAGCTGGGAAGCTGCTGGGGGGGGCGGGGTGGTCAGATGCTCTAGGGAACGGTTTGGGGGGCATTGCATCTTGGTACTAGGCTCTTCCCACCCAAGGTCAAGGTCCTGGATTGGTGCAGCAAGTGTGGGGTTCCTGTGGGAGTTTGACAATGTTCAGTGGGCCAAAATGATTCACTGTTGTCTTTGCAAAATAAGTGCTTTAAAATAAGTAGTTATAAGAGATTCAAATAGTATTACCAGAGTCTGCTCATCCGCAGCCCCTTCCCGGTGTATCTACCCCACTCAATGTGGCAGGGCCCTGCCTCAGAGCCCACAGTTCCTCCAGAGTAAGCCTAACAGGCCTACAGAGTAAGGTGCACGGTTATAGCACAGAGAAGCCCTGCTTCTGGTCCTCAAGAAGCTTATGAAGTTGGGGTCAGGACGGCCTGTAAGGGGTCTCTAAGGAGAGCTCTAAAGGATTTCAAATTATAGGTCAGAATCATATTTAACTACATAGATGTAAGCAAAGAGGCAACGTTTGCTTTCTCAACTTACAACACTTTGATACCAAATACGTGGGACTTCTCCCCAGACCACAGGGTCTCTGACCCTGTGGACGCCCCCTCCCCTTAGCATCACAAAGCTCAATTCTGGCACCAGGGACCTGAGTCAGCACAGATCTCACAGGTGAGGGGCCCTGACCCACAAGACTGCCCCCACTTTTGATGTCAGTTAAGCATCCCAGGTTGTCACCTAAATGGGGTTCCTATCACCCCCTCCTCAGGTTCGGTAATTTGCTATAACAACTCACAGAACTCAGGGAAACACATTATTAGAAAGGACACAACTAAGGATACAGATGAGTAGCCAAAAGAAGATAGACATGGCACAAGATTCAGAAGCTTCCAAGAACAGGAGCTCTGTGCCCATGGAGCTGGGGTGTGCCACCCTCCCCACACTTAGAAGTGATCACCAGCCCCGAAGCTCTCCAAACCTCAGAGTTTAAGTTTTTTTATGCAAGCCTCATTGCATGGACATGAGTATTTATTAACTCTATGTATTTATTCATTCGTTCGTTCATTCATTCATTAAGCTCCTCTCCTCATGCTGAAGGGAGGAAGGGCCCGAAAGTCACAAACATCTCAACACGGTTTGGTCATTTTGCTGATCAGCTCCCAACCTGAAGTTACCTAGGAGCCTACCAAAAGCAGCCTTATTAGAACAAAAAATGTTCCTATTACTCCTATTATTTAGGAAATAACAAGGGTTTTAGGAACTCTGTGTCAGGAACTGGGAGCAGAGATCAAACATATTTCCTACGATGTCACAAGAGGAAGCAAGTAGCTAGGGCAGGGAAGGCATGGGAAGTTCCAGGTAACATCTGAGCTATACTCCAAAGGATGGGGAAGGGTGAGGTCCTGGAGAAAGACTTTCCTGGCAGGGGGGAAAGGGAGGGAGGAGAAGCTGAGCCTTCTATCTGTCTATAGGCACGGTGATTGTGTCCTTTAGAAACATTTTGGATGGAAATAATAGGGTTAGACAAATAGACAAACAGAGAATTTGTCCATTCATGTAATTTCTAAAAAGTTTAGGGGATCCTGAACTTTGAGTTTAATAAACTGAGTTTGTGATTGGCTTGATCCAGGAGCTCATACAATGTCAAACAATCTCTTCAATCTCTTCATTCCGGTCTTCTTCACGGTGACTTTATTCTTGAACTATACATGATAGAGCAAGACTGTGGCCAGAAGCTCCAGGGTACAAAGTCTTTCAAGTCGTAGGCTGTGAAAGGAGAGAACACAGCTCATCCTCTCAGCTTCTGAAGAGGAAGGATTTACTCACATAAGACAGACTGGGATGACGAGCCAATTCCTGAAGCAATCACTGTCACCAAAGATTGAAATGATGTTCATTTGCCAGACTGAGTCACAAGCTCAGCAAGAAGGGGGGAAGTTGTCATTCAAAGGAGAATGTAAGGTTCTATTACAGGAAGAGGGCTGCATTGGCACCCAAAAACTCTATAATAGATCCAGGCCTCCATGGAGACCAAACATAATGAGAACTTTGTCCTGCATGCAGGAGCCTGTTCAGGAGCAAAAGTCTACAATAAAGAGATTAAGTTGAGAAGACTCTTCACTCAACCCCAGGGAGCCTATTGTGCCCAAGAGTTCTGGGAAGGTGACTTAGGAGCGCCGCACCTACTTCAGTTAGGGGTTCCCAGAACCTTCTGAGGAGAAGCTGGTTGCCTCCTGCCCAAATCCCAGCCTGGGGGTTGAGATGACTGACTTGTTCAGGCTTCTGAAGGTGATTAGTCATCCAGAGAGAGAACTAGGACACAAGAACCCAGGAAATTGCTTATTCTGTTTTTGGCCTGCTGTCTGGGTGGGCTGAGGAGTGAAGAGAGCCCCTGTCATTGGCCCTGGAGAGGCAGCTACACTCTGGACACAAAGGCCATGGGCAGGAGGTTGACATGCCCCAGAAGCCAGCTGAAAAGGCAACCCCTTGAGGTGCCACTTGGGGACATTGGGGAAGTGCAAGTGAAAACCAGTGAGAGGCCACTTCCACACTTGGGCCACTTCCACACTGTCTGCCTCCAGTCAGAGACAGACAAATGCCAGTATGGAAAAGATGTGGAAGAGTCAGAACAGTCATACACTGCTGGTGGGATGGTGAAATGGTTCAGTGACTTTGGAAAACAGCTTAGCAGTTCCTCAAGTTAAACATAAAGTATCATATGACCCTGCAATTCTACACCTTAGTACATATACAAGGAACTGAAAATCTATGTCCACACATGGACTTGCATATGCACGATGGAATATTACTCAGCGATAAAAAGAGAAGTACTGCCAGTTACAGCAACACAGATGGATCTAGAAGGTGTTAGGTCTAGTGAAATAAGTGGAGAAAGGCAGATGGAGAAAGACAAACACTCTATGATTTCACACATATGTGAGAAACCAAAGGAACTAAATAAAACAAAAACAAATACTTAGACTATAAGACCAATGAACAGTTTCCAAAGGGAGTCAAAGCTTCCCACGGGGGAAGGGAGATGGAGAAATCTAGTGAAAGAGGTCAATTGTGTAGAGAAGAGAGAAGTGGACCTTAGTGCTGAACTCGATGTAGTAGATATCGATGTCTTAAATTTTCCCAAACATGGAGACCCTGCACTAAATTTTTTGGCTTGCTTTCTTCCTTCCTTTTTTTAATGGGAGTATTTACATCCAGCAAAATTCCAGATCTTTAGTGTACAGTTGATGAGTATTGACAAATGTATAAACAATGTATCACATAGCCCAGTCAAATTAGAGAGTATCTCCATCACCCCAGAAAGTTCTTTTGGATCCATTTTCAATCAAACCACCCCATTCCACGGGCATTTCTTATGCCACCATATAATCAAGTGTGGTGTGTGTGTGTGGGGAGGCAGTCCCTGTACCTTCACTGGATTTATCACCCACTCTGAAGAGTGCGTGTCTCCCAAAGCCTCCACTTCAAGCTCATCTGGTTTCCCAAGGGGATGTCACTGACATAATGGACAGATGTGATGTTCTGTGCAGTAGCTGGAGAGCTCAGGTCCCGGCAGAATACCTTCTACCTTCTAAGTGGGGGAGCGTGGGCTGGGATAACCCTGGGCCAGCCAGCAATGTGAATGACTGTGTATCTCATGTGAATACAAATAGCTTTTCTGCTTCTTTTTGACAGGGATGGGAAAGAACACATTCTCCAGATCCATGGCTTCATGGCTAGTGGAGATGCCACGTCTGCGGCCCCAGCTGCCATCAGGGTGAGGACTCTGCTGATTGGCCTTAATCCTTCAGGATCTGTCGGGTTTATAGGCACCAAACCATAGTTGGTGAATGGCATGAGAATAGGGTGGGTCCAGCATCACTGCGTTCTGTAGGGTCTTCTGGTCCCTACAGCACCCCCTGAGATGAGCGTTGACTTGGGTTTACTGACTCATCAATGGCCAGGGGAGGGAAAGGAGATTTTGGACACTTCTACTTGGCCTTCGTCACTCTGATAACCATAATCCTTACTTTTCCTCCAAGGGGGGAGGCATAGGGAGAGAACGGCTTCTGTCAACTTTTTAAAGATTGCTGCAGAGATTGCATTTTGCATCTTTAACATAACATACACAGAGTTAGTCTTTTAAGGCTTTAGCATTGTACTTGCCTGTGCCCCATCTTTTGTGCTGTGACAAAATACGTGTGTTTCACTGCTGTGCGCTCTAGACCCTCTCGCACACTGCAGTCATCCTCTCTTTTAATTCACGAATCACCTTTGGAATAAATGAGATACTGGCCCAAGTAGCCTCCGTGTGACTGACTTATCTACACTTCCCGGTGATGTTCATTTCTTGTCAGACCTGCTTTTCTGATTTGGTCAGTATTTGAGCTAAGAAGGGGCTAAGCTGCCATTCCAGAGGCTTAAACTCTGCTTTCCAGCTTCCCGTCCATTGCACCTGTTCAACAAAATTTGGGGCCAGATGCAGTAGAGGTGGGAGAATTATTGCTAAGGGACTGGTTTGAGGTGCATCCATATTCCTTCCATCCGACCAGCTCGCACGGCCGTCTCAGGCTCAGCTGAGTTCTCCTAGTCCCTGCAAAGTCCCCCCAATCTGGCAGCCCTCCCTCATCTTCTCAGAGCAGGACGCCTTCATATCAGGGAGCTGCTCCCCCAGGAAGAGCTGGCTTCCCCTTAGACTGCAGTTCCCGCAGGGATCCATGCATCCCACGGCTTGTAAGACCTGATAGAAAAGTGCAATTTTATGTTGCCCAGGTTTGTGTTGTTGTCACCCCAAGAACAAAGGTCTTTCCCATCTGCCTACAACCTCTCTGGAAGCAGAAGCTCCCTGGTTTGCTTGCTCCCTTCTCATTTCTCCTTGGTCAGTGGGCTGTGGGTGTAGCGGAGGAGGGAGGTGCTCCATGAGGGGCTGGGGTGAGTGATCACAGCCCAGGCTGTCCAAGGTGCTGCTCCTACTCAGGACTGTCACCGTCCCTCTCTCATCTCAGGGGAGACACTGGGAGCACAGACAATAAGAGGGGACGTGGAGACACCTGCATGTCACCTCTAGATGCCTCTGCAAAAGGAGGCGTTTCAGCGGCTCAACTTTGGTGCAGAATGAATCAGTTGTAGTTTAAGATTCTTGCTCAGCTTTGGCCTGAACAAAAGGAAGAGGGTGGCTCTCTGTGGTATCTGAGTTCCGGTAAGGGAGAAACCCCAGCCTGCCCCCTCCCTCATTAGCTAGTGATGATAGTGTACACACAGGGCACTGCCTCTTTATTTGTTAGAAATAGGATGGTGGCTAATTTGATCTGAATGCTGCAGGCTGGAAGCATGCTTCGTGATTCTTAATCCAATTAGCGTTGGAGATACTTCTGATGCTTAGGGTATCTGGTTTCTACTCAGGGTCTGTGTCCTAGGCCCCAGTGACTCAAGTTTCAAGAAGCAAGAAGTTGGGCCGGATAGTCAATAAAAAAGGGTCTGTTTATATCGTGGCTTTGTTTTTTTGTCATTAAATCCAAGCGCAGGGAGCATAGGTCTTGCTTTCAGCTCAGATTTCTGTAAGCAGTACAAAACCCACAATCTCCACTTAAAAGTTCTCCACACAAATCAGCATTATTTCTCAACAGGGCTTCCAAACATCCTCCTTGAAGGTAAACAAACACTGCCACCATGACTCCCAGGCTGGGGAACATTCTGGAAGTTGAGGTCCAGAGGTCAAGGGTCATTAAGCCAGTGGGGCAACTCTTAACGGGAACTGTGTTTCACAGGCTGACGACCTTCGGTGCCCGATGTCCCCCATCAGACCTCAAAGTCAGTCCGAACCATGCTCCGGGTGAGTGGCTGCAGGTGAGAGGCTGCAGGTGAGAGGCTCCAGGTGAGTGGCTTTGGCTCAGAGGAAATGGTGCCCCCGTGGGCTTCAGGTGGACTTTGCAGGCGCCCTATCCATTTAACACGTGAGATGACTTGAGAGAATGTGTGTGCAGGAACACCACGGGGCCACTTTCCCACTTAGGGTTCTTTCTAATCAGTCAAACTCCTCACCACTCTCAAGGTAATTTCATGATGAGAAACGTTCTTCTGTCCTTGGCTGCTGTCGAGAAAAGTCACACGAAACCACCTTATACATTACACCTGCTGCCCCCGCGAGAATCCGGCCTGAGATTCAATTTGTAGGTGACAGGAAAGTGAAAAGAAAAGCGAGAGACGTGAGAATGATACAGAGGACAACCGTGGTGGCGCTCCTGCGCCTGAGGACGTGTCTTCGGGCTGGGATCCTTGCTTAGATCGGGGAATAGTGTTTGCAACAAAACGCCTTTCACCTCGTTCCGACGGGAACGTGGCTAAAGAGTGTGGGTGTGAGTTCCCGGGATGGAATTTAATGTCTGTGCTGCTGAGACTCTCCAGCGGCCAGAGAAGAACGAGAAGATGAATCTTACGTATTTTCAGCAGGAAAAAATAAAGAGCAGAAAACCTCGGGACATCACTGCCCGTGATACCCTCTATGAGGACTCTGGCTCTGTCCAATTAATTGTGAAAACATAGATGAGCCCAACTAAAACCCCGTACAGAGATGAAAAACAAATACTGTCCCATCAGCACGGCCTTGCGGAGAGTGGGAGAAACATGCCTCTGTCAAGAATGTAGAAAACAGGGAGAGGCCTTGAAATAACATTTCTTTCTTTCTTTCTTCATCTTCTTCTTCTTTTTTTTTTTTTTTGGTTCACTCTAGAAAAATCAAAAGCACATTGAGCCAATTTTGGATCAGGGCTTGTGGCAAGGGCGGGGGTCTTGACAAGATTGTATCTCCTTGGCGCTTCTGAGAGAGGATTAGTCCATTGAATCTGTGGTTTCGAGATTTAGCTGGTGCTTCTGGCAGGGCTGCTGGGCAGACGAGGTTCTTGGGTCCATTTTCCTGCTGGGTCCCCTGCCCAGTTTTCCAGAACGAGAGGGAGGAGCCCTTCAGTCTGGCAGCACCTGGCCTGTCCTGACAGCCTGAGGCCGTGAGACACGTTGATTTGAGCTGCACCGGGAAGTGAGGCATCAAGGCTACCAAGCACACAGGTGCTGTTGGGGCGCCTTCAGCGCCCAGCTGCGACAGCAGATCAGAAGGGGGACGGGAGGAATAAAACTCCCCCCTCTGAAATCATAGTCTCTAGTTTTAGAGAATGGGTGGAGGGCGGGAAATAGCTAAAATATTCAAGTATGTGAGGCAGAGGGACAGTGGGGAACTCACTGATTTCCCTCTTCCATGCCATTTTAAGGCTTAAAACTTTCATAAAGCTATCAAGCACTTCTAGTTACTTCTAGCAAGATCCCCTCCAGTGAGAGGTGTCTTTAAGGTGGTAGGAACTGGAGCAGGAAGGGAATTCCTCTAGCAACTCTCCTCCCTCCACGATGCTCTTGAGCACCACTACTTAAGAATCGTTACACTGAGTGTGGAACAGGGGGGTCTCGTTGACTCACAGGGCATTTATGACCCAAATAACTTCTCTCCTTAAGTAAAACTACTGTGCTTGGTTTATTTCTCTTAAAAAAAAAAAAATCCCAAGGCAGACAGACTCTGGGGACTATGGAGCCATCACACTCTGGCAGGGACCTGCTCTGCTCCTCCCTGAAGGCTCCCAGATTCATGTCGCAAGTCCATGATCAGGGTGGAGGCAACATCAACACCATCAACACACACATCTCAGCTGGACGACTGTCCAGCCTCTGAACGGCACAGTGACCTCGTGAAAACCAGAGGGCGTGGACCAGGTCTTCATTCCCTCAACCACAGGGGATAAGCTGGGACAAAGACTCAGAAATCTCACCTTTCCTTCCTCCCAAGTCCACTGGCCTTGGAGGTGATGAAAATTCTTTTTTTCTTCAACGGTTAAGACTTTGGTACACTTTGATTGCTCTTTGGAAGGCCAAGTCAAAGCTCATGATTCTGGGGGGTAAATGTACGATGCTCTAAGGACATGAGCAGCCAATGAGCACCCAAATTCTTTTTTTATTTATGTATATTTTACATCATTTTTTTTTTAAAGATTTATTCATGCATACAAGAGCTGGGGTACAGGCCAGAGGTATGGGCGGTGAGAGGATTCACCAGAGACAGAGTGGGGAACAGAACAGGCAGACTGACTGAAATACACTGCTGAGGGGAGCAGCAGGCATGGCAGGAGAGGTCTGCTGCGCCATGTGGGTATCTCCCTGGCCGGGGATTGAACTCGTTCTGCAGAGGCTGCGAATAGCTGCATAGTGCGGTGCTTAACCCCTTGCGCCACCAGGGAGGCCCTATTTTACATCATTCTTCATTTTTGTGAAATGTGTGCTTTCTCCTCTCAGGTGTAGTCCCCATAAAATTCCCACCAGCAATTGTGTAAGTTTGGGACATGAGAAAATTATATTCCTGCTGCTGGTCTGTAATTTTCACCTGTCTTATGGTCTTTCCTTAGAGGTGAGCGACTATCTTGCCCAAATAATCCAACTATCTTAATGTCCAAAAAAAAAAAAAAAAAAAAAAACCATGGGAGAGTGAAACAGGGAAAATAGAATGCACACTAGGAAAAGATTGTGCTTCCAGATGTTTCCTTCTAGAAATCAGGTGTCCTGCACGTGGTCACTTCAGACCCTGGCCTCTGCGGAAGAAGCAGGATGGAAAAATGGTCTCCCACTTAGCTCTTCCAGACAGGATTCCCCTGGGGCATGTGGTAGCGTTTTAGGAAGAAACAGGCATTCCTTGCTTCCTCCTCCTTTATTCCCTTCTCCCCTACATCCTCTGCTTTACTCCAAAAACTGTAGCTGCAGCACAATTTCTTTTTGAGGAGGCCATGCAGAAAATTTAGAAAGCATTGCAAGACCTTACATGCAGTTCCAGTGAAGCCATTACGTATCGCGTGACTTTGTGCAAAGATCCCTGGGACTCATTTTCCACATTTATGAAAGGAAAGGTGGAGCCACCTGAGTGGTGTCCAAGGTCTCATCCAGCTCCCACACCCCAGAGTTCTAACTCCTTATCTGTAAATGTTTGGCAAATTTCCCAAAGATGTATCCTATTTATTGCAACACCAGAACTTTCTGGAAAGGTTTAAAAAATTAAAAAAAAAAAAAAAAAAGGATACTGACTTCAAATTACCTAAAGCTACAAGTTTGGAGCAGTTTTTGGTATATTTCTTCCTGTCGATAATTTAAAATCTTTAGAGAAAAATTATCACTTAAAGTTAATTATTGAACTAGTTTAGCGTTAATTAAGAAAGAAACATGTTGGCACTAAGTACTTGCTAATTCCAAGAAGGCTGAGGCTTTAAATATTTAACTTGTAAATATTGTGATCCAGACAAACACGACTTATGAACAAGGAAGTTCAGGAGATTAAAATCCAGGAACCCCAGGCTGTAATGGGTCACGTTATAGATTGTGCAACCTCACCAGTACAGAGTCATTGTTTGGGGCAAAAGACTCCAGTTAAGGACACACGGCTTTGAGTTGTGCCAGCTGCTTCTTCAGAGCATCCTCCATCATTTTCCCCCTTCCTTTGTGTTTTTAAAATTCTGTTTCTCTTTGAAAAGGCTACCCCCAACACCAACACATTCTTTGCTCTGTGTTCAGCTGCATCTACAGCCTTGATAAAGGGCCTGCATCTGCGTATGACATCAATCTCAGATCCGGGGCAACTGAAAGTTATCCTTGCCTATCATCAAGTTATTGCTTCTCAGCTCCAAATTCACCCTTCATTGCTGTTCTGTGAAAGTAGAAAGAGCCTTTTAAAAATGGTTCCTTCTGCAGCTAGCATACTGTCGGGCTTTGTCCACGGAGGGTGCTGGAGAGATGTCGCAGGACAGTGTTTGTTTTCCATTTGGTTCTGGTTCCTGTTCCTCACTGTCTTCTCCAGTCCCAGGTTTCCATGGTACCTGTGGCTTCCCCAGCAACTTGTCCCTACAGTGCACCTGGTCAGCACCAGCGAGTAACCAGTAGCTTCTGCCAGTATCCCCTGAATGATTTTGTAATATGGTTAAGGTCAGTAGCATCTCAACTAATGTTGGGTGGCTAGTTTGGGGATAAGCTCTTTTTCATCTGGCATTACTGTGTATTAGTTTGCTAGGGCTGCTGTAATGACACGGAGGGTGTGGCTTAAATGACAGAAACTTCTTTCTCACGGGTTGGGAGTCTGGCAGTCCAAGATCAGGCTGACTTCTTCTTGAAAAAGGGACTGTGTCTGAGTTATCTTGGCTTGTCGATGGCTATATTCCCACTGCATCCTCATAGGCCTTTCCCGTGAAGGCAGCCCTGCTGTCTCATCCTGGGCCCAAATTCCTTCTCCTTCTAAGAACATCACTCAGGTTGAACTACAGCCTCATATTTGCTTGACCCCCTCACCAAGGGACCTGTCTCCAAAGAGTCAAACTCTGAATGCTGGGGCTTGGGCTTCAGCTTGTGTATTTGGGAGGGGACATAATTCTTTGCTATTTTGCTTTCTTTTTTCCTGTCTTTGGTCTTGCATATCATCGAGTAGCAGCTGTTCATGACAGATTATTGGACTTGGCTTTGGAAGACCTGGTTGGGGCTCAAGTTTCAGCTACTTAGCAGCTCAGCAAGTGATTTAACCTTTTGGGTCTCAGTTTTCCCATAAGCTAAATGGGCTTCAAGGGGCATCATGGGGATTTGATGGGATCATGCAAGTGCTTTAGAACCTACTAAGACTTTATTTAAAATGGGGTATCCCTTCTTACGGATATGAACTCACACATTTTAATAAACTCTCCCATTACATTCCATACTTCATGCTATGGAAAGGCCACTGACAACCTATTAACTGGTGTGAAGTGTCAGTGGCTTGTGTAACCAGAAGATCTCTTTAGTTTATAAGGCACAGGAAAAATGTCTCCACCCTACAACTGTCTCTGCACATACCAGGTGATCTTAACCAAACCAAAATTTTGAATTAATTGTGACATTATATCTTTTGCTTCCCCATTCTCTGCAAAAGGAATAAGCAGTGTGTTTATAGCCTCATCAACTTATTGGTCTTACCCTTCATTTTGGGAAAAGATAGAAATAACATGGTCTCCAGAATAACAGCGGCACAAATGTTGGCAATGACAATATCCACTAATAGAGGGGTAGGAAAGAAACTATAACCTTGTTGCCATTCATCAATTCCACCTCATTTCCCCCATATCAGTAAATCGAGGCATGCAGTCAGCTTGCCCAGGGGGTAACTGAGGCACCATGCATCACCATCTCGTTCTGGCCCCCAAGGGAAAAGAAACTCACTTGCTGAGGAGCTTGGCATACAGATAAGAAAACGGAGACTCCAGCGGGTAAATAACTTGCCCAGAGTTGATCAGAGAGCAGAACTCAGACCAGCCTGGCTCTGCCTCAGCGTGTCTTATCACCTTGTGTCTTATCACCTCCTCTGTAGCCGAATTTATTCACAATGGCCTCAATTTAATTGTGCTGTTAGCACGATAATTGTCATTGAATGGGAAGCAATTAGCAGTTGCATCTAATAGAGCTTCAATTAATAAAATTCTCCGGTGATTAGTTACTTAAGAGTTCTCAAGCTATATCACGGATAATAAGAGTTAAGTGCTGGATCCAAAAATAAGTGTTGTTGGCAAATGTTCAACCATATGCTGTAGCAGCACCAATTGGCTGTTTGCCCCTTGTGCATTTATAATCATTATCTACAACGATATTTGTTCTGCTGCCTTTTCAGTTTCCCCTGTGCCATCTGTGTGTGCATTGACTTTATCTATAGAACAAGTTATGTTCATGTATTTATCTTGTAAAGGAAAGTGCGCTGATGATAACTATTTGTTTTCATTCTCAATTTTTGTATCAGATCCAGCAGCTGACATATAGCATTTTAAGAAAAAATTATTTAGACTCTGAGTTTGTGCTAGATCTGTAAGAGACTTGAAGCTCAGCCCTCCATTAGCCCCACTTTGAAATCTTGTTGGAACAATCTGGAAGGTTGATCATATTTTGAAAGGAAAACAGGGAAAAAATCAAGTTCAACTTTACAGCAATTCAATAGACAAGTTGTGAGGCTGGAGGAAGAAATGAATGAGACCGTGGCTTTAATAACAGGAGGGAGGAAATGACGCACGTGAAGGAGGACCATTTGGGGGAACCACCCTCCCTGGAGGTGTCGCCTATAGAACTTAACAGCAGGGCTTTACAGTTCGATTAGTATATAAGGGGCACCCTCTCCCCCTTGCTGGACATGTTCCTTGAGATGGGGAATAGTTTAACTCCCGTTCTTCATCTTGTCTCAACTGCCTTATGGAGCACCACTGCCTCTTCCTGGACTGTCTCAGTGGCTCCTGGAAGAGCTCCCTGCCTCCAGGCTTCCCAGCAGCACCTTCTGTTCCAGTCCTGGAACTCCCCCATCTGATGTCAGGTTGCTCCCCAGACACCATCCAAACTCCATTGCCAATGTGGAAGATCTTGCCAGACTTGGCCCAAACCAAATACTCCATCAGCCATGTATCCTGCCATCTCCCCTCGCTCCTGACGCCACCCCCCGCTGCTCTCCCAAGGTGAAAAACAGGGCGATGACATAGCAAGGATGGTGGGGTGGGGTGGGGTGGCCAGAGAAAGGGACATTTTCAAGGAGGTGACATTTTGGACCTGACCCTATGGGGAAGCGGGAGAGGACATAAACGCAGAGAAGGCCACAACCGAAGGTCAGGTGTGAAGAGAGACTTGACCTTTGATAGGGGCTTATGGGAAGGAAGGAGGGAGACCTGTGTGCTGGGGGCTTGGTAAAGATGGGGGCCCTTCAGATTAGGCAGATCCTGGGGTAGCTTGCAAAGAGGCCTCTGAAAGTGTTGAAGTGGAGCAGTCAGAAGTCATGACCTACATTTTGGAAAGATCCTCCTGTGCTGAGCAGAGTGGACCAGAGTGGGGCCTCCAGCTCCAGCCGCCAAGGCCACCTCTCCGAGTGACCTGTGTTTAGAGTTGGGGTCATTGCGCCTCCATACATCGTATCTTCCTTTGGGTCTGGGTTTAGAAGTGTCCGTGGGGTGGGCAGGTGCCAAGATACTGCTTCAGAATCTCCATGCAGTCGGAGTGACTTCGTGAAGCCGCAGCGACACTAACACTTGCACTCCACAAGGAAGAAGCACCAGGCCCTGCCAGGGGCCAGGCATTGAGGACACGGAGCTTAACAAGGCGGAGTCCTCAGGGATGGGGTGGCCTAGGCCAGCATCACCTGAAGCCATCAATGGGAGACTCTGAGCCAATCACATGGTCTAACGCTTGATGACATCATCACCTTGCACGTTTACATGGACTTATCATCTGCGGGGACCACCAGCAATGTTCGCGCAGGAAAGTCACATAATTTCCCCCCATTTTATCTATTCTGTTGGTTTTTCCTTCCTCACGCTTGGACTCCAGGCCTCCCTCTCAATGGTTCTGACGACATTTCTGAGACTGTTGGTGGATTTGCATGTTGGCTGCAAACAGTTCAAGGATCACTTCATTTAAAAAAGGGGTGCTGCTTAACTGGGTCCAGGAGTGGGGTTCATTCTGGCATCTGCACAGTAGTTTGGTAGGTTTCTTCCCAGTTTAAGCTGAAACTACAGTTAGGAAGTCACCAGCTTCAGTCTATTTTTTTTAAAGAAAGACTGTGCTTAGGTTTGGGGCTAGATCTGAGATTTGCAAGGACTTTGGAAATTCTGAGGTATGTGCCCCACAGTTATAAAATTATATCTTAGACAAGTAGCCCATTTTTGAGGAGAACACTTAGCTTTCTATTCCCAACCACATTTGTTGCATTTGGATCCAGCAAGGAAAATTAAAATCTTGTGTTTGTCAGCAGTGAGGCCGGGGTGCTATGCCCCCAGTTTAAACATCCAAGAATCATCCAGTGGTTTGCTTTTATTGTTCATAAAGTCGGCAGAGACAAACCACCTGAGTAGTTCCAGATGTCGAATCAACAAGGCTGCACTTCATAGACCTACATGTAGAAAGTAAATTTATAAGCCCAAGCGAAGGCTGGCAGGACTGTGACGTAGCAGGGTAGAGAGACACTTTCGTGCTTAGATTAAACACAGAACATGGAGCCTTGCAGATGGCGGGTCTAGGTGACTTTTACCTTGATGATTAGGCCACTTGTGGCTTCAGGTTGTAATCCACTCCCCTCTGTGCTCTTTGTAAAGCAGAAATCACAGCCATTGGCTTGCCAACCACAGAGGACTGGACTGTGTTAAGATAGCAAGCCTCTCTTAAATTATAACAGAATCACTTGAGGGCAACATGCAAAGAAAAAATTCTCCACGTTGACTCAAATGCTGGAGAACATAGAGACATAAATGTGGCTCACGGTGATTAAAGTCTACTCCAGCTCATTGGTATGTTGGCAGAGAACCCTAACATTGTCCTAGGGCACCTTCTTCAAGCTGGCTGCAGAGGGGAAAGCTATAAGGTGGTAGGTAACGTGACTTGCATGGGCCTGGGGCCAGGAGCCTGGAATGTGTTGCCATAAATCTTGAAACTGCTGAAGGTGTCTATGTTCAAGTTTATCTGGCACAGCCCAAAAAGTGAAAGTTCTGATAGCCAGAACGCCTCCACGGCTATAATGCATCCCCTTACTGAGTGGTAAAGAATTTTTATGTCTGCTGGCAAGAATCCAAACACAGATTCAACTATCTCTGCTCAAGATAGTTCAGTGGAGGGACCCAAGTTTTCCAAGTGAGGTTCAGGCTCATAAATCTGGGGTTGGAATAAGAACATTGCTCTGTGTTCTAAATGTTACATGACCCCGGGCAGAAGACGGGAGAATCCGTGTCGTTCACACACGTTACCGCTTCCCCGTCAGTGAAGCAGCCGTGGGGGTTCACGAGCAGCCCCGTGCGCTTTACACAGTAGCTAAAGTCTAACATTTGTGGAGAGGCCGTTATGTGTCAAGCAGGGCGGTAAGAGGACTTCAGACATTATCTTGTTTAAGGCTCCCAGGTGTTAGGAAGGAGGTTCTCTTGACAGATGAGGGGCCCAAAGCACAGAGCAGTTAATCACATTGCCCAAGGTCACAGAGTCAGTGCTTCCCACTCAGACCCGCCCCGGGGGGCCCCTCACCGCCTGTCTCTTTTGACAGTGCTAGAACACTTTTTAAAAATCTTGAGCATTTTGAGCCATGAAAGACAGAAATGTGGCAAGAATAATGGAAGGTGTGCTTGAGCAGATTTCCTCCGAGCTTCCGAAATAAATACTGCCTGCACAGCAGGCCCACTGCTGGGGTAGCCTTGAACCTAACCTGGACGTCTCATTCCCACGCGTCTGCCTGATACTTTCAGTACACCAGCGAGGACCTTGAGCTGTGTGGACAGTGTGCTTTTGCCTGTTTGCATGAGTAAGTACATCATGCATGTGATATGACACAAGATTTCACTCAGTATATATATATATTTTTTTTTTTAAAGAGAAAGATTTTTTTTATAGAGGCATGTTTTATTTATTTATTTGTTTGTTTGTTTTGTTTATACAAGCCCTGGGTACAGTCAGAAGCATGGGAGGGTGAGAGAATTCACCAGAGCCAGAGCGGGGAGCAGAGCAGGCAGAAGGACCGAAGGACACTGCTGAGGGGAGCAGCGGGCGGCAGGAGAGGTCTGCGCGCCATGTGGGACCCTCCTCCGGTGGCCGGGGAGCAGCCAGGGATCGAACCGGCGCTGCAGAGGCTGTGGGCAGCTTCACAACCCAGCGCTCAACTGCTGCGCCACCGGGGAGGCCCTATTTTTAATTTTTATTTCTTTTTGTGCATGGAAGAACTAAGGTGTAGGCCAGAGGTGCAGGGGTTGAGGGGACCCACCAGAGACAGAGTGGGGAGCAAAACTGGAAGATCCACTGAAATACACTGTTAAGGGGAGCAGCGGGAAAGACAAGAGAGGCCTGCTACGCCCTGTGGGTTAACTCCCTGGCCAGGGATTGAACTCTGGCCATAATGGTGACAGCACTGAAACTTAACACCTAGCCCACCAGGGAGGTCTGGTTTCACTCAATATTATATGTGTGGGATTCACCCATGTTGAAGAGTGTGGCGGTAGTTCACTCACTCTCACAGAGTGTGTGTGTGCGCGTGTGCACACACGTGTACACACTGCTTATGTATCTGAGTGTGCGAGTGTGTATGTATCTGAGTGTGCAAGTGTGTGTGTATCTGTGTGTGCATGTGTATGAGTGCATCTATGTGTTTTGCATGCGTGTGTGTGTGTGTCTTGGCAGGAATGTCTAGAAAGTACTTCCAGGTGGCTGCAGCATTCCTGCTGTGCCAGGGGCATGAAGGTTGAGAAAGTAGTTGTATTTTGTCATGAGGTTTAAAACCTGAACCTTCAATTTATAAACCAACAAATTGAAAAACAATGACAAGGAACTGGAAGCAAAAACATGTCATTTGAGTTTTCGTTTTGAAGAGCCTGGAGGTTGGTTAATACAACTAGAAGCCAACTATTTCTACCTGAAATTACCTTTCCTGGCATCACAAAGCAACTTGGTGAGTAGGCTCATTCAGAAAGAGAGAGATCATTACTGTTTTGCTTTCCATAGAAAGCATTTCTAGAGCAATGGGATTGACTATGGGATGGGGGGTGGGTACATTGTAAAATGCTTTATTACTCAAAACTTGAGCAAACGGGTACAAATACATAGGACTCCGTTTAATAGTGACATTGCGCCATCAGTTTTCTGGATTTTATGTTGTGTGACCAGATGAGATGCTATTGGGAGAAGCAGGGCAAAGTAGTCCTGTACTATTTTAGAACTTCTAGCTTTGAATTATTTCAAAATAAACTGTTTTAAACGACCTGAAGCCGCTGTCTTTGTTCCTTGAGTCTTGAGGGAGGCAAACCTCCCCAATGAGCGCCCTATGGCAAGGCGCTTAGGATGAGTGTGGAGTGGGGCATCACTGAGCAGCTGGTCACTGTGCTGGAAGGTAAGACCAGAGCTCACGGAGGCATCTGACGTTTACGACAATGCTGCCGCAGGAGCAAGGGAGCCCGGCTCCCATGTGCTCTGCTCTCCGGCCTCCTCACCATGGCACTACTGACGTTTGGCAGTGGACACGCCTGTGCTGCAGAGGCTGACGTGTGCGTGGCAAGCTGTTAAAGATTTCCTACCACTGGACACTGAGAGCCTCCCAGCCCCCACCAGTCCTGACAACCAAAAATACCTGCAGACGCTGCCACACTGCCACACTGCCCCTGTCGAGAATTGCCTCCATACTTAGAAAACAAAGCTTTTTAAAGAAAATGAAACGTGCCGATGCGGTAGAGTGCAGGGACAGCACCTCACCCCGAATCCTTCCATAGGCCTCAAAGCACTAACTCCTTGAGCAGAGAGTTAGTTTTTTTTTGTTTTTTTTTTAACGTACCACTTCACCTATTCTTCGGTGTCTTGACCATAGACAGGGTATGGAAACTGAAATCTTTTCTACTTTTTAAAGACTCTGCAACAGATATTTCAGAAGCAAGAACGTACATATGGTCCCGAAAGAGCAGCGCGCAGACAACGTCGTCGGCAGCCTCAGTATCTCAGACAGTCTAATTTCACACGGGAAGGTAATTCGTTACATTCAAACATTCACAGGCTTTAGTTTATTTAAGCCTCTGGGGCTAACGCAGCACATTTCTAAATATTACAGGTTTTGTAAGGTGCATGACGAACAAGCAACTGCTGGTCGGCTGGAGAAGTGATAAAAATCAGCATGAGCTTCATCACGGCTGTCTTTGGGGTGTATATTTATGGGGTGACGTCAGCCCAGGATCCTGCCACTGGCTGAAGGTTCTGTTCTGTGTTCATCTGCAGAGGATTAGAAGCCCTCAACAGCATTGCTGGAG
The DNA here is from genome assembly GCF_964194135.1 of Talpa europaea. Classification (NCBI taxonomy): domain Eukaryota; kingdom Metazoa; phylum Chordata; class Mammalia; order Eulipotyphla; family Talpidae; genus Talpa; species Talpa europaea. The sequence goes on from NC_140077.1 coordinate 6,406,437, forward strand.
GAAAGGGGGCGGCTGCAGCGAGCAGGGCTGCCCCTCCCAGGCCGCTGCGCTCCCCCAGCAGCCGGCACTGAACAAAGAAATCCGTCTTTAGACCCACTCAAACCGCAGCAGCGGCTCCGTCTTCGGCCACATGAGCTATTTGAGTTATTAAGGCTGGCTCCAGTGTCAAGCAGCGTGTGTTGCCTTAATGTATTTATGTAACCCAGGACTCCACCGAGAAGGCAAGCCCACCTCAGCACGCGAAGGTCCCCGACAAAGGCAACATTCAGCCCGATGGCGGTCACCCGCGCATCAGGGCGCGGGGAGGGGGGAGGCTGCACAATGCTTGGCTTTATCCCCGCACCCCGTGAGGTGCTGTTCTCCAGGCCGACCCAGCCCAGGGCAGACTGAGGGGCTGGGGGCTCTAGCCCGGCTTCGAGGAGGCCCGAAGGGGGGCACGGATCTGGCCACCGCAGCCCTGTGTTTCCTCGTGGGGCCCAGTGTTGGCTGGAAGCAGCGTGGGGGCTGCTGCCACGTAGAAGAAAGACTCTAGAAGCCGATTCTCCATACTCTGGCCTGTAGCTTACATGGCCAGGTAGCCCTGCCCACCTGACCTGGTCGAGGCCCAGGTCTATCTCATCCGCACCTGGGGTGGGCGCTGGCCGAGGATGGAGACAGAGGCCCAGGAGCCTCTGTGTTCCAAGTTCTGTGACGATTCTGTGGATGAGGCACTCACAGGTCAGGCTCCTTCAAGCTGCTCCAATTCCATTCGTTTTTCTCTTGGTTGGCAGAGCCGGCCAGCAGGAGCCCGCGCCAGGCTTGGGGTGGAGGTAGAGGCTCTGCCATGGTGCAAGGTAACGTTGTGTTTCCACAGACCCCACGGAAACACCACCCCTGATGCCACTCTGTGGCCAGAACTCTCTGCCTTGCAAGCAAACCGACCTCAACAAAAAATAACTGTCACACGTTTGTGTGCCGGACACTGTCCTCGTCCTGCCGTGGCCAGCACACCCAACCCCCCTTTCTGGAAGAAAAGCTGTCACCACCCCAGCTTTAGAGGGGAAGAAACTGAGGCACAAAGAAGTGAGTCCACTTGGGTCCAAGCTGCACAGTTCCGCAGCGGCAGAGCTGGCATCTGCACCAACCCCTCTGGCACAAGCACCCGAGCTGCCCAGCACTGTCTGACACAGCAGCCAGGCAGGGGACTGGCTGAAGGGTGGGGGGCAAGTTTGGATGTGGGGGTGACCCGCAGCCACAAAGGAGGAGATTGGGGACTTCACCCCAGCGGACTCTTTCCTTCCCCACTTTCTTTTTGTCTCTTCCACTCTCCTCCGCGTCCTTTCCGTGGCTGGCCTCCGCCCTCTGCAGTGAGCAGGTCCAGAGCTGCATGAAACAGCTGCTTACAGCCCCCGCTGAGCCATCAGGGGAGTTGCTGCCTCCCGGGATTTATGTACAAATACAGGAAAGGCCTTTGGGGTGCCCTGCGGGCTGTCTGAGGAATGCTTAGGTTCCCCCATTGTCGGGCCCAGCCTGGGTCACCCAACGGCCTGTGGAGGGCGTGGTGCGAGCGGCCCTCCTTCCCACCCGTCCCTGTGGTCTCCGCAAGACTGTGCAGCCTTTCCATGAAGACTCTTCTTCCCAGCCCGCGGGTGGGGACTGGCCGTGGGACGGTCAACGTTGCAATGCTGGGGTCTGGCCACGGGATGGTCAACGTTGCAATGCTGGGGTCTGGCCGTGGAACAGTCAAAGTTGCAATGCTGGGGTCTGGTCACGGGACCGTCAACGTTGCAATGCTGGGGTCTGGCCCTGGGACAGTCAATGTTGGGACGCTGGGGTTTCAACAAGCACTGTGTACTTCTGCTTTCAGTCCTGGGGTTCAGGGGCTCTGAGAACATGCAGCACTAGCTTGCTGAAGGCCGAGAGACCTGTGGGGCAGCCTGGATGCCCCGGTGGCCCCTGCCATGGCCAGATGATCCCCACACTTGTGAGAGAACCCAGCCAAGATGGCGCAGGGATCCAGAGCAAATAGTCAACCTGAAGACCCAAGAGCTAAAGCAATGCCCTCAGGCTCTGCAATGCCCCTGGGGCTTGTTGCCCCCAGTATTTGGTGGGAAGGGAGGCGGCATGCTGCTGCTGCCCACCAGGCCCAGGGAGAGCAGGGGAGCTCTACAGGAAACGGGGCGCTCTACCAGGCCAAGGGCCCGGGACAGCCAACAATGCTGCAGCCTGTAGTCCCAACCTTTTTCCTGTTCTTTTGTTTCCTGTCCTCAAAGGATCTGTCGCACTTCATGGAGTCCCTTTGTGATAAATCATATAAATTTTCTTTTAGATTTAAAAGCCAACAGGGCCTCCCCAGTGGCGCAGCGGTTGAGCGCTGGGTTGCGAAGCTGCCCGCAGCCTCTGCAGAGCCAGTTCGATCCCCGGCCGCTCGCCGGCCACCGGAGGAGGGTCCCACATGGCGCGCAGACCTCTCCTGCCGCCCGCTGCTCCCCTCAGCAGTGTACTTCGGTCCTTCTGCCTGCTCTGCTCCCCGCTCTGGCTCTGGTGAATTCTCTCACCCTCCGGTGCTTCTGACTGTACCCAGTGCTTGTATAAATAAATAAATAAATCCTTAAAAAAAAAAAAAAATAAAAGCCAACAACTTTTATCATCTTAATTATTATTTTCCTTATAAACAATATGTATTTGTTAACTGATTATATTTTCTTTTTTATCTTGACCTCCAGGATGTTCAGGGTCAAAATGATGAACCAAACTTAGGAAATCTTTGTACCTGAAGGTTTGCATTTTGTTATACTAACTTCCTCCTTCTTTCATCTCACCTTGACATGATAATGGAATGCGCACTGATCAATAAGGTCCTAATGATAAAAGCTGGTGCAACCAGCTGCTTTTTGCAGGGAGGAGACCCGGTGGCAGGGGCCAGGAGTGGAGATTTGTTATTAATTTTATGCCCTCTTGTGATATTTTACAACTTTCTATTGTATCTGTAGGCAATCTAGTAAAAAAATAATCAGGAGGGGCCTCCCCTGGTGGCGAAGCGGTTGAGCGCTGGGCTGCGAGGCTGCCCGCAGCCTCTGCAGCGCCGGTTTGGGTGAGGGTCCCAGATGGCGCACAGACCTCTCCTGCCGCCCGCTGCTCCCCTCAGCAGTGTACCTCGGTCCTTCTGCCTGCTCTGCTCCCCGCTCTGGCTCTGGTGAATTCTCTCACCCTCCTGCGCTTCTGACTGTACCCAGTGCTTGTATAAATAAATCTTTAAAAAAATAAATAAATAAAATAAAATACCTCTCCAAAAAGCAATTAAAAAAAAAATAATCAGGAAAGGGGGAAGTGGGTCCTTATAGTCTGTTTACCTGAGAAATTAGCAGTTACTTCTTAACATGAGGAAAGAAAATGAATCTGACTCTACTAGCAATCCTCTATATGAAAGCCATTGTGCCATTTATTAAATTATATCTACTCAGTGATCTAAAAGAAATAATTAATATCCAGTCCTCTCCCCCAGAGCAAGACTATCATCCATGGGTCACAGCTTTATACACAGTACCCAGTGTTACACCAACCCCAGATCTGTCCCTTTCAGCCAGCGTTTACTGAGGAGCTCTCATCAGGTGGGTCTTCTGTCAGGAGCTGGATCCAAAAAATTTGTAAGACTGACTTTATTCTTAAGGTGGTCACATGGACAACGAATATGCTGTGATGAATTCTAGGGCCCTTGCGCTGTCAGTCATCCTGTATCTCCAGCATTTAGCCCACAGTAGACATAACCAGGATGCCTGTGGAATGAGTGAGTGAGTGAGTGAATGAGTGAATGACTGAGTAAGTGCCACACAGGGTGTGGAAAATGGAGACAACTCTTGGGAGGGAAGCAACTGAAGAGCAATAAATTGGGTCATGAAGAACCACCTAAATCCACAGCCTCATTACCGGGCCGCAAGCCTATCGCAGACGGTGTCTATGCAAAGTTACTCTCTAGGAACATGAACTATATTTAATGAGTCGGCCAGTGGATGACTTCATGGTTCTCTAGAAAGAGCATGAACTGAGGGGCCAGAAAGACCTGTGTTAAAATCCCAAATCCTCTATTTATCAACCAAATGACCCTGGGTCACTCAACCTGTCTACACTTCAGCCTCCTCATTGGTCCACTGGAAATCAGCACGCACACCTCACCGACACGCTTGTTGTGAAAGTTAGGGATCACTGATGCATTGTTCATGCACCAGAAAAACAGGGAGCAATTAGTGGGTACCTGGTACAGTGGGGGGTATGTACACACTTAGGCCCAGAGGCCAAACCCAATAAGTATTGATGCATGGAACCCCTGGGGATGATGTATTCTGTCTGGTAGCAGGTTAGCCCTTCTACCTCCAGTCAGGAGGAATTGGGATAGACTTATTGGACCCGTCACTCCTGTGAAATGAATGGAAGGAGGCTTGGCAAAGAAAATGAAGGTGAGAAAGAGAACCGCATTTCCGATCACTGAGTTCAGAGTTCCTCAGAGGGTTCTGTCTTTGGGTAGCAGATGCCACAGGGCCTTTGTGGGGGGGATCTTCTGTTCCTGGGGTGAGATGTGTGAATGACTTGTTAAGGGCAGTGGGACTCACCAGAGGAAACATCAAGGAAAGTGGAAGCAGGTCTGGAGGACCATTTGCTGCAGCCCCCAGTCCCCAGCTTTCAGTCCAGTCCAGTCCCAGTGCCCCAGCTTTCAGGCTCGCTGCTCTGTCCCCCTTTGCCTGGCCTTGGGCCTGGGAGGCTGTGAGCTCCCGCGGATCAAGCTGCTTGCTGGTCTCATGGAGAAAAGGGGCTGGAGAACCGCCCAAATAGGAAGGGAGGTGGGACGTGTTGGAGAAGAATTAAAAGGCAGCTGTCTGGAGGGAGAGCAGGAGGAGGCACAGGGGTTCCCACCTCAGCCCCGGCAAGGCCCACAAGTGGACATCCCAGAGCACGGCCGGCGAGTCCTTCCCTATGTTGTGAGTGGAGGCACAATGTCTGATTTCTCCTGAAGCTCCACCCAGATCCGAGGGCAGTTTTGGGGGGTTCCTGTGGACGCTGAGTGATGACGCGCTTGAAATGTCTGGGTGTGTGCGTCATGAGCTTCAGGAAGGTGAACTAGGCAGTGAGGGAGTGACAGCCAACATGGAGGGGAAGAGTCTGTGCCCATGCAGGGAGCTCTGGCTCCCTGGCTAGGCGGGTGCCAGGAGGCTCAGGGGCAGATGCCTCTGGCTGCTGACACGCTCCTCCCGTGGCCACAGATGAGGGACTTTTCACAGGGCAATGATGACAGCCTCATGCCCTGGCCTGATCTCTCTTCCCTCTGCCCCCCTTGTGTGAGTCAGCAGCCCCCACAATGCACCTCATCTCATCCTGTACCTTTCTACCGGGTGTTCCTTCTGCCTGAAACACTCTGCTCACTCCTTTGGGTTCTTCGAAGTTCAGATTGGGGTCCCCTCTTCCAGAAAGCCATCTCTGGACATCATTCCCCCGCCCCCCAACTCCCTGTCCCAGGCTGGCCCCCCGCATCCTGAGCACGAGAATCCTCATCACATTCACTTTCCTCGTCCTGCCTCTGCCTTGTTGCCTGCACTGTGCGCTTGGCCACAGCTCACGAGTCTTGTGTCGTCAAGTTCCCAGGGCCTGTGGGAACTGACACATAGTAGGGACTCCAAAAAATTACTGGTTGAATGAATGAACTAGACACTGGATGAATTAGAAAACTCAGCCACTGTGGGAACACTGTCATTTCTAATCAGTTCTTTTTCAAGGAGTTGAAAGTGTTCCTTTGAGGTGATAGTCCAGAGTCACCCTTCACCTCTTGCAGAGTAAATGAGGGAGCAGAGGGGGCCTCCCAGGTTGCTGAGCATGCGGGGGTGTGCGAATGTGCCCGAGTAAGTATAAAGCAGGGACAGGATGTAGCAGAGTCTGCAGAGTAATCTGTGACTTAATGAGATTTTCCCTGGAGGCCACATTTGCAAAGGCCAGCTCCAAATTCTGATACAGCCTCTTTGGAATGGTTCTAGAAAAGCATTTGTTTAAGCAGGAGAGAAGTTTACACAGAGACACAGGACTTCACAGACAGGAAGAGGCTTCTTTTCTTCTTCTTCCCCCATAGTTGAGGGATGGAAAACACAATCCATTTCTCTCGAAGATTTACAAACAGATGTGGCTTTCGCGGCACATGCAAAGCTCTGGTCCAGATCCAGCCTCTGCCTGGCTCACAGGGAGGAGCTTGTCCAAGGGGAGCCACCCGGCCCTGCCCCTTCCAAGGGCAGGGACCCAACCAGTTGTCTGCATGAGGTCATCACTTAACAATGGGCTTTAAAATTATTTGTTTTTATTAAGCTGGTTCCAAACTTGCATTAAAATGTGAAATACAAAGGGTTTTTTGCATCTCACACATTGACAAAGTACAAACGATGGTTTGAGGCTACAGGGCCCATCTTGTTCTGCTCCCCAGAGCCTTTCAGTCAAGAAAAGGGCCACGCAGAAGTGGGGCCCAGATGCTCCGAGGGAGGGAGAGAGAGATTTTATTGTTAGGTGGTTTTGCCAAGAACCCTGGGTGAGGACCCATGAAGGTTCTGGAAGGCTGCAGTGGGATGGTTATGCATTGAGAAGGCTGGGTTCCCTCAGAGGACCCATCACCTCAAGGATTAAGCTGGTCACACCACTGAGACCACTTGACTTAGAAAGCAGAGATAAAAATAGAATCAGGCTAAACTTTGCCAGGATCAAGGCGAAGAAAATGCCTTTTTTGTCCACTGTGGTTAATGGTAGGAAGAAATAAAGCATTTAGCATCAGCAGGTTTATTTTCAAAATTCCAGTTTCATCAATGGGACTTTGGGTAAGTTACCGAGCAACACAAAGTCTTGACTTCTTACTGTTTTAGGTGGTAATTATGCACCTACCTGCCTCAGGGTCTCTGAGGACTGGAGATAAGGCCCAGTGGCTGGCCCAGCAGAGAGACTGGAGAAACAGTGGCACTAGCAACTTTAACACAGTATTTTGCCTGGGAAATCTGGTGTGTATGTGTGTGTGTGCACATGCTCGTGTGTGCAAGCACACTTGTGTGTGAAATAGCCATATTTATTAGTCAGAAAAGCACAGTGAAATTTTAACCGGTGTTAGAAAGGGTAAGATTCTTGGGACAATTTTATTCTTCGTGGGAGCTAATGAGCCACCATATTAGTGTGTCTTGGCTTAACAAATGTTATTTGTTTAATACAGAAGATTAATGATGAAAAGAAATTATGATGCTAGTCATGTGGCATCCTCACAACGTTTTGGTAAGGACACATTTGTTTTATCTGAGAGATTGAAATATAATTATCTTTACCACGGTTTAAAAATTACATTATTTGTCACTGAGGTAATGTTGGATTACAACGCTATGTAAGATCTAGGGGCACGTGATAACACCTCCTCAGATGGAGGTCAGCACACCACTCCCACCACCAAAGCACCCATAATTCTCCACCATGGTCCCGTCCCCCTCAACCCTTCTCTTCCTGCCCCCACCCGCCCCCCTCACATCCCCCCACTGCCCGGCAGCCTTACCAGATTTCTGGAAAAACTCTCTCTCTTCAAATAACTGGGCAACTCACTACAAGTTCAGGAAATAAAAAAGGAGCAGGCAAGATAAAAATGATGACAGGACCAAGGTAATGAAATTCGTTTTATTAAGGAAACAACAAGGTGCATATGGCCTGTTCCAGTACCTTCTTCATTATGGGCTCGTGCCAGGACCGTATACTTTTTCATGTGTTGACTAAGGCAGGTCCAAAGGTCTCCCCATATTCATTGTCCAAGAAAACTGGAACATTTCAGTGTCAGATGGAAGAGCAGCCTGCTCAGGACGAGGCTGATTAGATCCATACTCCCTGAGGCCCCAGCTTCCCGAGGGAGTTCCATTCTGGGCCTTTCCTACCAGCGCATGAGCTGCACAATCAGTCTATCTTTTGGCACCTGAGAGATGCCTGAGGAGCAGGTGTATCTGCTTAATATCCAACCTGCTTTTATTGCCAATCCCAGTGACACACGTGGGTTCAACTGGCCATGATTTTAAAGGAGTCAGTTTGTCATTCTTCCAAGAATAGAGTTTCATAACAGCCATAAAATGAGAACTCTGTTTAGCTCAAGGATATTGAATGGAGGTGAAGAGCTCCAGCTGTGAAACTAAGAGCGATAAACTTTTCAACAAATTGGCAAGAGTATTGTTATACCAGTCTTTTGTCTTCTTGAAGAGGTTGTAAAAGACATCCAAGAGGTTGTGTTCGACTTGCAAAGAAATGAAGATTCCCCCATTCCTGATCCCTGCCTGATGGTGCCTTCTCTAAGGACACTCAGGCAATCACTAGCCTTGAGCAACTTTGAAAGGGCATTCAAATAAATACCCTTTTTAGGTGAAATGCTGAAAGCACAAACTGAAAGGTATTAACAATAAATCTGTGATTCAAAGCAGCCTTTGAATCACTCCCTCACTGCTGGTCTCAATATTGATCAGGACAAAGCAATACAGCCATCTCTACAGGCAAAATCTATAGTCCAAGAGGGACAGATATGTTACAGGGAAGCACCTGAAGCAGCTGGCAGAGTCGTACAGCCACCTCCTTTATGAAACAGAGAGCATCTTTTGTTTATTGCTGCCCACTATTTCCCAACAGAGAATCGCCACCTTACTTGCCCATGCGATTCTGGGGAGACGGGCTCTATCCCTATTCAGGAGATTGGGTGATCCAGGATGATGCCAATCAGCACATTGTATTTTCCCTGGCTGCTCTGAGTGGGTAACAGACGAGCATGTGATGCAAACAGAGCCAATGAGAGGAGATGAGATTTGCCCTGGGAATTCCAGGATGCTCTCGCTGGCTGCCAGGTGAGAGGGGTGTAAGAGCTGCATGCACGAGGTCTGGGGTACACAGGAGGAAGTCTGAGCCCAGGGGGAGCAGGCACATAGGGCAGAGAGGCGCAGCTTAGGGTAGGGGACTTTGCCATGTCCATACTCACTGCTCCAATATCTCTGCTCTTGCTTCTCCATCCCGTCCTCTTTTCCACTTTTTCTCTCCTCTGGAAAGCAATACGTACTTACTTTAGGAAATTTCATAAACAGAAAAAAGAAAACAAAGCAACTTTCCCAAGACCACACAGTATGCGGTTGGCCGAGCCAAGAGTCTGCCCCAGACAGGCCAATAATGCCAGAGGCCTGTTCCCAGCCCTGCAATCTGCTCTTAGTCTCTGACAGATAGAGGCACTTTGGTGCAAAGCCTGCAGGCTTTCGCCACTTGGAGTGTTATTTTCTCAAAAGCATATGCAATTATCCTTCTGCAGAGGGGAGATGATATTACAAATACAGTTTGTTTACTTTTTTTTTACTTAGTATCATGGACATTTCTCCAAGTCATTAAATATCTTAGAGGAACCTATTTTTAATGACTGCATATTTTTACTTAAATACATGATAATTTATTTAAATTATTCTCATATTGTTGGAACTCAAGGTGGTCTATATTCTTTTCAGGAAAGCAAATAGGTGGGATAAGGTGCTGTTGGGGACAGTGAATCTAGTCTGTGTGATGCTGTAATGGAGACATATGTCATGTGTCTGCCAAAACCATTAGGACCACAAGAAGAGTGAACTCGGATGTAGCTGTGGGCTTTAGTTAGAAATGCTGTCTTAATAGTAGGCCAACGATTGTAACAAATATGCCATACCAACCAAAAATTTTAATAAGGGGGGAATTTGGGGGGCAGGGGACAAATGGGAGCACTGTCTTCTGTTCAATTTTTCCATAAACCTAAAATTTCTCCAAAAAGAAATCTATTCACTAAAAACAAAAACATAATTCATTAATAGTAGAGATGAACAAGCAGGCAAAAGCAACATTGAAATAAATTTTTCACCAGTTCTGATTATTTGCTTAGAATGAATTCCTAGAGAGAAAAATGACTAAAACAGGTTATTTCAGACATATGACCATAGTTGCTTTTCAGGAAACAAAAAAAAATGGACCATTCTACACACTCAGTACCAGTCTATGCAGGTATCTAGTTCATTAGAGTCTCATCAATGCTAAAAGTCAGTGAATTTTTAAATCTTTGTAAATTTAATAGGAAAACATAATGCCTAATTCTAATGTGCAATATTTGATGATTCCCATAAAAATTGAAATAGTGTGATACCAGTTAATGGTAGAGGATAAATACTTCAGAGCCAAAACTAGCATTATTGAAAAAGGTGGCATCACAAGCCAGTGGGATTAAAGGAATGATTCCTCTGGACAAAGTGAGATTCACACTTCATACCTTCTAACAGTGGCCCTCAGCATGAGTGTGCCCCCAAATCCCCTGCAGAGCTTCTTAAAATACAGATTGCTAGTGTCAGTCCCAGTTTCTGATTCAGTAAGTCCAAGAGAGGGCTTGAGATTTTGCATTTAAACCAAGATCACAGGCTATGCTGATGTGGCTGGTTCAGGGGCCACAGACTTTGAGAAGCAGAGGGTCAGTGAACAATCAAATTCTATAGCTCTCGGTCCTTGAAAGATCAGGAATGCAATGCAAATATAGGTCATCTTGATAGCATAATGAATAATCTATGCATAGGTAGTGTATATATATATATATATATAAAATATCACTAGGTATCTTGTGTGAGAGAAGCATATCATATCTGTTCCATTATTATATTAGAAAATTACATTCTTTTAAAGTTCTTGTGAAATATTACAGGCCTTAGTGCATACTAGGCACACCGTCCAGGTGATGCCAACAGAGGCAACCTCCATGTAGTTTAAGGAGTAAGAGGAGGATGGGCCGCATTTTTTGACCCAGATACAATAAGCTAGACATAAATACATAAGCAGAAACAAAATGTTACTTCCAACAGCTTGGGAAATAGGCCTCTCTCTCTAGCTATCTATTTGCTAAAACTACAATATTGAGATAACTGCATGCCAAAATGTATGTGTTGAATCTTTAGGTTTTCTTGGGGGAAATTTTAGGGTCATAAATTTTTTCATTACTCACTAAAACAAGTGAAATAAAATAATCACAAAAATAAAAAATGTAGGAGACGAATAGCAAGCCTAAAGCAGAAGGAAATAAATATAAACAGCATGAAGCTACATTTAAACTAGAAAACCTAAAAGCAATAGAATTGATTTATTAATTTAAGAGCTATGAAAAACAAGTCATAATCTATCTTAGCCAATGGGGGAAAATACAGATATCCAAAATTTAACCAAAGAAAGGGCAGATAGCCCAAATGTGGGGGAAAGTTTCTAAAGTATTAGAGAATATTTCATAAATGTGTGGAAATAAAATTTAAAACTTGGATGATATAGACCATTACTGTAGAAATAACAAATTTATGTTATCAAGAGGAGATAGGAAACAGAAAATAGCTATGAGATGATAGTGACAGAGCTTCTGAAAGGGGCTCATTCCAAACAGCCTACCCAGCTCAAACCATCAAAGAACACATTACACAGAAATTATTTAAATTGTTCCAGAAGTCATAGAAAGGAGTACTTCTCAATGCTTTCATTGCTTTTATAAATCCAGCAAAACGCTGTAACAAAACCTATTGAAGATATATCAGAAAGAAAGCTAAAACCCTCATTCCACTTATAAATCCTAAATAAAACATTAGCAAGTAGAATCCATCATTATTAGTGGGTTGTTATCATCATTGCTCCTTAACATCTGTCCCAGCCAACACAATAACCAAAATGAGAGGTGTACAGATGGAAGCAAACAAACAAAATTGTCATTATTTGAAGATAAAATGATAATATACCTGAGAAAACTCAAGAGAATAAGCTCAGAAAACTACTAGCAACAACGGTACGATGATTCCAGTTCTAAAAAATATACAAAGAGTTGGTAGCTTTCCTATAAACAATAACCAGTTAGAAAGTATAATGAAGAAAACATTCCATCCATACCAGTAATTTATATATAATGACTAATATATAATAATGATCTTATGGAGAAAACAGTCAAATGTCACTGATGAACCATAAAGGGGATTCGATAAAATGGAAAGATGAAATTTTAAGACACACTATCTTAACTTTGCAAAGTTGGAAAAAGATTGTTAGCATTTGAGCTGTGAGACTTGACTACAGGATTCCTCTTGGAGAGAAAATTCCTTGAGTAGCCAAACACATTGATGAGCTGATTCATTTTGGGAAATTAAGTCCTCGGTCTTGCTGTCACGGACTAGAATTAAGATAGACTGAACTGGAGGTGAGTCAACCTGTAAAGATAAGGGAAGAAATCAAACTAAGGGACCCAGTTGGAGCTTAACAGGAAACAGGGAGCCATTTCCCTAGCAGAGGAAAAGTTGAGGGACTTTTAAGAAAAAAATGCATCTAATTACTATTCAGTTGAAAGTCATTGGTTGTATCACATTATAATGTAACATTTGCATAAGAAGATTTGCTTCCAAATCTAAGATGAGGTTGTGGCTGGTGGTGGTGGTGCTGCTGGTAGGTGGTGGTAACTTCTGTTTATAAAATACCAACCTTCCAGGCAATGCACTAAGCACTTTAACTGTTTATAGCATTTAATTATCACCAAAATCCTATTTTCCCATTAAAGATGAGGAATTCAGGCAGAGAGAAGTTAAGTCACTTCACCAAGTGCTCAGCTGGCACGTGGAGTATAGCTGTTGACCCAGATGTTCAGCCTCCAGGGCTTATAGCACTCGCTGGAGTTGCCTGTCTTGTGTGCTTATGGCCTTGAGTTGGTGCCAGTGAACAGATCAGACGGTCTCCAGTGAGGTGCTGTGGACTGCAGAAGGGACAGATGTGCAGGGGTCAGAGCCAAAGCAGATCAAGAATTCCATCGAAGCAGGAAAATGGAACTGACTCTGGGAAAAATAAGCACCAGACCAGTCATGGCCATGAAACCCCAGAGAGACTGAGAGGCATGCCGGGGCTTCTATCAGGTGTGAGATGGGAAGCTGAGACAATTTTATTACATCTCAAAGTAAACAATTACTTCAGCTGGCTGGATAACACAGATTAATCCAGAGGCTGAAATATGATTTATAATTATTAAAATGCCAGTGCTCCCAAAATGAATCTATAAAAATAATTCAAGCGCTCCCAAATTTTAATGGGATTTTTTAACGTGTTCAAATTATTCAAAAAGGTATTTAATAGAACAAACTTATACAGGCTGCCAAGAATGAGCTAAAAAGAATTATCAAAGAAAACAATCCATGGGATAATAAAACATATTATGAAGTTTCACAAATTAACAGAGTATATAATTCAAATCCGAAAAATAGTCAATAACTAATGTTTGAACAAATGGTTAAACATGAAAAAAATCTAGAGCCCTTTCTGTGTCTAACACCAACTAACATTTCAAATAACTCAAAGATTTTAATATGAAAATTTAACACAAAAGTACTAGAAGAAAACTACGGGTGAATAATCTTGGTTCAGCAGACCAGGCTGTGTTTGACAGCACCTCCAGCTCACCTTCTAACCACCAAAAAGGGGGAAAAAGGAGGAAATGAATATTTGAAACTTCAGGACCGGGTAAGATGGCTAACTGAACACTTGTACGTACTCCCAGTTCCATCTAAAATGTCATGAAATGTAGAAAAAACATACACTTTAAAATAATAATAAAACCATAATTGGTTTGAATAATAAGAAAAAGTGCCCTTGGGACACAAAACACATTGAAAAATTCCTTTAAAAAGGCAAATGGATCAAATCAACATATGGAAAAGAAACGAAAAAAGAAAAGAAAACTGCTGGAAATCCAGGCTTCACACTTTTTCAGGAGACGCTGTATGGAAGAAAGGAGTTTGAATCCTGGGAGTCCAGAGGGATACTGAGGACGGAGAGGAGGCTGGACCCTGCGGCTATATGGCGATTGAGGGCCTGCTTCCAAGTGCTGACGTCCAGACAAAGCAGTGAGTGCACAGAGGGGAGGGTGGTGTCCAAGCAGTGACTGACCCCCAAGTAGCTACTGACCTCCAAGTGGCTCCTGCACCCCAAATATGAGCAACACCGCAATGAACCCATTACCACCCAAACAGACTCCACCACCTCTACACCTGCTGCTTTACCCGAAAAACGACATCTCAATAAATATGGTGGATCCCACACTAGCATTCTTGAATTCTCCATTCCAAGTCCCTCGAAAAATCATTACGAAGAGATTTTATTTTCTCAATACATACACCCACAAGGTCAAACAGCGGGCTCTTAGACCTCTCCCCCATCAGGTCCTTGGGCAAGTGAGGCTGGCCTGTGGGCCCCAAGCAGGTTCCTCCCTGGCCAGGTGCCTCCTGCCGCCCCCACATGCCCACCTCCAGCCAACAGCTGGTGGCAGCAGGATTTGCATGCTGTGTTTCTCACCTGGCCCTCTCCCCTGGCAGGTAGGCATGAGCCCCGCCTGGCTGCTGCCCAGCCTGCTCCTGAGGCAGTTCTAGGCTACTTCCTGCCTTGCTGCTGCCCAACTTTGTAAATCCTGCTCAACCTGTGGGTTCTCCAGGAGAGGCTGAGCAGGTGGTAGCCAGGGAAGCTGGGGGTTAGCAGGAGCTCCTGGGTCCACACCCAGCACGGCCCTTCCAGGTGTGTCCCCCAGCCTCCCTGAGCCTGTGCCTCCCATGGGGAAAGTAATCCGAAATAACAGTGCTTGCCTGCTACTCCCACCCGCACCTCGCCCCCACCCAAGGCCCGGGCGGTGATGGTGAGAATTAGCTGGTGTCTGCTCTCAGCCCAAAGTCTGGTCCATGTCAAAGCACCATCAATGTTTTCTTAAAATGATCAAAATCTCAAGGCCAAAGCCACTCCTCAAAAGCCAGAGTGAAGAGCCCACAAGTTGGAACCACTGAGCCAGGACAGATGCTCCTTCCTCTTCTGCCCTCGGTCTTCCTGCTGCTGAGACTTTGTTCCTTGGAGATTTTAGGACTTCGTAGACGTGGAAGCCAACAGTGGCTACTCTTTCAGGTAAAGCTGTTTTTATTCAGCTCATCGATGTCGAGGTTGCATGTCTAGCACAGGCTGTTGCTTGTTATCAGCGAGTAATGCTCCGTGTGTATCCTTATCAATAAAACTGCTGTGAACACTCTTACCCGTCATTTTGTGAACATGCATTTTAATATCTTTTAAGCAAACACAGCCACGTCCCGTCCAGCCAGGTGCCTGCAGGGTAGTGATGGGCCCTTTGACCGAGAGTGTGTTTACCCAAACTACCAGGCACCGACGTCAGTGGGAGCAAAGCACTGCAAACTGCATTATCTTGGGACACGGAGGAGAAACCCTCCAGTCGCATCACTCGAGATATTTATGGGGTCTCCCTGGCAGCCTAGGGGGCAAGTCAGCATTATCACCGCTACAGCCTGAGCTCAATACCCAGCCAGGGAGCTACCCACATGGCGCAGCAGACCTCTCCTGTCTCGCCACTGCTCCCCTCAACAGTGTATTTCAGTGGATCCACCTGTTCTGCTCCCCACTCTGTCTCTGGTGAATCCTCTCACCCCCTACACCTCTGGCCTGCACCCCAGTTCTTCTGCGCAAAAAAAAAAAAGATTTTAAAAAGATATATATGAAGCACCTGTGATATGTCACCATGCTAGTGCAAGTGGGTGCGAGATGGATGTGGCCACAGGCTGTTGGGACAAGAAGGACCTGAGAGGCCACTGTCATCAGTATCCAGAGAGAGAAATAAAGGCTCGGTGATGTCAAGACCTTCGCTCAAGGTCACACAGCAGCTGGTGGCCACCCCAGAGCCCACACCCAGGGCTCTGAAGGTCGTCAAACATTGCTACATGTGGTCTATTTCACGGCATTGATTCTAATCTTGTTTTTGAAAAGCGCAGTGAAATAAAAGGTAATCTGATATTACAAAGAAAACAATCCGGTGTGTAAAAAGGTAGGGGGCAATTTTTTCAATAAGTAGTACTTTGTATGACCTCAGCTCCTGCTGGGCTATCTTGTGGAGACTACCTGGCTGTGGCTGGAAAGGATGGTCTGTGTGCACAGACTTGAGTGTTTATTTTTCTCCAATCTTAGCTTTTTTAAGGGTAGGAGAAACTTTGCAAACATCAAAGAATTCAATATCAGGGAGGAATTCGGGCGGCTCACGGCCCCTTGCATGCTGGAAATGGATACCCCTCATGTTCTGAGGAGCCCCGACTCTGAGGTGCTGTGCTTCGAGTCCTGAGGCAAAGTCCCGGGCGCTACCTTCCCATGTGCCCAGGGCGAGTGCGGGAGAGGCAGTTTTGAGGGTGTCGGTATTCACAGATGAGAGCCTCCTGCTCTGATTTGGATCCTGCGCCACCGTGGAAAGCTTAAATTCATCGAGACAGGCAGACTTTTCTCCACTGCGCCACAGGAAAGAAACCACAGACCTTGGAGCCAGGTTCCAAGAGCCCAGCGGATGGAATACAGTGCGTGCGTGGCCCTGCCGCCCCTCAGTGGGCGAGCTGATCTCTCCTCAAGACCGAGCACCCTCGTGATCAGTCACATCTTCTTCAGGACCCGCCATCACCCCCGTATCTCTCCATCCGGAGGACATGGCTCTCCTTTGCGCATCTGTCCTGATCAGTCCCTTGACCCTGGCCTCTCTGTCTCACCCCCTCTCACCCCCTCATGCCAACATCAGCTCCTAGCTGAAGCTTCCAGGTGTGAACTCAGAGCACCTAACTCGTTTTTCTACCTTCTTTTCCAAAGTATTCTCTCCTCTCCAGTGCGAACCATTTAGAAAGCTTGCATTGATGTCATTTAAAGCTTCTCAGAGTGCAGTGCCCAGCACCAGTCCCCTGGGGAGCCTGTGAAGATTGCAGATTTCTGGGCTCTGATTAGTTTATGAGCCAGAAGCCCAGGGGCTCCGCAGATGGCATTGAAAACACATTTCTCGGGTGAGAACACCAGCACAAGACCCCACCAGTCTCTGGGAAGCCCCTGGGCAGCAGCGATCGGTGCCAAAAATCTAGACTCAGCTTGCAGAGAAACCAGAATGGAGAGTCCAGAAACTTCTGTGGACTTAGAAGGGAGGGAGGGAGCAGGGATGTGAAATGATGTTGGCATGAGGGGGTGAGAGGGGGTGAGACAGGGAGGAAGTTGATGCCAGGAAGCAGTGTCCCAGCTGGGCAGAAGCAAGCGCCCACCCTCCAGCCTAAAAATATACATCTGCCCCTCTCCCCCAGCCCCGAGGTGAAAGCAGGGTCTGGGGACCCACCCCACTGGGAGTTACACAGACGGTCGGGAACTTCAATAAGCCCAGCAGGATTGTCCTGACAATGACATTCTCCAGGTCAATCCCGGTTTCAAAGGCTTCATCCCCTTGTAAGATGATGTGTCCATGACATGAATAGCCGCCCTGATGGGAGGTTTCCTGCCGGGCAGCCCCCCCAACACTTGAAGAGCAGAGAGGTTCTGGGGTCAGACTGACCTTCAAGTCCTGGCTCCAGCCCTGGTAGGCAGGGGGAGTAGGGAAGGTCTCGTGACTTCTCTGAGCCCCTGTTTGCTCATCTGTAAAGAGGGGGTCATGGTGGCGCAGGATTGTGGTGCAGAGACGGTGAGATGGACAGCAGGGAAGGCCTGGCCTGAAGACAGTCTCAGAGTCGGTGGTCATATTCTCGTTCCCACCCCTTTTCCAGAACAGGGACCAGGCTGCAGCCCGCCCCTCCCAAGCAATTGCAAAGCTGCAGTCTGAGGTGGGGGTGCTCAGGTGTTCTGAGGGCCACAATTCCCTTGGCACAATTCTCTGTCTGCCAGGGACTGAGCCCTAAGGTCTGTGAAAGGGGGTTTCTTTTTGTCTCCCTCGTGCTGAAGCTACCCTGGCTCTTCCTTAGCTCCAGGGTGAAGGCCGCTGGCCAGGACCCCACGCTCAGAAGCCACAGGGAAGAGGAAAAGAACAGCCCCAAAGCCGGGACCCAGCACAGAGGCTGCTCCCCCGGGTAAGTGGTCCTGACCAGTCCTGTGGATGCTCCAGCCACCTGGGCCTTTGTAAGGAAATTAAAATGCTACCTGACATGGACCAGACTCTGGGCTGAGAGCAGCCACCCGTCAATTCTCACCGTCACCACCCTGTTATTTTGCATTATTTTCCCCATGGGAGACACAGGCTCTGGGAGGTTGGGGGACACACCTGGAAGGGCCGTGCTGAGTGTGGACCCAGGAGATCTTGCAAACCCCCGGCCACCCGGCCTCCCTGGCTACCACCTGCTCAGCCTCTCCTGGAGAACCCATAAGCTGAACAGGTTTTAGGAAGCTGGGCAGCAGCAAGGTGGGAGGTTGCCGAGAACTGCCCAGGAGCAGGCTGGGCAGCAGCCAGGCGGGGCTCATGCCCACCTGCCAGGGGAGAGGGCCAGGTGAGAAGCACAGCATGTAAATCCTGCTGCCACCCGCTGTCGGCTGAAGGTGGGTGTGTGGGGACAGCAGGAGGCACCTGGCCAGGGAAGAAACTGCTTGGTGTCCACAGGCCAGCCTCGCTGGCCCAGGGAGCCAGTGGGGAGTGCGGGCTGGTCACTAAGAGAGAGTGGGAGGCTGGAGTCAGCTGCCAGCCTGGGGCACAGGGAACGTGGGCAGACACCCACCCCCAGACCCATAATGGGGCAGTGTCAGCTGCCTGAGGCTTCAGGGCGCTCCCAGCCCCGGGGCTGGCCGACATACTTCCACCATAAAGTGTTCTGACCACAGAGGAGGCCGAGAGAGATGACGTGGACGTGGGGCATGTGGAGGGCGAGGGGTGTGGGCTGGGGTCCTGCCACGATGCCTCCTTCTCCCGCCAGCCTGCCTAGCTGCCCAGTTGCGCCAGTAGGAGCGCGTCTCTCCCCAGGCCCGGCCGCTGGCTCTCGCGGAAGCTCCATGAAGGCAGGGCCGCGAGCACCTGCTCTCCCACGTGGCCCCTGATGGACACAAGAGGGCACTGCAGACCCTGAGCGGCTGCCACTGACCCAGGTTGACCACAGACCCCGAGCGTCTGCGGCTGACCCAGGTTGACCGCAGCCCCACTCACAGCAGCCCCCGCGTGAGCCGAGCAGGGCCGTGGCCTGGCGGCGGATGAAGGAGATGTGCCGTATACACACCATGAAATACTAGCAGCAATAAAAATGATGAAATCCTGCCATTGGCAACAACAGGGGTGGACCCAGCGGGGATTACACTCAGTGAAATAAGCCAGACAGAAAAGACAAACAGCGCAGGGTTTCACTCACATGTGGTAGAGAGGAAACCAACAAGCAGATGGACTAAACACCATCAGAGTAAGCTTGTGGACTCTGAGATCAATCAGTGGTTGCAGGAGGGAAGGGGCAGGAGGTGGGTAAGTGGCGCAAAGGGGACAAGTCATTGCATGGTGAAGGCCAGAACCGGCGCGATGTGCTGAGTCTCATAGGTGCCCCTGACACCCGTGCCATGTTATCATGCCGCGTGACATCTCCCCTGCCCGCGCCCAGCACTCAGGCCCCCTGTCGGGTAAATGAAGTTGATCAGGCTTTTCACGCCGTTGGCTTCTGTGGCCATCCCCTGTGGCCTTGGTCGTGTTGGCGCAGAAGGCGCTTGGGAGCGTGGACGCGGGGCACACGAGCCTGACTGTGGACCCCTGGAGCACGGGTGTGCGTGCATGCTTATGTGTGCACAGCTGGGCCTAGTGTTCAGGGATATGCGGGACAGCTACGGGGGGCTGGCTACAAGGGGACAGGCACTGTGGCTGCCCAAGCGGCGAGACCACGAGAGGACGCTGAAGAGAACAGGGGCATAGAGATTTGCAGGGGTGCTGGGAAGCTCAGTTGCCTCCTAAACCTCCTGGCTCGCCCGCCTTGTCAGCCTGTGGGTGTGCCACTACACAGCCCCCACTGGGCAAAGACAGAGCAAGTGGGGAGAGCAGGAGCCCAGGAGGAGGGGCTGAGGGGCAGCAAGCCACGGAGGAGGGGGAGCGGGTGGGGAGGCGGAGAGATGGGTTCAGAGCAACATCCTGAACCAGCCAGAAAACCCGGAGTTGAAAGCATGGGGAGGACCAGGGCCCAGCATGGAGGCCTCAGCCCCATGGTAGAGGAGGTTCTGCCTGCACTCTGAGGGGGCAGCTGTGTGACGGGAGCAGGCAGAATAACTGCCCCCAAAAGACATTCACATCCTGATCCCCAGAGCTGGAACGTGGCACCTCCCACGGCAAAATGGACTTGGCAGAGAGATTTACCTCAGACGGGGCCATGCGGCGGTTGGCCTGGGTCGACCAGACGGGTGGAATCCAGTCCTTACAGCCAGAGCCCCTTCCCTGGCCGTGGCCAGAGAGATATGTGAGTCCACAGGGCCAGAGAGATGCTGACTCTGAAGGGGCCGCCGGCCCTGGCACGTGGGGGATCTAGAAGCCAGAGGAAAGCAAGGAAACGGCTCCTTCCCCACCAGCCTGCGGCCCCTGCCGTCAGCAGCCCCGGCAGACCGTGGGGACTTCCACTCACAGGCCAGGAGCAACCGTGTGCAGCCTTTGTGGCAATTTGTAACAACAGCAAAGGTGAGGCGGGGCAACAAGGGGCACTAACACCGGCCACGGACACTGCCCCGGTAGTTTCCCGGCCACACACACAACTCTGAGACGACTCAGGTTCAGAGAACAGCGATGATGGGGTTTAGTTAACAAACCAGGGAAAACTAAGAGTGACTGAGGCCACGAAAGGCCATTGGCCTCCCCTGAAGCCGTGCCCGGTGTTCTGAAGTCCTAGACACAAACGCTCCCGAGGTGGCGTCTCCCGGCCCCTGCTGGATGAAGCACGCGGCAGCCGGGCTGCAGGCCGGGGTCCAGCTCGCGAAGACAGCTGGACACACAGCAGGGGAGGCTCCCCAGAGCTCCCCAGATGCCCCAGCTCAGCTCCAGACAAGTGACTCTCAAAACAGCAGCTGCCGCAGCCAAATGACCCCACAAAGGCCCCCACTCAGCGGCTCAGCGAGGCGCCCGGCCCCGGGTCCTCGCCGTCCCTGCCAGGCGGGAACAGCAGCAAAGCTGGGCACCGTGTTGGTCGATCGGATCCCTGCAAAGCCTCCTAACTTTTCTCCTCCGGGGTTGGCTTCTGGAAGCCTCTCCATATCCTTCAGAGGCCCGCCACAGCCTTCTGGAAGATCGGCGTGGTGGGGGCAGAAATCACGGACTCCAGAAAGGCTGAGACCCGAAAACACTGACACCCTGAAAGTGAATCCTGAACACCGACTCCCGGGGCTGCTTCTGCAGGCCCTTGCGTTGCTTCTCAGAGTGTCCCACCACCACACTTTGTATTCCTCCTGCGGCTCTCCATGCTCACCAGCACCCCTCCGGGGCACCACCACCCCTCTCCGGCTTCAGCGCCCTGTTGCAAAGGGAGTCAGGAGACTGACAAGGAGCCCTTCTGCTGACTGCCCTTCTTGGTTCCCTGGGGGTGCCCCCCCTCCCCCCCCCCCCGTCTTTCCTGACCAGATACCTGCTTCCCGCGAGCTTGGCCAACCCATGCAGCAGGCAGGGAGGGCACCTGTGGGCCAATAACCCCGGCGCCTGCCTTTGCCATCCTTGGCGGTGCCCCGGGCCCGCCAAGCCCGCAGCGCGCCACAGCGGTCAGCAGCCAGTTTCACCAAGAACTTTAAATCCAGCTGCTGACACTCGGCATGTGGACCTTGACACGCACCCCAGAGGGGAGGGAAATGTCAGCATTTCCCTGAAGCTCAGCTAAGGAGAAGAAACATGAACGGGGAGAGGGAATAAAGGAAGTTGTCGCGCTCACTCGTGTCCGCTGGGAACGGCCGCCGGGGATGGGCCTCTCAGGCCCTCGCCTCCAAGCAGGGTGACGGTTGTCCTCGCTTCTGTCCCGGATGATGAAATTGGGGCTTAGACAAGAGGGACCCACTCCCAAAAACAGCAGCGGGGCGAGAGCTGGGCCTGATGCCACAGGCTGCGCTCCGACCCGAGGACACATCCGACATCTTGTCCCCAGTGACAAAGCCCACCCCGAGTCTTGGGGACTTCGGGAATTTTCCTCTACCTGCCCCAACTAATGGCCACCTGCATCCCCTCTTGTGTGCGTAGGCTCAGGTGAATGCACCTCCGCATGATGGGGTGAGTCGCATCCCCTCGAAGTCTAATACTGAAGTTCAGGGGAGATGGTTCTGCCACCTGGGTGAGCCCCACCCCCGCCTCCATGGGGCCCTGCCAGGGGCTGTGGTTCCACTGGCACCACCTTGTTGGCAGTCAGCAGAGGACCCACCCTTTGGACTGAGAGGATCACAACAGAACAAAGTCAGGGGCTTCCAGAGGCCCAGAAAGTTCTGTCTCTTGATATATTGGCTTTACAGTTGTTCAGTCTGTGAGTATTCACCCAGCCTGCCGCCCAGCCTAAGGCCAGTCAGGGGGCCAACCCTCCACACAAAATAGAAGTAAAGTAACTAGAAACTCAGCAAATACACGTGATGCTTATTAAACTGCAAGGAGAGACCGTGGCCTGCTAAGCATTCTCACTGGTCAGAAGAGGGTATTCCAAGTGGCCGAAAGGGGTGAACAGCCTGCTCCCCCACATCAGGAGGCCTGGAGGAGAAGACAGAGGAAATGGCTTTCTCACCGTGTGACTTCAAGGCTTTGCTCAAGCACTTGGGAAAACACTGAAGGAGCTGACTTATTCCCAGGGCCAGGTCAATGATTACAATGAGATAAGGATGGAGAGCTGGGGGACACTTAAGGGGGTGAGGGCCGGCAGGTTAACAGGTGGGTGGGTGGGAAGGTGGGGGCTGGGGGAGCAGCAGATGCCAGAGGTGAACTCCTCAGTGAACTCCCCAGTGCTGGGGAGGAGGGGAGTGGGGGCTGGGAGGAGATGGACGAAGGGGGAGAAAACACCCTCGAGTTGCTGGTTTGGGGACCTCCACCAGGTGCACCGGACAGCCGGGGTCCCTGAGGTCAGCTGTGTGTGGCTTTAGGCGGATCTCAGGTCTGGACTGAGCCGATGTGTCCACCTCCCCAGGTCAAGGTACGTGGATGGCAAAGACGCACTTCCCAGGTCTGGTGTCAGAAGTCATCCCCATCTCTGGAGAGTCTCAGGCTTCCGGAGCTGCGAGGGCACATCTGCCCACTGTCAGCTTCTGGAGGAAGTTTCTTCATCGAGGATGGACCCAGGACCCCGACACCACAGCCACCCCTGGGACCCAGGTGAGCCCATCCCCGAGAGCTGAGCCAGAGCTTCCCAGGTGTCCCGCTCCCCCAAGTGCCCTGCCTCCTGGGGCAGCTTTAGTATTAGGCGTTAATGATTAAATCCGGGTTCTCCATTAAACCTGTGGCCGGTCTTTGTCTCTGGGCTGCCTAGGAGCCTCCTCCTTTGAAATGCCACATAAAAATGATAGATGCCCTTTTCCTCCCTCCAGGGATCAGGGAGTCCTGTTTCTCTTTAACGTGTGAATCAGCAACTCAGGGCATGCACACCCCAGCACAGAAGCCTGGTGCTGCAGGATTGTGGGTGCCAGGTGTAGGTGCCCGCGTGTGGGGTGGGAACAATTATTCTGGGGCCTAGACCCAGCAGGACACTGGCAGCCCTGCGGGTGGGTAGGCATCTGGACAGCCGGGATGTGCCCTCCAGGGATGGCAGGATAGGATTTGGAGACCCCGTAGGCTCTGCACCTGTCTGCCAAGGATCACGTTGGTGGTGATCATAACACCCAGTCCTCCACGTGGCAAAGCATTGCACTGAAAATCGAAGAAGGGCTGTGAGTGGGACTGGTAAATTCCAAATTCTGCACCCACACTGCCCAAGTGGTCCAGGGTCCAGTGACCCTGGAAGCACCTGGGAATTTGCTAGAAATATGGACTCTCAGGCTCACTGGACCAGAACCCGCACTGTAAGTAGATTCCTGGTGACTCCTGCACATCACAGTTTGCGCTGGCCTGTGCACCCAGTGGTTTGGGAAACAGTGTTCAGAGTACCGGGCCACAGTCCCACAGTCCCACAGCCCTTACCACGAGCACAGAAGTTGCTGAGCACCTTACGAAATTGTCCTGTTTGCAACATGCCAGCTGACAACTTTGGACAAGAAGGTAGAGTTCCAGGGAGATTTGGTTCCTTGCCAGGGCCTGACGGGGAGGGATGAGAAGCGCAGGCTGGGATGGGGTCATGCACAGGGTTCCCCGCAGAAACCCCTTCTAGGTTAGCTACGTGTGTGGCACATGAGTTGAGGACGGTCATGCCTGCTGGCGTGGAGAGACCCAGCTGGATGGCTTAGTATCGCGCACACTCAGCCACGGGAAGACTCAGAGCGGCAGCTCCGGTGCTGCCCGACGTCGGCTGGAGCTGGACAAGAGGCTCGTCTCCTGGCCACGCAGCACCGCGTTTAAGGAAGAAACACAGGCGGTGTGTAAACAACCCCCACGACACGCGTGCCCCCAAGTCCTTTGTGGCGCCATGAAAGGGTTAAGTTAGGGCCCAGCCACTACATAAATCTGTGTTTATCTGCTGCAAAGTAAGCTATTTAGGTTTCTGATTTACAATCCTCGGTTTTCATAAAAGTCAGTCATTCCCAGTAAAAGAATGTGGGTTAGATTTATACGATCTGCATTCGTCTTTAAAGCCCAAAGCCCGTCTATGACTCACCCTCCATAATGTTTTTGCTCTAGTCCAGAGATATTCATGTGCAAAGAGAAAGATTCGGATCTATGCCCTGGAAAATAAGGCTGGGGCGGGGGGATCTAATTATAGTGGCGTCAATTGTCCTGTGCTTGTAAATTTGCCTTCAGCGGGGCCCCCCCAGAGCCTGTTTTCCAGGACTTTTATTCCACAATAAAATGCGGTCTGGTTTGCAGCTTGGCATGTAAGACCTCCACTGGTATGAGCGAATGTTTTTTCCTACCAAATTATTAGAAATAAACAGCCCACCAGTGGAAAGGCAGAAAAATTATAAGCAAAGAAAATAAATCTTGGAATGTTTGCATTTGGTGACTTTAATAAAATCGGTCATTTAGCCTAGCAACCCAACTGGCTAAATGGAGCCGGCCTGGTATTTTTATTTTAATTTGAGTTTGTGTTTTGCCAGTGCAAAATGGGGTCAAGGCAAGACACCATGGAAAGAGACTTTGATGTCTCCTTGAAAAATATTCTGCGCTGCACTTTATGGTATTTCGTGTCCCTCTCCTGCACCCCACCCCCAGCCCCTTGCTTGACAAAGTACATGTCTAACCCATGACCATCACACCTAATAAAATAGAGCCATGATCAACAGTCCTGCTTCCCACTCTCTCCCCTCCCCCCGCGGGCAACATTTGAGGCCGAATGACTTAACAATGAGAAATAAAAATGCTGATCAAGATCATGGAATATGATTAGAGATGCAGGAAACTCGCCTTTTCAACTTTCTCCGGAGCAAAGTCAAGGTGAGAGGCCCAAGGGCCAGGGCTGGGGAGAGAGGGAAGGGGGTGTGGGCTGGGCTGACAGCCAGTTCAAACAGAACTGGGCTAGGAGGGGTGGGTTGGCCAGCAGGTTGGGGAGCAGAGAAGGATGGATGGGAAAGGCTGGCAGAGGGCAGCAGCCCGCTCCCCTCCCCGAGTGTGTGCGAGGGAGAGATGGGACTCTGGTTGCTAGGGCTATACGCAGTCTCACCGTGGATACAGCAGAGGCTGCTTATGCCTTCGAGGCACGGACTCTTGGCCAGACCAGGAGCTGACTAGGACCTACTAGGTGCAGGCTGAGGTCTGGGGGACACAGAGAAAGATGCAATTTCTCCTTGACTGTTTCCAGGACTAGTGCTGGAGCAGATGGGCTTTAGTACAGGGCCACAGTCACAGAACTGCCCCGTCTACCATAAGGGGCCCATTCCTGTCTCAGTGCAGCCTGAGCCTCTTCCTTAATTTATCTTCACCTTCCCCTCCGTGCAGACATGTCCTTGGTGAGTCTATCCATTAGGATTCACTCGCAGCAGAATCGCCCTGAGAAAGAACCAGAGATTTATTATGGGAACTGGGCCTTGCCCAATAATGAAACTGGTGGAAGATTCTATGCAAGCCTGTTGACCCTGATGTTGAGTCTGAAGCCGATGTAGGTCACCCAGCCCCACAGTGAACAAAGAACACTGGGTGTGTGTCGGGCCAGGAAGACCACAGAGCAGGTTTTCTGACCCAGCAGACAGGGTAAAGGAGGAGTCAGAGTCCTCAGTGGCTTTTGCAGTTCTTTTATTTAGATTTACCAGGCACATGGCAGGCAGGGGTGCTGGGGGGCCGGGAGGCTGGCAGGCCTCCTAGCCCCCAGCAAGTCTTTACTCTATCTGGGCTCTCTCTGGCCTTCTCTTGGGTTCTCTCTGCTTCTCTGCTCTCCTGCTTCTCTGCTTCTCTCTCGGCTTTTGCTGGCGTCTCTGTGACGCCACCCTTAAAAAGCCCAGTCTCAGCCCAGGTGAATCCCATCTACCTAGGCCCACACCCTATTCCAGGTGCCCGCCATCAGGCATGCATTCAGGACCGCAGGGTTCTGTCATCTATCATGATGGTGGGAGGGCAGTAAAGCCTGATACTTTTTACCTTACCCTACAGTGTGATGCAGAGGGGACCAAGATCAACAGGAACCCAAGTCTGTCTCCCATGCAACTTCAACCATGTAGGTGACCTGCTGGGAACACTGAGCATTGTGCCACAGAAGTCAATGGCACCTGATCCAGGACTTGGAGGAGGAGGAGCCCAGTAGCAGGTGATAAAGCTGCAGATGCATGAGCTGCCCTCACCAGCAACGTGAGGCTGCAACACAGCAACCTGTGAGCTGCTGCAGTGCCCACCCTGCCACCCCCAACCCTGCAAGGACTCTCAGAGCAGAAATTGGCCCTGACCCATATGTGCCATCAGATCTCCCATAGATGCCTCTTGTGGCTACTCTCAACCAAGATCCATACAGGCAAGAGTATTTGGGGACTCATGAAGCCTACCTAGGTTGATCCGTTTCAAATCAATGCTGTGGGAGGATTAGCCTTTGTTAGGGGCTTAATGCATACCAGAGACGCCAGCTTCATTACCTCGTTTAATCACCTTCTGATTACCTCCACTTGCCAGTGCAGACACTAAAACTCAGGATTAAATGCCTTCTCAAATCAAGTCATGCAGCCACTCCAAAGAATATGCACAAGTGGCCAAGAAATGCACAGGAAGAGGCTGGCCATCATTACCCACTAGGGAAATGCAAATCAAACCCACGGAGACACCCCTGCACACCCCCTAGTGCCATCATAATGCAAGAGACAGACATAATGTTATAATGTAATGTTGCTTCCACAGAAATGACAGAAACAGAAACACAAAAAAGTGAACAACTCAAGTGTTGGCAAGAGGTGGAGAAATCGCTGCCTTTGTGCACGGCTGTTGGGAATGGAACCTGGTGAGGCCAGTCAGGCGGGGCTCAAAATGTTCTGTTTCTGTGTGACCCTTCCCAGGCAACCCCCTCCCACTGTATACGCCCAGGGAACTGCAGACGTGTCTGTGCAAAAACATGCACATGAATGTTCACAGCAGACTTCTTTACAAAATAGCCAAAACTTGGAACTGACCCAAATGCCCACAACAAATGAATGGGTAAAGAAAAGGCGACCTCCCCACGTGCTAGAATAGCGCTCAGTCGTAAGAAAGAATAATGTGCTGGCACCTCCTGCCACATGGATGAACCTCGGGAACATGTAAGTGAAAGAACCAGACCCAGCGGCCACTGGCTGTGTGATTCCACTGGCGTGAAATACCTAGACTAGGCAGATCCAGAGAGACAGAGAGCAGACGGGGGGTTGTTTAGGGCTGGGGGATGACGGGTGGTGGGGAGTGTCTGTAATGGAGGCAAGTTTCTTTTGGCAGTACCAGCCATGTTAGAAAATAGATCACCGTGATGCTCACACAGCTCTATCTATGAAGTTACTGGAAGGCCCTGAGCTACATGTACCGAGTGGATGAGCCGGCGGCGCAATGCACAGAACGTATCGCAATGAGACTGTTTGGAAAACCATGCTGCCTGCTAGTCATGGACAACGCGCAGACGCCAGCCAGCGTCTTCCTGACCTCCTGGCATGCTTCCCGCTCCTCAGTGGTGGACCCCAACTTCACTGGGGGATCACCTGGACAGTTTGCGAGACATGAGGACTCCCCAACCCACTTTCCAGAGTCCAGTTTGGTAGACATGAGTGAGTTCCAGAACTCTTCGTGCTTAATGAGAGCCGATGTTCCCTGGAAAAACCCTGTCCCCTGATCACCCCTCGCAGGCCATCTCCGAGCAAGAGAGGGCCTCTGGGGAGTCGAGGAGATGAGAGGAAGTGGACATTGCAGAGCCAGTTGTCCTCTAGAGTGGGATCCCCGCCGCCCCCCACCCTAGTGGAAGGGAAAAGAAGGAAGGAAAAATACAGAGATGTGGGAAATCATGAACTGGGAAATAAATTGGAGGGAAATACCGGGGAGGGCTGGGTCAGAGGCCCAGGGGGCTGCAGGAGGCGAGGAATGTGAACGTTTGCCAAGGAGGAGAGCAGGGTAAGGACTCACGCAGCAGCCAGGCTGCCCGCCGGCCAGGGGCTTCCGGGATGACGGGCTTCGAGCTCAAGTGCAATCCTTGAGAGAAAGAGATTTTCGGTGACCTGCAGGGCACACCAGTTCTCCAGGGCTCCTTTTGGAAGAACTAATCTGAAGAAGCCTGGAAAGCACCCAGCAGTGGAGGTTACATTTTAATCTTTTTTGCGCCTTTACATCTTTTTTCTCTTTACTTTCTCCTTGAAGGGAAATGATGGATGCTTAAGGAACTTCAGCTATTGAGTAATATTTGCTCTGACCGAGGGGGCCAAGAGAGGGCTGAGAAAGGAGGTGGACATTTTTCCTTTGAATGGCACAAGCGGGGCCTTTGAAAGTCAAGTGTATTCCCAATAGTGCAATGTGGTAAAGAAAAAAGGGCCAGAGGGCACAGGGTGCCCCAGATGGTCCTGGCTGGGACGGGGGTGAAGTCGAGCTCAAACAGTCTCCTGAAGCCACCTGGGCCAAAGCCTGGGTTCTAAATATTGACTGGGGCCGGCATCCTTTTGAGGGGCTCTTAGCTTTTGGTGAAGCTCTTCCAGCCCAGACTGGAGGGCTTCGTAAATAAGCTTTCAAAGCTCTGAGGAAAGAGCTGAATCATGTTCCCATATTTCAGACTCTCTGTAGATAGCGCCAGCCCCCCCAGAAGCAAGCAGGCCTTGAGAGGGAAGGCACTCCCGGCCCTGGAGGCCCCTCTGTTCTCCAAGGGCGCTTCTCCCGGCCGAGCGGCTCAAGCTGACTGGGGGACGTGGCCGGCAGGGCTCGGAGGCTTCCCTGTGCACCAGAGATCTGACGTGACACGCTGCCGTTCAGTCTTGAAAGTCTAAAAAACACGCAAAAGCAGAGCGAGGTAATCACTCCTTTCTCTCCCTTTTTCTCAGGATGCTTCACCACCTGAATTGGTGTCTTTGGACCTGTGGCTGGAAGGTGGGTGCAGGACGGGGTGAGGTCCCTACACACCCCGGCAAGCAACGGGAGCTATTATTTGGAGAGCCCTAGGGGACAGGGCCATGGACAAGTATTTGTGGGGCCTGTGAGGAAATAGCCCTCTCCTCCTTGGGTGAGGGAGGGAGACGGAGGCAGGAGAAGGAAGAGCCCAAGTCTCTGTGCCGGCTCTCTCCTGCCCACCCGCTGATGCCCGCTCCCTGGGAGGGGAAGAAGGTCGCTCCACACCACTGACACTGCCCATGACCCCAGCCCAGGGCCTGCAGGCCTCACGCCCCACATGAAAGGGCAGGAAGGAGGGAGGAACTTGTCCAGAGCTCCCCAAGGGCTAGGCGGGGCTGGGGCTGAGGGTGGGGCCCACAGGGGGTTGCCCTGTGCTGTGGCCACTTGAGGGGAGGGAATCTGAGATCACGTGTGTCTTTGATTCCTTCATATTTGGGGCATCTACACGTTCAGTCCCATCCCATCCCGTCCATGTTGTTAACACGTGATCTTTGAAAAATCTCAACCGTTGCCTTCGAGGGAAACAATGAGAATGGGGTCGCCTTGTTTGGGCATATGGCATGGTCACGAGAGACGAGGGTTTTAGGGGACCCAAGCCGGCGAGCATGGAGAGGTTGCCTTCTGGGGGCGGATGAGAGGAGGCGCGTCCCCTTCACGTGGCGTCACGTGGTGTCACGTGGGCGATGGAACACGCCGTCTCCCGAAGCTGTGCACACCCCGCCCCCCAGAACCTGTCACCATGACCTGTCACGGCAAAGGGTCTTTGCAGACATGGCTAAGTTAAGACTCTTTCGATGGGGGGATCATCTGGAGCACCCAGTGCCAACACAGGGGCCTTAGAGCAAGAGGCAAGGCTGACCCTCCTCAGGTCAGTAAAACTCCAAAGAGTTAGATGCTGAAGATCCCCTACTGCACCGTGAGGCCTGTACCCTGTTCCCTCCTGGCAGAGGGGAGGCCAGGAGTCTGCCCCCTTCCTTCCCATTCCAGAGTCTTTGGCTTTGGGCAGCAGTGTGCGAGCCTGATGTTATAGGAAATCACCTGAGATGAGAAAGCTCCGGTGATTTGAGGGAGGGGCCTGTCTCCAAGCTGAATAAGCCCAAGAAGCAGAGTGGCCCTGTGGCCCCCAGAGGAGCCCAGCCCTGACTTCAGCCCAGGGACCCCATGCTGGACTTCCAACCTCAGGATGTCGATTCAGAAGTTTGCATTTCTTCTGCCACAGCATTTATGGTGATTTGGGGCACTGTCACTAGAAAACAGTGCACAGATATGAGATCCCAGCGTGCATGGTCTTTGTGACGTGGAAAGTGTTTTCTGGATGGAAATGAAGCCTTGGGTCACTTGGAGACAAGTGGGGGGGGCGGGTGCCGGATTGAAACCACATTCCCTACCCCACCCCTGCAAGAATTTGGTGGATGCACCCTCCCTCCCATGCTGGACCCTCCTCAGGTCAGTAGAACTCCAAAGAGTTAGATGCTGAAGACCCCCCTACTGCATCCTGAGGCCTGTACCCCTGTTCCCTGCCAGCACAGGGGAGGCCAGGAGTCTGTCCCCCTCGCTCCCCTGCCGGAGTCTTTGGCCTTGGGCTGCAGTTCTCAACCCTGATGTTATATTAAAATCACCTGAGCACTTGAAAAACCTTTCAGGAATGGGTCCTGCCTTCTGAGGTTCATGGTGTGGCCTGGGCATCTGCATTTTAGCCACTCCCGGGAGCCATCCCTGTGCAGCCTGGGCCGGCCTGGGGGAGAGTCGCCCCCTGGCTTCAGGGTCGCTGGTGTCCAATTTCTCCCAGCCCCTGCAGCCTGGCTGGCGTCAGCTTTGCCCACTAAGCCAGCTCCTCCCAGACAGGCAGGCTCGACCATAAATTTTAATTCAAAACTTTTCCTTTTTATTATTTTCAAGGGCTCAAGGCCCTAAACGTGATGAACAGCTTTTCTCACGCTGTGACCTGCCGCTCTGAGTTTCTCAGCATGCTCCCTTTCAAGAGGTACATGGAGTTTTACCTGCCCCACCCACTGCACGCGTGCACGTGCACACACACACACACACACGCAGAAAACTGGCTCTTCGCCTCTGTGGATACTGTTCTATCCAAGTGCAAGGCCAGTGACTTTGTTCTGCTAAACTCTGTGTGGCAGCTCCTGCGCTGGGGCCAAATGGAAAGAAAATCCCACTAATCGTGGATAATGTGGGCGCTGACAGGCACGGGCGCGTGACCCCACCTGCACAGGCTGCCTCCTCAATGAGACACTTGTGACTTGTTGCGGCAAGAACCACGGCTGCTCCACGCTGGCGGAGGCATGAGCTCACCTGCATTCCTGGGTTGTTTTGTTTCCTGACTGTGAGCCCGGTGCCGGCGGCCAGAGGGCCTGCGCCCCGTCGCCTGGCCTCCCACCTGCAGCACTGAAAAGCCTCTGCTGGAGGTTTGCACGGCACCTGGAGAGAATTCCTGGTCCTGCTTGGGCCCTGGCCTCCATGGCTGAGCCTGGGAGCCCGAGGGTCACCCCGCAGTCACGTGGCCCCCAGCAGCCCCCTACCTGCCCAGGAACCCGCTGGAACCTTGCTCTGATAAGCTAGAGAAGCCAGATCTGCGAGGAGCTGGGGCCTGAGGTCTGCATTTCCCACAGATGCCTGGGGACGCCATTGCTGCCAGTCCCTGGACCACACTTTGAGTATCAAGACCCCAAGGTTTCTGACAGGTTGGGATCTAGGTCCCAGCCCAGCTGGGGTTTTAACGGAGACACCCCTGGTTTCCAGGCAGAAGTCACAGGTGGGGGTGGAGGGAACAGTTCTGCCCTGCGGAAACACACAGTGGAGGCTGACAAGTGGCAATGATGTTGCTTACATGTGCCCAGTGGGAGAATCTCCTTCTCTCCTCCCTCCCTGCAGCCTCCGCGCGCGCAGGGAAGCAAAACCACTGCTCCCTTGTTGGATGAGGAGTTGTGCCCACTGCTGCATGCGAGCCAGGCAGGGTCCTCCCTCAATCCCCTCACAGCCCAGCACTCAGCTTGAGCCTAGGCCCAGGGTCTCTTCCTGCCCCCCACCTAACTCAGGCCCCGGCTCAGAGACACCCCGGCTCAGAGACACCCCGCGTGGCGTGGCGGTGGCCTCCTCTGTGCGGTCTTCCCATCTTCAGCTAGAACGATCGATCCTCAAGTCGCCGGCCTCTCCAGCCTTTGTAGTTCCCCTGCTCCGCGGTGTGTCTTGTGCTATAATTGTCTCCCCTGCCAGCCTCTGAGCGCAGCAAAAATAAGCACCTGCTGGGCACGTGGCCGGCAGGCAGTCAAGGCTCCTTACAAGATAAATGCTCCTCGCCGCTCCCCACTCCCTGCACGGAGCCCATCTTCCCTCACAAGGAGGCCCGAGTGCAGCGGGCTGCAGAGGCGGGAGGCGAGGGCAACTCGCAGTCGAGGGGAGCCAGCAGGGCAGAGAATGACTGCTCTCAGATAAGAAGGGAGGGAGAGCACGTTCTCCTCGCTCACTCACACGCTCCCTTCAACCTCCTTCCCTAGAGAAAAAAATCCCGTGTGTGCAGGACAGACCCCCATGCATGGAACCCCCAGTGTGTGCACGTGGAGAAGGAAGTCTGTCCCCAGATGTCGGGGCGCATACCCAGCCCAGGGCAACCCCCCAGGCTGAGTGAGGCCCAGCACCTGCCTGATGGGAGAGATGCCTGTTCCTCGTGGTTTCTTTGTGTGGTAAGTACATTGAACAGATTAAAATGCATCCCCCAAAGCAGAGTGCTGGCTAACTTTTGGATGAAACATCGTGTATTGTAGACATTAAATTCATTTTGACTCTTTTCCTGCCCTCTCTTTGAGGGACAAGTGTAGCTTAGATCTCCAGAGCGTCTAGGTCCCCGCCTGGCTGGGAAGTGGGGGTACGTGTGGTGGAGGGGGTGTTGGGGGGTATCAGGAGGAGGAAGAGCTGCTCTCTTCTGCCTTGGAGTCTTCCTTCCTGCAAGTTCCCTCCTCTCAGGAGAAAGAGGACTGAGATCTCTTTAGGGTAATTACTTCCACCCCAGAACTCAATGACAGCCCAACCCTTAAGCTTCAGGGATTCTTGAAGACCCAGAAATCAACTTTGGGGTTTGCACTTTTGAGAGGAGCCCTTCAGCCAAGCTTGTACAGCTGCGTCTCCCTGATTTTGCAGCCCTTTCTTGGGCCTGGCTTGTACTGAGAGGGAAGTGCTTGCTGCCCAGGGGCCACCTCAGCCCTGACCTCCCCTTGCCTGGCTGGTACCCCTAGTGCCTTCCACGCCCCTCCTTGTCAGACGCCCCCGGAAACACACCTGCAGCCCGCAGCCTTCTGACCTGGGCTGGGCCAGGCAGGTGCACATCCCCACTCCACATTCCAAGGTGCACCTCACCTCTGGGCTGGCCCAGACAAGCAGCTCCCCCCACCGCCCTCACCCCCAGCTCTTGATGCACACACAGGCCGGGAGCACAGCCGGGGCCTCTCCCTGCTGGTCTAATTGCAGCCTGGAGAGGAGTGTCAGGAGGGACCACGGAGAGCTTGCTAACAAGCTAGGAGGTCCTGTTCGGAATTCCTGGGCAGTCAGGGCTCCTGAGCAAGGGAGCGTGAGGCGGAGAAAGGGAGACAGCGCAGGATAGGAGCTAATTAAGCTATAAGTCTTCCCCAGAGCTCCAGTTCATTTGTAATTATGCTCTCTGATCTCAGAAGTGCCTGGGGCTCTGTGGGAGAGCTGGGGAGAAGGGGGGCAATGATTGAGAAGCTGGTGGGCCTTTTAGAATGGAGTTGCGTGAAACTGACATTTACACGGGTCTGGGAGGCCCCTGATCCCTGAAAAGCCGGTAAACAAACCATGGCCACTTCTGCCACCGGATCCGAACCGCGCCAGTGGCTCCCCCTAGGCAGGCTGACTTGTTTTGTGTAGGTCACTGGGCTCCTGAGTGGTGTGATTTTGGAAACCCCCTGCTTCCTGCCCACAGAAATACCCCAACTAGCCTCACTGGTGCTGACACTGGGTAGGGCTTGTTGTTGCGAAAGTCCCAGCATCATGTTTGCCTCACAGGCTACCAATCCGGGGCAGGGGTCGGACTTGATTGCTAGGAGGTCGGGACCTAAGGGCTTCTGTCCCCAACCTGCATTTTTTTAGAGCAGTCAACACATCAAAACATAATGTAATGTTTAGACCTAATTTTTCAGATGGGTAAACTGAGGACCCGGGAGGGGTAGTGAGTCCGGCATTCACGGTCACACGGGCGGGATGAGATAGTGCGGGACCCGCACCCAAGTTCTCTGGCCTCACATCAGGCGATGCTGCTGGCGTGGGGTGAAAAGCGAAGTGGGCAGCCAGGATCTGCCAGGACGGGCCAGGCCTCGTGCTGCAGAGGCCACTGCTGGAGTCACCAGCAGCAGGGCCGGGGCCTGAGCACCTTTCCAAGACCACTTCTGGCTGTTTGGTGATTTGTTGACTGTTAGGAAAATATGGGCAGGGGAGAGAGCGGTGCTCCCGAGGATAAATTACAAGCAGCACCTGCCAGGTTGCTGAGCTTACATCTGTTGGGCTCAGCCCTGAGTGGTGCTGGGCCCCGCTGCTCCCACAGGGGGTTGCACTGTCTCCCAGAAACCCGTTCCCCAGACTGTCCTGCAGAACTAAATCACACCACTCGTCTCTGCTCAGACTTTGAGGAAAACCAGCTAATACTGGGCTCAACCCAACGGCTATTTCTTTTAAAAACAAAGGAGACACACAAAATTCCTGCCTGAAGCTGAAGCTGTCTGCCCTGTCCCCGGGGGGCCAAACCCCAGGAATTCCACCCTGGCTGGGGAGACTCAGGTCTCAGCCTTTTCTGAGCAGGGGAAACTTGGACCAGAGTCTCCCCCCCAAGACTCTGTTTTCTGGAGCAGCAGTGAGGTGTGCTCCCTCCCACGCCACACCCCCCATCCCACCCCAAGGGAGCTTTCCAACCCCGCAAAATGAAGCCAGGGAGCTAAATCCCCCACAATCGCTTCCTAGAATTCTCATTAAAAATTGAACTCTTTGATGGCCTTTCATGAACATGTATGCAGCAGCAAAAAATTTAAGTCATCTCAAAATTTGGCTTTACATGGTCTAGCTGGGGTAGGACAAGGCGTCAGGTGACACTGGGCCTGGTGGTTTCAGCTCTCACACTGTGAACAAGTGTGTCCCTTTAATGCTTCGTCGTTGCCTCTCCTCCATTTTTCTGCATTTTGTTGGAGAACTTGCTATTTGAAATGGCCTCCAGTGTAGTGGGAAGAGCGATCCATTTTCTTAAGTGCAGGAAGTTGTCATGTGCCTTAAGCAGAAAGGACATGTGTTAGATAAGTTTGCTTCAGGCAAAAGAGATAGTGCTCGTAGCCTTGCGTTCCATGCTAATGAACCAACTCTGCTGGCGAGGTGTCCTTAAACGGAAGTATGCGAGAGGAAGATTATGTCTTGATCAGCTGGCAAAAATATTGTGACTGGTGGGTGGCAGGAGCCTAGTCCGATATTTCCCTCTAGGAACAGGGGTTCAGAATCTGCTAACTCTGTCCAGGGGGACTTTCTAGAACATAGCATGCACCATGAATGAGAATCGTTGCCTGTCTTAGATGTCTGTGTCTCCAGACTCTAGAAGCCTGCCTGTGGAGCCTGGGCCTATGTATTCATGATCATCATTTCCAAAATGCGTTTCAGAAAATCTCTATGGAAAATATGGTTCAAGCCTTTAACCTTTTAACACCGAATGTCCATGGTGCAGAGTCAGCACTCAGTAAACTCTGTGTGCTGAATGAGTGGGGGAACAGTAAGCAGTTCTCACACAAGTCCCATGCACAATTTCTCTGTTTCCTCTTTTTTTAGCCAGTTTCTTTCCCTGCCCTGCCTTTGGCTGGTTCCTTGGGAGGCACCAGCACACAGCCTCTGTGCTCCCTCATGGCAGAGAAATTCCAGATGACACCCTTGATCTTTCACCACCCACTTGATTTGAAGGCCATTGATAACACTGGGAAAATGGTGATGGAGTGTGGATAATCTCATTTCCCAAACTAAAAGCAGGCAACAAAGAAGTCATCTGATTTACAAAAACATTTACGTGGAAGGAGAAGGATATTTGCAGACAAAAAAAAATGTTTTTGTGACATATGCAGGTTACAGAAAGTTCAATTTCAGTGTTCAGGAATAATTTTCTTGGCGCATAGCCCCGCCCACTCATCACCCATCACCTACAGCTGCACCCATACCTACCACCCAGCCCAGGAGCTGCTAAGGACAACGAAATTTTGACCAAGCTGAAAATATTTTTTCTCTGGCCCTTTAAGGAAAAGCTTGCCAACTTCTGGCCTGGGGGTGTGAAAGTAAGTTTGGTCCCAGTGAATTCTTCATTGATTGTGTGTTCTTTGTCCCTCTCCTGTGCCTGTTAAAATACTAAAATCACCTTGATGTTGGCAGAAGATAAATGCAGCATGTTACAAGGTAGTGCAGCAGGTTTGGGAAGTGTCTTCAGGCCCATGTAAGGTCCCATTGGAAGGTGCGTCTATTACCACTGTAACCTGCCCTTTTCTGAGTCTGCTGTCCTCCATTAGCGGTGATCTGCCTGGTTTACCAGAGTTGGTTTTTAATACCTTCTGTGTATTCTCAGAAATCAACTATGTGCTCAACAAAGGAAAAGTAGCCTTGCCTACCAAATATCTAGAATAATATACTATAGCTGCTTGATATCCCAAAGTCTATTTTTAAATGCTCTGGTAGTTTCTATTTTCCAAAATCAGTATGGCTCTCTGTCGGACCCCCTCATGCAGACTTCACTGAGTAGGGGGGACAGAATGTTCCCAGGTGGTAGGGGGGTAGGGAGGGTGGGCATGTTCTATCATCACACTTGTTGAAAATAATGTCCATCATAAAGTAATATATTTTATTGTTGGGGGAAAGACACATAAAAGGAAAGAAATGTAAATAAATTACACCCAATTCAAACACTCCCCTGTGAAAACTCAGTATTTCCCCCAATCTCTGAAACCATCTTTTAAATCTATACAATATGTACAGGTTTTATATCCAAAGTCTTTCACTTAGCATGACATCATGGCCATTTGTGTATGTCCTTAAATCCTAACAATAACAATAACAATAATCATAAGTGCATAATATGCCATCATCTGGATAGCACTCCAATTATTGGAGATACAGGCTATCTTGCAAAAATTGTAACTCCCAAAATGGAAACTGGTGTGAGTCTTTGTGCTCTTATCTCAGAGCAGAGGACTTGGAGAAAAATGAAAACATAATGAAATGATGTGGCCATGTTTAAGGCTCAAGATGAACATTTTAGCTTTACAGAAAGCCTGTCAGTGCACACTGCCCTGGCAATGTCCAACAGGCATGTCTCACAGCAACTTGACTGGCAAAGGACATCTTCGGTATGGGTTGCATTTACATTTTTGATGGACCAATTTTAGTATCTGGGTGTATTTATAGAACATTTGTATCTTTGCTATTTGTGTTTGTCCACTTTAATATTGCTCTGTTACCTTCACATAAAAATAAGATTAGGTGTTTGTGATATGCATCACACACATCCTTCCAGTGTTTCTAATATCTAGAATTTTAAATTTTAAGTAATTAAACCCACTAAACTGTAATTTTTTTAATCTACTTGTAAGCTTTTCTACCTACAAAGTCCTGCTCTCACCATCTGAAATTTACCTGTCTTCTATTTTAATGCTATTTTTGCATGTCACTGCTAAATGCATGTGGAATTTATTTTCGTATAGGGAGAGAGCAGGGGATTAGCTTTAATTTTTTCCATATGGTTAGTCCTAACATCACTTATTGACTAATCTTCCTTTCCTCGCCAATCTTCACCACAGACTAATTTTTTATCTATATTATCTCCACTAGGGCCTGTGTTTGAGAACTTCTGTTATACCCAGCTATCTGTGGATGGTTTGGTTTGTCCACTGATATTTTATAATACCTCCTTTTTTCCCCTTAATAGAATACTTTCAATATACACCCTTCTCAAGATATTCCAGGCTGGATCAAGCTTCCCTAGAAGGAGCATGGCGCCTACGCCCACCTCGAGTCTGTAAGGCTTGTTGACCTAAGCAGCCGCTTTGTCTTCTCATGATTAATAGGCAACTTTACAACTTTCCCTGGAAACTGCTCGTTCTGTTCTTCGCTGCTCCTAGCACCTTGTTGCTTTGGAATGGAGACCCAAACAAGGGCAGAATAAAGACAGAGCTTGGGCTTTGCTGGGCTACCTGGATAGGAAATTAATTGGTGTGGTTAGCCTCTTTTTTTGTAGAAGAACTGGGGTGCAGACGGTGAGAGGATTCATCAGAGACAGAGTGGGGAGCAGAACAGGCAGATCTACTGAAATACATTGCTGGGGGGAGCAGTAGGCAAGACGGGAGAGGTCTGCTGTGCCATATGTGGGTCAGCCCCCTGGTCTTGGGGATTGAACTCAGGCTGTGGAGGTGATGGCACTGAGACTTAACCCCCAGGCCACCAGGAGGCGAGGTTACCCTCTTCTTGTTAAGGGCATCACTGGTTATTGGCTAAGTAGTCACAACTTGCTCTGAGCTGTGTCGTCACTGCACCCTGGCCGAGGGACACCCACACATGAGATGAGTAGTTACTCATCTAAAGAACATTCAATCCAGGGGCCATGGCTCTTCATCAGGAAATGATCTTTCAAGCACTGCAGTCCCATTCTGGAAGCCGCCACCCCATTTGTACATCGAGGGTGAGACGGTGTCATGCTGGGAGGCAGCCCCACGCACGTCTTGCAGTGAAATCCTCAAGCCGCCTTTGTTCCCCTGCACCTGACACAGGCCAGCTCTACGCCAGGGCTCCAGACGCAGGCATCCCCACATCTTCCTGGCCTCTCCCTTGAAAGCATCCTTTCAAGATTCCAAGAAGAAAAGCCGTCGCCGAAGTGAGCAGATAGAAGCCGTCACCGCACAAGAGAAGATGAAGCTGCGTGTGATTTTTCCTTCCTCATTAATTTAACTTCTGACTGATTTAAGCATTTGTTACACTTTTCCTGGAAACTTCAAAGTTTAATTTGGAATATAGTCACAGAGCAAAAATTCTGCTGACTACACAATGCAAAAACATGGCGGCTAATGAGTGGCACTGATTTAACAGGAAATGAGGAAGAAAAATACAAATTTTGGAAGAAAATAAGCAATTTCACAATGTTTCCATAGGCTCCAAATCCAACTTGGTTGCTTCAAGGGGTAGCTTGGAAATTTTTCTCGTGCAAGTGCAGTAAATATTCCTGTAGGCTGTCTATTTTCCAGCCTGGAAGAAATGGGTAGAAATGACACATTTCCTAGAACAACTTCTGGGAAGTTCGTGAGGCTGGGAGCTCTGACTTTCAACTCTTCATTCTTTCCTCCAGCAGAGACACCAAATTGCGCAACAACGCAGACCAGAGTAGCAAATTCCAGCTTCTTTAATTAGAAATAATCTTCTAAGTCTTTGTGGTTGCCTTGTTTGTGTGTGGATGTGTGTGTGTTTCAGATATGTTTCGAGTTTGTTTATGGAGATCTCACAGAAGAATCTCCTTCCTTCCTATTAGAAATTCTGCTCTGACACCATTAATTGGAGCATTCAAAATGCCCGGTGCTCAGTTTGATGTCTACAAATAAAACACCGGCCCAGATGCCGTGTTTACACTGGCGTGCATTTAACACTTCATAAGCAGTTCATTAAACTGATAGCACTTTAAACAGCAAGGCTGGCTCTTTCAGACTCGGCCTGGAAGTGTCCCCAGGCAGCAAGTGAACCCTGCCTAGCCTGGGAACCGCAGGAGTTTACATTCTTGACATGTGTCTCTTAATTATGGACACCCTGGGCCTTGGGCGCCGCTGAAGGGGCCAGCGAGGCCCACGCGCCCGGATGGCCAAACACACAGGGCCGGGCCGGAGGGGCTCTGGAGTCAGCCCTGGGGCTGCCCATGCGCAGGGCTGGAGACACCTGGGCGGGCGCCCACCGGGCCTCTGGGCTCTCTGCCCTGAAACCAGCTTTCCAAGAGTGAAGCCCCCAGTTGATAAACGGTGTAAGGGCAGGAAAGGACACTGTGCAGGTTTTCTGATCCCATGCAGACCGGGTAAAGGAGGAGTCAGAGTCCTCAGTGGTTTTTTGCAGGTCTTTTATTGGGGTTCACCAGGCATATGGCAGGCAGGGGTGCTGGCTGGGGGGCTGGGAGGCTGGTAGGCCCCCCAGCCCCCAGCAAGTCTTCACTCTATCTGGGCTCTCTGGCATTCGTTCTGCGGCTTCTCGGCTTCTCTTTCGGCTTCTGCTGCTACTGGCGTCCCCGTGACGCCGCCCTTAAAAGCACAGTCTTAGCTCAGCTGAATCCCATCTACCTATGCCCACACCCTGCTCCAGGTGCCGCCATCAGGCATGCATTCAGGACAAGGATCCATCATCTATCCTGTTGGCGGGAGGGCAGAAAAGCCTGACATTTTCTTTACCCTACAAACGGCTTGGGGTGAAGACCAACCACCTTCTGGGGTCCTTCCGAGAGGAGCCATCCCCAGCCCCAAGCTCTCTGCAGAAGGCAGGCCGCGCTGCAGCCACTCGGGAGACCCGCGCACCTGGGCCAGGTCAGTGCAGGGCGGAGGGAAGCACGCGGGCTGCGCACCTGCGCCCTGAGCGCCCACGAGCACGGCCGGGGCAACCACCAGCACCTGGCCCTCGCCACGCCGAGCTCCGTGCGCGCTTCTGCGCCTGACTGTGCCTTTTGGGGGGGCGCCGAGCAGGTGCCTGGCCCTGCAGAGGGGAGTCCCCAGAGCCACAGCAGCCCGGCCGCCCCGAGCGCTGAGGAACCCCTTTGCAGCACCACCTCGGTCAGCCCTGCCCCGCCAGGCCGTTTCCTTCCCTGCTCCGCGGGGGAGACCTGGGCCCGCGCAGGGACCCCGGAGGCGCATCCCGGCTCCCGGGCAGGCGCGTGGCCTCGAGGACCGTGGCTCCCCCTGAGGACGCGAGGCCACGGCGAGCCGGGGCAGGGTCTCGACGCCGGGCTCCCGGGGTCCACCCAGAAGGCGGCGAGCCCCAGCTCCTCTCGCCACCCCGAGGGGTGCAGGCCCCGGCGCCCCACGGCCCGCGCCGGCCGCCTGGGGCCGATGGGCAGCCGCGGACCTGGCGGCACCGGGGGAGCGCGCGGAGGACCGGCCGGCCGCTCGGGAGCCTCCGCGGGCTGCGGCGAGGCGCTGGCGCGGCCCCCAGGCCCGGAGCCCCGCGGCCCCTCGGAGCCCGAAGCCGAACCCGGAATTCCGAGCTTGGAGGCGCGGCCGGGGAGGCCGCCGACAGCGCCACCGCGTGGCCGGAGCGGGCAGCGCGGCGCCTGGACAGGTGAGTCCTGGGGGGCCCGGGGCGGGCAGCGCGGCGCCCGGACAGGTGAGTCCTGGGGGGGCCCGGGGCGGGCAGCGCGGCGCCCGGACAGGTGAGTCCTGGGGGGGCCCGTGGCGGGCAGCGCGGCGCCCGGACAGATGAGTCCTGGGGGGGCCCGGGGCGGGCTCGGCCGGGCTCCAGCTCCGGCTCCGGGGTGCGGCCCGTGCGACTGCGAGCCCTGAGCTGGGGGGGGGGGGGGGGCGGGAGGAGCGAGGCCCCGGCCCCCCGCTCGGGGGGGTGCTTGACTCAGAGAAGGCGCAGGTGGCCCCGGGGCCCGCGGCGTTTGCTCCTGGGGGTCCCCTGGGAGCCCGGGCGGGCCTGTCGTTTCATCTCATCCGTTTCCCGCGTCGTCCATTCGGTGACCACCACGGAGGCCTGAGCGCAGCCCGAGGTGGGCGCGACGGCGCAGCAGCCCCTCCCGGTTTGACGCCTTGAGATGAGACACGAGACCTGCAAAGGCAGCGGGGTTCGCTGAAATGCAGGCGCCAGAATACCGTTGGAGTTGTGGGATGGGGGGTTGCTCTGTTGATGTGTGAACTTGGGACGCTGTGGCCCCCAGACCAGCGGATCCCCCTCTCCAGTAGTGCGGGGGGGGGGCCTCATTCCAGGGTGACCACTCTAGCGCCCCCAAAATAGCAACACAACGGACCACTGAGGTTGACCAAGGCTTCGTCACTGCCGAGGGGCTGTGACACGTGCCTAGACTCACATTCGAGGAAAAGTTCAAATTTCAGGTCAAGGGTTTGAGAAATTGACGATGCCGTTGCCTCGCTGCCGTCGGGGCCCGGGATTTTGTGCACAGGCCTTTTGCTTATGCAGCCCGGGGGTGTGGGGTGCGTGAGCAGACATGGAAGGAGAAACAGGCAGTGCACACGGGCTGGAGGCTCTGAAGGACCCCAAGGTGGGGTGCTGGGAATAAAACGGGAAGGGAGGGCCTATGTTAGACAGAATGGTCTAGAAGACCATTCTGCAGTTTGTGATGGGCCTGCAAATCGGTTCTCACTGGCCTGGCTGCACCCACCTTTGACCACAGCGCCCCACCCCCCCTTCCTGGAGCCCCAACAATGAGGTATGTTTACCTCCCCACCTGGGCCTGAAGGCACTTGCTTTTGCACCTTTGCTGTCTGAACTTTCCTGGGCTGTTCTTGAGTTTATTCAACCAAATAACAGGAATCTGTATTGTGGAACTGAACCCCTCAAAAAAATAAAGCTCAGTCTCTCTGAGTGCTGCCTGGGAGTCAGGCCCCTGCACACTTGGAGAGGCCTGAACCTCCCAGGTCTCTACCCACCTTGCATTCAAACTGCCGTCCCTAGGGTCCCCACTCAGCTAACGGGG
This sequence comes from Talpa europaea, assembly GCF_964194135.1. Classification (NCBI taxonomy): domain Eukaryota; kingdom Metazoa; phylum Chordata; class Mammalia; order Eulipotyphla; family Talpidae; genus Talpa; species Talpa europaea. The sequence continues at coordinate 6,449,543 of NC_140077.1, forward strand.
TGAGGGTGGGGCCCCTCTGTGCTCTGCGGTTTCAGGTCCAGCGGCCCTGGCGGGCTTTGGAGGGGGGTGAGCTCAGGGCTGGGTCACAGACGATCTTTGTAGTTGGGTCTGAACCAGCGTGGCAAGTTTAGGGGGTGATGTCAGGGCTGGCACCGGCAAAGAACAACTTTGTTGACAAGAAGATTAATTAGACAAATGTACTGCCCATCAGTGGCTGCCGCCACCTCCTTGGGGGTCAGCTCTCGTCAAGCCTTTCTGGAGATATTTTTTTCATCTTTTAAAAAGAAAGCTTAATCTCCTAACAAGGCAGCCAGAAAGCAATTCACGGCGTGCCAGAAGAGCAAGTACGTACAAGCAGGTTCTGAAGCTGGGGCTCCTGCCAGCCGCGGGCCGAGGGCCGGCCCAGCCCGGGAGCCCACGGGCCTCCTCCTTCTACCTGTACAGACCCAGCCCCAGGAAGCCTGCTGAGCCCTGACTCCCTCCCCCCGGAGAACGCCCCTGGGGGAGCGCTCCCTCTTCCTCCCTGCCTTTCAGGGGAGCGCGTCTCCGGAGAGGGGCTGGCAGCTGGCCACGCTGGGCCTACAGGGCCTTCCGCCACCTACACCTTCCCTCACTCCCGACAGCCCCTTGTCCCAGTGTAGGAAGAAACGGGGAGTTGTTGAGTCCCGGTGCATTGTTCCTCCCTCAGTAGCAGTCGAGCCTGTGCGTGCAGCGGCTCTGAGGATAGAGGGGGGTCTCGAGACACGAGGCCATTCCTCGCCTTGCATGAGAGGCACACAGCAGTGCGGCAACTGGAGCACAGAGCAGCTCCCTTGTGCCTCGGCTTGGTGAAGGCCAAGAAGAGCCAGGTGAGGGAGGGGGAGAGAGCCGTGGCGGTGGCAAGGATGTGCTGCGAGTGTCTGTGGTCTGGAAGAACAAAAAGCTGTTTCTAGGTTGTGCTTCCCACCGTCAGATGCAGCGGGCTCTTTGGGGGGCTTGTTAAAATGAAGAATCCCGGGTGCACTGATTCAGAAGGGGTAGTATCAGCTCAGAAAGCTGAATTTCAGCTGCCTTCCCCTCCCAAGATGGTGCCATGGTTGGTTCTGACCTGCCCCAGACTCTGCCCCTAGGCCCTGCCTCCAGCTCTGCCCCAGGCTTTGCCCGCAGGTCTGCCCTAGGCCCAGCCCCAGGTCTGCCCAATCAGCAGCCATCTTCAGCAGACCCGTCTGCAAGCATCTGTGTGTCCTCTGTCCCAGCAGGCCTCCCTAAGGTTCCAGAAAGCCCTTTGTAGCAGCCCAGCTATGGGCCCCAAAGCCAGCATCTTTTCAGGGCCGCTTTTCATACCTACAGCCTTTACCTCCCACACTGCCCACAGCACCCAGGCCCAGCCTGGTGGGCAGGCCTCACCCCCGGTGTTGGCATGGGCCAGGCCCCTGAGCACACCCAAGTTTCCTACAAGTGGCTGGGGAACCTGGCCTCCCATTAAGTTGCCTCTGAAGCTTCCTAGGGCTGCGGACAGGGGTGGACGGCCTCCTAATCGCCCTGTCTAACCACCACCCCTTTGAGGCTCCCTAAGCCCAGGAGTCCCCAAAGCCTTCTGGACATCTGTTCTCTTGGAAGGAACTGGAATCCTGCCTGCACAAATCAGCTGCAGTTCCACCTTCTGCCCCAGTAGCAGATGGGAACCCTGGTCTCTGGTCTGGGGGTTGGGAGACTCGCCCACATTCGGGTGGGTCTCCTGGAGGCGCAGAATCAAGGCCAGACTCTGAGGAGTGCAGGGGTCAGCAGGAGCAGGTCTCCCAGGGCAGGAGGGGCAGCCCTGAGGCGGCTCTGACCGAAACCCAGGCAGAAGGGCACGGGACCTGCTCTGTCTATAGGGTGGGCCTTTGGGCTCGGGGGTGCCCAGTGGGTCCTGCGCCTTGTCCTTCTAGCGTTCACCTTGGTTCCTGGAGCCTGCGCCAACTCCAGGGCTGTGTGGCTGAGCCTCTCCCAGCCCTGTCTCCTGGGGGGTCACAGGGCAGTTAGGATGAGGGGCTAGGGGCAGAAATCTGGACATGTGGGGCTGGGGGACACTCTCTGTTGGGCTGACATGGTTCCTCGATGTCAGTAAAGAGCAAGAGTGGACCTGGGCGGAGGGCAATTTCTGAGATTCTAGATTCCAGCATCCCTCCAGGTGATGGGTAAGATGTCCCTGTCAAGGTAGAAAAGTAGTAAGTGTTCTATGTAGCAGCTGGTTATTTCAATTAATAATATTAATGATAATATATTAATATGATACATGATAATGTAATATATTGATGATAATATATTGGCATCTATGAATATTAATTACCGTTAATGATGTTAATAACACTTTTGCCGCGGCCGCTGTAGATGCCAGGAAGCTGGGGATAGTGAGAGGAAGCTCGGGGTGGAGCTTGGAGCAAACGCACGGGGACGTCTGGGGTTTGCCCCGTGCCTGTGCTTCCACCTCCACCTGGTGCCACGGCCCCAAGGTGTTCTCCAGGTCTGGCTGGAGAGGAGCACCCTAAGTCCCCTGCGGGCACCTGCTAGGCCTGCAGCTACCAGCCACCCACCAGATCTGAAGGGGGGGGGGTGCTGGGGTACATCCCGGGAAGCCGGGTCTCTTGCCCCCATCCCACCCCGTCTCCCACCAGGTGACCCAAAGGCACTGGGCAGTGTGAGCCCTTCCTGGCAGGGGAGTCACGTTGTGCGGGGGCTGAGGCCACCGGAGGGGTGAGACCAGGGACTGCCTGTGTTCTGAATAGAAGTTTGTGGAACCCCAGATCCAGGATCTGCAGGGAACTCCTCTCCGACTGCCCTGAGCGCGTGGGGCCCACCTCAGATACCACGCACCCTCCCCACACGCACCAGGGCCTGGGCCACCTCCAGAGCGCCCCGATCCTGACAGTGTCAGCTCTCAGAGCACTGGCTGGATCGTCGCCTCAGGAATGCAAGGTGGACCCCAGGGAGTAGGGGAGCCCTGTGCAGTGTCTGCAGCAGGCCGCCAGCGTGTGACCTTGGCCATGTCCTCCCGCCCTGGGCCTCGGTCTCCCGCGTGCACAATGGCTTGCACGACTTGTAAACATCCCATGTCCTTTGATGTCAGTCCTCGCCGCCTGTGCTACTCACAGAGGAGGACCAGTGGATTCGGAAATGTCTCTTGCAGCCAAGGGTTTTCAAGGGCTAAACCTCCAGACTGAGGCTGCTCTAGAGAAGCCTCCCGTGAGCTCAGCCGGGGTGGAGCCACCAGCAAAGCACATTTCCCATTCTCTGCTGCCCTCTGCTGCCCAACACTGGCTGGTGCAGGCTGCTGAGAGCCGGGTGCAGGGCACCCCAGAACTTGGGCTTTCAGGCTCAGAAGGGGCATTGATTTCCTCCAGGCCACACAAGTCAGCACAGATCCCCCGGGGCTGGGGCCCAGACCAGCAGTCGCAGCCGCGCCCGGGGAGGGGTTGACCAGGCAAGTCCTCGGCCCTACCCCGAGCTCCTGAGTGAAATGCTTGCGTGGAGCTGAGCACTCAGCTTTTTAGTGAACCCTCCGGGCCATGGCACCCCTGGGGGGGGGGGGGCCCTCCGTGGCCGTTGGAATTAGAAGTCTGCAGGAGGAGCGAGGTTTCGTCTCCAGTGTGAATCTTTGAAACTGAAAGGAGACACAAGACCAGGTAGGCCTTTGACAATTTCCTTCTCCTCCTCTGTTTGGGGAGGCCAGGGCCGTGACAGCGGGTGCTCCCAGCACGTGGCGGGCAATCTTCCCGAACTTGCAGAGAACCAGACCCCTCAGGGGCAGACACTTAGGGAGTCCCCTTGGGTGCTGGGTGAGGTGTGGGTCCCCCCTGTGTGTGGCACGGTCTCCACTGCCAGGCAGGACCTCTGCCTTTCGCCCAGTCTCCCCAACCCCGTAGCCATCCATCGCTTCTCTGTACCTGTGAGCTTGGTGGTTTCATTTCTGTGTTTTTTTTTTTTTAATGTCTTATGTAAAAGTGAGACCATGTGGTATTGGTCTTTCTCTGACTTCACTTAACACAGCACCGTCCCGATCATCCATGTTGTCACAATGGCAGCTTCGTTCTTTTTTCTTAATGTTTTATTTTCTTACATTGTTTACTGTTGTACAATATTTGATTTCTTCCCTCACGTGTAGTCCCCGTAAATCCTTCCCACCCCCACATCACCCGTGACTGTCCCCAGAGTCCCTTGCGCGCTTCCCTCCTGTTTTGACCCTTCTCCCGCCCTCTGCCCTGCTGGCTGCCTCAGGGGTATGGTTTGCCTGCAACTTTGGGCTTTTTCCTGACCCTTTGTTGGGTTTCTCTTTATTCCCCTGGAAGTGAGACCATCTGATATTTTTCTTTTTCCTTCTGACTTATTTCGCTGAGCATCATGCCTTCCGGCTCCATCCATGTTGCCACACATGCCATGAGTTTATCATTTTTGGTCAGGAGTAATATTCCATTGCATACATATCTACACCACCTCTTCCTGAGCCATTCGTCTCTTTGGGGCCTGTAGGTTGTTTCCATACCTCAGCACTTGTAGGCAGGGCTGCAATAGACGGGAATGCAGGTTTCCCTTGGAATTATATTCCCTTCGAATGAATGTCTTTGGGCCTATTTCCAGGTGTCAAGTCACCGAATCCTATGGTCCATCCATTTTTGGTGTTTTGAGGCGCCTCCACACGGCTTTCTGTAGTGGTTGGGCCTGTGTGCATTCCCACCAGCACTGAAGCGTGCTCCTCCTTCTCCACATGCTTGCCAGCATTTGTTGTTGGAGTTTTTTTGTTTTTATTTTCTTAATGTGGGCCATTCTCACCAGCATAAGGTGGTGTCTCATTGTGGTTTTGATTTGCATCTCCCTGATTATAGTGCTATTGGACACTGTTTCATAAACCTGTTGGTCAATGGCATTTCTTCTTTGGAGAATTGCTTTGTAGCTCTTCTGCCCATTTTTTAACTGGGTTGTTTATTTTTGTTGTGTAAGGTCTTTGTAGATTTTTGATATTAGTCCCTTATCAGTAGTATAGTATGCAAATAGTTTCTCCCTTTCAGTGGGGTGTCTCTCTGTTTTGGTTACTGTCTCTCTCCCTCTCTTTTTAACAATTTATTTAAAAAAAAAAAATAGGCCTGGGGTACAGGCCAGAGGTGTGGGGGTGAGAGGACTCACCAGAGACAGAGTGGGAACAGAACAGGTAGACTGACTGTAATACACTGCTGAGGGGAGCAGTGGGCAAGTTGGGAGAGGTCTGCTGCGCCATATGGGTAGCTTCCTGGCCAGGGATAGAACTCGTGCTGCAGTGGCTGCGGACAGCTTCATCGTCCTACGTCTTGGCCCCTTGCGCCACCAGGGAGGCCTGGTTACTGTCTCTTTTGCTGCACAGAGGCTTTTTAGTTTGATGTAGTCCCAGCTGCTTATCTTTCCCTTCATTTACTGTGCTTCTGGAAGTGAGCCTCTAAGATGTTTCGAGGTATATGCCATGGAGTGTTTTCTTCTACGTATTTTATGGATTCAGGTTTTATATTCAAATACTTTATCCCAGTTTTTCCAGAACCATTTATTGAAGAGACTATTCTTTTTCCAGTGTATAGTCTTTGCTCACTTGTCATAGATTACTTGGACCATATATGTGTGACTTTATTTCTGGGTTTTCAATAAGATTCCATTGGTCTGTGTGTCTTTTTTTGTTCCAGTACCATGTTGTTTTTATTATTATGGCTTTGTACTATAAAGTCTGGGAGTATAATGCCTCCATTTTCCTTACATTTAGTTAGGAGAGCTTTGGCTATTCAAGGGTTTTTTTTTGATGATTCCATATGATTTTCAGCAATATTCTATTTCTTTGAAGAATGCCATTGAGATTTTTATTGGAATTGCATTGAGCAGTAAATTACTTTTGGTGGGATGGCTGTTTTTCAATGTTAATTCTTCCAATCCATGAGCAGGGAATATTTTTCTATTTCTTTGTGTCTTCCTCTTTTTCTTTTGACAATGCTTTGTAATTTTCTTTATATAGTCTTTACATCCTTTGTTAGGTTTATTACCAGGTATTTAATTTTTTTTTTTTTGGTACAACTGTAAATAGGATGGTTTTCTTAATTTCTTCCTCTTCAGCCTGATTGTTTGCATACTTTACTGAACTGGTGCATTATTTTAATAGTTTTTCCATGGAATTTTTAGGGTTCTCCCTATACATTGTCTACAAATAATGATAGTTTTACTTCCTCATTCCCTGTTTGGGTTCCTTATTTGTCTTGCCTAATTGCCCTAGCTAGGACTTCCAGCAGTATATTGAAAGGCAGTGGTGAAAGTGGACATTCTTGTCTAGTCCCAGAGCATAATGGGATGGCTCAGGGTTTCACCATTAAGAATGATGTCAGCTGTGGGTTTATCCTCTGTAGATGGCTTTTATTATGTTCAGATATGTCCCTCTATTCCCAGAGTATTCTGAAGGCCTTCATCATAAGTGGATGTTGAACTTCATCAAATGCTTTCTTAGCATCTACTGATATGATCATATGGTTTTTATTTTTCTTTTGTGCTGATGTGTTGGATAACAATTGATTTTTGGATGCTAAACCATCCTTGTGTCCCTGGGATAAATTCCACTTGGTCAGGACGTATTATTCTTTGATGCATAGTTGGATTCGGTTTGCTAAGATTTTATTAAGGATTTTTGCATCTGTGTTCATTAGGGAGATTTGGCCTGTAGAGTGAGTGTGTGTGTGTGTGTGTGTGTGTGTGTGTGTGTGGTATTTGTTTGGTTTTGGTATTAAGTGTAATAATGGTGGCTTAGTATGAAATGTATTTGGTAGTATTCCTTCTTAATTTTTTGACAGTTTTTTGTAGGATAAGCACCAGCTCATTTTTAGGATTGATTTGTTTATGTATTACAAGAACTGGGTTGTAGGCAAGAGGTGCGGGGGGGGGGGGGGAGGAGTTGGTGAGAGGACTCACCAGACACAGAGTGGGGAGCAGAACAGGCAAATGTACTGAAACACACTGCTGAGGGGAGCAGCGGGTGAGACAGGCGAGGTCTGCTGGACCATGTGGGTAGCTCCCTGGCCGGGGATGGAACTCAGGCTGCAGAAGCTGCTGACAGATTCATAGTGCTGAGACTTAACCCCTTGCACCACAAGGCAGGCCCAGGTGCCAGTTCCTCTTTGAACACTTTTTCCCCACCCTTTTGAACATTTGGTAGAACCACTTGTAATTCATCTGGTCATGGGCTTTTGTTTTGGGGAAGAGTTTCAGTTATTGTTTCAAGTTTGCTGTTTGTAATTGTTTTGGTTTTCTATTTTTTCTTTATTCAGCTTTGGATGATTGTATAGGGCTAAGAATTTGTCCCTCTCATCTAGATTGTTGAACTTGTTTGTATCTAAATGTTCATAATAGTCTGGTTATCCTCTGAATTTCTGCTGTCGTAAATTCTCCTCATTCATTTTTGATCTTATGAGTCTGAGTTTCCTCCCTTTTTCTCTTTGTGAGCCTGGCCAGAGGTCTGTCTATTTTTTTTTCAAAGAACCAGCTTTTGGTTTTATTTCTGCTTGAATTTTTATTTCCTGCTACTGGCTTTGGGGTTTTTGTTGTTGTTGTTGTTGTTTTGGTTCTTCAAGATGGGAGATTAAGTTGTTTTGGGAGTTCTTCCTTGTTTCTTGATGTGGGCCTGTCCTGCTATATACTTTCATTTCTGCTTTTGCTGTGCCCATACATTCTGGAAAGTTGAGTCCTCCTTGTCATTAGTCTCAAGGTATTTTAAAATTTCTTACTTGGCCTCCTCAGTAATACAGTGGTCTTTCAGTGGTGTGTTCTTTAGACTCCTTGTAATGATGGGACAGGGGTTCCTTGCTTCCTTTTCGTAGTTGATTTCTACTTTGATGTCTTCACAGTCAGAAGATAGCTGGTATGATTCTGGTTTTCACATATTTGTTGTCTTGTGGCCCAGAACATGGTCTATCCTCGAGAATGATCTGTGTGCACCTGAGAAAAATGCGTATTTTTTGGGGGGTGGGGGAGCGTAGTGTCTTATAGATGCCTGTTAGGCCCATGTGGTCTTGATCTTTATTTAGGGTTATTGTGTCCTTGTTTATTTTTTGTCTCGGTGATCTGTCCATGGGTGAGAGTGAGGTGTTGAAGTTTCTTACTACGTAAGTATTTTCTCTCATGTCTGTTTTAGAGACAATAGTAATTGTCTAATGTATTTAGCTCCTTCATTTGGTGAGTAGATATTAATGACTGTTCTGTCTTCCTGCTATGTTGTTCCCTGGTCATTATATAGTGTCCTGGCTTTTTATTGGTAAGTTTGGTTAATTTACATTTGGGGTGACTACTGATACATGGGAGTCTGCAATGGCCATTTCCGCCACCCCCCCCCATCATTTTGTGGTTCTGTTCAGTACCTTGTTCAATTCTTCCTGTTCACTCCTCTGTTTGGTTTAGTTTTTAAGTCTTGTAATGTTCTTAAAGTGAGGGCTTAGTAGTAGTGAATTTCTGAAGGTTTCATTTGTTTGTGAAGGTCCTTATTTTTCCCTCATAGGAGGAGGAGAGCTTTGTAGGATAAAGTATTCTTGGCTGGCATTTTTTGTCTTGGCAGTTTTTTGAATATGTTACTCCATTCCTTGCCCTTAGTGTTCCCTCAGATGTCTGATGTCGGCCTAATCGCTTTTCCTTTATAGGTTATTCTCCCCCTGTCAGCTTCATTATTTTTTCTTTATCCTGGACTCTTGGACTCTTGACTATTACATGTAGTTTTCCTTTTGTTATGGCAATTTGGTGTTCTTCTGGCTCCCTGTATGTCTATTTTCATTTCCTTCTTCACATTTGGAAATTTCTTGAATAGTTTCTCAGTTCCCTTGTGTCTCTCTTCACCTTCTGGGATTCCTATAACTCACATATTTCCTTTCCTCATGGTGTTTCTTCTGTGGTTTAAAAGTGGCGCTTGAGAGGCTCAGAATGTTGGGGAGCTTGCAGTAGAGAGTGTGATAGGGTACCCAAGAGGCTCTCAATGCTCTCAAAATAGCAGCAAATCTCAAAACCCAGCTTTGAATCATCTCAATTCCCAACTGCATTAAGATAACCTTGTAAATCCTCTCTGGTGGAATAGCGGTACAAGTCCAAACTTTCAAATAATATGTTTGTTTTTTTTTTTTTTAATATAGAATGACTGATAATAAAAACTTATCAGGGATACTCCAAATGAGTATCAATAAGATTGACAACTGACTTCTCCATAGAAATAACAGCAACTGAAAGATAGTGAAGTATCTTAAACGGGCTCAAAGAAAGTCATTTCCTACTTGGGACTACCCATTAAAAATAACCTGAGGGCGAGAGATGTCTGCTCATGTGGGTTAAGTCTCAGTGGCTAGTGACTACATAAAATAGCAATTGCTGTGTATGGGGGTGGGGAGTGAGATAAACATCGAATTAAAAGATTTTGCAACAAAAGGACATAAGCCCAAAGACAATGAGCTAATGAGATTGCTCGAAGGTTCACGTCACAGTCCAGAAACTGATAAAAGTACTAATTTATGTTACAATTTAGGGCAAATGTAAGGTCCTAGCTCATGATGAAATGAGTAGAAAAGCCCTGACAGGAGAGAAGAAACGGAGGGATTCTTTCATTGCTAAAGTGCAATCAAGCACCGTAAGCTAGAAGCAGGCAGAACAGAGAACCAGAGAGAATAGGAGTCTGGAATAGTAAAAGCCATGAATTGGTCTTCATTTATTTAACTATCGTTATTCCTGCTGTGTGCTGTAGCCCCAAGACCCCCAAGCCTGCTTCTCTGGATTCAGCAGAGTGGCTTGGACCTTGGGGACCAAGGGGACAGCTGGACTGACCCCTGAGGAGCCCGCACAGCACCTGGCCTTATGCAGAGAACACAGAGAATGCGGAGGCCTGACTGGGATTTCCGTTTTATTCATATTTTTTTTAAGTTAAAGACATTTACATTCTCAGTAATGTATAATAGTCACGTTGTATTTCCATTACTGGAAGAACACAAAGACAAAATTAAAGCACAAAGAGAGAGGACTTCAAAAAGGAGGTTACTGTAATGGATCACAGAGGTTAAAATATCAAAAGGCTCCACACAGTGGAACAAAACATAAAGCTTCATTTCCCTGTGAGCCTGAAAGTGCGAGATTTAGCAACTGCCCAAACCAGTGACTCAAAAGTTCTTTCTTTGCAGTAAGAAGACAACGAATGCGCTGGTAGGTCATCCTGGCCGTTTACATTACCTCAGCCTTGCTTGATTCCTGAGTAACTATCTAACACGGGCACAACAGAGTTGAGAACAGGTCTCCCAAACTTCTTTCACTATAGATTTTCACGAACATCTTTACATCTAGTCAATAAAAAATGCAATGTAGTCTCTTGAATTGCAAGTTTTAAAAAACATGAGCAGTACTTTCAGAGTACTAGGACCCAGGAGGTTCCGCTACTGTAAATGCACAGAGGATCCAGCCAGCACGGGGCTTCAGAAGCGTCCTGCCAGCCTTTCATTCCAGGTCCCAGGAAGAACACAAACCTATCCATTCCCACAGAGGCTTCCGAAGCCCCGGATGAAAAGCTGCCCCTCCTCCAGCTCCCCATGGGTGGGAGTTGGGGGGTCAAATGTTTGTATCTCAAGAAATACTACCCTAGGATGACCTAAAAGGGTCCCATTTTTTTCCTTAAGATAAAACCTTCTCTGAGAATGTTTCAACTCCTTCCATGTTGCTGCGGGTGGCATGTGTTTGTGTGTTGATTGCTGAGTAGTATTCTATTGTGTGTGGATACCACAGTCATGTGTTTTTGGGCATTTGGGTCGTCTCCCTACATTTCCTAGTGTAAACAGTGCTGCAGGAAACATAGGGGTTCAGGTATCCTTTATGAATTAATGGTTTTGTGTCCTTTGGGTAGATCTGTAGTAGTGGAATTGGCGGGTCATGTGGAAGCTCTATTTTTAGTAGTTTCATGAAAAATCTCGGTGGTTTCAGTTATGGGAGGTATGTAGGGAACCATAGAAGGGACCAGGAGGGAAAAGTGATTGTAATCAAAATTAACAGGCAAGTGTGAATCAGCGGTATTGTGCAGGGAGCGGCAGGGAATACGGTGTCACGCAAGGGGCTGTGGTGCTGGTGCACGGGTGACGTGGTGGTGGCGAGAATGAAGTAAAATGTATATAAAATATAATGTAAAAAACCTTGGTATTAACACTCATTCTACCAGGACATCACGTTGTGATCATCAACATCATGTCGTGGGCCTCCCCTCCCCCCACCCTGCTAGCCACAGGGAAGTCACTGAGTCGGTGCAGCGAAGTGGAAGAGATGCTTTTATCAATCATAAAAAGCCCTGGATGGGCTTTGACTGTGTTAGCTAAATTTGGTCCCATGTAAGTCTTGTAATCATGGAAGAAAGAAGAACTTTAAAGTTGTATTCAGGAAGAACAATGGGTTTTTTTGAATTTTTAATCAGGAAATCACAATTTTCATTTTTTAATATTAAATTTTTATTGGTCTCCTTGGACTACACCTGTGTATTCTGTAGGGTTATAGGTCCAGTATAGGTCACGGGGCTCCCTCCCTTTGGTCTCTACACTCCCCCCCCCCCCCCCCCCCGTCATTGTGTGTACATTCAAGGAAAGTTCATGTTTGCCAATTTCAAGTTATGGCAATTCAAAGAGGTGTCTCGGACTCATGGAAAATACTTCACGGGACGTGGAGACTGTATTTCCCAAACTAGGCCTCAGCAAGTATTTGGAAAGCGTTATGCGCCCGGTGCTGTGATCTACGGCCCTAAGTAGCCTGAAAGTGGGAGTGGCGGGTCAGTGAAATGCACTCATGGGTCCGTTTAGCTGATTAGGTACCGGTGGGCTTGAAGACCTTGTTTCAGGTCCTGCCCATCTTTCTCCTCTTGCGTCAGCTGCAAGCTCAATAGGCAGCCTGAACCACTCCAGGTTAGCGGCCTCCCCCGGTGGCGCAGGGCCGTAAGGCTCAGTGTGGTTAATGCACAGGCCTAGAGTTCGCGCCCCGGCCGGGGGAACCTAGCGCAGGTATTAGGTGCAGCAGCCCTGTAGTGTATCCGCTGATGCGCTCCCAGAATTCTTCTGGTCTTGTCACATGACCAGATCTGAGCAGTGGGGAGCCTCCTGTGCAGAGTGAATGAGGATTTGGACTCGAGTAGAAACCTTTTGGGGGGGGGGGAAGGGGGGAGATGTTCACAGTTCTGCCTAGATCTTCAGGCCAAAATTTCTCAAGACACTGAAAAGGGAGAGGGGAGTTAGACATTTTCAAACTCTGAAGTGGTCACGTTTTTCTGAGCTAAACACGGGACCCAGAGCTCCCTCCGAGCATCGTAGGTGCTCATGCCCTGCGGGGAAGCCGCTCCCGAGGCCCTGCGAGCGCAGCACCCTCCTCAGTCAGGACTGCGCCCCTGACCTGAAGGCGCCTGGACCAACTCCGGGCCGCCCTGCTGGCGAGGTGAGTCCCTGGCTTCCGTGACCGTCACGCCTCTTCGGGCTTGGGGGATTCCAGTTCATTCAGTAAGTCTCTGCCCGCTGCTCCAGCTTTTGAAGCAAAAATAACAGCGCCCTGTTTAAACCCGAGATTCCGCAAGCTCCGGGCATAATCTGCATATATAGCCGCGATGAGCTTCTGTAAATCCCAGTTAAGGAAAAGAAGGGCAAAGGGGTGGTGAAGACACCCCCAGGCAAGAAGGTCTCAGTCTGAAGCCCCTGCTACGCTCCCCAGCAGCTGGGCCCAAAGCTTCATCTGAGCAGTGGGGGAATCTTCCTGTGCAGCTGGAATGAGGATTTGGACCTAACCTCCCCGATTCTCCACATTCACAAGCATGACCACAGACTGGGCAGAGGACAGGAGAGACTTTGTGGCTGAGAGGCTGGCCCTGCGCACTCCAAGCTCACCACCAGCAGTCGAGGCAGGGGCGCTTTCGGGCAGTCGGCTGCAGTGAGGGGTTCCACTCACGAGTCTGTCCCTAAGCAGAAGGCCAGGTCTGGGCTCTGGGAGAGCTCTGTCCCGCTGCTGCTGATAATCAAAACGGCTCCTCAGAACCGGGGTCAACTTTACTGATTACTAGATAAAGGATTTTGAATATCTTTTACAGAAAATTGAATATCTGAATTAAATAATTCAAGAAAAATTGTGAGAACAAGGAGAGTTCTGCTAACACAAGGAGCTGAGAGCTTATTCTCAAGGCCATTCTTCTCCAAGAAAACACTATCAGGTGATTCTAGAAGGAACACAATTCTCTGGTCCAGGTGTACAACACAGGACACATCGTCCATTTGAAGCCCTGTGTCTTATTCTACATTCGAATATCATGGTGGGTAACAGGGAGTCTTCCTTTTTTACTTATTATTTATTAATAAAATATATGCTATATGTATGAATCTTATTCCATAGAATGCAGTTTTGAATACTACGTTGAAACAGCAGGCTTCCACACCTCTCCTAAGTTATTGCTCTTATATTCTCTTGCAAGACCACCCAAAACCTTATAAATACCCGTGCCTGCCCCCGCCAGCCTAGCCCTCTCAGGGAGCTGTGGCACCACGGCCTTCCTCCCAATCTGTGCCCTTCTCTTCCTCCCTCTTTCTGGCTTTGGTGACTCAGAACGTGGAATGTCCTGCATAGAATGGAGTTCCTGCTCAGGCACAACGAAAAGGAGTCCTAAAACACCCACTCATGTCACCTGCTTCCCCCTCAGTGTAATTGTCCCAGCAAAGGATATCCGTGTCCTCACTGACTTCGATCGTGCCGTACTTGAGACAGGCTTCCACGAACAAGGCGGCTCGATCAAAGTATCTCATGCTGCTCGACAGAACACAGTGAGTCAGGCCACTGTGACGAGGCAGCCAGGGAAGGCGCCTCCAGAGCGTGCGTCTCTGTGAAGCACACGTCTCCCTGGAAAACTGAGCCACACCAAAGCCACGCAGCACCCTTCTAAGCCCTGGTTTCTAGAGGAAAGGAGGGAAGAGCACCCAGGTCCTCTACCCCAAGCTCTTTGTCATTATCACTTTAAAAAAGACTGAAGTGGATGAAATCCACAGAAATCCACAGAAGCGAGCAAGTATCTGTGTGCCCACTGCCCGGTCTGACAAGGACCTCAGTCATGCTCGCTTCAACCTGCCCCTCACGTTTAAATAAATAAAAAGTTCCACAATGAGTGACGCTGTGAGGCCTCGAGAGGCCCAGAGGGGGCAGCTCCACTTCTCCACACGCTCCGTCCCCTCCGCCCACTCCCTGGCCTTTGTCAGTCTCAGCTGCTCTACCCAGAGCTGAACTGTCCCCATACTCGGAAGACTTCTTTCCTAATGTTTTTAAACAGATACCCATCAGATCTGACTAGCATGTTGGTAGGACAGGAACCTTCCACTCCCTTTGGCTTCTTCAAATAAACCCTCATCTCACATGCTTTTCCTTCTCCTGCAGGCTTGAAGGACCACCATCGACCCGCAGAGCCTCAGAAAACACGGAGTGATGGACCTTGGCAGCGAGCCTGACCGGCCCCAGCGTACCTGTGAAGCGTCTCAGCCACGCTGGAAAAGCAGCCCAGGGAGAGGAGCACCAGGAGGGCCTTTGACTTCTGGTTGACTTGTGGAGAGCAAAGGTGGTCAACCCACCGCTTCAGAACATCAGCGCACTCCTCGGAATTTAAGCGGACCTGAGAAGGATGCCCGTGTTAAGTAAACAAAGACACCCTGTTCCATATAAAAGAAAAACATCATTCAACAAAACTGGGACCTGTTCTTACAAAACAAATACTAGGTGAGCACCTAGCACTTAGCACCCTGCCCTGCTGCTTACCTTACTACATCTCGCAGTCTAAGGCCCCATCGATGGGCCATGGGGCCTGGCAACACCCTGGGCTGTAGACCTGGGCTCACACCTGAGCAGGGAGCAGAGGCAGCTGCTTTCACTTAATTGTTACTGATACAACCGCCATTTTTCAGTAAGAAGAAATATACTTTGAAAAGAGTAGGTATGTGAAAGCTGCAATAAATTATCTGCAAAGCAGCTTTGCAGCCAATACAAAAGCATCTAAACCATGTGTCAGAACTTCAGGACTGAATCACCTACTTTGGCAAGCCACGCTGCCCGGTTCCACTCGCCATACGTCTGCAGGTAGCGGCAGGCGTCTGCGGCTTTGTCTATCAGGCAGAGCAACTGAACGCCCTCTGGAAGACAAAACAGCAGCCCCCTAAAGTGACACAGCAGCTTGCTCTGTCAAGTTGCTATAACGTAAAATCACCATTTGATTTCACTTAGTCCTGTGCATCCTACACCTATTGAAGACATTATTGAAATTTTAAAGGATTAAAATGGAGTTTTACAATGCTACCACTCAGTGACCAGGGTAGGAAGCACAAAGAGAGTCCAGAAAACGAACAGTAAAGCATTCTCACTCACTGGTTTGCATCACTTCATTTCAGTTTGCCCACTGTATGCCTCTTAGGCAATTGTTAATCGCGTCTGTCACTCAGAATTCTGGCTTAGAGGACTGAGTTAAATGGTCATCTTATAAATAGCTAGTAACAATCTACTTCTCTATAATCTACTTTATATAAAAGAGAAAGGTGGAGTCCAATAATGAAATACTTTGCTGGGGTCAGGTCTGATTTTCCAGAACACTGACAGGTGCGCCCATGAAGCATGTCTTACCTGCCAGCTTGCCATTGGCGATCATGTTTGTTGCTACCAGCTTAATGGTGCTCTGGGAGGGGCCTGACGAGGTGACTGTCGTGACCAAACAGGCTTTTAGTGAATCGCAGTAATAATGCTGGTTCTCTGCACTTGTTTCCAACAGCAGCTGCACAGCTCTGTCTGTCTAATAAGAGGAAGAACACTTCTAGTATGAAACCATTTCCCCCAACATAAGCTCTTTTAATCGTGAGCACTTGGTTTGCAGATACAAGAATCGCACCCTTAGAGCACTGCACAGTTGGTTTGTAGAAGTGGTCAAGGAACTGCTTGTTCTAGCTGTACAACAATCATTTCAGAAACACAAAAACAAAACTAAATAATTAGATCTCACTTGACATGGAATCAAAATCAGTTTGTTAATCAGATATTTTTTGCTTCTGTTGTTGCTACTTTGTGACAAAGCCTAAACTTACATTTACATTAATTATACTTACAGGGAGGCACTATAAAGTGTGTCACACACACTATGGTGTGTGTGAGCCTGCATGAAACATGGAAAGTTGCAGAAATTGACTTACTTGACCCAAGAGAAGCAGCTGGTCTGTGCATTTCCTTGTATGATCATAGGTTGACCTTTTTACTTCCTGTAAATTAACCCTTTCCAACTGAAATTTCTATAAAGAAAACAAAAAGGAATCCTGATACTCATAAATTATAAGACTGATGAACTATTTCAATTTTTCTCTACCTAATAATTTCAGTCAACATTACTTTGACTTCTGAGGTTATTACATGATAATCAACTTTATTGAAATCCAACAATGGAACAGGAACTGAAAGAGAAAATGTCGACATGTGTTACTGCTTGTAAGCAAGTCTACCCACTCACAGAAACTGGCCCTTGAACAAAGCTGTATAAAAGCAAGCCTCCTTGTGGAAGAACTATAGGCTACAGAATCATGAAGCCTCCTTCTTATCTGTAGAATAGCAACTTCAAAGCCAGTGAAAGAAATGTTTGTTAAAGTAATAATGCGAGAGAATTAAAATAATCTTGTCAATAGTTTTAAGACAAAAAATTAAAGGATTTAATAAAAGTTGGAGGTGTATTAAAAAAATTCAGTGTTTGTAAGATTTTCAGGTCCTCAGTAAGGTCTTTATCTGTAAACATACAGAGACTCATTTCTATGATGTGAACCTTAACTTAGAAAGTTTCCCGAATTTGAGACCCTGCAGAGACATAAGTAACCAAGATGACAGCTTTGAGGATTCCATACCTGGAAGTAGGCATTCTCGCAGAGTAAGTCATAGCACATGTCGAGGGGGTCGCCCGCGCCGTCCTGAGGAGCGGGTCCCGCGACGGCGGGTGTGCCGGCTGGCCGCCCTGGGCCCAGGCTGTGCAGGTAGTGGGCCGCCACCGTCCAGAAGTGGAGCTCGGACTCGTCGCCGTAAAGCCTGAGGAGGAAACCGCAGCGTCCGCTGACCGGACATGGCAGACTGGCGGCCTGAGTGGCTGCCCATGGGGGGTCACGTGCTGGGAGCCCCGGGCTGCACGCAGAAGACCCATTTGGGACACTTTCACCATATGAGTAAAAGAGGAGAAGCAGTGAGTTCTCCAGCCCCATCTCAAGTACACACGGGCCTGACTGCGGACGGCCACGGGACGCCACCTCTCCCTCCCCTGCGGTATGAGCAGCACCTCGGTTCTAACAAGGTCACTCTCAGCATGCCTTTCACTGCTTCACACTAAGGAAGAAGATTCTTGGGGATAACTGACAAGATAAGGGAAAAATCTGTAATTTGTTCACTGGGGAATAGAAGGAATTTTTTTTTATAAGTGACTACTATATAGTGGAGCAGTACAGGTTACTGCTTGTAAATATAACTCTGTAACATTCAAGGACATACCCTTATAGCTCATATTTTAAAAACTATACGGAGATGTCTACAGAGAAGGCATAGATCTAGGTCTAAAATACTTTTTTTTTAATTATATAACTACTTTCAAAACTAAGTCAAATCTAAAGGATGAACTGATACATTTTTTCTTACATTTTTTCTTAAATTTAAAAGCATCTGGTCTTAATGAAACACCCTTGTAATAGAAATGAGTTAACCTAAACTCCTGTCTCTTGTACAGAAAATTTCTAGCAGCCTTACCTTGAAACAAGCAGGCACCTCTGCAAAAGAGTGAATTCTGGATCGAGCAAGAGTTTCTTTATATCACTGCAGACAGGAATTCAGAAAAAGGCAAGACAATTTTTTTTAATCAAATAATAAAACGGGGATAAATCAATGCATTCTTGAAATGGAAAATTCCACTCAAAAGTTACTTTGTCATGACCCTGAACTCACAACAGTTGGGCAGAGCTGCTGGGCAGTCATGCCCATGTAAGACTCTGATGCTGGGGTACATTCTTGTGATAGTTCAACTCACATTTTTAAAACCCTGAACATCTGCCTAACTACTGGAACAAGCACATCACTGCTGATAAAATGTTTTGCTAATTGTCAGCATCAGTGTATGTGGAAGAGAGATGCATTAATTTATTTTTGAAACGATCTCCAAAAAAAAATTTAAGGAAGAAAGACCTTTTTTTTTTAATAAATTGCTGTATCTAAAACATGAAAGGAAAGGGAAGATAGTGTTTAAATCTATACGTTTGCATTTAAACAGAAATGTTAACCTGTGGATTGAGAAAACAATAAAGCAATTATTTGGATCTTGACATCAATAAAACCTCCTATTATGGTTCATTTATTAATTATAGTTAGAAGTGACAGACTAGATTGCAAAAAAAAAGGTGTTATACCTTACCAAGAACTCCTTATGAACCTATAAATATATTTTTTACTTCCTTTACAATATTATTCCCAGAATACACTTTTAAATGCTTTAGGCTCTAGGGAGTATGCTCATTTCTTAGCCAAAGTTGTGCAAACACAATCTCTGACACGGAGAACATTTTTAGAAGCGGGAAGCTGACATGGAGGAATCCTCAAGGTGAGGCTTCACAGAGGTTCTGGAGGGGAGGCAGGCTGAGCTACAAGGACTTCGCACCACAGCCTCCACTCTGGCCCAACAGGAGACCAGAGCAACCCGACACTCCGAAAGCTGCTGAAGATAGAGGCTCTGTCCCTGCCCTGTAATTTCTAAACAGCTGCTTGCTCTATAAAACAAAGATGCTAAAGGAAAAACCTTGGTGAACAAGAATGGTCTCTCCTTGAGCCACAAAGTTTCTAAAACACAACTTACCTTAATTTTAAAAAGCCTAAGTTATTCTATTTTTCTTTCTCTTATATTTTTATCTTCCAATAAAACGTAGTTGAAGTGCTTACTTGGACAGTGAATTCAACTGCTCTTGAAGGAGATTCTTTATTTCTTCATTTTCTGGATAATCACTGTACAGAAAAGATTTCAACTGAGTTTATCATCTTTTCACTTACAAGTACTTCTTTCTACACCAGAAAAAAAGCTGTGTTAAGATAGAAATAACTTTTGTATTCCTTGGTCAAAAACCGGGTTATAGGCCAAACAGCAACATTCTACTCAAGAAGCTGCCCTTTGAGGCTTGATTTTATCTCCATAAGAGCACTTAGGATGAGAAAGGACTCCATTAGTTCTGCCCTGTGCACAGCTGTCTCCTTCTCTAAGGAGATCGTTCTTGCACAACAGTCACCTCACTGTTACTCGCCTCCACCCTTACCATATGAGCTCTAATGGTGTAGTTTCAATAACATCTGTGAGCTTAATAACCACAAATCAGTGTCTGTGACTATTTTTTTTTTTTGCAGTGAGGCAGACGTTGAGTTTACAAAACCTAAAATCCTCTGAAGCAGACCCATTCATGCTGCTTTTAAAAGGAATTGAGCCTGGACCCAAAATCCTCCTGCCTTAACTGGCCCTCTTCACACTCACTCTGCCACGCCCCATGTTGACTGTGAAATGACAGCACAGCCACCCGGGAGTCAGATGCCCGCAGCTCCCAGCCCCCTGCAGACTTGAACTTCCACAACGGCCATGGGGGGGGGGGGCGGGGGGCGGCGGCGCACAGGCATTCTGTTAGATCCTGCTTGCTGTCTGTCCCAGTTTGCTTTTAAGTTCCAGTTCTGTTAGGGCCAGGAAGACAAGCCAGTGGTGATTTTCATGGGTATCCTTTATTTCCCCAAGAAAATCAAGAAAGAAGAACAAAAACGGAAAAAACTTACACATTAGAGATGTCCAAGGAGTACCGGCCATCCCAAGGCTGGTGCAGTAAGAAAGCTTTCAAGGCGAGGGAGGCCCTTGGGACAAGAAGATAGGGGCACCACACGGGCTCTAGACAAAAATTGTTTTAATGAAATATTTTATTATTTTTATTTTTATTTTAATGACATATAATTTTATAGTACCTTGGAACTTCAACATAGAGTTTACAAAGAAGCCAGCAGAGGACAATGCAGACGTTTGGGCGTAATTGATCATCTTGACATACAGGCTAAGAGTGAGGAGATTCTCTATGTTCAAATCTTTTTTTTCATCAGCTAAGGATATGTCATGTGACTCACGACAGTCACATAGTAGGAACTTTAGTAAATATGTACTGAGTTAAGGAATGAATGAACCAAATTTCTTTTTAGCCAGTGCAAATGAGTATGATACTACTCTGGAAAGTTGTTTCATTTTTGGTGAAATTAAATATATTTTTCTTTCCCTTCTAAAAATGTAAGTCTCCTGTGTGCTACAAAAACACTACTTAAATAAAACATTCAGTACAATGATTCACTGTCTTAAGCTCATTATTTAAAAACACTAAGAATCCTGTCACCTGTGTCCTGCCACCGGACGCCTTCGCTGTCCTGAGGTTATTGAATTAACGTAGCTGCTTAGACCGTCACTAGGGATCGCCCCTCTGCTCAATGGCTTTGTCATGAATGGAAATATCCTTGGCCTTTTGACGAAGCACTCAGGAAAGGGTCAGAGAAGGGGGACTTGGCAAATTGGAGTTGGGGAAATGATTGACAGCTGCAGTCACAGGGAGTCTAGCATCTCAGTGGTAACAACATTCAAGCTTTAAGCTAATGTATTTTCTTAAACTCAGATGCTCAGAGAGCAAGACTGAAATGAAATAGAAGTGCTCTTTCCCTAGATGAGAGAAGATGGTGCAAAATAAAGACAGGTTCAAAGCACCCTTTCATTAGAATTCCTACCGGTCAGCTCCTGCTCATCCATCCTGAAACATGTAGACTTCATAGACATATCGAGGACTCTGACACACCCATCATCTGAGGCCAAGATCACCTTATCTGACGTACACCAGTCCACATCCAGTATACGAAAGGTCACGTTTCTTCCACTTCTTAAACTACTCACCATCTGAACCTTCAAGAGTGAATTTGGTTGTCACTTTCAGAAAGAAAAGGAAGATGTTTATCATTCTGGATTAAATGGGCAGTGATGTGGCAAAGGACCAGTGCAACTTTAAAACTGAACAGTCTGGCAATTTATCTCCCACACACAGACTGCCTTTTAAAGGCAGACTATTTCTCAAGTAACATAAGGAAAACAACCCCATAGAGTTATCACACCTTTCAGACAGAAATACTGTGAAACTAAAAGATTCAAACGAAGAAACTTGCTTTAGGAAGTATGATAAACCCATTATGTAGTTTTCACTCCGAAATCAGGGGGAGAAAAAGTTTCTCTGACCAGAAGCCCCACATGCAGCTGATGCTCATGGAGCTGGGCCTACCTACCTCTTTAGAGTCCCACACTTCAGCACCATCATTGTACATTGCTATTAACTTCTGGTTTCCTTTACCAGGGGCAAAACGAATCTTCCTCACCCAACTTCGATGAGTAGGTATCCCTCTGAGGACATACAGAGCAAACAAAAACCAAAACACCAATATGGTGCACAGCACCATCTTTTCACCAGAAAACTCCCTTTCTTGTTCTTCTTTTGACAAGGTCTCATGATGGCATAACTGCCTTACTTTCTAGGATAGGGGCTACATCTAACAGAAGGGCCTGCCCGTTGACAACAGCTGGAATAATGTCTTAGCACTTCTCTGCATGGAACAACTGCAGAGAAGGATTATGGATGACCCAGAGCCTAGCTCTGGTCCTTTCTCCCAAATTCAAAGGCAAGAGACCCAGGGGTGCAAGCTATAATTGGCTATGCTTACTGAATCTGCAGGCCAAGTTACAAACCCCTAGGGAAACCACATCAAGAGATTAGTTGTTGTTTTTGTTTTTTTTTTAAATCTACTAACAAGGCTGTATTCTTGTTCATACCTGGACACTCTGCCTTTCAAATCCCAAAAATTTAAATTTCCATCCACATCTCCAAGAACTAGTGTATCACCTTTCCAAGCGATGCAGGTAATACTACCCATGCTTCCCTAGAAAACAATGGCAACAACCATCAGAAATTTCACTGTAACATTATAACAGAAACATATTTGTACTTGGTAATAGTGATGAAATGACACTTTAATGAATGGTAAATAAATATAAATGGTTTTGCTTCAGTATAAATTCCCCTAAACACTAACTGGACACTAAAAGTGTTACCAGGCGTATCAGCTTCAACTATGAAATGAAAAAGATTTCAATTTGGTGAACACTAAGTTATTAGATTTATAGTGAATTAGATTTATAGTGAAGGCTGTCTTGCAGAAGGAATACCTCAGATGAAACAAGATAAAAGATAAAAAGAGAAGGAAAGGAAACCCTTTCCAGCTCATCTCCATCTTCTTTCTCACGGCAAAAGGACAAATAGATCTATTCCAAGAGAAACTCAAAGCTGTTTCACAATTGTGTAGTCATCTTTCTACTGAAAAAGAGGCTCCAGAGTTTCAGATACCTTCTGAAATAATGAAGGGGAAGAGATACTGTTTCCATCCAAAGGCATCTCAATGTGTATGAATTCACAGAAAGCTTTGCAAAGTTACACACAGAAATACCAAAATAGTAAGAACCCACTAGTGGAAGGAAGAGAGCCTGCAGCTGTAGAGATGCAGAGAGAGAGCAAGCTGAGGCTCTGCCATCCGCTGCCTGGGCACAATCCAGCTTCATCACAGAATTTGTTGTGTGAATTGGGGCACATTTACTTCACCTTTCTGTGTCTTAGAAAAACGTACATCAATAAAATGGGGCAAGTTCATAAACCCGAGGCATTCCTTGTAGTCATAATACATGTATAAGGCGAAGGCCTGAAAACAATGCCTGCCACGTAATAAAGAGCCAATACACGTTAACTGCTAAATAACATTATTGATCAACATCATCTCTACTTATTAAGAGAAATCTTGTTCTTATTTTTGTAGAATATAAAAATCCTCATGTTTAGCTCTCAAGGTATCCACTGAGGAGTAGGGAAGTTCCAAGTATCTCCCGAACCAATAGGCTGGCCACACCCCAAATAATGCAGAAATCCTAATGGCAGCCAAAAAACAAAGAAAAAATGGACTGAAAACCAATGTTTAAGTGAATTCAGTTAAGTAAATAGAATGCTGGATATGATGCAGATCTCATTTCTGCCTCCTAAGCACAATAACAGGAGGTTTAATTGAGAATTTTCCTTGACATTTACTTTTTAATCTTGAAAACTTGCTTTCTGGGGTCTAAAAATTAGGATATTGACATTTAAATGAGTCCAGCAGTGCCAGCTTAGAATTCAAGTGATGGATTAATGCAATGCACGAATAAGCCAGGCTTGTTGATGGGATGCAAGGCACACAAAGAGTGCAAGGTGCTTTCAGGGGACTTGGCCCCGATTAACACCAAGAGAGCCCACGTAAGATTAAAGCTCAAACTATTACTGCCGGGCACTGATTCTGTGCCTACATGCAAAAGACAAGAGTGAGCAGCCAGTCGCTGGCAGCGTAGCTACTCATCCGCTCTCGCACTCGTAGTGTTCTCACAAAAGCAGTGCAGCAACTGTCCTCGCAGACGTAGCCTCACTATGCCAAGCTTTCTTCTTCTGCTTACCATTTTTATATACTCTATAGTTTGGGGACCAAAATCCAGGGAAAGTTTCAATTCAAAATGGCATTCAATACTTTACATTCAGGAAGAGGGTAAGGTAAATATTGGATTAAAAGAAACCTTTGCCTAAAGTCTACATTATCATCACTGGAAATCTTTCAATTATAGAATGGAAAAAACAAACCAAAAGCCCATTCCTTGTGTATTATATATATAGTGTGATTTGGGGCACATTTCGGAATTTTGCTGTTCTCCCCCTGCACGCTGGTTCCTTGCCCAGTCGGACCTAGGGACCGTGGCGAAAGCCATTAGCCCTAAAGGTCACTGCAGGGGGAGGTGCAGCACATTTCCTTCCCTAAAAATAATCCATTCTAAAATGTGTACTAATTCCACTGGGGGCTGGATCCGTATCAAGCTGGTTCGCCTTTTTAGGGAAAGCTGCATCTGGCTGTGGAAGACAGGATCTGACAGGCAAAACACCCCCTACCCCCAAATACAGGCCATCACGAAAAGAGATAGGACCTTAAAAGCTGCGTGGCACAATTATCACCTAAAAGAAGCACCGATAAAGCAGAAAAACTCATGTGTTTAATGCTCCAAAACTGTACGTTATTTGTTGGGGGTGGGGATGATACTGGCATCTCAAACATACTGGATTCTATCTACATTCTAATCTCAAATGTGACGCGATGAGAAAACAGCCTGAGTTGTTGGCCAGAAGCACTAGAGAACTGAGGTAGGGTCTTCTCTGGGGCCCTCAGTGAGGAGCTGCGTGTATTACTAGGAAAACAAACTGTGATCTTCCACAAAACACCTAGACGCCCTGAAACCCTATGTCTGCACTCTTCAACAATAGCTTCTTTCCACACACTTAAGTTAGGTGACTTTTCCTATTACAAATTCCAAATATCAAATTTCCACATTTGCATTATTATTTTCATCCTTTCAAACTACTGAAAATTTGGAGCAATATTAGAGACAGTCCAGAATAAATATCAGCATCTCAGATGTGATTTGTTCTGCACATAATAGTAATAAAGATGAAATTATAGTCCGAAAAGCATGTGGCATGTTAGTTTCTGTTTGCAGGAGTGAAGGAGGTCTGGATGCCCTCAGTTCTCCTAGAGCTGCTAATATGGGAGATGTGGGAGCAAGACTCTAAGAGGTCCACACCGATCCTGCCTTTTGGTATTCATGCCCCTTGCTCAGCCTCCTACGTGCTCTCTCTGGGATCACCTGCTCTCGGGGGAAGTCAGCTGCTGTGTCATGAAGACACTCAGCCAGCCTCATGGAGAAGCATATGTGAGAAATGAGGCCTCTCCACAGAGCCAGCACTAATTTGCAGTCTTGTGGTAGAGCCTGGACCTTCTGGCGCAGCCAGCACCCTGACTGTAGGTCATGAGAGACCCTGAGCCACTTGTATGGGGCTGATATTTGATGAAAATATCCCAGTTGCAGATGGTAATTTAAACATGTATCATCATCTCATGCCACCACTAAACCATTTTAAGTATTAGTTAACAAAAACATTTTATTAATCCATTATTAAATACAACCTGTAAGATACACACTGAATACAAATGATTAGCTACAAACCCTCAGGCAGGAGGAAGATAGATGTTAGTAAATACCAGTAACACTATCATCACACATACAACCTGCTTACTACTATCCAAAAATAACACAAGGTTGTAAGTGAAATCCTTTAAGGTCGTGCCTAAAATAGAAGAGGAGAGATACTAGTCAGACAGGCAGACCTGAGTTTGTGACACTGCTCTGCCATGGGGGCGCTGCCACCCTGGGATAGTTACTGACTCTCCCTAAGCTTTGTCATAAGTGAAACAGAAATAATTCCTCATGGATTGTCCTGGGGATAAAAATAAGCAGCACACAAGTGCACATTTAACGAAAAAGGTCATAATGCTATATTCTCCAACAGTGAGAAACAAGTCTAATCAATGGTAATATTTCTGTAAGTAGTAGTATTTACATTAAACTTTTCTGCAATAGAGTTCTACTTAACCACACTTCACGCTTAGCGAAGATTGGCCAAGGGCTGGACTCACATCGGGGGGAATCCGAGCACTGTCTTTCACGGAGTTTCCTTCGACAGTGAGATGATAAACTTGGCCGTCGTTATCAGTGAACACAAAATGCTCCCGTGCAGAGATGTTCTGACTGAGCTCAGATTTACTTTCTGCCTCCTGCAACAAGCTTTGGGATAGGAAAAAATAAAATAACAAAGTTATTTCCTTCCCCGTGAGTGACACCCATACTTGATTAACTTGCCTCATGATAGATGCATTAGCAGTAGGTCCAGAACCAGTGAAAAGATAAAAAAGCTGAAACTAGTCTTTGTCCACTAATAGGAAAACACAAATTACTCTCCAAAACCTCCTACTACGAGGTAACATTTATGCAGAGACCCAGACTCCACAGACAAATACAAACACCTCTTAGCTGCTTTACTGAGAACACTCCTTGGCAGAAGAGAGGCCTTATACTGACCCGCCATTCTCTCTGAAGTTCTTATTTGTAAAATTGGTGGGGATGGGTGTACAGAGGTACATAAATTTAGAACTCCCATACATTTTCTTTGGTATGCGTAACAGTATAATCCAGCTGTTCAAGGTTTGCTCACTTGAATTTCTGAAGCTGAAATGCAGCGAACAGGACAGTGAGGGGAGCCCAATGCTGACGCGTGGCTACCACCTCCACGGGCCTGACTGCGAGAAGCAGCAGGGATCAAATGCACGCTTAGGTAATCATGGTATGTGCTCTGTTTGGTAAACTAAGCTCTAAAAGGAGAGTGCAACTGGAGACTGAAGATGCCTTTGGATGACACTAGTGAGTTCCCAACCACGACACAGAGTCACAAATGACAGCAGCAGTAAGGAGCACCTGATCACAGAGGACTCCACAACACTCAGCTCGGTATCTGAGACCACGGTCTGGCGTGCCATGGCTTCTCGGGTGGCCAGCTGCTTCTTCCTCAGGCTCTTCAGGTTGTGAGATGGTGACCACTCCTGTGAAGCAAATACAGACAAACCTACCAGCGCCTGGTTTCTTTCTGTCAAAGAATCCTTCCACAACAGAAGGTATATTCCCCACTGCCACATCACAAATTACTACACGTGGATTCACAAACTGTTCTCCCATTTTATCTATTTATGGAAAGACCAAATGAATGCATTTTAATTAGTGCTTAAGGTGGAAGATTTTAGTAATGTACCTCTATCTCCTCTAATCTTTAATTAGAAGTTAAGGTAACAGAGCGTAATGGCAAACTTCCTAAAGGGCTAACCTTCTGATGCTTTTTTTTGACAAAATGAAAATAATAAATTCAATGATGGTATCGCCTACCCTCTACCCACTCAGGTAAACAGAGTGAGGTGATCATGCCCTTCCAGTCATGGTCCATTAATATCCAAAGGTCAACCCCAAACCTTGTTTTATTTATTTATTCTTTACATTCCCACCTATTCTAATGCATTTAATCTAATCCGCTCATATGTACAAATTCCTAACATGAAGTTGTCTTGAAGGCACGTATTTGTAATTTACATAAATATTATATCATCCCGTTTCTAACTCTTTTCCCTCAGCATCATGTATATAAGTCCCGTTGCTGCTATTTCTACATGCTGTGTAACTTGTTCACAACACAGCCACCAAGTTTCCACTAGTCTGTTTGCTCAGCAAAGGACACCCAGACTACCTCCAAACTCTCATCATGACAGACAGTGCTGCAGTCGATACCCTCACAGAAGTTCCTTCACGACCAGGAGCTGAACAGATGGAACACAGAAGACCTCTGGGCTCTGCAGACAGCCGTCCCAGCCTACAACTTCACCAGCAGTAGACAGGATTTCTACAGCCTGTATTCTACTCATATCTGATGTTATCTGGCTTTCCAATTGTGTTAGTCTAAAAGGTGTATCATGGTTATTTCATTAAAAACTAATGAACTGAGCATCTCTTCCTATCCTCATTGGCTTTCATCAACTGCTCATATACTTTATGCTTTCCATTGGGGTTCCTGTCTCTTCATTGCTTATTTATTTGTAGGAGTTTCTAGAATACCAATCTGGATTAGTTAGTCCCTTGTTGGCTCTAGACACTGGAAAATTTATTTTTTGAACTTGCCTTCTGTACTTGACTTTGCCATTGGGGTCCTTCATTGAACAGTAAGCATCAGTCTTGGTGTAATCAAATTCATTGATTAGTCTGCCTTTCGGTTTGAGCATCTGATGTCTTCTGCTGTCCTCAGAACACAAAAATCTTCTATATTTGATTATATTAAATTTTATAACTGTCTTTTTTCACAGTTAGGTCTTTAATCCTGTGCCACTCACCTCTAATTATGGCATTAGGCTGAGATTAGTATTTTTCTCCATAATGTGAGCTTTCCCAAAATTGCCTACTAACCACATGGATTTATGTGCTATTGAGTTTCCAAATATTCACAGGCTTGTTAATGAGCTCTTTGCTGTGTTGGTTTACTTTCTGTTCTTGGACCAATACAACATTGCTTTCATTTCCATGTTCTCTAATATGCGCTGTATCAAGTAGGATGGACCCCCACCCACATCACAATCCTGTTTTCAAGGAGTGATCTTTAGTGATCTATTATGATCTTTATTCCTTCATAAATGTTTTCTGAATACGTTTATCATGTCCCTCAAAACGCCTAACTGAAATTGTAACAGGAATTGTGCTAATGCAATATTAAACCAGCCAAGAAAACAGTTATCTTCATTTATTTAGATCATCTTCTCTGAATATTCATTTTTTAACAAGAAAACACATGGCAGTAATGATTTCAATTCAAATTAAAGAAAAATGGCCAATCTTAAATGTGACTTACCAAAGCAGTTACTGCAGGGAAGTTTTTTGACATTTCTCTAAGGATGGTACAAGTCCTAATATCCCATAACTCCAGGGGCTTATCTTTGAATACAACTGCCAAATACTGCCTAAAATAAACAAAATTACTATATAAGCCCCTTTGTGCAAGATTTTCATCATAAAGTATAAATAAAAAGCTCAGTAATCTGAAAATTCAGATGACACATTTTAAACAGACAATTGCAAAATTAACTATTCCAATAGACAATAAATAAGAAATTGAAATGAAAAACAAACCGTTTACAATAGCATCAAAGGGAAAAAATAACAAATGATGTGTAAAAACTATAAAATATTACTGAATGAAATTAAAGAAGAGCTAAGTAAGTGAAAAGATACACCATGTTCATGAATCACAAAACCTGCTAAAATGTCGCTCTTCCCCACACTGATGTATGGATTTCAGGCATCCAATCAAAATCCCAGATAGCCTTTTTGGTAAAATGGACAAGATGGTTCTAAAACAATCACAAATATCCTAGAAAAGCTGAAGCAATTTTGAAAACTATTTTAGAAAACATACTCCTTTCTTTGTTCTTTTGGTTATCATTGTTTTCTATTTTTAATAATTCTGCTTTACATGTATTTTCACTTGGAACAAAAAACCAAAAAACTTACTGGGTTTAAATAATAAAGAAAGTGAGTACTTTTACCCAGTAAGTCCATGCTGAGGTGGAAGTGCTTAAGAATTTCATCAGATGACAAATAACATTTCCTTAGTGGACCACGGGCATTCGCATCAGTTCCACTTAAAGCGGAACCAAGCGGGGTTACCGGTTTACACATCTGATAAAACGCCTTGTGTTGCGTCAGGCAACACCACACTGTCAAAGAAACAGGAGTCATGGAACAAGCTGTTGTGGCAGGATGCGCCGAGAAGGCAAAACCTGGCATTTTTATTGACTGAATAATTTTATAGTCAATTACTCAAAACAAGAGAACAAAGAGAAAAAAGTTAGAAGGAAGCAAGTGTATGCTTAAGTTATCTAGGCTTTTTGGGGAGATGAGCCCCAAAAAGGATTCAGATTAATTTTATGGCCCTTGTTTGAAGATGGAAATCAAGCTTCTGACCCTCACTGGTGGTTCTGATCTTATCAGCAAGGCGTTCCACTGATCAGTCTCTGGGACGCAAAGTTCCATGTGGGTCTACAGCGCGAGGTATACTCACTGCTCCAGGGGTCAAGCCTCCTGTTCTTCTTTAACTTGACAAGAACCTTGCAAGGTCAGCACTTTGCATTCTTGAAGTTCAGGTAACTGATTGATTGGGCCAAATGGACTTTGTACTGAAAAGGCCAAACTGCACAGCCAGCATGGTGGCTTAAGCAGCCCATTAAGCCTAGCAGAACCACAGCCTGGATTCACATGCAAATCACCTCACTTTTCCGAAATGAAGAATTAATTGTGTGATCAGATTGTATTCTTTAACAGGGCTGCATATCACTACTTGCTATCACTAATTAATTCTATATACATTCTAACATATTTTCACGTTCTTAAAAAAAAAACTTTGAGATTCACTGTGGTAACACCACAGTTTTTTTTTCAGGCTGACACTTACTTCAAGTGAGATACTTTGATCATTTCGATGGGCGATTCATCATTGCCTCGGTCTCCACGAAAGGCAATACTTCTACCTTTAATTGCAAACATTAAAGAGAAAGTGAAAGCAGCGCATAAACAATCTGAGAAACATGAAGCCAAACCAATACAATGTAATCAGCACCATCCTCTACTTTCCTGTTCATTCTTCCATCTGTTTCTAAGCTGTACTAATAAAGTAGGTACAAAAGGTATCCTCGAAAGTCTTATACATTAAAGACCAATACCAGAAAAAAACACCTCTTTTGTAAAATAGTTTCTTGAATTTCTTCTCTGGCTTCTTTCAAATAATTTCATTTTAGACATTTAGAAATATCAATCTCTAAAATCTTAATGCCTCTATGTTAAAACAAATGTCTACTGGGCCTCCCCTGGTGGCGCAGTAGTTGAGCGCTGGGCTGCGAGGCTGCCTGCAGCCTCGCAGTGCCGGTTCATTCCCTGGCCACTGGTAAGGGTCCCACAAAAAAAAAAAATTGTCTACTGTTAAAATGTTTTATAAATAGCAACACCTTTGATCAATGACAGACCACTTTGAATAGCTGAAGTCTAAATATACAAACCTGTTGGAAGATCAACCAGCTGAAGTTCATTTCTCACTAATCCCAAGTTGTTTGGTGTTGAGGTAGCAAAAGAAAGAAACCCAGTCAAACTTGTCCATTCAATACCCCTATAATGAGAAATTAAACAAACACTAACTAACATCCTTTCTGTTTGAAACTTTTATTTGATAAAACTGTTTTCCTAAAACCGAAATTTTATTATACAAGTTAATTAAGAAATATTAGTATGATCTCCTATGAGATCATATTACCAAACATTTCCAACACAAGTGAAAATATTTCTAAGTAAAGCTTTATCTGCAAATGTAACCACAAGACAGTCTAGTCATGGGGACTCATAAGGGCATTCAAGTCTGGAGAGGCAGAGAGCCACATCATGGTAGTTTCTCTGAACTCTATGACTTAAAAACAGTAATACAGAAAGATTCTGAGAAGAATGCTTAAAGTTGGATGCACTTAGAAACTTGTCAGATTTTCTCAGTTCCTAGTTGGTTACAAAGCAGAAACCCCTGCAGCAAAGAATCTGACCTGAGTGCTTAGGTTTGGAAGTGGGTGAAAGTTCCAAATGGTACATTAACTACAGGAAAAAGCACACACACACACACACACACACACACAAAAAAAAAACCTCAACAAAAAAACATGCATGACAAGAAAATAAGCAAATGCCCTGGAGTCTCTTTCATGGAGGACTGATCACAGGGAATCTCCGATTTCCTCACCAACAAAACTGGAGAATGCTCAAGATCCTGGCTTCAAGGAACAGAAGAAGAGACAAAGCACAGTGGACACGGCAGAATCACAGAAGTGAGAAATGCGGTACCTGCATCGCCCACAAGGTAACAGAGGCCGGCTGGGAGGGGAGTGTAAAACTCGGCTCACCAGCATTTCTGGGACCTTATTCACAACATACCATCCCCACTGCTTTCATGCAACAATGGCAGAGGTGAGCCGTTGTGACAGAACTGTTAGGGTTTGCAAAGTCTAAAATATTTAGTATCTGGTCCTTTACAGACAATGTATGCTGACCCCTGATCTAGTTTATCTAATTCTACCCCAATCTGAATGCTCTGGCCAGATTTATCATCAAATACTGCTGTGAGCACCGTTCCCCTTTGCAAGAAGATATGATGGCTTCCTACATCAGCAATTATCATCTTTACTGTTACTGTCATTTCAAAAGCTGACTCAAGGAGCTTCCCAGGTGGCGCAGGGGTTAAAGACACAGCGCTATCAAGCTATAGCCAGCCACTGCAGCATGAGTTCGATCCCCAGCCGGCCAGGGAGCTGACCCATATGGCGCAGCAGACCTCTCCTGTCTCCCCGCAGCTCCCCTCAGCAGTGTATTTCAGTAGATCTGCCTGTTCTGCTCCCCACTCTCTCTGATGAATCCTCTCACCCCCGAACCTCATGCACCTCTGGCTTACACCCCAGTACTTGTGTGCATAAATAAATAAATCTTAAAAATAAAAAAACCTGACTCAAGCCCTGTTCCCTTCATGGGACCCTCCCACTTAATAAACCGAAACCACACCTGTACTGAACGCAATATAATTTGGTTAATTATTCACCAGAAAAATTCCTTTGTCTCTTTTTTCTCTTTCACCTAAGATGTAAATAATACTCGTTAACTTTAGGAGAAAAGAATCATTTGGGGCTTAATCAAATCTGTCTGCCCAAAGAGAGCTTAAGACACAGTGCCCAAGTCTTGTTGACGACAATCTGAACTATCACCTTCCAGCACAGTAACACACCCCTGGACACTGAGACTTCTAGCCCTCCCTTTCTGCGTCCATTATTTTAAAAACATATGTAAGTACATAATACATGCTATCACCATACTGGGCACTGCAACTACAGCTGTGAGCTGTCCTGGAGCTTTCCAATTCAACAGAAACGAGATAGCAAAACAAGTGATTCTGCATCACCTATATGACAGCAAGCAGTGCAAAGTTCAACGGGAGCTTGTGAAGTCACATGGAATTTGATCGCAGAGACCAGACAGGGCTTCCTGGAGAACCATTAAAGAGGAGACCCAAAGGGCAAGTAGAGTTTTGCCTGAAAGTCTGAGCAACTGGAGAAGACTGCAAGTGGCTAAGAAATACCACAGTGGACTGTACTTTGAAGGGAGGAACCATGTAAGAACTAAGTACAGTCTCATTAAATGAATGT
The DNA here is from genome assembly GCF_964194135.1 of Talpa europaea. Lineage (NCBI taxonomy): Eukaryota > Metazoa > Chordata > Mammalia > Eulipotyphla > Talpidae > Talpa > Talpa europaea. The sequence goes on from NC_140077.1 coordinate 6,482,369, forward strand.
ACAGGGAATACTTAGCATTTCTCCTCTTGTTTATCAGTGTCAGACATAGCCAGAAACAGGCTCTCTCCACTGCTGACAAAGGGTCCAGTGTTCAGGACAACACAGAACATGGGTGACTGCTTGTTTCTATCTAGCACTATGAGTATTTTGCCTTTGAGTGGATTGAGCAGCAGTTCATATATCCCATTTCTACTAAGAAATAAAAATCAAGTTGGGCTTCAAAGTGGATTTGATGAGGAGGGGATTATGTCTCAAATGAAAAGCATAGAACTCTTGTCAAACAGCTGAGCACCACACTGCTCCCAGGAAAACTACTGTCTACACTTAACTGTATGCTGAGCTCTATAAGACACTTGTAGAGAGTAGCTCATATCTGATGCCCCCTAGGTTTGTTTTATAGGCTTCCTAACTACAAACAACTATAACTTGCAGGTACTTGAGGCTCTGAGTCCTACCAATTCCTAAGTGCAGCCTGTTGGGGTTCACAGAGGATGCTATAGAGGCTACTTCTCAACACTGGTGAGCTGGCGGGGGCGGGTGGAGAAGGGAGGACACACTTTCTGAAAGACCTTGAAGTTCTACAGTTATATGAAACCAACTTCTGCAAATTTAGAGACAGGCAAAATAGAGTGTATTTTATTTTCCACAATCACTCATTTTACTCAAAGCAATGCTGAGTAAAGGTTCTAATATCTACATAAACTATGATACAATAATTTCTGACAATGAAAGTGGTATTGGGCTGTTCTATTATAAATTTGGCACGCTGCACAAAGGCACAAACGAATAATTTAAGAAAATCTACATGTACTACTCCACCTTTGTTTACTTCTAGCGTCTTTCACTGAACGTAAGCCTCAAAGGTTTTGTCTGTTTACAGGCATAAAAAGGGTGTACCATACATATTTATAAAGTACATCTGGTTAAAACATCATAGTTTTAAAAAACAGTTACAACTACCTGCACTTAGGCAGGCCCTGGCCACATGTATTTCTAAAATTCTGGTATTGAAAAGTAGGTGGTTTTATTTTTTTTTTTTTTAAGATTTATTTATTTATACAAGAACCAGGGTACAGTCACAAGTGCGGGAGGGTGAGAGAATTCACCAGAGCCAGAGCGAGGAACAGAACAGGCAGACTGACGAAGAAATACACTGCTGAGAGGAGCAGCGGGAGCGGCAGGAGAGGTCTGTGCGCCATGTGAGACCCTCGCTGGTGGCCGGGGATCGAACCCGCGCCGCAAAGGCTGCGGGCAGCTTCGCAGCCCAGCACTCAACCGCTGTGCCACCAGGAGAGGCCCAGCATTAAGTGGTTTTAAAGGACACATTTAGTACAAGGTAGAAAAACACCTTTCAAAAGTTGGCCCTTAATTTGCATATGAATGACAGCATGTATTGGGCTTGCTAATAAATTCAGCAATTTTTATAACATCTGTGAAATTTTCATGACTTTTAATTTAATGCAATTGCTATAACTGAAATGCAAAGACAGCATGATTTAAGCAACCTCCTGAGCACCATCTCTGGATAAAAATGTGAATTATCTTCGAAATAGCAATTAAGAGGGAAAATTTGTATTAAAAAATGGAGCACAATTGTGTGATCATCCACAAAACCAGTCTGACATCTCAAGTAATTTCAGTGTTACTCAGTAACACTACTGTCGCAGCAGATGTAGGTCATGGATTTACTGATACACTGATAAACTAATCCGGGGTAATAACTCTCACACAAAATGAAAAGCTCACCAATAAGCCAGTGATTGTGTCTTTATTAAAGATTTAAGTGCTCTGATTAAAATGAAAATATGCTTGATTTCCAGAAGTATGTACTAAAATCTTAGCATGACTTAGTTCAATCAATACTTTTATTGTCAAAATATTTCCTACTAATCTATGTGCATTTTTGAGCTGAAGATCTAGCACATGCACTGTCAGAATAAGAGCCAAGTTCTAAAACCTGGAAGGCCCAGATTGAATTCCCTCTACTCTTTTCTCAGATTAAAATACTCTGTTTCTTCTTCTGTAAACCGGAAATTAGTAGAGTTGTAGCAGAGACTCAATGAAATGAAAGATGCAAACTCTTAATATTTAACATAATACTTAGAGCAAATACTGAGGAAATGGAGTTTTGACTGGCGGGTGTCAGCCATGAAGGAAACAGCACACATGAAAAGACAAGGGTAAGACAATGTCAGAAGAACACAGACAGACAGAGAAAAGACAGCCGTGGCAACAGGGACAACTGTAGGAAGAGAAAGAAGATGAACGGCCCAAAAGGATCTAAACATATACCGGTAGCACTGCACCCCGAAAGTCTAATGTTTCTGAAGACATCACTATATGTGAAAGCCCTTAGGGAGACAGTGCAGTGCACAGCATAAGGTCAAGATAAACAGTCACCGGAAAGAATAAGGTGATGCAAACTTTTACAATTTCCATCACAATCAGTAGTTGTGAATCTTTAAAAGCTAATAACTCTTCCCCACTCAGAAAATTCTCATAACGTGTTCACAGAGGGTTCATTAAGAATTTTAACATACACATGGGACCTACAGTTACACAACCTCTAGAGGATAAAAAAAGGACATCAAAAAATACACATATAACTTTACAATCCCTTGCTGCTGCTGGGCTACAAAGGGAAACAGTCAAGCAATCAGCAAAATAATGCTCTGGAGAGACATATATGCCTCTTAGGACAAGGCAAGAGGAATCTTTGATAACTTCAGCCTTCCCCTCAGAGCTCTCTGAGAAGACAGCACACCTGAACAGATTAGGTCTCAGAGTAAAAAACTAAATGTTATAGGCTGTGGTCCTTTCTAATGGTGTTTAAACAAAGAAATAAATGGGACTGATTAATAATGAACATGATTGTACAGATCTTTATAGAAGAGGAAATCAAACTATATAAACCTAAATAGGGGACTACAATGAACTTCCAGTGAGAAAACACTCTGGACGTTAGGTAAAAAAAAAATAAGAGGCAGCAATAAAGATAAGGAAAAAATTCTATACTGCACAGAAAAGCCTACCAGGTCTTTTCTCAGGTATTACGTACGTTCAATTGTAACGTCACAAAGGCAAACTCACTTGACTTCACACGAGTGGATGCTGAGCTCCTTGTGCAGCAGCCCACTGGTGAGATGGTACACCAACACAGAGCCGTTGCTGGTGCCTGGAAGATGACGCCACAGAGAGTATTTCAGCAACCTCTTGAGCACCATCTCTGGATGGAGTTCCAGAGTTTTCCAACAAAAATCTTTTCTTAAAAATTTAATTCTATTACATCTATTACTTAATATCCAGCTATCCCAAGACGCAGTTTTCTCTAAGAAATTGACAAATTAGATACCTCGGCATTATACATACATGTACGTATAATATACACTGGCAAATCCTAATTACAGTCTCCTTTTATAAAAGGAACTAAAGCTACATAGTAAAAAAAAAATCAATTTCACTGTCATCTCTCTCATGAAAAAAGAGCTAACTCTCATATGCTCTGAAATCTTACCTAAATCCAGGGATAAACTTGCATAGAATGACTTCAAGATCTAACTCAATACCCATAAAATTTGAGGAAGCATTTTCCCAAGCTTTTTTCTACATGGGAGTTTATGCTTTTTGAGATTTGGAGTGTTTATTACAACCAGTCCTCAAAACTAAACTTTTTTCAATTAACAAATCTTCATAATAATCAAATTATTCTACATTTTGCAAGCTTTGATGATGTTCAGTCTAATGTTCTAGAGAGACACAGAGTCCCATGGTGGAACTCTGCTGCTCTTCCCTAATCACTCTGCAAAACTTTGTATTTCTTATTATAAATATAATTCTCATACTATTTTATATTTCCTTGCTTTTACTTCATTATACTAAATTCAATAAATGACTATTCATTCTATGCCAGTATAGTGTGGCTTATTCTACACTAGACATCTCAGACCCAGACTTTGCTCTTAATATTCAGCTATCCCACGACATAGTTTTCTCTAAGAAATTGACAAATTAGATACCTCGACACTGTACATACCTGTACGTATAATATACACTGGCAAATCCTAATTCCAATTTCTGTAAGAGGTTTACTATGAATCAGAAGTTTCTAAAGCAAAATTTAAACATTTACCTGTACTTATAAAATCTGGACACGTGCACAGACTACTTAACTTTATCATTCAAATCACTTTCACAAGGTAGTAGTAATAGGGAAAATGAGAAAATAAAAATACTGCCAAGTAGTCAGACTCAATGAATTCTTAGGATACTGAGAAGTCAGTCTTTAAACTAAGACCATAACCACAACATAAATGTCATCAGATTTTCATTTTAGGGAAAAAAGAAATGGAAATCATGTTTACAGACCTAGGGGAAAAAAGCTAGAAGCCAACCAATAGCATCTTAAGAAAAAAGGTTGACAACTTCAACCTTTCAACAAATATATTGTTTTTCAAGTTTAGTGAAATACAATTTAACCTTATATTTTTAATAGTAAAATACTGGTTCCTCTGTCAAGGAAATCAGATTCATGGTACTATGAAATTAATGTGGCAAGTTGAAACTCAGACCAATTTTTCTATCCACAACATAAAAATATGCAATTTTAATCCAAAAGGCAAATCTTAATTTAGAGACCACAGTCCCTTTAAGCAATGTTTAATATTCAATTCTTAGCAAAAAGAACAGTGTTGTTATTACATGATTGACTGTAACTACATTATTAGTTAACAAAAACCCAATACAAAATGACACACATAGAAAGAGCCTGGATGGCCCCAGAAGAGACAGAGTGTGCAGACCCAGTGTCCCGCAGGAGCTCGCCTTCTGCCACTCCAGAAACATACCCACAGTAGCAAGGCCTCTGTCGGGTGGTGTCAGGTGAATGAGTTATCATGTGATTAAAAATAAATAAATAAAGAGATGGGTGTATTGAAAGGACAAAAAAAAAAAAAAAAGAGAAACCTTTCAAAATCAGTGTTCTCATGAACATTTAGCCTCTTTCTCCCTTGAAAGCGTTCTCAAAGAGAATACAGGATTTCCTAACAAAAAGCAAGTATAAACGTCTTATCAGATGTAAAAGAGGCCCCACACTCACCAACAGCAAGCAGTGGCTGATACATCTTGATGTTTTTTGTGGTCAACGGTGGGCACATGCGGATAGCAAACTGTGGTGAGGGCAGCCCCGAAAGCAGTCCTGTTAGCAGGAATTTGAGGTGCACTTCCTGCAGAATGGAACCTTTGGGCTGTTCTTCCCCAGCAACTGCACTTTGCCCTAATTTCAAATAATAAAAATACCTTCATTATAATGTATGCTGATCTTAAAAATCTAAAAAAACTCATGGGAGACAGATTTGGGACTAGAAGAAATGCTCTTAAAGTCCATGCGGTGCAACGGAGCACAACGAGCATGCGGCTACGCAACGCCCTGTCCTCGGCTACGGCGCTTAAACATCATCCCCCAACATCTCCAGGGAGAGATTACTCCCAAGTATTGGTGTCCAGGAATCAGGGACCTCTGACGTCTAAAAAACACTATTTCAGCTAAAGGTCTTGGTATTAGGTAACTAAAGAAAGGCGATTCAAGAGCCCCGGGTGTGGAGCAGTGGCAGCAGAGAGGAATGCCACTGCCTACTCCCCTCGCACTGCCTTTCTGAAGGTCACCTTTCAGTCTGATGTACTTTAAAAAGTACACATCAAACTGGTAATCACAATCAGCAGGCTCAGAGACCTCATTTAGGTGTCTAATAAGAACTGTCCTTACTATGTTAACTACAAAATTTAAACTTCATTATTACATACCTATGTAAAAAATAGAAAAGTATACATTATAGTTTATGACTACATAACATATATGACATAATAGAGCCCATTTGTGAGTGTAGAGTTATATGTACATACACACACATTTATACTGTAAATATGAAAAGTATAAATAATTACTAGGAGTGTGTGATGGAACTCTGATTATAACCTTTGAAGTTGTGAGGTCATCGTTACAATATTTTAAAATCCATAAGATACGCACAAAAAAGATGGTCATCAATTTAATCCAAATAAATTGATCCCTTAGGATCAGCCATACAATTAATATCAGTTTTTAGTAACAAAAGATGGGGTCTAAAGGAAAGGGAAGTTCAACAGTTAGGCCCATGTCTACCTATCCTTGGTAGGCTGAAGTTGACTCTGAGGAACTGCCACATTTTTCTTCAAGCATCTTCCACAAGAGGCAATTCACAAGGGAGGGCAGATCAGGCCTTAATAAGCAGCAGCTCTTACACAATGAATATAAATCAAACCTCTGTATTTAACTGAACTGTTTTCAATTATCACTAAGTATGCAGTGAATTTCAAATTAAAAGTTTAATTAAAAGTTTTAATTAAAATGTTTTCAAGTAACAAAGCTTTACTTATTTAGTATTTTTAAATCAATTGTATTGTCAAGAATTGCTATACAATCTGTATGTTTTTGCCTCCTAAAAAAATGTAATTTATATCATTTAGGTACCTACACAGCATAAAATTTCAAGCGTTCTATGAGTTTCGCCTGAATGGATTAGTTCTGGGTATAAATGTTTATGATTCTTTTCACTTTAATATTTTATATCAAGTGCAGACAAGGTCAATTAACTCAGAAAATTGTGTTACTGATAAAATGAATATTGTAAACAAGTGTCTAAACTTCCTCATATAGCTTTATGTCTGGAGATGAAGAGAAAGAAATTCAAATATGTGTCAAGGAACAAAAAGATTTTACCACTGGTAGAAATCGTGAGGAAACCTAGTGGCGCAGGTGGCTAGGCACAGTGCTGTGAGGCTATCTGCAGCCTCTGCAGTGCAGGTTCAATCTGGACGGCCAGGGAGATATCCACATGGTGCAGCAGACCTCTCCTGTCGTGCCTGCTGCTCCCCTCAGCAGTGTATATCGGTCAGTCTGTCTGTTCTGTTCCCCGCTCTGTCTTTGGTGAATCCTCTCACCTCCCATATCTCTGGCCTGTACCCCAGTTCTTGTATAAATAAATCAATCTTAAAAAAAAAAAAAAAAGGCCTGGAGAGCTCAGGTCTTGCCTAAGATCATTGTGGAACAGAAAGAACTGAGGCCATGGCCAAGGAGCAAGTTCTAGACTGGTTGTCTGGGTCACATTTTGATTCTTCTCCTATTAGCTATGTGGTTTGGGGCAATTCTTTAAAATCTCCCTGGTTCTCAATTCCCACATATGAAAAATGGAAACAATATTGCCTGCAGGGTTGCTATACTATCTAGAGCATTTATCACTATACTAACAGTACTAAGCATACAATAAATGTCATACCTAACATTTAAACAAGAAACTACTAAATAATATCTATTTTCAATTACAGTATGGAAGTAAAATAATATAGAAAGTCCTTTATAAACTACATCACAATTTTCAAAGAATTAGATGTCAAAATTACTTAATATAATTCCAATTTTTTTGGCCTATTTACAAAGTCTTGTAATTCTAGGTGTATAATATTCAAACTCACAAATCCTCATTCTTTCTTTAATATATACTGGCCCAATAAAAAAACTTGGAAATAATATTTTATCTGCAAATAAATAGTTGTTTGAAGAATCCCAAACTAAGAAAATGTATGTCAAAAGATTAAAATTATTTTTTTCTAATGTTGTTCAGTTCCTTAATTCCTTCAATTAAATACTGCATGCTAGAAAGATCTGTACAATGAAAACTTTAAGAAATTGTTAAAAGAAATAGGAAACAACACAAAGTAATGGAAAGATATTCTGTACTCATGGATTAAAAGAATAAACATTAAGTGGTCATCTTATCCAAAACGATATACAGATTCAATGCAATCCTTATCAAAATTCCAATGGCATTCTTCAAGGAAGTAGAACAAGTATTACAAAAAGTTGCATGGAACCACAAAAAAACCTGAATTGTCAAAGCATCCTGAGTAAAAAAGAACAGAGATAACACACTCCTGCAATTCAAACTATACCGCAAAGTGGCAGTTGTCAAAACATTGTGCAGTGGAATAAAAAGAGACACATAGATCACTGCAATAGAATTGAGGGCCAAGAAATAAACCCACACATATATGAACTGCTAATCTACAGCAAAGGAGCCAAGAGCATACAAAGGATAAAGGAAAGTCTCTTCAATAAATAATACTGGGAAAACTGGATATTAGGAAAACTGCAAATGAAACTAGACCACTATCTCACATCATTTACAAAAAGTAATTCAAAATATATTAAAGAGTTGGATGTAAAACCTGAAACCATAGATTACATAGAAAAAAACCTGGGCAATACACTCCCTGACAGTGGCTTTCATTAGAGATGTTTGGGGTTTTGATCCTAACAGCAAAAGAAACAAAGGCAAAAATAAACAAAGGTGACTACATCAATTTAAAAAGCTTTGCACATCAAAAGAATCTATCAATACAAAAAAGGCATACTGCTGAATGGGAGAAAATATTTGCACATTGTACATCTGACAAGAGTTTAATATCCAAGATATATAAAGATGTCACACAACAACAAACACAATAACCCAATCAAAACATGGGCAGACGATACGAAGAGACATTTCTCTAATGCAGACACAGAGACGGCCAACAGGCATACCATCACTTTAGGGAAATGCAAATCAAAACCACAGTGAGATATCACCTCACACCTAGGAGCATGGCCTATATATCTAAAAGACCAGAAACAACAAATGTCAAGCGTAGAAAAAAGGAACCTTTACACACCATTGGTAGGAATGTAAACTCGTGCAGTGTCCTTTGGACACTGCCAAAATAAGCAAACAACCTAAGTTCCCACTGACAGATAAGAGGATAAAGATGTAGGGTATGTGTGTGCATGCACAGGTGCATGCATGTGTACGCACATAAACACGCACACACAAATACATATACATACAATGGAATACTACTCAGCTATAAAAAGATAAAACCTTGTGATATGGGACAACATGGATGGAGCATGATGGGATTACACAAAACAGAAATAAATCAGGAGAAAAATACCAAATAATTTCACTCACGTGGAATGTAAAGACACAAAGAGACCAGACGAAACAAACCCTTGAATTCTGACCCCCAAATTGAGGATACCAGAGTGGGAAACAGGGATGAGCAAAGGAGGTCCAGTGGAATGTGGCGGAGGGTTAGTGGTACTTTGGTGGTGGAAATGGAATGACAACTAACATTTGAGAAGGTGTGAACCTACAGTCCTATAACATACACGGAGCTATAAACCAATGTCACTTCAATTTTAAAAAACTTTCACCAAAAACAAAAAAAAGGGGCCTCCCCGGTGGCACAGCGGGTTGAGTGCAGCGCTATGAAGCTGTCTGCAGCCTGTGTAGCGCGAGTTTGATTCCGGGCCAGCCAGGGAGATACCCACATGGCGTGGCAGACCTCTTCTGTGGCGCCCGCTGCTCCCCTCAGTAGTGCTTTCGGTCTCTCTGCCTGTTCTGCTCCCCACTCTGTCTCTGGTGAATCCTCTCGTCCTCCCGCGCCTCTGGCCTGTACCCCAGCTCTTGTATAAATAAAAAAAATAAAGCTTATTAAAAAAAACACAAAACATGCACACCTGGAATGTACAAGGCCCTCTGCTGAGTGCTAGGAATACAAGGTTGAATCAAATACTATCCCACTCTTATGGACCTTAACAACTGACTGGAGGAAACAGGTAAATAAATAACTCAACTACAACACAGATGACAACTATTAGGGACCACAAAATAAGACTGAAATCAGGCTTGAGAGATTAAGGAAAGCAGTGCTTGAGTTGAATTTAGAATTAGGAGTTGCAGAAAGATGCAGTTATTCAATTCTGATCTGAGGGTGGGCATGTGAAAGCTGAGAGGGGGTGTGGTAGCTCCAGCAAGGGCTTCATCTAGAACCCAGATGCCCAGTGTCTGGCATCTTTCATTTGAATCAGAGTCTCTCATGAATGAACAGTCTAATTCCAATAACTGGAAAAAAATCTAGGCTACTTTAGGGACTTTTAGTGCTTAATTATATTTTATGCTTCTCCCATTTAGGAGAGAATGATTCTACAGTTTAGTTTTCTTAAGTATTAACTTTGATTATAATTGCCCATCAATGATTCTACTTAGATTTGGCCCTTCAAAACCAATCCCTCACATGAGAAGTAGAGAAACAACAAAAGCTTACCGATCATGTTATCTAAGGAGAGATCTGGAAGTTTATTCTGCAGCGCTCCAACAGGAATCCCACAGAAAGACACTGGTGAGTACAAAGGTGACACACCAGAGCTACTGCAGAGACAGATGACAGAGGGTTTCACGTTAAGATCTTCACTGCATATCAGTAATTTCAGCTCAGGACTGACATTCTGCCTATTTTTACAGTATTTATTAATTTTATCTATAAGTGAAATATCTCTAGCAGGTTTACATAGCCCCCTAGTAGTGTAAAGTTTTAAGTATCATTTTAAAAATATTTTCACAGAAAAAGTCTCTATCATTATATGATTGTGGTAATTTTAAATAAAAAGAAAGATCAGAAAACCCCAATCCTTCTTGACTTATTTACCTGTTCCGTGAATTTCGGTGACAAGCAGCAGACTTCAGTTCCCATATCATGACTCTGCCATCACTCACTATGAGGGCAGCCGCATTCTCGTTGACAGGACAACACACCATGCTGAAGGGACGGACGGTTTTTGTCACGCGGATTGCATCACACTGGCTTCGTAAATCATAGTTAAGTTCCTGGACGGGATCTGGGTCTTAACATAATATTGTTTTCTTTTAAAAATTCAGAACACAACCATATCAATTAAATAAAACCTCAAAATAAAACCTTTTCATTTAAGTAAAAACCTCAACTAAAAAGGATAATATTCCTTCACTATCGCAGAGTTAGTCAAGCATAGCTTCCCCTTTTATAATTATAATTTTTTCACAGTATAATTATAAAGATAATGCACTTAAAGATGATCTACACAAAGTTTAATTTTCAAAACAACTGATCAAAGATCACTTGCTTTAAAATATTTTTTAAAAGAAATAAAATGTTTTGGAAAAAGATCAATGATGCATGATTAAATAATAAGCAGTTGAGAAAGACAATCATAACTGCAGTGGTCACATTCACCTTTGCTTAGTACATCATTTCACAAAAACATAATTTTTATTCTCCATGATAAGACTGAAAATGAGGTCATTTTCAGTCTTAAACTTGTCACTTTATAATGGAAATTACCAGAGCAGACAAGTGAAGGGGATATAATAATGATATATACACAAGGTTGGACCTGTGCTAGAAAAATTCACAGAAGGAACATCTATTGGATCATGGACACAATGAGTTACAAGGTATTACTTTCTCTGTTGTAAGTAGGAGGTACACTATCATATTCCACTTTCTTAAGGCAAGGATTCTCATTAATTCCTTGCTTTGGCTGGTATTTGCAACATGAAGCTTCAGAAAATAATTGTGAAGAAAAATATAATTAACATTATTGCAAGATATAGACTCACCTGGTTCCTCAGTTGAAGTGGTGAAAATATTATTATAAGATCTCCGAACACGTAAGGTTATACAACCGTTTTCATGTAGGCAAAATAAACCATCACGTTGAAAGCAGGGTATTACCTTTAAAGAGAGATGCATTTACTTTTAAAATTACAATAGAACAATAAAGTATATACCGTGAAACTCATAAACTCAGCTTTAGAGAATACAGGCAAAAAAACAAAATATACAAGCTGTTGCCAAGCTTTACAGCTAAATTAGTATTTTAAAAACCCATTCATAATACTAAAAAATTTCTCTTTATACATGTCACTTAAATAGTTCAGTAAATATCTCCAGATAAAGCAGAATTTCTGGGATAAATCAGCACAACAGTGCAGAAAAATAAGGCATAAAACAACATTGTTAATCTTTAAATAAATACAAAAGAGAAAGCAGAACTGAGGACTTTCGCAAGAGTATGTAGCTTCTCGCTATGTAACTTTCATAATCAACTTTAAGGGGTATAATTTACAAATTGTCCATACCTGCAAAAATGGAATTCCTGTTCGTTCTATTGCAATCACACCCACTGTCTGATTCACCTCAAGGTCAAGGATTAAAATCTCCCGAGGATAGAGTAACAGCATGTGATTTCTTTTGGAAGGCAGATAAGCCAACTGAAGGCAATCATTCAGAGTAATGAACTCAGCACTGAAAAAAAAGGAAACATTTACTTTAGGCATGGAGATACTTACATCAGAAAAAGCTAGTAAAGGATTAACTTTTGCACTTTCCACCTAATAATTGTTAATGAGAATGTAGAACTATTTCCTGAAATGACCAACCTGAGCTAGCACCCAAAACTTAGACCTGGCCTTCAGTCAAAATCCAAATTATAGCAATAATACTGTACAGGCTGGATAGAGATGTGTGTCTAAAATTCTGAAAAATTTAAAGTAGAAGCCGCCACTGGCATTCATAAGACAGTAATTTGGGATTTTTTAATTTGACCACTATACAGACTGCCACCACCACCACTACAGCCACTGGGTGGGGACGACCTGTGGGCCTCAGGCACGGCACTTCCTCTACTCTGCCTTCATTCACTTTTATGCTGTCTTAAATCTGTCTTTGCAATAAACTGGGATATTTAATTTAGTAAATAAAAGAAACTATCAGGATTACAAAAGACTCTTCAAAGAGTATTAAAAATAATTTTAGTGGCCTCCCACAGGCAGTTGAGAGCAGCGCTGTGAAGCTGTCCACAGCCTCTGCAGTGCGGGTTTGATCCCGGCCAGCCGGGGAGATATCCACGTGGTGCGGCAGACCTCTCTTGTCTCACTCGCTGCTCCCCTCAGCAGTGTATTTAAGTCAGTCTGCCTGTTCTGCTCCCCATCCTGTCTCTGGTGAATCCTCTCACCCTCCCGCACATCTGACCTGTACCCCGGTTCCTGTATGCATGAATAAATAAACCTTTTAAAAAAATCATTTTACTAATTTGTGAGTGTTGCTTATAAAGTGTGATTTAATAATCACATCTTAACATTAAATATATTTCAATAGGAACAGACATAATGTATACTATTTTCTTTTTACATGGCATTTTTTTTGAAGATTTATTTATTTATGCACACAAGAACTGGGGCATAGGCCAGAGGTGGGGGTGGGGGGGGGGTGAGAGGACCCACCAGAGACAGAGTGGGGAACAGAACAGGCAGACCAACCGAAACACACTGCTGACAGAAACAACAGGCAAGACAGGAGAGGTCCACTGTACCATGTGTGTAGTTTCCTGGCCAGGGATCGAACTCGTGCTGCAGTGGCTGCGGAAAGCCTCACAGGCTGCGTCTCAACCCCCTGCGCCACCAGAGAGGTCCTATACCGCAATTTTAAGAGGTTTTGCAATTTAAAATAAAGTCAGATTAGAAAAAAGGTGTGGATTAAATTTCAATCCTGGCTCTGCCAATTCCTTGTTGAGTGACTTTACCAACAGATTTCAAGAATGGGGGACTCAATACTACTTCCCAGGATTCTAGTGAAGTTATATGTAACAATGTATGGGGAAGAACCCACAATCATTCCATTTAAGGGATATAAAATGTATTTCCCTAATATTCAAAGTGAACATATGAACACATCATTCACAAGGAAGAAAATAAACATAAATCACAACTTACAAAACTAGTGAGATTACCAAAAACACCTATTTATGACACAGAATCAATGAAAAATAAATAGGAAGTTCCCTGAAAATATTTAAGAAGCTACTTTATATTATTTCATGGGCAGGGGGGGTGGTGGTGATGAGGGATAAATTAGACAACCCAGCTATGGTTTAATACATAAAATTCATATCTACATATCAATTTAGAATTATCTGTACAATTTATTCTTTACAATACAGTTTTCCAGGTAATTACCCACAAAAAGATTATTCTAATCACAGAATAACTTTATAGCATATTAAAGAGACTTTATAAATACATGCAAAAAACACCATTAAAGCAATAAAAATATAATAAAGCTCTAGGTAAAAGAAATCTATTTCTAATGCACGAAATAGGTTACTTAAAATTTCAATCTGCTGTACATTCTGAAATAAACACTAATAGCTAGCATCTACCAAATGAATACTTTCTAAGCATCAGTCACTATGCTAAGTCCTTAAGTTCTAATTCTTAAAACTATATGAAAACCTTTACAATCCTTTGTTGGGAAAGTGAAATTTAAGCAAAAGGAATCAATTTTCTCAGGGTCACAGAGCTACAGCTCCTCCTAGACTCAGGCCCTTAACCATGTGTGAAACATCTTACCTGCACATTTTACTGGCTAATGAAAGTGCACAACATGTAAGGCAGGAAAACGTATTTAAAATGATCCAGCTTTCTCCCCCAACTTTAAATGTACTTAACAGCCTCATCTTTAGAAGTATTGCATCATATTTTAGAAGTCAATGGGGTTGGGAGGAGGGGATTAGCACTATTAGTGAAAAACAAAGAAACCATGTTGAGGCTGAATCTCCTCCTCCTAGGGGAAAAGACTAAAAGAATGAAATTGCTCTAATAAATTTAGAAGTGAAATTAGACGCATGAAGGGTTCAGATAAGGAAAGTCAATCCTCTACACCTCCAAACAAATGATAAACAGATGACTTATATCAGGTACACTTGTAACTTACCTAGGCTTCTCTTGCGTGAGTAAGATTTTTACTTTATTCAGAGCCTTCTTGGCACCTGTGGCTGCAGCCAGTTTGTTATGAGCTGGGCTAGAGTGTGGGCTGGATATGTAAACTTTTTTCCCAGGGCCTGAGGGAGGCTTAGATGGAGAGAAGTCTGAGATGAACACAATACCCTCACTGGTGAGTACTAGATTGGGAAAAAAAGTAAACGCTGATTAAAATTTAATCAAGTTTAGCAGAGAATTTCATTCCAATACAATTTTGAGAGCAAAGTAATGAACATTTTAATAATACAGAGCTGGCAGTGTTATGTACTCATAACAGGGTGGGGACATTCTCCACACTGAAGTGAAACAGGTGGTCCATTACAATTCATCAGAGGCCTCCAAGCTGAGCATTCTGAATTAATGTTTTATATTAAAAAGATACCAGAAGGTTATTGGTAGAAAGAACAAATATTTGTTCTTCCACATAAATTCAGTGCACAAACTTTCATTAAAAATCTTTCCTCATTAGATTCAGGAACTTCAAAATCCAAAGACTTCAGAATGTAAGAATTACAGAAAAGAAAACCCCATGTATGACGCTGCATGTCACACTTAGCTCATTTCAAATATTTGAAGACACTGATTTTCTTATGATTATCACAAGCTTTTCAGTCCAACTATATTTCCTTTCTCTTGGTGAGCATCAGATTGAACTTGTGTTTAACATAAAAACTATTCTTTTCTCTTTATATCTAGAACAAAAAATAAATGCAACAGTGGCTTCCTAAGTATACAGGAAGCCAAATATTCCAGGAGGCAGCACCTCATTGAGCAATACAAATTAGGCCTGTTTGTGACTGAAAAATGAGTCTCCCTCAAAACTGGGGCTAGGATAGGGATATCTGAGCAGAAAAATCTTGTCTACTCTGGTTCTCCAGTGAGGCTTACGCACAGGAAACAAGAATTCAAAAGATGTGACAACTCTAGAAGTATTCAACAGCTGTGATTACCTGAACATGAATAAGTCAAAGATGTCAGGCCAACTGACACCCAAAAATATTATGCTTCCATCAACCAAACTACAGGGGGTCGATGAGTGAGGCGGAAACCCTATCTCCTGTTCTTCAGATTACAAAACTCACCCTTCAAGATCCCACCCCTCCCCTCCTTTTGCCATGCCCTCCCTCCCTGAAGCTACCAGCCCCACCAGCTGTTCTGTGCTCCCCCAGCACTGCATCTCATAGCAAATCAGCGCATGTGCAGATGCACGTTTATTCACACAGGCTCATCTACACAAAGCCTGAACTCGTAGTATTGCGGAAGTTTATACAGACAGGTTTCCTTTTTCATTTTTACTTGTCTGCCCTTTTCTTCCTCCTTTCACACACACACACCCCTCATAAATTGGTGGTGACACATTAGAATTGCGAGGCACTCAAATCCAGGAAAATATTCTTTACTGTTGCTAATTTGTCCTTTTAAGTTTTTGATCAAATATCAAAATAAAGCCCCCACTTCAGTGTTGCCTGTGTGTGTGTCAGGACTGGAGACTGTAAATATCTCAATACAACTACCTGCTGCTCCCTCCACCCATTCCCATTATCACATTTTACTTTATTATACCACTTATTATCTCTCTATACTAAAATTGATTAATTACATCCACAGCTTATGATCTGACTCCCTCTCACTAGAATGCAAACACGAGGGAGGCAGGAACCCTTGTCTTAGTTCACTGATATATTCCAGGTTCTCAGAATGTGTCTGACATGTAGTAAAAGCTCAAGAAACATCTGCTGGATAATAAAAAAATTTCCTAAATAATTAACACAAAAAAACCCTATGTAAATACACATCTAATAGATCAATGGCTCTATAAACTGTCAAAAATGCACTGGCAAAAACTACTTCTGCAAGGAAAAATACCTATGGGCTTATTCTGTTCCCCATATGCATCTGTTTATGGCGCTCAAAATGCATGCCATGAATCATAGTGATTCTTTAAAAAGAAAGGCCACAGCCTACATGAAAGCCTTGACTCAGCTTCTCAAAGCTTCCTAGAAAAACAAATTTAATTATATCTGCATTACAACAGCATAGCAACTCTGTCTCCCTCCCGGGCTAATAAAATTCTACTCACAAATTCAACACAGTGAAGGGGCAGCCAACAGATTTAAATGCTAACTGTTGAAGTACTTGGACATGACATGGGGCTATGACTTAGCATCTGCAGATAGCATGGACTTGATGTGCATCTCGACTTTGCCTAGTCGTTTTAAGATTACAGATGTGTTCTAGTATGATGTGTTATGTCTATCTTACATATACAGAAGACAGTACAATTTATGTATATAGGATTTAAAATAATTGGTGTATGTAGAATTTAGTAGAGTATACAGAATTCCAACATTATAACGAATTTTCCACAAGAAACTATCACTCACAGGTTAAATGTGAGGGATCAAAAGGGTCAAAAGAAAAAGAAAGAATGTTATCTGCATAGCTCTTCTTCCACAGCTTGGTGCCAGTATCTGCATTCCAGAGCACGATATAATTTGGTGGGTGGATGGCGAGCAGCAGATCTCGTGAAGCATCTTGATTCCACAACCACTGCACATCTGTAAAGACCAGAGAAATAAAGGCAAAATTCAGAAATCATTCACTTCAAAACACGTGGCTAATGTACCCTTAATGTCCAGTTTATCTTTTTTACATAATCCTTCAAATAGTAATTCTGCCCCTCACTTCAATGTTGTGCGTATATGTGTCAAGATTGCAGATAAAAAGGCTGATATTTTATAAAAATGAGCTGTCTGAACATGAAGATCTCAAGGTCAAAATTTTCAAGTAATCTGAAATATTACTTCAAAGAAAACACAAGGCAATTTGCGCCAATCATTACTTCACACTTGCTGTTAAAGACCATCTATGTGATCAACAAAGTCATCTAGGAGTTTGCTGAGTCTCTTGATTTTTTGACAACGATCAACAGAACAATCTAGTTTGTTATCCAGCACATAGTAAGTATTAAACAAGTATTTTTTAAATAGTGATTTAAACAATTCATTCAGCACAGAAAGCCATTCAGTCAAAGCCTTGAGTCTAAAGAATGCTGTATTGGTTTAGGTCAGTAACATAAACAAACAAACAAATGTTCTAAATGCAAATAAGAATAAGGTTTTGATCATCGCCATGAAGAGAAAGTAAGCACTGAAAGTTAATTCAGAACAGCAGTTGCGCCCATAACAAGACTGTTGGTAGCAGCTTTATTTTCCCCATCATGCTTGACTTAGGCTGAGGTTGAAAATTAACACATTTAACCCAAGAAGAAATCAACTGAGATTTGAGGAAATAAACCCACAAGTGTACTGACAAGGAAAAGAAAGCTAGATTCAGATCAGTAGGACAGGCTAAACATTTAATAGTTAGCAGGAAAGGGTTGAAATTAAATGAATGGAAAAACCCCACTTCATGCGTAAGTGTATCAACACAAATACTCAGCAGACTTTCTCACCCTGAATAGGTCTGGCATGCTCTTGGATCTCACACTGAGCTACTCCTGCTGCTACATCCCATACGATGATCTTTCCATTGACATCAGCGGAAGCTAAGCGCAAGGAATATGGTGAGCCAATGTTATGGTGATAATTTTCCCTGGCCCATTTAACCTGGTATCAAGAAGAAATCAAGTAAATATTTGCACTGGATGAAACCAAACATAATTTTCACAAAACATCTGCCACAACCCATACTACATTCTACAGTTATGTTACAAAA
Source organism: Talpa europaea (assembly GCF_964194135.1). Lineage (NCBI taxonomy): Eukaryota > Metazoa > Chordata > Mammalia > Eulipotyphla > Talpidae > Talpa > Talpa europaea. Next base: position 6,500,794 of record NC_140077.1, read on the forward strand.
GTATATATGAGAATAAACAGGAAACTGGTTTCCATCTTGAAAGTCAAACACTTTTTTTAAAATTGCAGTTGAAGTATTTTTTTAAACATCACAATGTTCCTACATTTAAAATGAGAAACACAGAGTCCTAATATTTTGAGAAATTCAGATTAAAAACTCCAAAATAGGGCCTCCCTGGTGGCACAGGAGTTAAAGACAGCGCTATCAAGCTATCCCCAGCCACTGTAGCACAAATTAGATCCCCGGCCAGCCAGAAAGCAACCCACATGGTGCAGCAGACCTCTCCTCTCTCACCCGCTGCTCCCCTCAGCAGTGTATTTCAGTCAAATCGCCTATTCTGCTCCCCACTCTGCCTCTGGTGAATCCTCTCACCCCTTCCCCACCCCACACACACACCTCTGGTCTGTACCCCAGTTCTTATACGTATAAATAAATCTTTCTCTTTTTTGAAAGTTAACACCATGTCAATTATTTCTCAATAAAAGTAGGGGAAAACTAACACAAAATAGATTAAGAATCTAATTGGAAAACAATAAAAATTTTAGGAGAAAACAGGTGTAAATATTGACTTTGAAAAAAAACAATGGCTTCCTGGATACAGCAACCAAAATTGGACTACGTCAAAACTAAAATGTTTCTGCTTCATTAAGACACTATCAAGAGAGTAAAACACAATCCACACATGGAGAGAAAACTGCCAACCATATATCTGCAAAGAGACCTGTGTAAAGAACTCCTTACAACTCAATAATGAGAAGACAAATCATTTTAAATGAGTGAAAGACTAAACAGATATTTCTCGAAGATACACAAATGGTGGCCAATAAGCACATGAAAAGATGCTCAACATCCTTAGCCACAACGAGAACCACTTCATAGCCACCGAAATGCTACCATCAAAAGGACAGACAATAACAAGCATGGGAGAGGGTGTGGTGAAACTGGAATTCTCACGCACTGCTAATGTGAGTGTAAATAATGCAGCTTCAAGTCTGGCAGTTCCTCAAAAAGTTAAACACAGAGTTTCCACGTAAGTTAGCAATTCTATTCCTGCATATACCCAAGAGAAATGAAAACAAAGGTTCACATACAAGCTTGTGCATGAATATGCACAGCACTATTATTCATGGTACCTAAAAAGTTGGAAATACCAAATGTTCATAAATATATAAATATGGAACATTCATATAGTAGAAAATTATTCAGCCATGGAAAGGAATATGCCTCAACATGGAAGGATTGGGAAACACTATGCCACGCAAAAGGCAAGCCCAAAAGGGAACCTAGTATATGATTTCACTGACATTAAAATGTACAGAACAGGCAAATCCACAAAGACAGAAAGCAGATTAGTGGTTCCCCAGAGATGAAGAGAATGGGGAACAGGTGCTAATGGGTACAGGGTTTCCTTTGGCTTTGAGGGTGATAAAGACTGTGGTGATGGCTATAACTGAATATTCTCAAAGCCATGAAACTGTATCTTTTAAATAGGTGAATGTTTTGGTCTATTTCAATGAAACTGTTATCAAAAAAAAGAAAACAAAAAGCAAAATCTCCTTCTCCAATCCTAACCCCTCTCCTAAAATTTCAGATCACTATTATTCAACTGTTCCAGGCATCTCAGACTCAGCATATTGAAAATTTATGCTCACTGACTTCAACACTCACCTTATCCCACCAACACTCACGCAGTTACTCAAACAGAAACCACCATGGGGTCATTCTATTTTCTGATTCACCCTGAAATCGACAACTGTAAAGGCTATTAAGTTTACCTCTTCAGCAGTTCCTAAATACCTGAATGACTTCTTCAGGCCTCAACTTTATCTTAGGCCCTTAGAAAGTCCTACCAGAACTACTGCCTAAGTCTCCTATATAGTCCCTCTGCCTCATTTTGCCTTTCTCCAATAGATCCAGCCCCGCTGCTGGCGTGAGTTTCTCTAAAATGCAAGTACGATCACATTAATCTCCTACTTAAAAATCTAAATTGCTGTGTAATCGTAAAGCTTCTGGGACAGGTTAATCTCCTCACTCTCCATGGGTGTCCCCCCAGTCCCCTTGGCCACTCCAGGGCACACTACTTACCTCTGAGTACATGCTTCCTTCTTCCTGCAGTGCTCCTCCCCCAATTTCTACTTGGCTAACTACAGTTTACCAACCTCCACATTGGAAAGACTTCTGTGACCCTCCCCTGATGCCCCCGCTAGGTGATAGGTAGCTTCTTTGTCTTCCTACGGCAGAGCATGACGTCTCACTATCACACTCTGAGTATGTGTTTTCTTTTCATTCTTCTTCATTAGACAATCAATTGCTGGAAGGCTTTCACCACTACATCCTTAGCAAACGCTAAGTGCTCAAAACTACTGAATGAATGAGTGGTAAGATTAGGTAAATGGTAGGATTACTGCTTTCCATCAGCTTTAAAATGACCTAAGAACTTGCATTTTAATAGCACATCCTGGATTGATATTAAGTCATTTAAATGGAAGTGCTAGGCTATCCCAAAGAGGTATGTGAAAGCTAGTCAACATTTATATACAGGACTTAATTAGTGATAATTAATACTTGAGAACAGCTAGTGATAGTACTTGAGAATAAACAATATGCTATAGGTCCGTGGATCTGACTTACCTTGACAACATCAGCTTTATGTTTTTCTAAAACTTGAAGCGTTTGGGCGGTATTGGAATCAATCACTACCACCAGCGAATGACATCCATAAGCAATTAAACCTTGCCAGCCCCTAGCAAAAAAGGAATGTTGAAATTTAAGTAAAAAATAAAACAAGACTTAACTTCTCTATTGCCAAGAGGCATCCTAAATAGTTGATAAATCTAAATAATATACATCAGCATTAACAGAATTATTTAAGTGCAACGGCAGCATCATACACTGTCCCACTAAAATAAAAGGTCTAAGGTCTAGCTTGTTGAAATTCATTTTCCCTTAGGATTAAAAAGAGTTCTAAGAGATAAGCACCCAGCAGTGCGGATCTATAAAGCCACTCCAGGACTGACACCTGTGCTTATTCCACTTGGAATCCGGAGCGTCCACAAAGGGCCTGTGTTCCCGCTCGGCACAGCCGCCCCGTCCTTCCAAGCAGGTCACCCGGCAAAGGCCGGGCGGGGGGTTTCGAACTCTCCACACCTGCCCAGCCACGGCCATGCAACTTGGCCTTATTATGTGACCAGCGGTTCACCTGCAAAGCGGCAGTGTCGTTTCACAGTGAGAAGACACAGGTGACAGGCGGCACAGGTGAGAAAACAGGCGCCCGCCACAGGGTTTGGCAATTGCTGGATCAATAAAGATAAACCAGGGACGAGACGGAGGGGACAGAGCAGCTGGGGAGGAGGCCGCGGGCGGGAAGGCCGGGGCGAGAACTGGCGAGGAGGCCGGGAAAGAGGAGACGTGGGGAAGGGAGCAGAGACGGGGGGCGACTATGTTTGCGCGGGGGGCTCCCCACTTGGGCTTTTCCTCATTTCACAGCAGCCACGAAGCCGCCAAACAGACTCCACGGCGCGGGGCGGCCTCGGCGAGGCCACACCGGGGGGCAAAGCCCGTTCTCTGCCCGTCCCCGGACACACTCCCGGGGCCGCGAGCCCGCGCCCTCACCAGTCCACCGCCGCCTTGTTGTGGGCGTTGAGCGCCCCGGTGAGGGTGCGCGCCGACACCTTGAAGTTCACGGTGTAGGGCAGCATCGCGGCGGCCCACCCCGGCCCTCGGGACCGACCCGGAACCAGGAAGGCGGCGACTGCGCTTCCGCTGCTAACTGAGTCCGGGCAGCCCCGGGGGCGCCGCTCTCTGGTTCCGCCGGATCCCAGGTTCCACCACTCCGGATGCCGCCTCCTTCAGGTTCCGCCACTCGCGCGCTCCATCGCCTTAAGGTTCCGCCTCTGCGCTCAGGCTGGAGCTCAGCCCTGGAGGGAGTCGCTGCGGTCCTAGTTTCTCCACATGGGCCCTGGGTAGACCTCTGCGCCCTTGCAGCGAAGGGTGAAAAGCAAGAACTGAAAGTCCTGTTAGGGGGAAAAGGCTGTCCTAAAGCTAATCCCATGCAGGCTTTGTGGACTCCACCCCCACCCAGGCCAAAGCCAAAGACACTGGGAACTCCAAATCCCATCCCCACCCAAGGGAAGGTGGCTGGGGCCTGAGGGTGGGGTTCAGCAGCCAGGTGGGTATAAAGCCAGACACGTGGGCTTTGGGGGGGGGTCCCCCATTTTGGCTCTCCGCCAGCTCGCAGCGTCCGGCCAGCTCTGAGAGGGCCTTTGGGTTTCCAGGTCGGCGGATCGGGTAGGACGCATTAAAGACTTTATTTCCCTATTTTCTCCCTGAGGTGTACATTTTCCTTATTTCCTTTTCCCTTGTAAATAAACCTTTTATTAACCTTTTGTGTGTGCCTGCAGTGTTGTATTAATAAGTCCCTTTTAAGCGCGCGGGTGAGGACCCACAGCCAGGCAACCCGTTCAATATCGGGGCTGCCCCATAAAAGTCCCACTAGGCTTTTGCCATTGGTGAGTTAACCTAGGACAACTACCAGGCACAGTTGTAGGCCTGGGACACAAGTTGCTCTCGTGGGATTAATGGAATTAATTGGATGAAATTGAGGAGTGAATGAGATGAACGGCCGGAATAGAAACAATTTCCAAATATGCATAACACTCTCTCTCACTGGTCTTGGAAATACTTGATGACAAAACGGCACTGGCTCTGAGGCCCCCTGTCGGATTGCCTGTTTGTCAGGGCAGCCTTCATCTTACAGTTTCCCCTCTGCTGATCTCTGTCAAGGCAATCTCAGCCACCCCCATAGCACCCCCACCCCTCTGTGCAAAGCACCCTGTTTATAGCCTTTACTATAGCACTTGATTCAAAGATTTCTTTCCTGGAATGATTTTTGCAAATGTTCATTTCTCCCCCAATTGTTAATTCCTTAGTCAATAAAAGGAACAAAATACTGATAATTCTGTCATCAAGAGTCCTTGTGTCCACCTTGTCACTCTTATAAAACAGCTTTCTCCAAAATACTCTTAAATTTGAAGTTAATTGTGATTCTATAAGCTAATTTCACTCTCAGTTGGAAGGTGACCATTCGACAAGCAGGACTGACACTGATTAGGACTGGAGGCTGCCAGAATCCATCAGCACTCTGGCCACAGCCTCACCCTGGAGGCTGCTGGGGATGACCAACACAGTAGACCGTGTCTCAGCCTGGACACTGCTGGAGTTGACCAGAACTCCGATTGCCTCAGTGTAGAGGCTGCCTGGTTCAACCAGCTCTCCGTCCCTGCCTCAGCCTGGAGATCGCCTGGGTGGAACAGCACTCCTGACCTGACTGAGCCTGGTGGCTGCCAGTGTCAACCAGCATTCTGGCCCCAGCCTCAGCCTGGAGGCTTCAAGTGTCAAACGTCAATCCACCCATGCCTCAGCCTGGACACTGCCGGGGTTGACCAGCAATCTGTCCTGCGTCAGCCTGGAGGCTGCCTAGATCGACCTGTACTCTGTCCTGTGCCTAAGCCTGAGACTACCAGGGTCCACCAGCACACAGGCCCCACCCTCAGCATGGAGGCTGCCTGGGTAGGCCAGCACTCCATACTGCCTCATCTTGCAGCTTCCCGGGTCTACTAGCACTCCATCCCCACCTCAACCTGGAGGCTACCTGTGCCAACCACACTCTGTCCCTGCCTAAGCCTAGAGGCTGCCTGGGTCGATCAGCACTCTGTCCCGCCTCAACCTGGAGGCTGCTGGGGTCAACCAGCACTCCATCCCTTCCTCAGCCTGGTAGACCAGCACTCCAATCCCTGCCTCAGCTTGGAAGTTGTTGGGGTTGACCAGTACTCTCACTCCTCAGCCTGGATGCTGCCAGGGTCAAACAGCACTCCATCCCCAGTCATAGCTTGGAGATTGCCTGGGTAAACCAGCACTCTGGCCCATGCCTCAGCCTGAGGCTGCCTGATTCAATCAGCACTCATTCCCCTGGCTCAGCCTGGAGATTACCTGGGTCAACTGGCACTCCGGCCCCTGGCTCAGCCTGGAGGCTGCGGGGGTCAACCTACAATCTGGCCCCCATCAGCCTGGATGCTGCCAGGATCAACAAACACTCTGGGGGCCTCCCTGGTGGCGCAGCAGTTGAGCACTGGGTTGTGAAGCTGCCCGCAGCCTCTGCAACGCCGTTTCAATCCCCGGCTGCTGGGTGAGGGTCCCACATGGCGTGCAGACTTCTCCTGCCGCCCGCTGCTCCCCTCAGCAGTGTACTTCATCAGTCTGCCTGTTCTGCTCCCCACTCTGACTCTGGTGAATTCTCTCACCCTCCCATGCTTCTGACTATACCCAGTGCTTGTATAAATAAATAAATAAATCTTAAAAAAAAAAAAAACAAGCACTCTGGCCCTGCCCCATCCTGGAGGCTGCCTGGGTTGACTGCATTTCTTCCTGGGGTTCACCTAGCAGCACTCGAGCCCTGCCTCAGCCTGGAGGCTTCTAGTCAGAGTACTCCATCCCTACCTCAGCCTGGAGGCTGCCTGGGTCGACCAGCACTCCGGATCTGCCTCAGCCTGGTAGCTGCCAATCAACCAGCACCCTGGCCCCAGCCTCGGCCTGGAGGCTACCAAGGTTGAACAGCATTCCCTCCCCACCACAGCCTGGAGTTGCCTGGGTAGACCAGCACTCTGCCCCATTCCTCAGCATTAGGCTGCCTGAGTTGATCAGCACTTACTCCCGTGGCTCAGCCTAGAGGTTGCCTGGGTCTACCAGCACTCTGGCCCTTGATTGCCAGGGTGATCAGTACTCTCTCCTGTCTCAGCCTGGAGGCTTCCTGGGTAGACCTGCAGTAAGTACCCTGGCTCAGGCTTAAGGCTGCCTGGGTCAATGAACAATCTGTCCCATGCCTAACCCTTAGACTGCCAGGGTATCAACCAGCATTCCTTCATGGCCTCAGCCTGGAGGCTACTGGGGTTGACCAGCACTCCATCCATGCCTCATCCTGGAGTCTGCTGTGGGCAACCAGCACAACACCCAGCCTCAGTCTGCAGGCTGCTGTGGTCGACCGGCACTCCGGCCCTGCCTCAGCCTGGATGCTGGCAGGGATGACCCGCACTCCATTCTGCCTCAGCCTGGAGACTACCTGTGTCGATCAGCACTCTGTCCCTTCCTCAGCCTGAACACTGCCAGGATGGGCAAGCACTCCATCCTGCCTCAGCCTGGAGGCTGCCTGGGTCGACCATCACTCAGGATCTGCCTCAGCCTTGTGGCTGCCCAAGTTATCCAGCATTCTGGCCCCTGCCTCAGCCTGGAGGCTACCAGGATTGACAGCAGTCCTGCCTGGTATTCTGCCTGGAGGCTATAGGGGTCTAGCAGCACTCTGACCCTTTTAGGCTACCATGGTCGACAGCAGCCCTGCCAGGGGTTGTTCCTGGAGGGTATAGGGGTCCACCAGCCCTCTGGCCCCTGCCTCAGCCTGGAAGCTGCCAGGTTTGACCAGCATTTTAGCCATGGGCTCAGCCCGGAAGCTGTCAGGGTCAAACTGCCATCCTGCCAACAGTTTTTCAGGGAACTACAGGGGTCGACTAGGACTCTGGCCCTGCCTCAACCTGGAGGCTGCCAGGGTCGACCAGCAATCTGGCCCCAGACTAAGCCTGCAGGCTGCTGAGCTGAAGCAGCACTCTTGGCACAGACTCAGCCTGGAGGCTGCCAGGATTCACAGCAGTCAGGTCTGGGGTTCTGCCTGGAGCCTAAAGAGGTAGACCAGCTCTCTAGCCCAAGCCTCAACCTGGATGCTTCTGGCAGGGCTCAACCATCACTCTGTCCACAGGCCTCAGCCTAGAGGCTGCCAAGGTCAATGGTTAGTCCTGCCAGGAGTTCTGCCTGGAGGCTATAGGGGTCTAACAGCACTCAGGCCCATCCTTAGCTTGGAGTCTGCCAGGTTTACCAGCACTATGCCCTGGCTTCAGCCTGGAGGTTGTCTCAGTCTCTGGGCTCAGCCTAGAGGCTGCTGGGCTTGACCTGAATATACATCCTGGGTTCATCCTGGAGGCTGCTGGTGTCAATCAGCAGCCTTGCCAGAGGTTGTGATTGGAGGCTGCTGCTTTCTACCAGCAATTGGCCATGGGTTCATGTAATATTTAAGTTATAAGTATTGGTTTTCTAAATTCTGTATGTAATAGGAAGATTGTAGCTTCCATGTCTGTGAATCGGGATCCTGGAGGTTTGCTTTCTGTGTTGCAGTATTCACTTGAACACTCAGGATGTCATTTGTTGGGTTTTTCCTTCTGGCCGTATTAGCTTTGGAACCATCTGCTCTTGGTGGGGCTCCCTTTGTGCATGTCTCCTCCCAACTCACTTGTCAGGGTCCTCACCTATCTGGGCAAACCCTACGTGAGGCCTCTGGCCACTCTGGCTCACTCTCTGATACAGGTCTGGGGTCTCACTTGTCTGTTTGGGGCCCACCTTTCTCTGATCGGGATCTCATGGGCAATCACAAGTCTTCTATAGGTCTGGTCTGGGCTGGCTGGGTTTTGTGCGACCCACTATTTAAAAGTATCTTTTAATTACGCCTGTTCCCTTCTCTAGACCTCTTGGGGCATATATTCAAGTCGTGATCATCTTGTATCCTTATCTACTAATCTCTATGCCTGTCAAAACATGTTTTTAATCTTAATCAGATTATTTCACTTAAATGTTATTGTTGATGAAAAAAGAAAAAATGACCATATTAAGCATTTTTTAGGGTTTGGAAATAAATATGTATTCCTCCTACCTAGAAGAGAAATAGAAAAGTAGAATGTGATTACTAAATCAAACTACTCTTTTCTTGAGAACAAGGGATAGGTACCTTCTGGCAAATCTTTAAAAAAATAGAGAAAAAGTACAAATGACATTATAAATACAGATGAATATGGGAATGGAAGTATTTTTTAAAAATATAATTACCATACACACTTACATTTTATAAATTTGGCAGACTAAATGAAATGGATAATATTTATGATAAATAAAAATTAGTATCAACTTTTTTTAATCTGAAAAGACACATGAGGAATAAAACCAAATACTAAACCCACACTCGTCTACCTACTGCACACTGGCAACCTGGACTATTTTGTAGGTAAATTCTTTTACTGTCAAAAACTGAGGCTACCATTATCTAAAAACCACTATAAAATCTATAGCTAAGTACATTTATATTTACTGGGTTGTCACAAAAGTCATGCTGTATTTTTTCTATTTTTCAAGCAAATATGTGTCATGATTTTTGCAACAACCCAATAATGTGAATTGCAAGCAAGAAACTATTCTGGTTAAAAAGAAAAAAAAAGTTCTCCCAGTCTCACTCTTAGAATCCTGGTGAGGGTGCCCACTGCTTATTATGGGGCGAGGGACATTATTTTAGTCCCTTTGTGCTTCTGTAAAAAAAAAATACCATAAGTTGGGGGGTTTATTCCTCTTCTAGGTGTTTTATTCCAAACACCCTAAAATATGCTTTATTTGGTCATTTTTTTCTCTTTTTTCATCAACAGTAACATTTAAGTTTTTATAAAACTTAGCAAATACTGGAGCTGTGTGTCCTAGAAGTAAGTGCTAATGTCATAGGATGGGTATAGACCCCAGTTCTGCCCTTTTTCTCTTGCCTGAGAACCAGAGTGAGGGAAAAAAAATCTGGGTCAATGAGGATCACAAAATGCCACTTTTCTTGTGGAGGTGGCATGAATATCTAGGAAGCTGCAGAAATGCGGGGCCAGATTGTGTTCTCCTTATCGAGTCACTTAGATTCCTGATCTAGAACATTCCCTTCTGTTTGGTCCTGGATTCTGGTTGTAGGAACCCTTTAAAACTGAGAATGTCTGGAACTTAGAGTTGAGAGAAAGACTGGCTGGGATTATAGTTCTCTCCTAGTAAATTTATAGCAATTATGGGGCTGTTACTATCATCACTTCAGTCATTTGTAGAAATCTGTGAACTGCTTTATTGTCATCTTATGCAGAAAAAGGAGCTGACTATTGCTAAAGCACATTCAAAAATTGCTGTCAATTAAAGACTCACTCTGGTGAGGAAGTGAGTAACTGAAGCTAATTATAGAAATCTGAGAACTGATGATGTTGCAAATAATAGTAAAGGTAGTTAACACTGCATGGTGTTTGCTGTGTTCTAACTGGCTTATATCATTTAGCTCATTTAATCCCTTACAATCACCTAGGAAGGCAGGTATTACTATCACTCACTTTATTCTATCTAGTCTTGTCTCCTCTGCCCCCTCTGGAACCCTCAGTCCTATAGGCACTTAGGCACCTGAACTCCAGGGTCCTCAGAGTTCCTGAGCTGCATATCACTGTTTTGTCTGAAATAAACTCTTCCCTTCCGAGGACCAAGTCCACGCTCTGATAGAAGGCAGGGCCATCTGCTGGCTTCAGTGAGCACTCAGTACTTTGCCTTCACAAAAGCAGGTAAAAGATTATGACTGCACTGGTATGAGAGAATGTAATTCCAGGTGCATTATTTTTATTATTTAAATTAGGATTTTAAGAGAATTTAGAACTTGTTCATGGGCCCTTAAAAGTATCATGGGACTCTGAATGAATGGCTTGTCAATGGTCCCCTGGTGGGGGCGGAGGTGGCCAACAAGGTATTCTGTCCTGCACATCACAACACTGCGATGAAGCCATTATTCCTGGACAAGTAGCCCTGGATGAACGGCACCCACTGCCAAGTTCAGTGCCCGTGGTAGAGGCCACTGCAGCAGTGAAGGGCCCTGCAGCCCCTGGGCCCAGGCCTGAGTAATGTCTGCAAATGCTACCAACTCGAGGGTACCTTTTCCTCCAGGAACTCCAGAACTGTTAGATCCCAAAGGCTGTTCCTGGTCACTCTGGCCTCCACAGGACTGGCATCTAGTCCACCTGCTGGTGTCAAAATCAGCTGAAAAGCCTTGGCAGTGTCCTTGCTGCTTTTGAAACTTTGTTCTACGGGCACTGGCAAGCAGGGGGTCTTACATTGTTTACATTATTTTGGCAGCCCCATGAGGGAAGGGGTGATATCGGGTAGTAAACCAGGTTCATACAGCAGGAATCTGCAACCCTAGGTGATCCAAGCCCAGTGACTGTTGTGGGTAGGGCAGATGGTGTTCCCTTCAAAACTCCCACAAGTATAACTAGATTCCAAGAAAAACCTAGAAAATGTCTTACCACAATAGCCATCTCTAACTCCCATATCTCTGAGTGGGGTATCAGTGAAAGTGGGTCCCCAATCAAGAAGAACTGATGGGGCGAGAGGGTTGTGTGTAAGCAGTCTGCACTTCACCCCCTTTATCTTGCACTCAAGAGAGCAAAAAAGAATGTGAGGGAGAGTCATCTTATTATCAGGATAACCTCGGATGCACTCTATTTTATTAGAAAAGAGATTTATTCACAGATTTTAATTAGAAGTAGCAATTGCCCGTGACCTACCTCACACTCTACTACAACTCACCAGGGTATCCCACATCGTGCATGAGAGCAGGGAGGGGGGGCACCCCCACCACGCTGCTCTGTCTCTGGGCACATGGACACAGAGCCAGCAATAAAGTAGAACACTGTCACTCTTAGAAACGTTCCCCTTGATTTCTCTTTTGAACTCAAAGCCTCCAGTGAAGGCTCAAGAGTTGGGGGAGATGCCGGGAGAGAATTCGGCTGTGGGAAGGTCTGAGTGCCTGGTGGCAGGGAGAGGGACACCCTCAGGAAAGCAAAGACGTGATGAGGGCTGAAGCCTGGTGTAAAGAAGTGAGCCCCTCCCCCCCCCCGCCGCCCCCCCACCTCATCCGGAGGGTGTGATACTGACAGAGTAGAACGTTAGGGGAGGTAGGCTTTGCACCCACCCTTTACTCCCGCAATTAAAAGAGGGAAATGCATGCGGTTTCTCCTTTGGCGTGAGGGCAGAGGCGCTGGCTCACCCACTGACACCCAGAAGAGGAAGACGGAGGAGCCCGGCTCTGCAGAGAGCTGTAATGGAGTTTTCTCCGTCACTGCATTCCATTTTTCCTTGCCACAGATGCTGAGTCCCCTCTCCCCAGCTGAAACACACTCCCTTCCGGCTGCAGTGGCCCATGTGACAGGGCAGTGTGAGGGGCTGCCATCCAGACTTGCAGATGTCCTGGTTGGTGAGTGGAGGCGGGAGGTGGCAGAGCTAGAACACAAACCATGGAGTCGAGGGCCCTCCCGGAGTGCTAGCGAGGCCCCAGAAGCTGGTCTGCAAATCCACTTTCTTCTTGTCTCCCATTCTTCACGGTTCCTCTTCCTCCTTTTCATCTCCCTCAGCCCCTGCCCCAGGTCACCCTGGCCATCTGATTCAGAGCACAGCACTGCAAGAAGCTCCTAAATTGACTTTTGTGGTGGGTCACGGGCAGTGTTTCTTCTTAGGACCTGCAGGGCACCTGAGACAAGGCAGCGCTGCTGAGAGAAGGGCTGGGCTGGGGGCATCAGCCTGGTGGACCTCAGCCTGCAGGAGTATCTCTTGTTTGAATCAGGGAATGTGTAGTGGGCATGACTGTTCCTCCACTCTGCACACTTAAGAAATGTCACAGGGTTTTTATTTTTCTAAATCAAATTTAATCTGCTCTGAACTCCCACCCACCAGTCTTATGGGGTCTTCCTGCCCCTCCTCTGAGATGTGCCCAGGCCTTGAAGGTACAAGAGTCTAGAACATTTGTCAAAGTTCCTCTGGTCTTTGGCTCACATTCCTTATTCAATGAATACATTGAAATGCCCTTGCAGGCAGGAGGCTTCAGGGTTTCCTGGGTAGGTTTTGCACAGAGATCTTTGCCAAAGCCCCACCCACAATCCAATCTTGGCACATGGCACAGGCACAGGGTGTGGATGTCTACTATCCCTGCAGTCCTCAAACACCTCCAACTCTCAGAGCCTGGGGAAGCTCTGAGTGAACTTGATCCAAGTCTGTGGCTTCACTATCCTCAAATTGCACCCCACCCCTTCCCTTGCATGACTGTTCTGTGAGCACAGACTTCTGTCAAAGACCAAGACGTCAGCAGGGTTGGTTTCTTATGAGGCCACAGGGGAGCATCTGGCCCAGGCTCCTCTCAGCTTCTGGTGGTTTGCAGCCAGTCTCATCTCTCCTTGGCTTCCGCAGCATCAGCCTAGTCTCAACTTTCCTCTTCAGGTGTCCTACTGTCCCTGCAGTCCTATCTCCAAAATTCCTTTTTTTATAAGGACACCAGTCATGCTGGACTAGGAACCCCTCCTAGTCCAGGATGTCACCATCTAGTTCCTAATTAACTAATTACAATGGCCCTATTTGCAAATAAGGTCACATTCTGATATGTCGGGAGTTAGGGCATCAAGATATAAATTTGGGGATGACGTAATTAAATCTGTAACAGTGAATAATTTGCTCCATTTATCTAAGACTGTCCTGAAAGTTCCATGTTCCTGAAAATTCCTCAGTCTTCTTAGTCCAAAACACTTGGTCACCTTCACTGGGGACAATACCAAAACAGTAACAGAAAGTGTCAAATACTTGGTCATTTTCTGCTGTATACACTTCTCAGGAACTTCAAAGGCTGGCTGGTGACAGATGCATCTGGAATTCCCAGGTTCTTTGATGAATGTCATTTCTTTGACTCTTGACGTGTCGCAGACACTAATTGATGGGGATGGACAGGAGAGGTACAGAGAAGAGAAGAGTGGGGTGTGGGTCAAATGTAGGCGGACAAAGGCAGGATGGGCTGGACTGTGGAGGAGGGGTTTCTCTGGAAAATGAGGAGTCTGAGAGAGTGGTAAGAGGAGGAAGCTATCAGATGCTGAAGTGCAACGGGGAGTATCTGGGGGCACCCCTAACTGATACCCCCTTCTTCGTGGATGGGAGAACCTCAGTGTCTGATTGTTGAAGTGAGCCACCATGGCCTGGAGTCCCCAAAGCTTCTGCTGCTACTTCCAAGGTGCTGGGATGACCCCTCAATTTTCCCATGAACTGAAGACAACGAGCGGCTGTGTTTGGGGGGTTATGTCTAAATGATGTTCGAAGCATGTCTGCTTTGCAGTACAGCTGGATGCCAGGCTCCACCTGGGATGTATCTCCGTGGAAGTGGAGGGAAAACCTATTCTGGACAAAGTATTTGCACTTCCTGAAAATCTGAACTTGGAGTGGGAAATCCACCACGAGGAGCAGAAGTGGCGTGGTCGGCAGGATTCCCCTGCCGCGCTATCAGTGGTGCTGCTGTTTACCAGTGAGGCTTAGAAGTTGAAGCAAACGCCTCCCAAGGGACCTCTGGGTTATTTGACATGATCTTGACTTAATCCCCTTCAAGCAAGTCTTTCGATTACTGATCCAGCTAATAGAGAAATCGAAATAGACTCTCGTTCATAAAAGCCACTACCACAGGTAGGTAAAAATGTCAAGCGCTGAGAAATAATTTCAGAAAAAGGTATGATCTGGACAAATGACAGCAACTGCTCTGGCTAAGTAAGCATTCTCCCTTCTCGAGGTCACAGAGGACTTGCAGCTCAGGTAAGGTACGGTGGTTGAAAAAGCATATTTTCTTGTGTACAGTCTGCTGATCATGCTATTTTCAAGAAACTATTGGGTAGAGTACCAGATTTTCAGGAAGTCCAAATACTTTGTCCAGAATAGGTTTTCCCTCCACTTCCAGAAACACAAGCCACTTTCCACATGGCCAGTGACCCAGTCCTAAAAGATAGTCTCTCTGGTTTTCATTAAAACATCATCCAAATTTCTCTTTGGCTACTAAGAAACCTATTTCATGGAAGGAAAACCGGAGGCACTTAGAGCCTGGTAGAAGTGTGAGAACTCAGCCTCAGGGTTCGAGGAACACCAGCCATATGGTCTCAATATCTTATTTTACTTTTAGCTTTTTGATTGTTTTACTGCAGTAACATGACATTATGACTAGAGAAGCTTGAAGAGGTACCCACTTGTCCTTTTCTGTGGGTCCTGGAGGCCAGGCTGCGGAGTGGGTCTTCAGAGGGGTTCATCCCGGACCAGCTGCTCCTCCTCCGTGAGCGCTCAGCAGTGTGAAGGTGGCGCTGCACCTTTTCTGTCTGGAAACCCAGCAGCTCCCTTTATAATTAGCCACCGCCACCTGCAGTTGGAAGGTGACCTAAGGGCCTGGCCGGTGTTGGGGTGACCCACAGAAGCACTCCCCTGACTGCAAGGCGCTCCAGGGGTGTGCCCCCTCCTGCCCAGCACCTTCCCTTGGTTCTTCTTCAAGCGCGATCTTAAGAGTCGCAGAGGGAACCCTGAGGAGGGCCAGGGGCAGGGATGGCCAAGGGCGCCCACATCTTCCAAGTGGACTTAGAGGCCGCGGCCGTCTGCCCTGTGGCTCTGCTGAATCGAGGAAAAGCCTCCCAGGCTCTGAAGGATTGATGGCTCTATCTATTTTTATGAGATCTAATTCTCTTGCCATAAAACCCACTGCTTTACAGTATACAATTCAGTGCGTTTTACTGTATTCAGGGTTGTGCAGCCTTCGCCACTCACTCCCGCGCGTTTCCACCTCCCCCAGGACACCCTGCGCCCATCAGCAGCCCCTTCTCTCGTCCCCCACGTCCCCCCTTCACAGCCTGGCAATGTGAATCTACTTTCTGTCTCCATGGATTTGGGCATTTTGCTGTTAAAGTTCTGCTGACAGCGGCCATTGTCGCTTGTCCCTGAACATCCAAGAAAAGGAGAAACGAAAGCCCAGAGTTGGGGAGGGAAACCCGTTTCTTGACACTTGTCAGTGCTTTGTGGACCATGGCAGGGACTCAACGCTCCCGCTAGCTCTCGCCCCGTCTTGCTTTTGAGGCCCCTGCTCACGTGCTGTGGCTCCCTCCAGCCGTCACCGAGGCCGTGCAGGCACCTGGGGCTGGGCCCGCTGTCCACTCCCGCGGCTTCGACCGTCCCTCGTGGCACTGGCTGTGCTAATGTCCCCCACGCCCAAGTCCTCATTCTGAGCTTGGGTCTCACCAGCTGTGGTGTGTGGTGCTCAGATCCCTCTGGCTGCTGCAAGTGACCACAGATTCAGTGGTTAAAACAGAAATTCTCTTCAAGTTCTGCAAGTTGGTGATTCGAAATGGCATCATTGCACAGAAGCCAAGGTACCCATGGGGTTGTGCTCTTTCCAGAGGCACCTGAGAATCTGTTTCCTCGGCTTTCCCTGTTTATCGAGCTGCATGCTTGTACCCTGTGGCTCACGGTGTCACATCATCTTCTCCAACTCTGATACTTCCTGCGCCCCTTTAATCACATGTGCAACATCGCCTTTACCATGGAAAGCAACAGGTTCTAGGAATTAGGACATGGGCATTGGTGGCATGACGGGGGGTGTAAAGGGGAAGGGAGGAGAGGAAAAGAGGAAAGATGAAGAAAAAGTTGTGATTCCCTCCCGGAATCTCTGATCCATGGATTTTTCTGATGACTGATGAAAGAACACTCTGGGGAAAGCAGGTTGTTAGGTGGAGTCCCCAGTTTTGATGGGGGGTGGGGAAGAGGTAGGGGAGGTAGAGGCAGGGCACGTGAGTGCTTCTCTCGGCTGCTGTGGCTCTCCTCTCAACTTCTTGTGGCTTCAGCCAGCTTGGACATGGGGCAAGGAGATAGCGCGGGGTAATTACTCGCGGTGCAGAGCTGGGCCCAAGGAATTCTGTGTCTGTGGTCCAGGGACATAACAGGGCAAGTCCAGTCCCCCGTCTCACTGCGTTTGGGAGGCAGCCCAGAAAAGCACTAAGAAAATAACTAAACAAAGCCCACCTATAAGGCCTTCTTTTCTGCTTCCCTCACAGTCACTGAGTTCAGAATACCCAAAACATGAAGACTGTGCCTGGTCCAGCTAGAGAAACCACAACGAAACCATCAAGATTTAGCACGTCATTCTCATGCAAATTCTTGCATGATACGGCAATCACAACTAATGCACGTGTGGCCAAATAAATGAACAGTTACTTCAGAAATCAAAACTTGCAGTCAGCCTCTAGACAAGTATATAGAGTAAAATTTGTTGTCCAGGTGCTGAGTCCAGAGTCTGGTCTCTCAGTATGTCACCACCTGCTTCCCAAATGTAAAAAAATCTTTTTTCCAAAATTCAACATTTATTTATATATTTTTAAAGGCAGAAATCTACGGTGGCGCAGCGGTTGAGCGCTGGGTTGCGAAGCTGCCCGCAGCCTCTGCAGCGCCGGTTCGATCCCCGGCTGCTCCCCAGCCACCGGAGGAGGGTCCCACAGGGCGCGCAGACCTCTCCTGCCGCCCGCTGCTCCCCTCAGCAGTGTACTTCAGCCCTTCTGCCTGCTCTGCTCCCCGCTCTGGCTCTGGTGAATTCTCTCACCCTCTCACGATTCTGACTATACCTAGTGCTTGTTTTAATAAATAAACAAACAAACAAACAAACAAACAAACTTTAAAAAAAATAAAAAATAAAGGCAGAAATCTAGGAAGAAGAAGACTATTTACCTGGTAGAGTCTGCCTACATCCAGAAATACCAGCCCTGATGAGTGGCATGTTACATATATTTGTTTGAAGTCAGGAATAAATCCCATGTGGCTTCTCATTAACATTTCATAAAAGGTTTCAAGGCAGTACAGAAAAGAAAGGAAAAAAGAAATATTTAAGAGGCATAAAGGCAGAAACCAAATGGCCATAATGCAGACAAAAGTTGTGTTGACACAAAAATTCCAAGTGGACCAACAGAGAAGCTACTAGAATAAACAAGATAGTTCTATAATGTTGCTTGACAGGTCAACTTAAAAAACTAATGCCATTATTATGTCCCCACTACTATTCACTAGAAAACATATTTTGAAATCTAAATTTCATCTTTGCAGATAAAACAAACTTGAACAAAAAAAGTATTGAAAGCTATAAAGTTGGAAAGATTTGTTACTGTAAAGAAGTTATATCACCTTTATTATCTCATGTTATAAAAGTCTTATAAAATTCCTAAAAAAGTTTGCACAGATTTTGACAAGAGGGAAGAAATGTTAAGACCAATTGTCATGAGAATAAGAAAAGAACAGATTTTGCAAGTTATGTAATGGACAAAATTTCTGTAACCAAAATATATAAAGAACCCCTATCTAAAGAAATTTAAAGAAACCCTATTCAAAAAGGCAAATCCCATAGACAGTTGAGGGTTGAGGGCAGATGATTAGGTAATTCCCCAGAGAAGGACATCTTCATGGTCAACAAATATAGGCAAATATTCTTAACCTCTCCTCTCAATAAGCAGACCAAGATGAAATAGAATGAGTCACCATGACGCCCATCAGTTCAGGGCAATTCTCAGTTCAGGGCCATTAATAAGTTCAGGGCAATTAATAAGTTGTTTGAGCCACATGTTGGTGGAGATAGAGACATGGGTGGGTGCCCTGTATCAGTGCCTACTGGTAGAAGTGACCAGCCCTGAGAGCAACTTGGCATTTTGGGTACATTCTCTTCCAGAAAAACTCAGGTGTTCGCTGCAGCCCTATTACATCATAGCAATAGGCTTCGTGAAACTGCCCAGCAACGGAGGGATGATAAATAATCTGAGGTCTCGGAATTAAGCAGAAGCACCAAAATGGGTACATTTCTAAGGCATGATGTTGAATGAAAAAAGCAAAGAGCAAAATTATCTAAATTTTAAAAACACAGAACAGTAGTGCACCTACCACGGTGGGAATGGCAGGACGCATTCATGGGGCAGCTGCCATCAGGCTCAGGATGTTTAAGGAGATATTTCAGTATCTTTAAGGAAGGAAGGCAGGAAAGAAATGAGAGAAATGGATTTGTAATATTTTATTTCTATGAGAGTTAAGAGGCCAAACACATCTGTTTAGTTTGGGGGGAAGATGCTAGGTGGCTGAATGGGGATGGCTGGGGACCTGGCTTCCTGAGAGCAAGCACACTTCTGAGAGGACTCAGGCAGGGCTGGAGTGGAAGCCAGGGCTGCTGTCCAACCTCAGACTCATCCACTGGCCCCTGTGGCACTCAGGGATGCTTAAAACATCCAGCCTTTCTGGCTCATACTAACACTAAAGCTTCATTTAGTATTAGCACCAAAAGTGTCAGGCAAGATGGAGTCAGCCATCCACCAAAGATTGATGGGGAACCTGAGCACGGAGGGGGCTGTGGACACATGGAGAGGGACAACAAAGGAGATGAGTAAAGCCCGGTCATTTGATGCCCAATGATGTAACCTGGGAAAAGCTCATCCTCAGGTTCTCAGCCTCTACACAGTGATCTTTTAGGCTCCCTCCAAGTTAGCTCATATTCTCAAGTGCTTAATAAGATGACAGGTTACTGTGCTTATTTGACAAATGATTTATTGAACCCTCATGATATGAAGGAGGTGTGGTACCGATGAGGAAATTGAAGCACAGAGAGGTTAAGCCACATGTCCAAAGTCACCCAGCCTGGAGGGAGCACCATTAGGACAGAAACCCAAGGGCGTCAGAGTCTAGGGTCCTCTGTCTAGGGCGGGTAAAGACATCCAACGCAAAGACACTGCGGTCATGAGAGAGAGGAGATGCAGGACCCAGCGCAGCCACTAGCTCAAATGTGGGCATTCCATAGGAAAGCAGCTATTGAGTGGTAGGTGACTGGTGGGGAAAGGGGTTGCGGGGGGGTGGGGTCTCTCAATCTCTGCTTTCCAAGGAGCCTATGCTGGCTTTTGAATTTTGTTATGATGCAGGGAGTAAATCAGATGTGTACTTTGAGAAAATTAATTTGCATTACAGCAATTTCCTCCTAAATTTCATTTTACTCAGTACAAAAAATCAGTTTTGGACACTATTGTATTCAGTTATTAAAGTGCATCTCCTTACAAATTCATAGGTCCTTTGCTTCTGAAACACCCACCCACCCATCCATCCATCCATCCACCCATCCATCCATCCACCCACCCACCCACCCACCCACCCACCTATCATTTATCTTCTATTGTCTATCATCAATCTGCCTCTAGACAAACCTAAACTATCTTTTATTAACTTTAATTAACTAATTTATTAATTTATTAATTTTAATTAACTAATTGTTTACTTTCACAGAGGGATGAAGTTCTAGCTAATCTTGCTTCCATGGAAGTCAGAGAAAAAATCAAATTATTTAATCAAAAATGTTCTTTGAGACACTGTACTTGCCTTATACTTTAAAACACTGTGTTCACTCTAATTATTCAGTTCAGCCTTCATTCTAGCAAACTCACATTGCTCTCCTTTTGAAACATGAAAAGTGTGTCTAATGTCAGGAAAACCATTAGGGAAGTGTACCCCAGATCTTGACCTATGTCTTTTTTCTTCTCTTTGGTTTTACTTAATTGGGAGATGTTACATACATTTTTCTTTTTCTCATATTGATTTTCATTCTTTCCAGCCTCATTTCAGAACTCACCCAACCATTTCTGCTTCTCCAGAAGATGCTGTTCTGTTGGTAATAGAGAAAGCTCCAGGTGCAATGCCGTAATCTAATTTCAGGATGTTATTAGGAGCATTTAATTCACATAATTGTGTTTGATTAGGAAAAAAATGACTAAATCTTGGATTGAATTGACTGGGGCATAACTATTTTCGGAGTTGTTATTAAGAATTTCAGTATTATTGGGCAATTTCTCATGGTAGTTTGAGGTGTCTAATTTCAATAATAATAATGGATCTCGGGGCCTCTCTGGTGGCACAAGGGTTAAGACACAACCTATGAGGCAATCTGCAGCCACTGCAACATGAGTTCGATTCCTGGCCTACCAGGGAGCAACCCACATGGCGCAGCAGACCTCTCCTGACTCACCCGCTGCTCCCCTCAGTGGTGTGCTTTGGTCAATCTGCCCGTTTTGTTCCCCACTCTGTCTCTGGTGAATCCTCTCACTCCCCACACCTCTGGCCTGCACCCCAGCTCTTGTATGCATAAATCTTTTTTAAAAATTAAAAAAAAATAATGGATCTCCTTGTAAAACCTTCCATAGGAAAGCATTTTATACTCGATGGGGCCCAGTATGTTCTATTTGCTATATATCTTAGACATTTTCCTAAATATCTTAGACATTTTCCCATTATTTTCATTAAAATTGGGGAAACTGGGCCTCCCCAGTGGCGCAGCAGTTGAGCGCTGGGTTGCGAAGCTGCCTGTAGCTGCCCGGCAGCCTCTGCAGCCCTGGTTCGATCCCCGGCTGCTCCCCGGCCACCAGAGGAGGGTCCCACATGGCGCGCAGACCTCTCCTGCCGCCCGCTGCTCCCCTCAGCAGTGTACTTCGGTCCTTCTGCCTGCTCTGCTCCCCGCTCTGGCTCTGGTGAATTCTCTCACCCTCCCGCACT
The DNA here is from genome assembly GCF_964194135.1 of Talpa europaea. Taxonomy (NCBI): domain Eukaryota; kingdom Metazoa; phylum Chordata; class Mammalia; order Eulipotyphla; family Talpidae; genus Talpa; species Talpa europaea. The sequence goes on from NC_140077.1 coordinate 6,522,046, forward strand.
TCTGACTGTATCCAGTGCTTGTACAAATAAATAAATAAATCTTTAAAAAAAAAGATTTAAAAAAAAAAAAAGATTGGGGAAACTGAAGCAGGAGACTTCAATGCCTGTCCCATAGCTCATTAGTACTGGGAGGCTGTGGAGGGGGGAGCTCCTTGTTCTCAGGATTAACAGTCAAGTCTCTTCCCATCATTGTGATATTAATGACAAGACCACATTTCCATGTTATCCTTTAAAAAAATGTTTTCCATTTGTCTTTAAGAAATCAAGGAATCAAGCTATCTGCATCTTAGAAACATGGTATGGTTGTGTGTGGGTCAACAATTTCAATAAGAAGTGGGGCTCGGAAGGTTCCCATTGGCTATTGATAATTCTGTTGAAGGTCTAGTCTTTAAATTACAGTCCATTGTAATTTACCTAAACTCATTCGTGATAGGATGGTGGGCACCAAGATTGAACAATTATTATACACCAGTTTCTGAATGGCAAGATCAATAGTCCTTTTCCCAGTTACTTCTTGTGTCCCTTTGGTTTTGCAGATTGGAGTTGCTTGATCTCAGGACCTGACAGTTTGAGGCAGAGCTTTCTCTGGCAGGCTGTCCTAAAAACGGCAGGAAGTTTCACAACAGTCCTGGTCTCTCTCCACTAGATGCCAGTAGAACACTCCTTCCTAATTGTCACAACCAAAATATGTTTCCAGGTATTGTCCAATGCCCCCCACCAGGGCAAAGTCATCCTTGTTGAGAACCACTGCTATTGATGATAGAGGCAATGAAAATATTTTATTCTCTTAAATAATTGAATCTTCCAGCCTAAAGAGGCATCATTCCTTACTTAGAAGCGCATTTATCTATTGATCCTCATATCATCAATAGAAATCAGTTGAGAAAATCTTCCAGGAAAGAAAGGAACCAAAATCTAGTTAATTGAAACTTGATCTCTGGGACCAGGTATTTAAAGATGTTCTCAGCTGGCTATCTTATTAGAATCAATACAAACAACAATTTTATCCACCTTAAATGCAACACATTTTCTTCTCGTGGATTCATTTTCGAGGTCTGAGAACTAAGAATTAAGAAAACAAACCAGAGTTGGTATCTTTGTTGCATAATAAATGTGTTTGACACCCAGCAACCTGATTCCTCTGAAAATTTGATCATCCAACCAATTTTCCTTGACATCATTTAAAATGAAACAAACAATCATTTATGATAGAAAACAGGGGGCAAGCCCCTAGGGAAAGAGGCATACAAGGGAAGGGGAAGACAAAGCAGTTTTGGAAGATGCCAGATGAAATGGATATTTGTAGATTCTAGGTCCATAAACAAGAATGAGGACAGGGTGCTAAGTACAAGGGCTCTGGTGCTGGATCAGTTCTTATCTCAGTCCTTATTTAACCATGTGATCTTGACAAAGCATTTGATTTTCTCTGCCTTGGTTTTTTTGTTTTACAATGTGGCTGAGAGAAATAGGTGAGCTGATACTTGTGAAGCATTTAGGAGAGTATCCAAACATGTTAAGTACTTGTTAAGTGTTAACTATTATAATTAGGACAATGTAGATAGTTTTACATTTAAAACTACCCTTTGACACAGAGAGTGGTCAAATATGGAGTCTGGCCCAGCAGGCTTAGCACTGAGCCCCAGCATTAATTGTTGTGTGACATCTGGCCTTGCTTTGATCAATCTAAACTGGTTGTGAAGATTAAATGAGAAGAGGCAGGCAGTGCCTCTAGCATGGGGTTGAGTCAAAAAAGGAAAAAATGCCAGATTACTTCCCCAAGTTTGAAGACTTATGTCCTAATCCTGAGAGGCTATGAGACCTAGGAACATTCCTGAATATTCTGGAATCTTCATTTTTGCATCTGTTAACACTAAATCCATCTACCTCTTCATCCATTCAATAAACTGTACTTGATTTTCCCCTGTGTGTCAGATTAAGGCCTAGAAATCTTGAAAACCTTTATACGTTTTTAAATCATAGAGAATTTAAATTATTAAATCATTTTGAATATATACAAGAGAAGTCAGTGTATTTTAACCAACCCCTGTTTACTCACCACTCAGCTGTAACATTGATCAATTCCTGCAAACCTCTTTCAGATTTCAACTCCTGGGACCCATAGGAGGTCATGAGGGCAAGCTGAACGAGACCTAGGGGTCTGCATTAACTCCAAGCTCATCATGATCTCCCAGATAATGTGGCTACTTCCCAAACCAATACTGCCTAAGCTACATTCATAAAGGCATCACCTTCAAAATAAAGGCAATGATTATTCTCCCATGAGCCATTCGGGCTTGACCTGGAGTTTTCATTCTTTTCCAACCTCTAACTTCCAGAGGCACCTACATCCACAAGAAAGAACCAGGAGGAGAAACAGTCAGAGAGCTAATCAGCTGAATGCTGTGAGTAGTGATTAGGACTGCCATTTATTAAATGTCTGGTGTGTACAAGACACAGTCCCAGGTGTTTCCAGAGATTGTCCCATGGACTCTCAGAAACACCCATTTTATGAGTGATCCTGAGGATAAGAACATTTGAGAAATTCATCCCAATGCACACAGCAGTATGTGGCAGAGCAGGGATTTGAACCCTAGGAGTGTGACGTCCAAACCCTACCTCATCTGCCCAGGGTGCATCCATCATCTGGAAGAGAGGAGACCGGCTCCAGGTTCTTCCACAGGTACCTCAAAGTGTTGGCACATGGAAGCAGAGCTCAGTCTGTTATAGGACAGGGAGCCTTTCCTGGGGACCACCCTGTTACAAGTCGACTCTGTGTGCCTGCAAAGGGCAGATGCAGGCTCTCGGCGTGGAAGCGACAGGAAGCAAATTTCATTTCTATACAAAGCGCTTCTGATTTGGCAGTGCTGTCCAGTGCACAGCTGTGTTGCCACAGAGGCAGTGAGTTCCCTGTCCCTGGAGGTGTGTAAACAGAATTGTAGTGCAGGAAGCAGGACGAGAACAGGTCAGGCAGATCTGTATTTAGAAGCTCAGTGGTTTAGACACTAAGCTCACTGAGTCTCAGTTTCCTATCTGTAAACTGAGAATAATTAAAAGAGAGTTGTTTTGAGAATTACAGATGCTATTTACAGAAGCTCTGGCTCATGCTACATGTTCAGTAATGGGTAGATTTTTTTCTGATTTCTGCATAGGTGCTTGCTTCTGAAAGGTTGGAGGTTTCACCTTTATGCATCAATCCATCCTGATAGACACCCAAAATTCCTTGTTTTATAGGATCTGGTCCAAAGTAATTTTCTTCCATCACCATAAAGCAAACATTTTGCAATATACATCAGATGCATATGCTTATTAACATTTCTCTGAAACCATCCTTCACTGTTTCATGGATTGAGAAAAAGATGGAGCAAGCAGAGTAATGGTTAAGGTCTCCATCCACTGAATCCTAGTTTATGGTGGCCATAAAAGCAGCGTGTCTATTTTTAAGTTAGCTAGGCTTAGCTTACATTGTGCAGACCTGCATGGAATGTGGACTTGAGAATCTGATAGTACCTTGGGGCTATGATGCTGGCCTGGGTTCCCCCCTGTGAGGCTGAGTGGGAGAGGATGAAGAACCTCAGGCAAGGAGAGCACACCCTTGTCCTTGAGCTGGAGCCTTCACCCTGTTCAGCTCTCCGGGGCTCAGAAGGGGTGCCAGACACCAGAACAAAAGAAACCAGCATGATAGCATGGACCTCAGTCCAGATCTTACCTAGTCATTCATCAAAATGTTTGCTATTTCAAACTCTTTCGGTTGCCGAGAGAGTACTTCGTCAGCAAGGCTCTGTAGCAGGCTGGAGCTGGGCATGAGCTAGTGATTTTCAATTCCTTTCAAAGCTATGGAGCCCTTTCCTTACAGGATTTTCCTGGGGGCCACTGATCTGCAAGACAAATAGAAGCCAAGGAAGTGGATGAAGCTTTGCATCTGTGTGAACCAGGACAAAGAGCCTCCTAATGGCCTGGAGAATCCCCCTTGAACTTCTAAGACAACTGCCACCAAGGTCACCTGTGGGCACAATTCAAATCCCTTTCTGTTGCGAGAGCCTTTTGGCCCTCCGGGAGCTCGCAAACATTTCTAGCACCAATTGATGGCAAGAAAGCTGAGGTGCTTCCCTGCCAAGTTGGCCTTGGAACCACTTGGGTATAATATGTCCTAGTTCTTAACAATGAATAATGTCCTTTAGTAATGATAAATAATTAATAAATGATAATTAATAATACATAATTAATGAACTTAAATAACATTTAATAAGACATTTAATGGTTTTCTTTTATTTTGCTTCCGATGCTTTTCCTTGACATACCATTAGTTTTAAGTTAAAGGTCCTGGGGGAGCTGGTAATACAACTGTTACCTGCATTTATTTTTTAAAAATCAGGAAATAATTGTTGACCTGACATTGTTATGATTTGAATGGTCGTAGAAAAAGTCAGGATCAAGAGCTTTGAGTGAATGGGGGTTCCATCACCTTTGGAAAGGAATGAGATGGCTGCCCTCATGGACACTCAACTGATCCTACTTAGACCTAGAAGCTTCTAGAATGGGGTCTGGGGCAAAGTGGATGTTCAGCATGTACTGGCTGAGTCAGAATAGCCCCATAGCCTGGTATGCTCTCCAGCACACGTCTCACACTTCATTCTAGCTTGGGCACCACCAGGCTTTGATGACTCCTTATTTCTCCCTCTGTCTGGCATCCATCTCTTCAGAAAGTGAAGAGGCGATATGAGTGAGGACATATTTTTAATTTTCCTTCAGTAGAATGACTTTTTTTTTAGGTGTAGTGGTCGCAATTGGCTCAAGTCAATGCTGAAAGCAATTAGCAGGATGACATGATATAAGACCCTTAAAAATGTAGATTTAATTGAGGAACGCTGCAATATGAAATTAAGCTGCCGGGCTTGAACAATTGTAATTAATTCTAGGGGGAGGAGAAGGCCCTTTGGCTGATTTCTGGTAGAGAGTTTGAGCGACCACCTGTTTCACTTTGGTTTCCTCCCTTCAGGCTACTCTGGTAGAGGGCACAGACTCTTCCCCCAACGATGACTTGAAGACTCGGTGACTGTAGAGAATCTCTTTCTTCTGGAAATGTTTTCAACACTTTCTATTTGCACAATGCCACATCGTAAATTCAGCCAGAGCACATGAAATATGACGGTGGACTCAGTGGGACTGGCAACAAGCATCCCAGGTCTCTCTGGGGTCAGAAACCAGGGAGCTAATGATATTGTTATAGGCAGCCCCGATATTGAACGGGTTGCCTGGATGTGGGTCCTCACCCGCGCTCAAAAGGGACTTATTAATACTCCACTGCAGGCACACACAAAAGGTTAATTAAAGGTTTATTTACAAGGGAAAAGGAAATAAGGAAAATGTACAACTCAGGGAGAAAATAGGGAAATAAAGTCTTTAATGCGTCCTACCCGATCCGAAGACCTGGAAACCCAAAGGCACTCTCCAAGGTGGCCGGGCGCTGCGAGCTGGCAGAGAGTCAAAATGGGGGACCCCCCAAAGCCCACGTGTCTGGCTTTATACCAACCTGGCTGCTGAACCCCACCCTCAGGTCCCAGCCACCTTCCCTTGGGTGGTGACTGGATTTGGAGTTCCCAGTGTCTTTGGCTTTGGCCTGGGGTGGGGGTGGAGTCCACAAAGCCTGCATGGAATTAGCTTTAGGACAGCCTTTTCCCCCTAACAATATTAAGCCCCCATAAGGGAAGCGTCAGCCTGCTTGGCCATGAGATCGTTGCCACTTTGTAGACTCACTGAGAAGTGAAGGAAGTGGAGGGAAGAAAGTCTAGAGGAAGAAAGTAAGGATTCAATTCTGAAAATTCTGCCTAAATCTCTTCCCATTCAGCCTCCCTAGTGTCTGAAATCCCTCCATTACAAACTCATACTGTGGTTAATTTCTCCAGGCATCGTTTTTAAAAGTTAAAGACTCTCAGAAGCCACCTCCATATTCCTGTGTAAATTAACTGACTATTGGTTGATTGATTATAGTTCCTCACTGGCAGTAGAGGCAAATGGGACTTTGGTAAGAACATGATCAAGCACTCGTCTGCCCTTCTCATCAAGGTCTTCCAGGATGAACTAAGTTATCTGACAAGTCAAGCTACAGCAGAGTCCTATGATACTTTGAAGAAAGCCTCTCTGTTCTCTCTGCATGGTCAGAGAAAGCAGAAGCTGGACTTCTTTCTCATGATCACTATTGGCAAAAACAACAACAAAAGAAAAATCTACGCAGTGAAGAATTTCATGCCATGTATTCCTGGCTACAAAAGGCAAAAAATAGTATAAACAAAGAGCTGGAGCATGTGTGAAGATGCCCACCTTGACCAATACCTGGGTCTTGAGGTTATGTGCAGTTGGCTTGAAAGTGAGATGGGCATATCAATTTCCATTTCAGAAATGCCATGCCCCTTTCTCACTGATCTTTAATGTGCAGGGGCTAATGATGTTAACTCTCATTGCTCTTGCCCTTGAGCTAGTCAATGAAATAATGATCTACCTGAAATATGTGCGTGTCCATATTCTGCTGCTGAAGAATTCTTTTGCACAGTAAATGCTCGATACTTGAATTGATCTATTGTGTAAGTTTTCGCTTTTACCTTGCAACATTTTACTCAGCAAGGAAATGAGAAGGAGGGGTAATTTATCTTTTTCTTTTTCAATGTAAACTTCTATTGTCCTTACAGCACACGCAACTGGGAAATTTTGAGGGTAATCAACAAAAAGCCTGACCTTGTCTTTGCAAATGTCTATAAAAATCTGTAGTGGTAGTCCCTCTTTTACTTGACATTGTAAATTCGTGTCTTCTCTCTTTGTCTTCTCAGTGAGAGTATGTACTGTGCCAACCTGCCCAAGCAAGACTACATTTCCCAGAATTTTCTTCCATGTTTGGTGCTGAGCCAGGATTGGCCTTAAGGGAAATTTACAAGAGATTTGTAAGCCGATGTGAAGCTGCAGCCAGTGTAGGCAAAGGCTGATCAGCTCCTGCATGGTATGACTTCTCTGAGCGGTTCACCTTGTGGGTGGGGCAGCAGTACCTGCAGATTTCTCAGCATCCAAATTCTGGGCCAGGTATATAATGCAGCTTCAGGCTTAGTGCACAGCTAGTCTTGCAAGACGTTGCAGTGGGAGGCTTAGCAGCAGTGAAAGACTCACGCAGGTTCCAGTTTGTGTTTCTGCATTCCAGCTAGTGCTGGTTTGTCCTGGCTTCTCCTGCTTTTTCTCCCCTTTCTTTTCAAAAGTGACTGATATTGCTATTATTTAACCTAGATGTGTCACTAGTTCCCCCAACTGCATAAGATCAAATTCCTAGGATCAGTCCCCTATTCTATCACTCATTTTGGCTCAAACCTGATAAACCCTGAGCTGATAAAATCAATCTTGCTGGGGCTTCCCCTGGTGGCTCAGGCAGTTGAGTGCCATGCTGTGAAGCTGTCCACAGCCTCCACAGCTCCGGTTCGATTCTGGCCAATAGGCAAGTGTCCCACATGGCACACCAGACTTCTCCTGTCGCGCCCACTCCTCCCTCAGCAGTGTATTTCATCAGTCTGCCTGTTCTGTTCCCTGTCTCTGGTGAATCCTCTCACCCTCCCACACATCTGGCCTGTACCCCAGTTCTTGTAGAAATAAAATTAATGTTTAAAAAAAAATCAATCTTGCTAAGGAATGCTGAAATTTTTTCGGAGCCAACTATTGTCCTTGCTAATTTCCTCTAAGATTTATCTATTTTCTATTTCCTCAGTTTCTGCTCTTTAATTTTCTCCCTTCTACATATTTTGGGTTTCATTTCTATATATTTTGAACTTATTTTTCTAGTTCATAATGTGAAAGCTTGCTCAAAACAAAGATTTTACATTGGTGATCTAAGATCTGAAGCTATATATTTCTCTTGTCAATGGCTTAGCTAATTCTGAATTTTGTTATCTTGGCCTTTTTTTCAGCTTTATTAAGATATAATTGACAAATAAAAGTGTAAGGTAGTTCCAGTGTAGACACTATGCTTTGACATGGGTGTATGTTGTGATGGGACTTTCTCTATCGAATTAATTAACACCTCCATGCACCTTGTGTTTTGATTATCATTGTTTGAGTGCAGAATGCTTTCTTTTTGCTTGTGATTTCTTCTTTACATCTTTAGAAATGTGTTGATTAATTTCAAAGCATTTGGAGACATTTTAGATACCTTATTGATTTCCATTTTTAATTTTATTATGATTCAAATATACACTTTGCAGATTTCAATATTTTGATTTTTATTGAGCCAGACTTTATGAACCAGCATATGGTCTAAGTTGTTCTCACATGTTCCATGTGTGTTCTTGGCAAATGAATATGATTCTCCATTGTTCAGTAGGTCAAGTTAAGTCAAGTTCATTGATAGTGTTAGCCAAAATCTTCCATATCCTCACTGGTTTCTTGGGCCCACTTTTTCTGTCAATTACCAAGAAGGTGGTATTAAAATTTCCAACGCATCTATTTCTCTCTTTAGTACTGTTGTTTTCCTGGATTTTTAATTTCTGTATCTATTTTGTATTTATTTTGAAAACCATACAATTTTGTGTTGAGGGTAAACTTATCCATTGAGCCTTTATCACTAGAAAATGGTCCTCTTTTTCTTTATTCATAGTCTTTGCCTTGAAATTTACTTTGGCTGATATTAATATAGTGATGGCAGCTTTCATATACACAGGCTCTGCAGGATATGTCTTTTTCCATCCTTTTTCTTTCAGACTATCTAGGTCATTACATTTAAAGTGCACCCTTTTTTATACATTATTTTTTTGGCCGTACATGAAAAGAAAAACCATAAAAATAGCCAAATGCATCGTGATGAATGAAGAATTTCTAATGATATTATGTCTGGATAACTATAAATGCAAATATTAGCTTTCAAGACTTTAGGCAAGTGATTACAAATATAATTTCCCTATAATTTGTCAGTTGTTCAGCTCATCTGGATCCTTTGACAGCTGTTTCTTAAGCACGAGAAATATGACACTGTCAAAGGCAGTTCAGATTGTTGGTGTTACATATTACAATAATAACATCATTTGAATGAAATGAGATTATAAGTGTTTGCTGCTATTTCTGAACAAACACCTTCATCTTGCATCTCGGAGGATTTGCCCACAGCACTTTGATGATGCTAACTCAAGCACTATCATGAGAATTGAGATGAAAAGACAAAGAATGAAGAACAAAGCAATTATTCCACTTTATACAATAGGTGCCTTGAAATTAAACAAACATTAGCAGTTAAATGACCTTACGTATCCACTCTCATTTTTATCCATCACCAACATGTACATTCTAATCTTTCTAGCTACTAGACTGAATTAAAAATATTCTCTACAGAGTCAGAAAAATATTAAAATCAAACTAATAGCATGATAATGATTATCCTCTAGATTTATTATCATCTGTATTTCTACTTTTGGCCGAGGGCTTACTCTTCCTTTTCACAATAACTATTGGGGTCAGTTTGAAGTCTAGAAATGTTTTTGAAAGACTTGTTTCTTATATAATTTTCTAATATTTCTTGCCAAAGCTCTATAGCTGGTAATTACATGCAGCTAGCAGCCAGCTGAAACACAGAAGCTCTTCTGCAGTATTCCTGCAGAAAATGCATAATGAATCTAATCATGAGGGGTAACCAGACAAACTCTACTGAGCAGCTTTATATAAAATAATGGGCTTGCATTCTTCAAAAGTGGATTCTGGGGCAAGATATAGGGCTGAGGACAGGCGCTCTATGAAAGGTGATCAGGAGACACAGCAACAAGATGTAACATGTGATCTCAGACTAGATTCTGAACCAAAGGGAAGAGGAACACAAAAAAGACATTAAAGGGATAAGTCATGGCCTCTGACTGGACTTACAGCTAGATAATGACACTGGATTACTCTTCAGTTTCCTGATTCTGATCAATGGGTTGTGGTTAAATAAGAGAGTGTCTATGTTATTAGGAAGTACATGTGAAAATATTTAGGGGTAAATAGATTCACTCACAAACGGTTCAGGAAAAAATTCGTTCTCTCTTTTTGTCTCCCTTCCTCCTCAAGGATAACTGAACCTGGGCGAAGTATGAGAGTTCCTTGTACTATTCTTACAAATTTTCTCTAAGTTTTCAATTATGTCAAAATAAAAAGCTACCAAAACAAACAGCAAACAGATTAACTTCCCCATTAACCTATCTATTAGAGATTAGAAAATCCTCAATTTCCAGTAGCAGAAAGGATAATAGCACAGACTTTTGAACTAAAAGATTGATTTGAGTTCAGACCAGCTGTGTGACCTTGGATAAGTTACTTAACTTCACTGACCTTCAGTTTTCTCCTTTATCAAACAGGGATAACAAATCCTATAAAAAATTATTGTAAGGATGAAGCAAAATTACATACACAAATAGCTTCATTTGGTGCTGAGCACATAGTAAGCTCTAAAAAATGCTTTTTAAACTAATTAAAGGGTGTCCAATAATACTGTGTAGGCCAGTGCAGCTTAAAAGAAGTAGAGTGCTATCTAAAATTTAAATGTTTAAATTTTATGATGTTAAAAGAAGCAAGTGAAATTTTAATGATGCATTTTAATTGAATCTAATGTATTTCAAGATAAAATCATTACAAAAATTGAGACTTGCTGCATTCCTTTTTTCTCCCTAAATGCTTATGTCCCAGTATGCATTTTCTACTCCTAGCACCTTTTTCAAATCACGTTCCAGATACTTAACAGCCACATGGCTGAGTGGCTACCACATTGGACAGCACAGATACCAACACTCAAAGCCAGATGCCTTCTCTGATTTCATACTTCTTGTATTAATAGTTCCCTACTGTTCTCACAGATAGCACTGTAAACTATCATGCAAATACTCCTTACGTAGCACAGGTTTATCCTTCTCCTTACAAAACAGCCTCTCAAAGAAAGTCATATTTCATCTCTGTCAAGCACTTAATCCACGTTCCTTTGGGGGAAGGGGAAGAGGAGGCCTGCAGTGACTCCTGCTTCAGCTGACACCCCACGCGGGACACTGCTAACCAGGAGACATGAACCTGAGACAGGTTCCGATTCTTCCCACTCTCCCGAGATCTCCCCACCTCAGCAGTACCATCATGACCACTTCACAGAGGAGAAAACTGAGGTTCTGAGAAGTTAAGGGACATGCTCAGGGCCACACTTCGAGAAGTAGTGGGAATTTCTGCTATTCTTCCAAATTCAACATGCGGAAAATCAAGGTCATCCCAGCTATCTCCCCAACCAGAGTGGAGCTGCTGGCCCCTGCCCTCGGCCTGTCTCCGCATGCCTTTCCTTCAGCCTCCTCAAAATGAACACTGTTCTCCTCTCCCAACTGCCCAGGGAAGCGCCCAGTTCACTTGCTGTCATTCTCAGTACCCACTGGTACACGTAAACGATAGCTAGGAGTATTAACCGACTTACAATGACCTTTCCAAAGCAGGAAACATCCAGAAAGACATTCCATTGCAATATTTTTTTTTTATTTTAGAAAACACCACTAAATTAAAAAAATAGTTTAGAGGCTACAGAAGGTAAAAAAGAACAAATTGCTCCCCCGATGAAGGGGAATGGAGATGGAGGAACAGACAAGAAATAAAGATGGGAAATGTGATCCAACCATGCCATAAAACATCTCCCAGAGCAAAACAGCCTCGTCAACACAGCTGTGACCCAACATCCTGCTTCGGATCGGGCTGATCAGAAAAAGCAGGGGGAGGCAGGTCCAGGGCACTGATGAAGACAGGACGAGAGAGGTGGGCAGGGGACGTGGCTGGCTGAGTGCTGGCTTTGGCGACTGGCTGGGCGGGCACACATGTCTCTCTCCACCTGCGCGCTTTAGTACTAAGCCCGGCACAGAGCAGGTGCACAGCGTGCTTAGTGCTTGACTGCATCCCATGCTGGCTGAAAGGCTGGGCTTTCCTTATCTATAGTAACACCGCTTCTTCCTGGTATAAGCTACAATCAATATAAGTAACCCTCTTCTTCCTGGTATAAGCTACAATCAATAAGTGTATTAATAGCAAGTGATGAGCACAAAGTAAATGACCGTGAACATGATAGGGTGGGGACACATTCGATTTAATTTTCTTTAATTATATGTTCCTAAGGGATCTACAGCTCATTCTTTAGAGGGAGAGAAGGAAGAAAAGAGAGAAAATACAGGGCCTCCCCGGTAGCGCAGCGGTTGAGTGCTGGGTTGCGAAGCTGCCCGCAGCCTCTTCAGCGCCAGTTCGATCCCTGGCCACTGGGCGAGGGTCCCACATGGCACGCAGACCTCTCCTGCCGCCTGCTGCTCCCCTCAGCAGTGTACCTCATCAGTCTGCCAGCTCTGCTCTCCCCTCTGGCTCTGGTGAATTCTCTCACCCTCCCATGCTTCTGACTATACCCAATGCTTGTATAAATAAATAAATAAATCTCAAAAAAGAAAGAAAGAAAGAAAACAAGCAAGCTGACTTTAAAAAAAAAAGAGAAAGAGAAAATACAAAGGAGAAAGAAAGCAAATTGGTAGGAGTGGCCTGTCAAGCAATTCCCTGACCCAACTTTCGCAAGGAGGACCTGGGTGGGGACCCTGCAGCGCACTAGGGGCAGGGGGCACAGGCAGGCCACAGTCTACTCTCAGGAAGGTCCCGAACCACCTCCCCAGTTCCAGGGGAAATGGACCTGCTTCTGTGGGTGGGATGGTATCAGGCTGGACTCCATCTGGCCAGGGATGAAAGCAAGTCCAGGACATGGATGTGGTCCCCACCCAAGCTCAGGTGTGATCACAGATCGGTTCCATCACCTGCTCCCCAAGTGCAGGGGCCCAGGCCTGCTCATCCATCTGCGCTTGAACCTCATACACTGAGAGCACAGCAGGGGAGTCCCTGTGGACAACTACTGCATAAACATGGAGAAGGGAGGGTGGAGAGGGGTCAGGGGAGGGGAGGAGAGGGGCTGGAAGAAGGAAGGAACTGCTTGCTCTTATGCCCATGGTTAGAAGAAACTCCCCATTTTACTTCAGGAATCATTCCCTCCTTTTGTTTCTTTGAATCATTTCTTGAGTGCTTTGTGACATCTCAATGCACAACAGCCCTCACACCCTAAATTCCAAGCCACCCTGAAAACCTGGTGCTGAACACACATAATAAAACATTTTTAAAACCACACCAACCAAAGTCCATCCATCAAACATTACTGCCATACACGTGGGAGGGGGTTGACAGTTGTTTATGCACCTAGAGTGTGATATTTGAGACTTGGTTTATTCTTGGGCATTTCTGGCTGAATTCTACCTTAAAAGATAGTCTCAATCCTGGGAATTCCCTCTTCACATATGACAAACTCTGCTCTCAGGATCACAAACACCATGAAGGCCCAGAGCCAGAGTTTTGAGTTCTTGCCTTGATGAGCTTGGTGGATGTGACAACGGTGGGGCTGATGCGCAGACCACACACCTACAGAGCCAGCCAGGGACACAGCGGGGTCTACACCAGCCAGGTATCCAGAGAAAAGCCTTCTATGAAGTCAGCCCAAAGGCCAGCCAGGCTGAGAGGTGGTCTTTGGTGCCATCTCCAGCCCTTTCTTGATAATGACGTGGGTGAGCGAAGAATGGCGGCACCAACTGAGGGTCTTCATTCACAAGAGGCAGCACACCGGGTAGCTGGCCAGGTTACACTTGCTGAGCTGGCCTCCCTCCAGGGAACATTACCATGTGCCATAGCTGCCCAGATGCTTTGACATGTTATTAACATATTAGCTCATTCAACCCTCTGGATCCCGTGGACTCACTCCGTCCTCTCCGGACATTCTCCTGTTAATGGGAAGACCCAGGGGATCAGGAGCTCTTGAGCCCTATTCTATGGCTGGTAGGCAGTAGGACCAGGATGGGGGTGGCATTTGGTCATGACAAGGTGACCGTGCTTTTCAGCAAAGCCTGTGTGGCCTTTGCAGCTACGACCTCCAAGCCCCAGAACCAAGCTCTGCTATCCATTCCTTTGTTAAATGGGGAATAATTCTACAGTGCTACCCACTACAACAGTTTGTGCTGAAGGTGAAAATTAATACTGTCCAGTGATACTTGGCCTATAGTATCTAGTTTGATAAATCATTATTTTTCGGTTCAAAATTGGAAGTGACAGAAACATGAATCTCAATTTATATTAGGTTGAAATTCCTTTGTCCATAAACACAGGTTGGACCAACTAAAAATAGCAAACTGCTTCTATTGATATTCTTTTAAAAGCTCTTTCTACAAGGTAAATGTCACAGGGCTGCTCCAGGACACCCTTGGGTTTCCATCACCATTAATGTGGGAATGCGTCTGGCCACGGGCGTGAGAGGTTAGCAGTAAAGTTCATAGTCAGATCTCTTTGAGGGATACTTTGTTTTTCTGAACATTGGGGAGAAAATCAAATTTCCCTCCTCCTTCCTTACCAGGGCCAATCAATTTATTGGTTTTCCAACGTGTCCCACACAAGCCCAGGTGTGGGGCATGGGTGGAGCCCCCATCACAGCTCTTTGAAGAAGGGCTTACCAGACCTGCCTCCAGAGGGGAGCCTGCATCCCCACAGGTTCTATGACTTGGTCAAGTCTCGCACTCAGTGAATGATGGTCCTGGGCCCCAGCTCCCTGCCAGCTTCCTCAAATGTCCTCTGTGCAGTTGGTCAGACTTTAGAAATCTTTGGGCTCTGAAAAAATTGCAAAACTTTTAATATTAAAACCACTTTGGGGATGAAAGATTTGGAAAAGTTAAAATCACACATGTTCTTATACCCCTGAGAGTAAGCAGGCCGACCAGCATGAGCTGAGGTCATCATTCCTACCTTGCATCATTGCATTTCTCTCTGGGGTGGGGTGGCAGGATCCCCTCCTTCCACCCAGGATGCTCCAATTGGCATAACTTTGAATATTTTTGTCTGTTTACTCAACATTTTTGCTGAATCATTACAAATTACAGACAATATATTTCACCTAAATTTTTCTGTATATACTTCCAAGAAGTAAGATCTTTTCCTATCTAACCACCACCACGGTCACATCTCACAGCACACGTGTCCCCTAGTGAACCACTTACATTCAAGTTTCCCCAGTTGTCCTAGACATGCCTTTTACAGGCTGGTCAAATTCTCTTTTGAAATAACCTGTGTCTGAGGGCACACCCTCCTGCAGGGAATCAGAAAAGTCTTGGGGGTCCCAATCAGAACTCATCACGAAAACACAACAGAACTACGACTCATTGCCACAATCAAGACATGGTAGATTCAACCTGCCCTCCATGGCCAACATCAACTTCACACTGATACACCAATCATGCTTCAAGAATCATCATTTAGAGCTCTCTCAACCCCAAAGGATTATAGGCAGATGCACTGGTTTGCTTGGGCTGCTGTAACAAAATACCCCACACAGACTGGGTGATGTAAACCATAGAAACTAATTTTTCCATAGTTCTAGAGGGTGGAAGTTCAAGACCTAGACATTGTTTGCTTTCTCTTGAGGTGTCCTTTCTTGACTTCTACATGGTCTTCTAGCCATGTCCTCACATGGTCTTTCCTCTGATGTGTCTTAATTTCTTATTGATTATAATTAAATAGGATTTATTTATATGATTATTAAAGACAATAATCAGATTGGATTAGGGCCCACCCTAATGGCCTCATTTCAACTTATTTACCTTTTACAGGACCCCACCTCTAATTACATTCTCCGGCTGAAATATTGGGAGTTGGGGTTTAACATATGAATGGGGAAGGGGGGCATAAAATCAGGCCATAAGAGCTAAGTTCTCTGTCTCCCTGGTGGCGCAGTGGGTTGAGTGCAGCGCTGTGAAGCTACCCGCAGCCTCTGCAGTGGGGGTTTGATTCCCGGCCAGCCAGGGAGATACCCATATGGCACAGCAGACCTCTCCTGTCTCGCCTGCTGCACCCCTTAGCAGTGCTTTCGGTCAGTCTGCCTGTTCTGCTCCCCGCTCTGTCTCTGTGAATCCTCTCACCCTGCCACACCTCTGGCCTTGCCCTAGCTCTCTCTTCTTTTTTTTTTTTTTAAAAAAAGAGCTAAGTTCTTGTTTCCACTCTACTTCTGTTATTATAGAACAGAGGGAGGTGCAGGTGGAATGCATTGTCTGCCTGGGGAGAAAGTCTATAATCCTGCAAACACACGGGAGGTGGTTCCACATGCTAGCCGAGCCCTATGAGTGTGTCTGAACCATGTATTGGGGACCACACCATCAAGTTTCCAGCATAAACAAAACAATCACTTCCATGGTGCTTCTGAGAAGTAAAAATGAGTTTTAAAATACGAATCATGTGTTGAACACAGCCACTAATGCACACAGCCAATAAGTCTCACTAATGGATGGCCTAAAAAATGAATTTATAGCTAGTCTCACACAATGAAATATGCATGCTCTTTATAATTACTAACGATTTAGAGTGGATCATTCCCTTGCTTAGTCAATGGAGTTTTCACATCTTTTATCTTGAATTAAACAAAATGAAGTCATATTGATGGTGTGTAACCAAAAGGAAAGGCAGAATAAAGTGGGTTTTTTTTTAAGGGTTGGGTTGCACATGATTGTTTTAATCAGGATTTCTCAATTTTTGTATTGCTGACAACTTAGGAAGCTTTAGAATAAATGTTTGACTTGTGGTGCTCAAATGCAGGCAGGGTAGACATTTCCAGTCAAATGACTGAGTTACAAAGGTTTGATCTTTGTGCCATTTTGAATTTAAGTACTTAGATCTTCAAAATGTCTCATTCACAAAGCTGTTCTGTTTTGAGGATGTACACAAAGCTATATTAAATTCCTCTTACAATGTCCTCTGTATTAGTAGCTTGGAGTATCCACTTTAGCTTCTTCAACACACACTCACACACACTGATTCTCTTAAAAGTAGCTAAGAGTCTAAAAAACCTGGAAAGCAAGTTTGATTCTAGGATTATTTTGGAAAGTCTCATATTCTTTTGCTGACTGGAAAATCTGGGGCCAGTGCAGACCCAGGTATGTATGATAGGTCTTTGGGCACCTCTTTTACTTGATAGAATATTTGCCATTGTTGATTGTATTATCCTATCTAATTTCCCTTTCTGTGAAGTCCCTTACCTAGAATTTAAGATTGTCATTCCAGTACCCAATTCTGTAATTTATAGTCAGCCATGAGGGTTGGTATCAGCAAGAAAAGTTTTGTGATAGGGGCTTCATTTACATTACTGAATTATAAGGTACGGGTTAGACCTTAAAGTGTAGATCTCCTGGTAATGGAATCACATGAAGAATTGCTGAGTTCATAAAAACAGTAACATTTCTTACCTGTATCATACAAATCATTTTATGTTCTAACATTATGCATGCACACGTAGCCACACACACATACACTAGCCAAAATGTAATCTAATTCCAATCTGATTTGCATTAGAGAAACAGGGAGAGTAGTGTGAGCAGCAGTGCAGGTGTTTGACCCTGGGACCAGCCACGCTAGGTGGAGGCTTTGATATCAATTTATTGCCGATGACCTTTGAGGAGCTCCTTCCTCCGAGAACTTGCTGGCTTTTTATGGGTCTTTGATTGTCCTCTCAAGTTGCCTGGCAAATAATGGAGTCTGTCAATCAACTACCTTCCTAAAGGTCACTTGCCAGGGTAGGGCTGGGTAGGGGAAGGTGGGGCTTCCCAAGGCCATTCAGAGCTAACAGGACAATGTGGTGGTCTCATACCCAGGCCCTCATCAGATAGACCACCTTTAAGTCCTGGCCCTGTGACTTACCACCTGGGAATGAGGAGGAATGAGTACAAGCCACAGTAAGTACATACTGCATAGGGAAGTGAGGGTTAAATGAGGCCAATATTTAGGCCTGGCACTTTCAATGGTTTGGGCTGTGGTCATCATCACAATGGCAAGGCTTTTGTGGGCTCTGCTTTGTGGAAATTTAGCCATGGTTTCATACAAGCAAGGTTGACAGCTGAGTTAGGGAAATCAACTTGTCGATGGTTAACTTGACCCTCTTTTGCTCTATTCCCACTCATTTTGTGCTGTGTAGATACACAAAACACAAAGAATTAGAGAAGCTGTCATTTATTAAGTGTCTGCAAGACATGTGAAGCCTTTCAGAAAACTCGAGAATACCAGTATACACAAATTAAGCATCATACCCTAATGCCCATAACTAGAAGAGTTTCACTTTTTGACAGAGCGGCGGGTCAGTGACTGGCCAGCCTGGTGGTCACCTGCTGATGGGTGGAGAGTGACTGGCCCTGCCAGGCGGCCTGTGCAGCAGCCCCTGTGAAAGCTGGACTATGATTGGATAGGCTCTGGATTTGGGGCCTTCACTCTCTCCGCATCTCCCAGGGAGAGAAAGCTATTTTCCTTCCACAGTGAGGGGTGAATAAAACAGAAACAAATTATTTTTCTACCACACAGACCTCAGGGCAAGTCAAGAGAAGAGATATAGAGAGCCAGGGCCATCCAAGCTACCAGGTCCCCAAGCTGGCATCTCAGCAGTCCCTCATAGCCTGGGCCTCTGTGGAGTCTGTTCCTGCACCTCAGGAGGCCTGCAGAGCCCCATTTATCAAGGTAAAGCCTGCAGATTTGCATGTCTGGCTGCAGGGCCAGCTCCCTGCAGCTGCTTCCCTGTCTCAGAACAGCCACCACACTGCATACAGCAGTTGCCAATGGCAACTCAGCCTCACTCTGTAGAGGCTTCTCTGTATTTGAAGGAAATGCCACCAACCGTACATGCATGGGCGCCACTGAGGGTCCAGGGGCAGCTCTGGGGCTGCCAACAGCTTCCTGGGCAGCTTTTTGATGTCATGAAGCCCCCTGCACCGGTCATTCCTTCCTGCTTGTCCTGAAGACTTGCTGGCTTGTGCAGGTCACCTCTCCCCTGCCCTCCCTGATCGGGGTTTCTAAAGAGATTTGATTTAGGGCCCTCATGTACCTTGGCTGGTCACATGGGAGCAGTGCATTTGGAGGAATTGAGGAAAGATTGACTTTTTATCATTTTTCTTGGCAGTATACTTGTGTCCCAGGGGTTATTCTGGGACAAAGGGGAAGAAGCGGGAAGGCAGGGAGCAAGCGCGTGGAGGTTGAGGGAGAATCCCCTACTGATGGTTTTGATGGTGGGGAATAGTTACCTAAAAGCAGAGCCAATGCACGTCAGCAGTAAGGGTTATTTTTATTCTCACATAATGAAAAGGCCAGAGGGAGCTGATTCCTGGGGCTGACTCTGCTGCCCAGTGGTGTGTGGACACTGAGTCGGTACCTCTGCTACGTTCTGAGTCCCAAAGTCCAGGGCAAGGGTGAGTCTCCTTCCCTTATTTCTCAAGGAGGAAAACCTTTTCACAAAGACCCTCAGGGTATTTAATGTCTCTGGCCTAAATTAGATAGATAATGGTGGCTACCAACGGATCCAGAGCTGCTAGACATGGCGTTTCTGCCATTTTCGGCTCTATTTTTAACCTGACTATCACTTATGAGGACATGAGTGCTAGCACCATCTTTTTCCCCTGCCCCCCAAAATACTCTTAAAAAGCTTTTGCAAATGCATATATTTTCCCCACACTATTCTCATGTATATATGCTTATATATACACATGCATATACAAAAATTCTGTGCCAAATGTGGGTTATATAGTCTTACAGGAATCAACTTCATCTTCCACAAGGCAGCAAGCTCACAGTATACATTGCTGGGTGGCAGAATTGCTGGGTGGCCTGTTCCCTTGATTGAATCATACAATTAAGACCTAGGATCTGCTATTAATGTAAATGCTCTAGCAAAGTAGTCATCACAGTGGTGAGAAACCCTGGCATCCCCCCTGAGTCCCTTCATCCTCAGGCAAGAAGCCCAGCTTAAGATGGAGATCTGTAGATAGTGTGTGACCAGAAAGTGTTTCAGAGGAATTACAGAAATAGCTGGAATGTAGAAACTATTTCTGAGATTTTATAAACCATATCACCGAATGAAAGAAACCTAAAGAGATCCAAGGAAGGAGAAAGAAAGCTACAGAACCTTGACAGATGAAATAGCTGAAGCTCGAGGGATAATGCCTGGCCTCCGAGCCCGCTCTAAATATTGTATTTTTCATCACATCACCCAACAAAAATCCAGCACTCCAAGGATTAATATAAATGGTCTTCAAGTGTGCAGTGAATGTTCTCTTTTGTGGAAATGTTGTGTATTATAGACCCTGTCACATCTACTGAATTTCTTGTTGTGTTTTGTTTTCTTGAATCCCTCAGCACTGTAGCAACAGGCACCTACATTAAAAAGAAATTCACCTTGAATTTGGTTCATTAGTCACCAAAGGTATGGCTCTCAATTCCCTGGGGTTTCTCTGAGGGTTGCTGTGGTTCTTGGGGCCTATTTCCAAATACTTTTTTATTTTATTTTTAGCTTGTGGGATGTAGTTTCATATTTATGAAGTATGCAAATTACAAAAGCTCTTCGGTGCATGGGAACCACAGCTCAGTCTGTAGGACTCACCGGACCATTCAGTCAAGCTCAAGCGATTGCAGCTACCTGGGAACAAATGAGCAACCAGTGTGCATCCGATGAATAGTAGTACACCCTACACACCACCATGGGGATGGACTCAAAGGATGCTAACTCATCTGTGAAGTGCCAATTTTCACTTAGTAAACCAGGCATAAAAGTGCTGTAAAATAACACTCAACCTCTTGTGGCCAAAGTCAGAATTTGAGATTTCTGCTATACCTCAAAGGTTTCCAGAACCTGGAACATCTATCGGGCATTCTTTGGTTTATTATTTTGGAGACAACATGCATATCGTTGTTAACAAAAAATGTGATTTTTCCATGGAAAATCATCTAGCTGTGGAGGCAAAAGCTTTTTGAATGGGTGGCCAACTGTTGCTGACAAATGAAATTCTCTCCTTCTGGAATAATAGGGTCCGTTTAAGAAAGGACTTCACATGGTACCTGCCTGAACTGCTTTGCTTTGAAGATGAAGATGCTGAGGCAGTGAAGGATGGAATCATTGACATAAGTGCTCACACAAACCAAGGACTAAACTGTCCAGCATACTGGCATACTATGATTGTTATGACTAAGATAAGGCAAGCTCTATTCTAGAAAATCCTGGCATTCAGAAAGAAGAAAAATAAATGTCTCCAATTCCTCCACTCTTAAGTAATTATTTTGGAATGTGTTTTCTTGAAGTCTTTTTCATTATTTTATTTGTACAGTTAGATTTTCTTTTTTTTTTTTAAGATGTATTTATTTATACAAGCACTGGAGTACAGGCCAGAGGTGTGGGAGGGTGAGAGAATTCACCAGAGACAGAGCGGGGAGCAGAACAGGCAGACTGACGAAATACACTGCTGAGTGGAGCAGCGGGAGAGGCAGGAAAGGTCTGAGCACCATGTGGGAATCTCCCTGGCTGGCTGGGAATTGAACCAGCACTGCAGAGGCTGCAGACAGCTTCATAGCACTGCGCTCAACCCACTGCGCCACCGGGGGGGGGGGGGGGGGGCTACAGTTAGATTTTCTAAGACTCCCAATTCCTATAACATATTCTTACTTACTTAGATATTTATTTAGTTCATTAAATAAAAATATATCTAAAGTGACTACCTGAAAGTATTATAAATGGATGGTATTGATTGCAATAGTACTGGGTTGCCAAGGTTCTCTGTCTACATGGTATAGACTTTTGAAAATGCTTTCCTGGAATGAATTAAACACTGTTGGGTATTAGCCTGTCTGCAGAACTTACTTTAAAGCCACATTTTTGTCAGATCTCATATTTATGCTTACACCTGCCTCCTCTCCTCCCCATCCAATGACTGGGCATTGAATCAACGTGTGGATTCAGCCCCAAGGCCCTGGGTCATGAGAAGCGGCACTGTCCCTCCTGAGCACAACCCATCCCCTGTGCCATCACTCCCCTCATAGTTGCTCTGAGAGAGGGACTGCTGTGACCCATTTCCTGAAGAGAGACCTGGGACTTCGGGAGCAAGAGCTCAGTGCCCCTAATGTCTGATTCAAGGGGTGAGATTTACAATCCTTAGAAGACCGTTAAATCAGACCTGAGGTTTGAATTGTCAGCAGAGGCTGGGTGAGGGGCAGTAGGACTGGACTGAACGGGGTGGGGGGGCATAGGGTGTGAGACTGGATTATGTCTCCTGCACCTCCATCTGCTGGAAGCCTATAGCTCTGCATTCTCACCCCACTAGTGGACTCTGGTTCTGGGAACGTAGACGGACACAGAGAAGTCAGCAAACTAGATGTTCTGATCTGAAAGCTGGAATCCAGATGCTGAGTTTCCGAGAGAATCACATTTGCAGGATGCAACCTAGATTGGGGATTTCATTTCATTAGGTTTTTCTCAACCACTCAAGGCCTCCAAAGGCAAAGTCCACAACACCCCTTTATAACTTCTCTTTCTTTCTTCTCTGCCACTGCCAGCACTGAGGGCATTTATACCCTCCAGTCCCATAAGCGTCCCCGCCCCTCTGTCCCGCCTGCCTTAGCCTCTTGCCCCCCATCAAGATCCAGCTACATCTTCCCCTCTTGCTCTCCTTTCCCATGGAGCTACCTGGGAGTATGTTCGATCTGGTCTCTTTTCTTAAAGAGACTTGTTGCATAATTTCTGCCCTTTTTTGTGCTCCAAAATTAGGGACGGGGTGAGGCCAGAAAAGCCAAGTTGGCAGTTCTGAAACTTTTCTTTTTTTACGGAAGATCAAGTAGGAAAATGCCGAGACATCAAAAAGGCTGTGTCCTTCCACAGAGGGGGGTCTTGCCCCCACTCTGTGGCCTGCAGGAGCTGTCTAGCATCCTGCAAGCCTTGTGCCCATCTGCCTTCCTCAGCACAGGGGGTAGCTCCTGACGGGCTGTCTCTGCAGCAAAGTCACAAACGGAAGGTGATCTGCGAGAGGAGCCCATGTGGAAGAAATGGAAATTGCTTCTCACCCTTAGACCTGCGCATCTGCAGCCCGATCAGTGGGGAGGGACAGGAGACTTTGATTCGAGGAAGACCACCACGTCTGCATCAAGGCCAGGTCCCTACCCACAGGGTGGAGGAGAGAAACTAGCTGCTCGGCTGCATGAATGAGCTCTGAAAATCTTCATTAACAGAGGCATTAAGATAATGGGAAAATAATGATACATGCAGAAGAGTTGCTTTCCTTATAATGTAGGGATTCGATCAGAACATCTTTTTCCCCATCCCGCCCCTCTGGGTAGTTGAGGGGACTCTTGGGGGTTTTAGGTTCTCACTCAGATAGAGGAATATTAAAACGAATTCAGTAACTTTAGTTCACTATCTACCAATCTCTGAATATTATATATGTGGAGAGACAGACTGGCTTCCCCCTCAGCCCCTTTCCTGTCCACCTCCATCAGTCCTGGCAGAACTGCAGGACTCTTTGCCCAGATGAATAAAAAGATGGAAGACTTTTTTGGTGGCGGGCAGGAGTGAGGGGGGGCGGCATAAAAGCACATTAGAATTAACCAGGCATGGCAATTTGTGCTCTAAAAGCTCCAGTCTGAAGGTCAAAAGCAGTCAAGGCTGCCTTCGGTTGAGCGCCTCCCCCTCCTCCCTAGGACAGCCTCCTGACCCAAGGACCCCACAGGACACAGCCAGGAAACCCCGGCAAGAAGAGACCCCCCGTGACGTGGAGAAAAGAGTCACTGAGGCTGGAGCCAGTCATGCAGAGGGGAGGACAGTGCATTAGTTCCCTTGAAGCCTGAGTGGGTAGTCGGTCTCCCATGAGCCTGCATTTCAGGTAATGCGCCCACTGCCCTAGCGCACATCATAACAAGGGGTAACTATTTTATGGGAGTGCCATTGCATACAGGTTTTTATTCCATCAAAATTTTAAACTAGAAGAGCAAGCTCTCCTTAAAAGGTCCGGGGTGGGGAGGGGGGATGGGATTCATACCTTTAAAGTCACATACTTGGTGGTCATCCATTTTTGCTTTTGTGGTTGAGTCACAGCCTGATGTGAGCCTTGGCTCTGCACTAGTTGATGGCATGACCCGCTAGCTGTGGCTTAGCTGTATCACCCCGAGAGATATGTTTATGTTCTATTCCCCTGTATTTGTGAATATGGCAACACACTATTGACTTTAAGAGGTCTTTTCTCAATCTCTTGGCCAGTGCCTCTTTCTCAGACCTCAGACCAAGTGCCCTAGTCTGGGCCGATCTCTCAGTTGCCAGGGAAGGTCCCCTGGTGGAAAAGAGATTTGAGGGTCACCAAAGCATTCAGTGCTACAGACCCTCAGTATTGGGACAGCGCACAGGATTCAACACAGCTTTAACTTTCCATCCACCTCTACGAGCCAAGCCCTCTAAATTTACTCTGCCTCTTCTGAGAGCTGCCAGGGATGTTTGCCATCGGGATTTCTCCGCTGGACATCAGTCAAATGTGTGAAAGCTCCTCCATAAAACTTTTGGGGGAGAGTTTCTGTTCTCTGAGAGAATAAGTTGAACTATGAAATATATTGAGATCTACTATGAATATATATTGTTGTCTGAATGTCTCAAGGGTAAAGCACTTATAAGACCTATAATTCTTGCCATTAATAGCAGACCTTTAGTTTTTCATTTCTACTCATTTTTATATAATTAGTACAATTTTTATCCCAATTATACAGATAAGACAATAAATTGAGCAAAATTCAATTATACAGATAAGACAATAAATTGAGCAAAATTCAAGTGAATTTTCCAGCTAACAGAGTCAGTAAGTCATGGAGCTGGGCTATAAATCCAGTGAATCAGCTCTGGACCTCCAAGCTCTTAGCCTCCAGCTGCAGCATACAAACCTCTAGAAAAGTTAAAGCAAGATACTAGCAGTGGGTTTGTTTTGAAATGGTCCATTTTCTTTTTTATCTTATCTGTAAAACATTATAAAAATGACATAAGTATATAGCATATTTATATAATGAATGTCACTGAAAAAATAACCCATTAATGGTAATTGGGAAAAGTATACAACCTTAGAAAGGATTTTTACAAATCTTTGTTTCTGCCTACTGAGTTCTCAAATGCATTTCAGGGCTACTTTGCATCACTATTTATCTGCCTGTAATCTTTTTAAATACTCAAAGTTCTAATTGTTTAGTTGCTTAATGAAACCGATTCCCTTTGAGATGCTCTAACAAGCTTAATAAAGCCTTTCAAAAAGAGCTGAGTAACCAGTTAAATGGAATTATATCAACATGACTATTAGTGTTATAAGTCAATTTTGATATTCCTGGAATTCATAATTGGTTGTGATTTTCTGACGCTGGGACAAATGAATAGCTCATGCTTCTCAGTTTGTCAGCACAAAAGAAAGTCACTGTAAAGCTTTACTTCCTGATAGGTATTTCATCATGAGATGTTGGAAAACATACACTTTCAAATGCTGAACAGACACTTTCACAAAAGGTCGTGCTGACCACTAGAAAATTGGCTGATATAGATATATATAAAACTGAATTTGTCTTAGCCATTCAATTAATCTCACAGTTTCAGGGTATGTGAGTGGGGGTGCGGGGGGGGCATAAAATCAATATGATGCCTAGAGTAGTCTCTGAATTGGAAGCAGTGCACACGTCTTCAAATCAGAGGAAAATGACTCATAAATGGGCCAGCATGGCACCTTTGTAGCCTGTTACATGGTGGTCTCTCCAGCATTGTCAGCTAAAAGCTAGTCACCTAGCTAGTTATCGAGCTTCAGGCTCGGATAGAGGTTTGAGGTTTGGGCATCTGCCTTGGGCAGGTTACAGTCAAGGACAAAGTGTTCTCCAAACCAAACACACACTTGAAATCTGACTGCAGAATTGAGGCTACCAGAGGAGGAGAGTAGGGGTAGAGAGCAAAGCGGGAAGGAGGCCCAATGGAAGATTATGGGGGCTTTGGTGGTGGGTGTGGTGTGACAACAAACATCTAAAGAGGTGTGGACCTATACCCCTAAATCATACACCTAGGTATATGTAAACCTAGGTTAGCTCAATAAAATACAAAACACACAACACACCACACACTTCTCATTCCTTGGCCTATACCTTTAGCTCTTTAAAGTTTACTCAGACATAAAGAACTCTTGCATATCCTTAAATGGATGTTGGGGTGTAAAACATGAAGTCCTCTGTGCCACTCCTCTCCCTTAGAGTGATTACCTTATTACTGCTGGAGCAGACATGGGCACACGCTGGGTTCCCAAAGGAGAAGCCTGCCCCAAAATAATAGTTGAAATCACACCTCCACTGTGGCAGGCATCCCAGCCCGCCTGGGAGTAGCTGGGTATCTGCGCGCCTCACCTTCAATGAGAGTAATCAGGGAGATGGTGACGATGTCCTGCTGTGTGCCACACACCAGCAGGCTTGTTATAGATGTCATCTCAGGAAATACATCCTGTCTCCCTGTGAGACAGATGCCCTTAATTTCCCCATGTATTCATAAATATATAGAGGCTCTAGGAGAGAAAATTACATGTCCAAGTTTTCAGAAGCTGCTGCGCAGGAACTGAGCTGCGGTTTGCAAGCTCTCTGTCCCACTCCACAGCCCCTGTGGGTTAAACCCCTTTGCCATATGGTCTATGCACAGTGCAATGGTCGATGTGGAAGAGGGAGGATGCTGACATGTGGCTGCTGGGGATGGAGGGGAGACGAGGCCATTGCAGCAGTAAGCCTAGGAAGATTATTTCCAATATAGAGTTTATTTCCAAGTGTAGAGTTCACTTCACACTCCCATGCCAGCTTCACCAGTTCTGGGCTCTGCCATTCAAGAGTGATCTGGCTGAGTGATGGGGTAGAGTGGTGCAGGGGGTGGTGATCCTCAGGGATCTGTGACTGGACAGACATCCCCAAATGTCTTCTTTATGTGTTTATTTCAGAGCGTTAGAAGCTCCCATTCTTCTGACACTTTAATGTTGTTATTCCTAGATCAGTCTCTCTGTCTAGACTTTGGTACCTTAGCCAGAAGTTACATAGGTGATTCCTAAGTGCCCTTTGAACATTACCAGTGCATACCAATAATACCTCCTCCAGGATTTGGGGATTCTGTCTCAATGGAAAATTCATCTGGCCAGAGGGGCTGACAGGTTCCACTTGGAAATACCTACTGCCCTTTGTATTGGGGCTGCCAAGAATGACTCATGTTCCAATTATGTCCTTTTAGCAGAATAATGCTGCCCTCTGAAACCAACTTAATAGGTTTTTGCCTCATTGGGAAGTAAATTTTCTCCTTCTGTGCAGTTCATTAATATTTGTGAGCTGAACACCTGTTGTCCGCATGCTTGTGCCACCAACTTAGCCACAGTCCAGTCCCTGAAATAAACTAATCACCACATACAGTGGACTGGAGGAAGACAGATGAGAACTAGCCTTTGGCTGGAGGGTCAGGGGTCTCTCTGTTGACCCTAGGTTGTCTTTACTGCTAATGGAGACTCAGTCCAATACAGTCAACTATCAGAACTTTTATTTTCTGATTTGTAAATTGGGATTGGAATCTCCATCTTAGCCAAGGGTTTGGGAGAAGGCAGATGGGATAATGTGCGTCAACATGCTCTGGATATTGTAAAGCTCTATGTAAATGTTAAGTATACACTCCATTTTAGAACCTACCAACCCATACCTTTTGGGTATGCTAAACCACCAGCAACTGCACTTTTACTCAACCAGAAACACTACTGTCTCTGGGCCATGTAGTAGAAGAACAAAATCTGTAATTGTATTGGAACCACTCTTTCATTTTAGAAACTGTGAAATCTTCACAGAAAATAAATATTCTGTGATATTCACAGCTGAGCCCTTATGAGAGTAATTAGGAAAACCTCACAGTCAAAGTTATATATAAAATATTCTCAGGAGATTAATTTTTCCCCTGAATCATTCGATAAAGATGAGAATTACTCCTCCTGTTCCTGCCGCCCTTCATTCCCTAAACATACAAAAGCTCTGTAATAATATCAGGGTTACTTTGTTTTATATTTTTTTACAAATATAAATATTACTTAGTTCTCTAGGCCCTTTAGACTTAATACTTAATATTTACACATATATGGTCAGCACAAATGCTTAGGTATCATTCAGAAAAGGTAAATAATTTATTTTCCTACAAAAATAGCTTTAACTCCATAAAAGATGCTTCCCACCTCTTGACTCATAAAAGAAATGAACATTTTTGGTCAGGGACTTGGGGCCTATCTGCCAGAGGTGAGTCCCTTCTTATACCACATCTGAATGACCACAGAAATCTGCTTCATCAGGTAGGTATGCAGCCAGGATTTCAAAGACAAGATCATTGCTGGCATCAACCGCTAAGAGGGGTTCAAGAGAAAGATCAGCAAGTCCATTTATCTAGAGAGAAGGTGGCCACAGGGAACTTTGGAGCCATCATCTAATGATGTCAGGACTCAGGAGGCCATTTGGGATGCCTAGGAGATGGGAGTATAGAAACCCACCTGCTTGACAGATTAGCAATGAAAGAAGGGAGAGGACTAGAACAGTGTGCCAAATGAGGTGGTGTACTTATTTCCTCAGTAACTTATAATCAGAACATGCTCATGTTTCAAGAGCAAGGGGAAGGAGGTAATGTGATCACCAGCTAAATACTGTGTAACCTTGGACATGTCCCCTGACTTCTCTGAGCCTCCAAAGCTTCTCCTGTAAGACAGAGGTAATGATACCACATGTTGACTGTACGTTTCAGTGCTAGTGAGGTAATTCATGAAATGAATAATTTCACCTAGTGCCATTAAATGGCCAGTAAAGAAGATGCTGATTAGGGCCTCCCTGGTGGCGCAAGGGGTTAAGCACTACGCTATGTCCGCAGCCTCTGCAGCTGGATCCCCGGCCAGCCAGGGAGCTACACACATGGTGCAGCAGACCTCTCCTGACTCGCCCGCTGCTCCCCTCAGCAGTGGATTTCAGTCAGTCTGCCTGTTCCGTTCCTCACTCTGTCTCTGGTTGAGTCTCTCACCACCCCCCCAAACCCATACCTCTGGCCTGTACCCCAGCTCTTGTATGCATAAACAAATAAATTTAAAAAAATGAAGAAGATGCTGATTAGCAAAGAGGGGGAAGGGAAGGAAGAGGAAGAAGAGGAAAGTCAAAGCAGGAACAAAAAAAGAAAGAGAAAGACAAGCTGGAAGGGGCCTTCTGTAACCAAGGAAAGAGGGCGGCCAGATGTACAGAAAGAGATGATCTAGCAAAGAGAAGGGTCATTTGCAGTTGCCCAATGGACATTTTAATTTTTTTAAGACAAAATGAATAATTTTTTTTGTTTTTTAGGTGAAAGTATCTTTATTTCACTTGTTCTTTTTTATTTTTTTTTATTTTTTACATCATTGCTCATTTTTAAACAATATTTGCTTCCCCCCACCCCCTCAGGTGTAGTCCCCATACAGTTTCCTTCACCAGTGCACCTGTGCACCATCACCTCAGTCCCCTGTGCTCCTCCCTCCCTCCTTCTGATCCCTCTCCCCCCTCCTCCCCTGCAGGATGTCTCTGATTTATGATTGACACCTGCACACCTATGTTTATTGCAGCACAATTTACAATAGGTAAAAACCTGGAAACAACCCAAATGCCCAAACATAGATGACTGGATCAAGAAGATGTGGCATATATACACAGTGGAATATTACTCAGCAATCAAAAAAGATAAACCCATGCCATTCGCAGCAATGTGGACGGAGCTAGAAGGAATGATGCTCAGTGAAATAAGCCAGAAGGAAAAAGAAAAATATCGGATGGTTTCACTTACAGCAGGAATATAGGGGAACCCAATAAGACATCAGTGTAAAAAAATAATAACAGTACAAAACACAACAAAGCAAAAACGGACATTTTAATTTCCTCAATAAAGGATGGATGATTTTCTTTGAAACATAGCAGGGAGGGGACTATTAGAAGAGAGATAAAAGGGCCCAGAGTTGCCACTGTGACTCTATTAAGGAGCCACAGGAGATTAGCAAAGAGACTACATGGTCGACACAGAGTCCATTTAAAGTAAAAAGAAGAATCCAGGCCAGAGGTGCGTTAGGACAGAGCAGAATTGAAAGGAGAGAGGACAGAGGAGCAGAGGGGAAGACTATCTGTCTTTCCCTTCCTTCCTTTGTCTGTCTTTTCCTTTTTTCTTTCCTCTTCCCACCCCATTCTCCCTACCATCCTTTCATGCCTTCCTTCTTACTCCTCTCAGGGATAACAAGCAGTAGTTTTTAATCCTTTCTTCTTCAATATTTTCTACCCTCTTGTGAAACTTAAGGAAGTGATGTCCATTCTGTACACTCTTATAAAACATCCTGAGAGCATCTGAAGAAGGAGCTGTATAAAGGGAAATAATAGCACTAATAAGAGCTGAAAGTCTTACAACATTAGCATAATGAAATACATCCTGGAAATAGACCCCAGAGCCAGAGCAGCTTAGGCATCAGAAAGAAAAATGTAAATTTAATTGGAATTCTCTCTCAGCCTTGTTTCTGCATGCACTACTTACACTCTGTTTAGGGCTTTCCTTGTGATTAGGTTATTAATATGCAATCACTCTACCTGAAGCAATAACATTTTTCTCAAACAAAGCATAAAGATGAAAGTTAAAATAAAACATGATTTTACTTATCATCGAAAAAATCTGTGAATGAACTTATTAATCTATTGACGGAGTGTCTAGTGAGAACATACTATGTGCTAGACATTGTGCATTTAATGGGGCTATAACTTCAAGTTCCCTGTAATCATGCACACTCATGATTAGAAGAAATTTTAATTCTTTTGCTCCCACTGGTACATGAGAAGGGGATATTCGCTGCAACATTGTCGGAGGAGGTCAATGAGTGGACAAGACTGCTGATTGAACTTTGACCTGGATCCAGGCACTTCATCCCCTATCCTGAGATGTGGGTCCACTTGCCTTCTCACGAGGAGCTGCCCCAAGGACACAGCCTTGAGATAGTCATGTGCTGTTGAGCCCATATGGATGATATAAATGTCTAGACCCTGTTATGGTTTCTGTATAAACTTTTCAGATTCTGGCGAGTGAGTATGGAGATTACTCATCTCTCAGTTGCCCAAGACAAGCCTCATATGCAAGTGCCCTTACACATTAAAATTGCCTCCTGCCAATCCAGAGTGGCCTGCCTGTATCTCTTTGTTCTCTCCTTGCTCTCCATGTATTGGGGTGAGTTTGTAAACCAAACCAGAGAGCCTGCATTTTTGTAGGGCAAGAGCAGATGGGATGCAGAGTAAAGTGTGACACAGCTATTGCCTTACTTATCTGAGAGGTCAAAAACATATTCTCCTGGTACCTAGAACATGTAACCATTCATATTGTACCCTTCAGATCAAATGAGCCCCCTCTGGGACCTAATTTCTGAAAGTCATGTTCCACTGAAGGTCTTATTCCCAATGCCTCCCCTACCCCGATGGGAACATTCCATACTCAAGTCACACTTTAAGGGAAGTCAAAGGCAAAACATAAAGGCTTTCTTAAAATATAGTTTTCAATATTTTTTCCCAAACCCACTCTTAGACCCATGGATTTTAGATCCATGGGCGTTTCCCTGTGTTTTGGTGCTTCTGTGCCCGGCTCAGTGAATAACAAATGAATCATTAACTAGAACTTGTGACCTCCATTCCGCATGTCCATTTCCTTCCATTTCTCCAGTTACCTGCCCTTTTCTCTAGAGTGGCTTTTATCCACAGGTTTTTATCTGAATTCAATTCATTGGTCCTTCTCTAATTAGCCCAAAGTATCTATTATCAGCCCAAGCCTGGTCAATTATCTGATTACCTGCAGTATCCATCAACAAGACACTGCCTCTGCTTTAATTTGTAGGTTCAGGGCACTAACATGTCATGTGATTCTTTTCTGTCAGAGGTTTATTAAGGGAAGAGGATTTACTGCTGTCTCAGCAGATATTTCCTTCATTGTTATTAGCTTCTCATTGTAGTTGATTCAACCTCCACTGTGATCGCCCTGTAGTCTGGACTCCTGCTTAGAAGGGCATTTTTATTCCAGAGGACTCAGTAATGCCACCAGCTTCCAAACAATAACTTTGGGAGTCACATAGAGGAATGCTGACCATAACAGACAAGGAAGGAGGAAGAAAGGAGCTCTCCTTCATGCTAGCGGTTACCTGAATTTGATAACATATTTTGAAGGCTCATAACTAGGCCTTGAATTAATGTTTCTTTACAAAATGATGTGGGCAAATTTCTTGAGACCACCACCTTTTTTTTTTTTTTTTTCTTTTTTGGTGAGGGCAGTAACCAGATAGGATTGAGTCTTAAAGAATAGGAGTTTTAATAAATTGTGCTTCTTCATTTTGGTAAATGTCTCCTCAGCTCAAGGTTTTAAGAACATCTTCTCTAGCCATTCAACTTTTTTGAGTGCCAGGCCTGTGTTAGGTAATAGAGATATGAGGTGAAGAAGACGTAATGAGCAGGAGGTCAGTACTGCTTGGTTTATTTACTTGATGAAAGGACAGTAATGGAATTCTCTGAAATTCTTCTGTCATGTCAGATCTTTGGTTCTGCCCACACTGGGCAAAAAGGGTCAAAACAGAGCTGTATCTTCTCGGAAAAATCTCCTGAACTGATACAGTGCTGGTTTTCTTGAAACCAAGACTAAATAGTTTCATTAGTTTCAGACCCTAAAGCACAAGAGAGAGAAAAAGATTCTCTCTCCCTTTGAGGTTTACTTTCAGAAAGAAAAGTCTGGGTCTTATCAGAAGCAACTAGTATTGAGCAGAGCTCCAAGACCAGCTAGAGTCTAGAGCCTGCAAATATTATGGTGAGTAGCTATTCGGAGGGGAAGGCACCCACTAACAGAAATTCAAAACTCTTTTTTTCTGATGAAAACCTCTTCAGACTTCATCTAGGAGCTGCCTTTGTAAGTAGCCAATGAGCTTCAGACAAGTCCACATGTTTTTGCCCCTAAAATTTTAGAGTTTCATTGTCTCAGTTGTCCTGGGAGGGAGGGAGGGAAGGAGAGGGGGGAGGGAGAGAGAGAGAGAGAGAGAGAGAGAGAGAGAGAGAGAGAGAGAGAGAGAGAATGTGTGTGTGTTGAGAGTGTAGGGGTGATACAGCCTGAGCAGCCAGGAAAGGCTCCAGTTACCAGAGAATCATTTTTTTTTAAGATTTATTTATTTTTGCATATAAGAACTGGGGTTCAGGCCAGAGGTGCAGGGGGTGAGCGGATTCACCAGAGACAGAGTAAGGAACAGAACAGGAGGAATGACTGAAATACACTGCTGAGGGGAGCAAAGGGTGAGACAGGAGAGGTCTGCTGCACCATGTGGGTTTCTCCCTGACCAGTCGGGGATCAAACTTATGCTGCAGAGGCTGTGGACAGCTTCACAGTGCAGTGCTTAACCCCTTGCGCCACCAGGGAGGCACAACCAGAGAATCTTAACTGGAGTAAGTGGATTGTATAAATGGATGGATGGATGGATGGATGGATGAATGAATGAATATAAATTCTTGTTGAATATCAGAAGTGTTTTGGGTCTTTATTTAGTATTTTGGTGATTTTTGGTAACCAGAAATATTCCATAGGAATGTAACTCTTGCTTATATCAATTAGTCTATATTTAAATAAATTCTGTAATATGTCATTAAAGTCAGTTTCCAAGAACCTATCTACTGTACTTCTTTATTTGAAATTTTGGAGGGAAAAACACCTATGTATTAGCTATCAAATCATCTATCTGCCTTTCCAAATTAGACCAGGGATTCTTACTAACAATGTGTGATGGGCCTCCTTGGTGGTGCAGGTGGTTGAGCACTGCACTGTGAAGCTGTCCGCAGCCTCTGTAGCACGGGTTCGATCCCAGCCAGCCAGTAAGAATCCCACATGGCGCGTCAGACCTCTCCTGTCTCTCCAGCTGCTCCCTCAGCAGTGTATTTCAGAAGATCTGCCTGTTCTGTTCCCCACTCTGCCTCTGGTGCATCCTCTCACCCTTCCACGCATATGACCTGTACCCCAGTTCTTGTATAAATAAATAAAATCTTTAAAAAACAATGTGTGATGCTCTCCCATCCTGTGGGATGGGGCTTACATTCTAATAGTATGCACTTCTAGGAGTGCAGCAAGCTCCAAACACTACCTGAGGCTCCCTGTTTGCAGGCAACCAGGGTTATCTTGGGGTCCTGCAGTTAGAATTGTAGGGTGCCTTCAAATATTCCAAATCCACTAATGATGGGGTGGTGAAAAAGCACAACCACTTTGGAAAAAGAGTTTTGCATCCCTATTAAATTTGTGGCTACACATAATTAATGACCCAGACACTTTTTCAATGGAAAATATCCTAGAGAAACGTCTGCACAAGTATGCCAGAATACGGGGGCAAGAGTGAGCCTGGGAGGAAATGCAAACAACCTGAATGTCCATCAGCCCGAGGGTGGTAGGATGGATATATCACAGCATAGCTTTATAATGGGATACCGCAGCAAGCAGGGTAACAGGCATCTGCATCTAAGAATTTCACAAATATAATGTTGAGCATGTCATGAATCATTAGAGGACATATATGTAGGACATATATGTAGGAGTCCACGCATACAAAGTTTTGAAACAAGAAAATAACGCCATATTGTTTAGAGATGCACAGAAAGGTGTTAAAACGATGAAGAAGGTCAAGGAAGTGATTGCCACAAGGTCAGCACATCAGTTGTGATGAGGAAAGAGTTTGTGGGGGGCAGGTGGAGGTGGGGGGAACACTAGTCATTACAGTTAAATGTAAACAAAGAGTCCAAGGTTTACCTGGGCCACCGACCCATCCGCATGAGAAAGTCAGACTGCTGTTTCAATTTAATTATCCCCCCCACCCCATCAAGTGGAAGCCATCTAAGGCATTCATCACTCCTGGGGAACCTTTAATGAGCACGACCTTGTATTTTACCAGGTGATTAAAAAATATATCAGCTCAAATCTTAAGGGAACATAGGAGATATGTTGAAGTCATTAGAATAACATTAGTGGAAGCTTCGGTCTTCTCCCTGTGAATTACTGGTCTACACCGATTCCTTCCCATGGTGCGGAAGGCAGAGGGAAGCATAATTTAATGGGAGCCAGAAATCACTAGACTTTATTTGAATTTCATTTCCCCCAGGAAAAGAATTTGGAGGCATGAAACTTGTTGAAGATGGGGATAACAAATTGGCAAGAAGACTCCAGCTCACAATGACAGTTGGAACAGAACAATGAGCCTGAGTTTCTTGTGGGGGGAAGTGCCTTTATGGCCAGGCCCTGAAGGGAAAGACAAACGCAAATTCCCTGCAAGCTGGTACCAGGGAGAGCAGCCTCTTCCCAGCCACTTCCCTTCATGCCTGGGCCACCCGACAGGCCCACAGGCAGGAAGTCTCTTCTTTTTTTTTTTTTTTTTTCATTGAGGCAATCTTGGTTTACATCACTGTTTGTATTTTGGGAATATAAGATTTCCCCATTCAGGCATTATTACCAAATAACCCAACACCAAAGCACCCATAGTCTACCACCATAGTCCACAGAGCTCCCTCTCCACCTGTTTCCCACCCTCTTCTCCCAATCTGGAATCCTCAGTTCTATAGTCAGTTTTCAAAGGTTAGTTTTTAAGTTTGGCTTTTTCTGACTCTTTGTTTGGTTTCTCTAAATTCTATCTATAATGACACCATCTGATATTGTCTCTCCTTCTGACTTATTTCACTCAGCATAATCCATCCATCCATACTGCCACAAATGGCATGCGCTCATATTTTTGACTGCTGAGTAGTATTCCATTGTGTATATGTACCACATGTTTTGATCTACTCAGCCATTTTTGAACACTTAGGTTGCTTCCATAGTTAGGCTATTGCAAAGTGCTACACTGAACATAGGAGTGCAAGTTGCCTTTGAATCAGTGCTTTTGTATTCTGCAGGTACATTCCTAGGAGTGGAATTGCTGGGTCATATGGAAGACCCGTTTTTAATCTTTTAAGGAAACTCTATACTGTTTTGTATAGAGGCTGGACCAGTCTGCATCCCCACCATCAAGTTTCCTTTTCCTCCATATCTTTACCAACACTTATTTCTGGTCTTTTTTTTTTTTTAAAGATTTATTTATTTGTGCATACAAGAGCTGGGTACAGGCTAGGTTGTGGGGTGGGGTGGGGTGAGAGGATTCACCAGAGTGGGGAGCAGAACAGGCAGATTCACTGAAATACACTGCTGAGGGGAGCAGTGGGGAGATAGGAGAGGTCTGCTGTGCCATGTGGGCTGCTCCTTGGCCAGCTGGGGATCGAACTTGTGCTACAGAGGCTGTAGATTGCTTCAAAATGTGGTGCTTAACCCTTTGCACCACCAGGGAAGCCCTTATTTCTGGTCTTTTTGATGTGGACCAGTCACAGGCCTGTGGTGGCATCTCACTGTGGTTTTTAAATAAGCATCTGCTCATCAGACACATGGTGCTCTGGCCTTCAAACTGACTTGAAAATTCATGATAGACAGATGGGAAATTAATGCCAGAAATGGCACACAAACTCCAAGGTACTCTGCTGGAAAGAGAAATTTATAGGACAAGACACGGACAAGATGGACATATTTTCCCCATTTTTTTTTAATTTAAATACCGGACCTCCCCTGGTGGCACAGGCATTTGAGCACTGTGCTGTGAAGATGTCCACAGCAGTGCCAGTTCAATCCCGGCAGGCCGGCAAGGGTCCCACATGGTGCAGCAGACCTCTCCTGTCTCGCCCGCTGCTCCCCTCAGCGGTATATTTCATCAGTCTGCCTGTTCTATTCCCCACTCTGTCTCTGGTGAATCCTCTCACCCTCCCACGCATCTGGCCTGTACCCTGGTTCTTGTATAAATAAATCTTTAAAATAAAATGTAAATACCACTGGTTTTTAACATTATATAGGTTTCAGGTATACAGACTTAGGGACCAAGATCTGGACACACTACAGTATGCTCATCACCAAAAGTCTTGTTGGCTTATTCTGAGGTATAAATTTCATCCCATATAAAAATATAATATTTTCTTTGGGGGAAGATGGCCCATGAAGTTAGATGTGGGTTCAAATCCCAGTTTCACATGTGACCTTGGGGATATTTTCACTTCTATGTAGTTCTGTTTCTTCATCTTATTTTGCTGGGTTGTAGTAAAAAATAATAAAGTATAAATATATGTGATATATTTAAGTACATATTATAAATATTTATAAATATGTGTATAAATATTTATAGAAAAGTTATAAATATATATGAATCTTTGTGTATAAATTCCTATATAGAGATATATGTCCTTTATAAGGAGAAAGTATGTAATGTACCTAGTCAAAATATGGTACAAAGAAGGTAAACAGGGGTATTATTATTATTATTATTATAAAAGCCCACTTAAAATCAGTTATATTAAAATGGATGACTTGAACAATTTCTTGATCCAGAAGAGCTATAGAATTATTCATTTTTTCCATTAAGCCTTCTTTTCCCTGACCATCAAAATCTAGATGACAGAATCACAAAGAGGTGGTGATTATGAGGTACAGTGAGTGTCTTAATACTATGTCAAAATCCTAATAAAAACCAGGAGCCCTTACTTTTCTACAAAAGGGCAAACTTCTCATTTATAATCTGGCAAGAGAATTTATCATTTGACAGCAAGAAGCCACATTCAATTTCTGTGCATGACAGTTTATATTTGCAAACATGCCCTTATTTCCAAAGGGAAAGAAGAAGAAGAAATTTCAGTAATTTAAGTCAATAGAAAATCTTTTTAAATATATGAAAAATTCTTAGACATCAATAACAAAAACATAAACAACCAGTCTTAAAAAATGAGCAAAAACCAGGTACCTTTTAAAAGAGGATGTCAGATAACTTAATAAGCATATTAAAAGGAACTCAGTATCATTATTTATTAGGGGAAACAAATAAATACTCTCAACAAGTAGGAGTATGAACACAGTAGAAAGGTTAAATTATGAAGGCAATAGCAGGTGTTGACAAGGATAAGGAACCACCGAAACATCCCTACATTTTCCTTTGATTTAGTCCAACCACTTTGGAAAACTGTTGGGCATTTTACACCAAGGCTAAACATAGTTGACCTTATTATCCAGCTGTTCCACTCCTAGGTATGTGCCTAAGAGAACTGAAGACCTATTTGTGGGGGGGAAATCACAAAAATATTCGTAAGCGTTAAAATTAAAAACAATCTGTAAGTCCATGAACAGGATAATAGAAAAATAGATGGTGGTGTTTGTATGTGCTAAAGAAGCCAAATAATGGTCCTCTGTAAGAGATGCAAGTGTAAAAGTTTGGTGATGGCAATGCCCTGGGTCTTGCTCTAGGTCACAGCTGCAGGGGCTCATGCACACGTCCAGTGCCATAGGACTTATACATAATGGTATGAGTTACTTTTTGTAAGTTATATTTCAAATAAAAGAAAAAGAAGAAGAGGCAGAGGTTTAGGGAAGAAAAAGAATAAGCTTCCTAGAGCTGAAAGTATTCAGGCTGAGTCTGGATAACTGTTAGGAACACTACAAAGATTTCTTTGCATTTGGGTTTTTAGGATCGGGCACCTCACCTTGGTAATATTTGTAAGGTCATTTTGATTAGAGCAGGGATTCAGGAAGAGTGGTATAAAGCTGACTGTTCCCTAATGCAGAACTCTAGGGAGACTCAGCAAGGGTTTTCCAGGAGCCTGGATGTTCTGGAATGGTCTATAACAGGGTTTCCTGAACTTAGCATTATTGCCATTTTAGAGCAGAAAAATTTTCATGAGCAGAACTGTCTTGCCTTACAGAATGTTTCCCAGCATCCCTGGACTCTACTCACTGGATGCCAAAGTCATCTCTACAGTCATGAGTCACAAATATCTACAGACATTGCCCAGTGCAATCCCTTGGGGGTAGGGGGCAAAGTTGCCCTTAGTTGATACCATTGACCTAGAAGATCACTGCCTCCTAATTAACAGGAAACAGCTAGGAAGGAGCACACTGGAATCACCAAGAGGACCTTTAAAAACTAAAGGTGCTCCTCATCGGTGCCAGTTATCAAGGTCAGCCAACAAAATTCTCAGTCCCCTGCTTTTATTGCTGTGGATAGCATAGGACTCTGTTGTAACTGATTAAATATAAATGACTGTCTTTCTGCAGGTGCTTTTCTTTCTGTTCTGCTGAAGTATAAACATGATGGCTGGCACTGCTGCAACCATTCTGCAACCACGGAATCTAACTCAAGACAATTCTAGGTGCCGAAAGTGCTAACATGATGGAGTGACTAGAACCAGTGCCAGCCACCACCTCTCTGCAGACTTTTCAATGTGTGGACAAAAGAAGAAAATAAACCCATATTTGCTGGCATATACTGGCCAGGATTTTTGCTATTTGTAGTTAAAGTATTGGTGATAAGTACACTTTCCTCCAAGTGTCCCCTATGTCCATCACCACCTTCACCATGAGGCTCACGCAAGTGACTTATGGGAGAGGGTCAGATATCTTAGGACAAGAGGAAAGTCTGGTCTAGTTTGAGGAATCCTAGTTCTAGCTGCAATCAGAATCTCCTTGGAAATGATGACACTCTGCAGCTCCAAGTCCCAGGTGGACCCGGACCCCCTCGTGCTCCCACTTCCCGTGCAGGCAGGTTAAATAACCCATGACCCATGAGCCAGCAGAAAAAGTGCTTCCTTCACACCTGGTGGATTGTAGCTCTTCTACGATTTATTTCCCTCACCCACAACATTCATTTTGTCTCCTGGTAAACGCTTCCATTTGTACCCTTTATCACCCCTCTGGAAACGTCTTTGTTCTTAAAGTGACAGTAAAACCCTCACAGGATTTATTTCTTGAGTTGGGGGGTAGTCTCCAGGACTCCATGAAGCTGAGATTCTTCAGCTTTTACTCCTCAAGGATGATCCAAGAATTGGAGGCAGAGGGGGTGGGGGGGTCGGTTCTAGTTATTTTCAAAGCACAGAAGACATCAAAACGATGCCCAGAATTCAGGAGGTGCAGGTAACAGCCCCTGCCCTTATTGGTCAGAAGATTTAGATTTAGATTTAGGAATACGTCCCTTTAGTAGAGTCCTAACCCTGTCTCTGACTCGGGAGTGTGGCTTGAAATTTTCATGCTGGTGTGTGGCTTCATTTCCCCATTTGCTACCTTTCCTAAGGTCTTTCCTGTGTATCATAAATCACATTTACCTAAACACTTTACCATCTCCCAGGCTCTGACTCCCACCTTGTTGGGAAGATCGGGCTCTCTTCCCAGGTTGTTATTTTAAAATTCAGTGTTAATTACAGCGATTCCCTTTCCCCATCCAAATGGCACAGGCAGAATGAAGGGGAAGGGTTTTCTCTTCCTTCCATCAAGAGCCTAAAGAAGTGTGCTAATTAACTACACAATTAGTCAAGATTGGATTTAATTTTGGGATTTGTATTAGCCTCCGTGCAAACGTCTGTGGCTACTGAGTGAAGGGAGTTGCTCCGGGTCAATGCAGCCTGCCCAAATATTCGCAATCTGAACTTTCTCTGGGTCATATTTTGACACAAAAACCAAATAAAAGAGATAGTGGTAGAACCATAGCCCCGGACATTCAAGCGGGAAAGCAAGTGCTAATCCCGATGCCCTGCGTGGGGAGGATGCAGAGTATTCTTTGTTCTTCACAGAACATCTTTGTAGGTTCTCAGGGATGCTCATTGCTCAAAAACTAGTAGCTGCTCTATCAGCTTCTGAGAGCAGCGCCAGGGCTGTCTGCCGAGCCCTTTGTATACATGGTCCCGGTGCCTGCCCTCCGCTCCGCCAACACTGTGCAGAACAGATTCTGTTCTTGTCTCCACCTTACGGATGAAGAAACTGAAGCTTGGAAAGTTAAGATCTGCCTTGCTGAGCAGGACCAGCTTTTAGCCACAGAGCTGTCAGCCTCCAGGGGCTGACTGCAGTGAATGGTTTGGTATTAAAGGAGCGGGGGTGGATGGTGACGATGAGGGGGGTGGGCATGCATTCTCTCCTCTGCCCTCTGAAATCTTTCTCTCTGCCATGGCAGCTGTGGGTGGTCAGGGAGAATGGCACAGCCCTGCTGAACAGATGTCCCTGTCACTACGTGCTGTCCAGTCCAAGCAGGACTAGCAGGATTTAGTGAGGCTCCCCCTTTTCAGATCCACCTTCCAAGTTCTTCCCAAGCCCTCGACAGCACACCATCCCTCCTCCTCCTTGAGAAAGTGGAAGTGATCCCTCCCTACCTGCTGCTCAGCACCTGCCAATGAATCAGGGTTCCTGCCGTGCAAGGTGCCTGGATGAAGCAGTGATGAGACTGTCCTTCATTCAGCCTCTGCAGCCCCGTTCCTCATCCCAACAGGCATCCCAGTCTGCCAAGCCCATCTGGAAAACCCTCACTGTACCCCACTCCTTCCCATTGCATGTCTGTAACTCAGTCCACTCTAGGCTGGCCCCGCTGTCACACCCAGCTCATGGACATCTGCCCCTGGCCTCTCCTTGCACATTGCCAGGCTGTCTGCTGGCAGTTCTGCTCTGCTCTTGTCACACCACATCATGCTTGCACCCCAGTGGCTCCTCGATGCCAAACCCTCAGCCCCTCTAGTGGGAACAGCAAACCTGACAATCTGTGCCAGGCACTTCACGAGCCCCCTTTTGCAGTCCTCCGGGGGAGCAGGTAGAGACTAGGCCTTGGGGGCTCCTTCATATCCTTTGACCCCGGCTCACACCTGTCCTTTTGCCTTGTTCTACTCTGTCCTCTGTTTGGAAATTCTGACCCCTCCCTCAAGACCTTCTAAATTGGCTTCAGCTCACCATGTGAAGACCAAACTGATAACAGAAGATGAGAAGGCAACAACCTCACGTGATGGAAGGATTTCAAAACAATCTTAACCACACTCCACCACGGGGAACTGACTCCCCGGGAG
Organism: Talpa europaea; assembly: GCF_964194135.1. Taxonomy (NCBI): domain Eukaryota; kingdom Metazoa; phylum Chordata; class Mammalia; order Eulipotyphla; family Talpidae; genus Talpa; species Talpa europaea. Next base: position 6,563,869 of record NC_140077.1, read on the forward strand.
AGGACCCATTTAGCATATATTTCATGAAACAGTCCCGCTACCAAGATCACGTTGACAATTGGAAAATCTCACCTCCTTCCACTAGATGGTGTACTGAAATCTGCTAGGCAAACATCAGTGCACACTCCCCTTAGCTCAAAGTGTGTATTACCACTGCAATTATTACAACAATTTATTTATGGTATTTATCCAAACACCACTCACTAAAATGTGAACACTAACCTTAGGTATAAATATCCAGAGGGCAAATTCCTATTTGTAGTTGGATGTCCAGATCCACCGCTTCCATATTAAATCTGAGCCTGAACCAGGTCCCCCCCTGCCACCGTACCCACCTCTACCTGGTTATCTTTGGTCTTGGGACACACATTTCTTAGCCACAAAACAAGCAGCTCCTAGCCTGCAGATGCCAAAAGTTCAACCCATTTTTCTGAGTAGTTCTAGCAAGCATATGGGAACCAGAAATGGCTCTGCTTGGCCCAACTGTGGAGCAGATGGCTGTGTCTTTGGCAGGCTTTGGGTCTCTTCTCTGATCCTGTCCTACCTCTCCCTCCATCCTAATAGCCCAAAGCCTTTGTCTCTTTGTCTTTAGAAAAGTCAATAAACTCTCAAGCTGGTGCAGACCCAATTCTTCTTACTGCTGGTTAAATGGTATTTATGGAACAATATTTACAGGGTGTTCCAATGCAAGAATCTTTTAGAGTGATAATGAGATGATTTCTTTGTAGGTGGAGATGTATATTTGACTCACTCCATAATTCTGCTCTGATTGAATCTTATTCCCTTCATTTTGTTTTAGTGCCTGCAAGAGTTTCATCTGAATCCATTCTTATCTTCCGCCTTAGCAAGGAGCTGCATTACATAAATGTGAGTGCTTCTTTATGGTCATTTGAGGAGAGAAAAGTATCCCATTAACTAAAGGCAAACATGGGCCACTGTAGAAATTTTGCAAGCTAAATAAGCCAGGTTTGCACACATCTGTGCTGACATGCAGGTGACAGAGCAGCCCTAGGCAGTCAGCAAATTATTGAAGAATAGTCTTAGCTAAGTTATTAATCTCCCTTAGCCATTTCAGGGCTAGAGATCAGTAAGGGCAGTCTACACACCATGTTTTGCCTTTTATCCCTGGATGGTCAAATGACCTCTATTTTAGATACTAAAAATGCCACCACCTCCAGGAAGTCTTCTATGAATTCCCAGAGAAACCCTTAGTACAACTCAATTTTCTAGCAACACACTTAACACAGTGGATTACGATGATCTATTTAAGAGGTTGGTTAAATTCCTCAGGCAAAGACTGTACATTATTCACACTGATATCCTGCATAATGCCTGGTATATGAAGGAAGTACAATAAATTGATGGATACATTATTCAATCAGTGGACAAATAAATAAATTGTTCATATCCTAGGGAGAGAGGGGCAGGGTTTCTTTTTTATGGCTTGGGACATTTTCTATCCTTTGTTTTAAGGCTGCTTTGAGTGCTTGTAGATTCAGGTAACTATTGGAGTCTACCTATGGGGCAAGAAACAACCAAATGACTTAGTCAGGCTAATCAATAACTAAGAGGAAAAAGGCAAAAACCATGTCAGACCTCAAAAATTAATGAATGATCTTGTACATGACATTTTAATTTACAAAAATGGTCTCAAATGTTATTTCTTTGTTTCTCAGATCAATTTTTTCGGATGAGTTAGATCAGGGGTGACTTTACTGATGAAGGAATCGAAACTCAGAGAAGTGAACTGGCTTGAGCCGGTGACAGGTGACTGAGATTCCAAATCCAAGATCCATTCAACAGACCATAAGCTCATGGACAGCCCAACCCCCCTTTGGTGTCATGACCACTGGCTGTTGACTAGTTTGGTCCGTGGACTGGCTGATGTGGCCAGTTAATGTGATAGTCCTGGGCAAATAAATCAGCCCTCCTCTTGGCTCAGCCTTTTGGTAGCTGTTAGACCTTGAGCAAGTCATTAAAATTTTGTTTAAGCCTTAAGTTTCCTGAAAGTGGGATAAAAGAATAAAGTCAGAGTGAATGTTTCTCAGCTCTTAAGGGAGTAGAGGTCAACTGCCTCCTTGTCATCATAACAATGACAATAACTGCCATTTGTGCCCTTGTTCTTAAGGGGCTTGGTATGATATGACTCATTTGACCTTCATAAAAACCTAAATACATTTATTGTTCCCATTTTATAGATGTAAAAACTGAGGCATAAAAACTCCAGCTACAAATCTAGTCAGTGGAGGAGGAAGGGTCTGATTTCAATCTGTGTGCTATAAACAGCACTAATCCCAACATTTGACACAGCAATGCTCAAAAAATAGAGCTATAATTATTATTTTCATTATTACTAAATAAAATTGTGCCAATACATGGAGGTAGGGCCAATGGTATTTTCATAGTCAATATGAATCACCAGTCAATGCAAAGTGGGCACAGAAATGATTTATCTGGAGAGAAAAAAACTTTGGGGACTCTCCTGGGAACTGAGCCCCTCGCCACGTCTGGGCAAGCCTGAAGTCAAAGTGCACGATCAATGTCATAATTCCTGCCCCTGCTTGCAGAGCCTTGTAAGCAATTAGTTCATATCAAGCTGTTATTAAGAAGTTATTTTTGTAACAAAAATACTGCCTTCCTTTAATTTCTATGCAAATGCAAGGAAGTCAATACAAGTGTAGTTTATTTAAAGATGTTCTTGTTGGAATTGAATTTGTCCTTTTGAAGAAGCTACAGGGGAAATTCTCTCTTTGAATTCAAATCTAACCCCTGCCCCACCCTGACCAAGGGCAGAGAACACAGGTCTGTGGTGGCTGTTGACACGTGGAGTTCTTAAGCTTCTTCCTACTGAGGCAGAATTACCATAAGTAAATCCTAGCACACAGCTGTTTGTCTTGAAAGACTAGCACAGTGCCTGCAAACAACAATGTACAGTGTTGTTTGCCACTCTTTTTAGTGTGCCCTAGAGTGGTGCTTGTTAAAATTAATGGGTTAAAAAAATACTGAGGCATAGTATTTTGAGAAGCAACATAGTATAGACAAAAGAACACTGGGGTCTCCCTGGTGGCACAGTGGTTGAGCGCTAGATTGCGAGGCTGCCCACAGCCTCTGCAGCACTGGTTTGATCCCCAGCAGCCAGCAAGGGTGCCACATGGCGCGCAGACCTCTCCTGCCGCCCGCTGCTCCCCTCAGCAGTGTACTTCGTCAGTCTGCCTGTTCTGCTCCCCGCTCTGGCTCTGGTGAATTCTCTCACCCTCCCACGCTTCTGACTGTACCCAGTGCTTGTATAAATAAATACATCTTAAAAAAAAAAAAAAGAAAGAAAGAACAGTGTACTGGGGTGACGGGGAGTGCAGGAAACATGCGCCTGAACCCAGCTTGCTCTTCTACTGGATCCCCCTGGATGAGTCATTAGATTTCATGATGCTCAGTTTCTTTTGGGAAACAGAAATCGCCCTAGCTCTTTCTTAAAATTACTACTCCTCTTGAAAAACCTGAAGCAAACGTTGTGAAAGCACCTGGTGAATTATAAAATACCATCTGTATTGCAAGACATCTTTCATTCTCAGAACCTTCTTTTTTTTTTTTTTAGAGGCATGTTTTATTTATTTATTTGTTTGTTTGTTTGTTTATGCAAGCACTGGGTACAGTCAGAAGCACGGGAGGGTGAGAGAGTTCGCCAGAGCCAGAGCGGGGAGCAGAGCAGGCAGAAGGACCGAAGTACACTGCTGAGGGGAGCAGCAGGTGGCAGGAGAGGTCTGCGCGCCATGCGGGACCCTCCTCCAGTGGCCGGGGAGCAGCCGGGGATCGAACTGGCGCCGCAGAGGCCGTGGGCAGCTTCGCAACCCAGCGCTCAACCGCTGCGCCACCGGGGAGGCCTGCTTCTAATACCAAATGTCAAACACCAGGAAGGGTCAGTACATTGGTGATTCTGTGACTCCTGCCATCCTCTATGCAAGAACACGCTCATTCTTGTTATGTAAATTGTACCATACACTTGACATTACAATCGAGTCTTGCCATACAAGTTATAGTCAATGATTGTGTGAAGCAGAGGAATATGGGGTTTAATATTTGCTATGTGAAAGTTCGAAATTGACAGCAAATACCTGAAGGGGCTTATTTGGGCTATTATGAGATACTAATGAACAATGATTCTATTCCTTTGTAGCTCTGGAAAGAGAAGATGAACGTCAAAATTTCTGAAGAGGAAAAAGGAATTTCATAGATAACTTCTGATCAAAGCTTGATTACTGTTGACTTTGATGCAAATCAGTGGTTTCTTAAAGATCAAGCTGTGTTATGCATCCATTTTTATAATAGCTTGTTATATGGGGTGACATCAGGATCTCTTTAGGGGTCTCCTTTGAAAATGTGAGGTGTCAGAATTTGTCAAAAGCAGATGGGTGCTGGGTATTGTTGATTCCTTCTCACGTAGTAGCTTGGTTTTGTGCGAGGTCAATTGTGTCCTGGGTGAAAAATGCATGGATTACAAAAATAAGCATGCATATGGGAAGGCATGATCCAGTGCAGAGGAAAGATGTATCGGCTTGCCTTTTGCGACCCATCTGGTAGCAAAATTAATGGCTGTTTGGAAGCTATAAATTTAGAAAAACTCTTGAGAGATGGGAACTCATGTTTACCCATGCAGTATGTTAAGTGGCCTATAAACAGCTGAACCATTGAGAAGCATCCTGTCCTGAACTCTAATTTGCACACAGTGGTACCATTTACTTGGAAAGCCTCTTATTTCCTAAGGAATAAATCTATGACAAACACTCTAATAAACAAACAAACAAAAAATACAAATTAGGGCCTGCTGGATAAACCAAATCTCACAGTGCCAGTTCTTGGGGAAAGTTTAGAGGAGAAAGATTTATTTCCTATGTAATGAACCTGAAAGCAGAGCTTGTTACACTTGTCTCCCTCCTCAAATAAATTCAATGCAATGGAAGTTTTAAAAATCTTGAGCAAATAGTAAGAATTCGGGAACCTATTTTATCAAAGCGGTTTTGGAACAGCTCAAGCCAGACCCGCCTTAGACTGACCCCTTTGCTATATGGCAAGTGAGTGACAAGAGCCAGTCTCTGAGGTTCCTTCTGCTCTGACACCCCATGATCCTGATTCCACAGGATTTAGGCCTATGTACCTGTCAGGTGTGCAGCCCTTCAGAATTAGGACAAATGTCAACAACTTAACTGCATCATGAACCAGGAGAGCAATGAAAAAAAATCTTTGATCACATGGCAACTATGGAAAACAGAGGAAAGCATGTCCTGCTTAAGTGGGTCCTATGAACTGAATTGTGTCTCCCCCAAATTCATATGTTTCAGTCCTAATCCCCAGTACCCAAGAAGGTAATCTGATTTGGAAGTAGGGTTATTACTGATGTAATCAGTTCAGATGAGGTCATAGTAAGGTAAAGTGGACCCCTAGCTCTACATAATTAGTCTTATCAAAGTGGGACATTTGGACACACACACTTACAGGGAGAACATCCTGTGAGTATAAAGGCCGAGACGAGGCTGATGAGTCTACAGTCAAGAAATGCCAGGGATTTCCAGTGTACCACCAGAAGCATGGAGAAAGGCATGAAACAGATGCTCCTTCACAGCCAACAGAAAGAGCCAAGCCTGTCACATCTTGGTCTCAGACTTCTAGCATCAACTGAGACAATCAATTTCTCTAAGTCACCCAGTTTGTGATACTTTGTTACGGCTGCCCTAGGAAACCAAAGAGGTGACAGCATCTATTAAGTTCTAGTCCAATACTGTCATGTGAGAAATGCTGTTGCTAGATTCTAAAGCAAAATATGTTGGTCCACAAGTTATCAGCTAGAAACCTCTATTTCATGGATTGCTAAATCTGCCATTTTTAAATAATGTGAAGGATTATCTTGACATTCTTATTCATCTCTACTTCAGATTAAGGTCCAGGTAGACTCCCATTTTAATGCTCTGATTTATTTGTTGTACTAACACAGAGGACCAAGATCTTTTCTATTTTGCTCAAGTTAGTTGTCTAGATTTACTGATAAATTCTGAGCATGAAAAGCCTATTATCAAAATTAATCTCAAGAAAATAAAAAAAAAATGTGGAGTCTTATTGGCTTCTTATTTCATGTGTTCAAACTTATAACATTCATTATAAAGACGATGAATGAGACTGAAAAGACCCTTTATTTTGTTTTCATTTGTACTTTTGAAAAATATTTGTTTCATAACAATGAAATGGTGGAAATTTATAACAAAAGCTTAAACACTTCCTTTGAAGTCCTTGGATTTCCTTCAGCTTAACTGATTAAAAAGCCTGAAAGAAGAATTGGAGATTTTACCTGCTTACACCATATCAAGTCTACAGAGATAAAAGGAGACGCACAGAACTTCTGTTTCCAGTAATACAGCCAAAGAAAACAAGACCAACCTTTTTGTGGAGACCAACTAGAAAAGTAGTACAAAATATTTTTAAAATTAACTTGAAGGCATCAAGAATTGATAATATGCAAGTGAAAAAAGTGGAAGATGGCAGAGTAAAAGCTCTCAACCAATCTAAAAGAAGGTAAGAAAGGAGAGAAATGAGAACACAGAGGGGACAAAAGGCACTAATTAAGATGGTAGCCTTAAATCCAATCTATTACTAAATATATTATTAATAGGTACATTAAATGTATATTAGTAATTACACTCAATATAAACAGGTTAAATTATCTGATTAAAGAAAAAGATTGTCAAAATAGGAAAAAGATCCAATGATGACTGACATGTATTAGTTTTTAAAAAAGATGCAAGTAAAAGATAAGCCATTCAAACTACAAAAAGACAGCCACATTCATATCAGACAAGACATACTTTATGGCAAATTGCATCACAAATGATAAAGGAAGACATTTCATAATATATACTGTTTCAAGTATTCAGAAAGATATAACTATTCATAATTTGCAAATACTTAAAAGGATAGACTCATAAACCACAAAAGCACAACTTGACAGGGCTACAGAGCAAAAGACAAATCCACAATCACGGGAGAAATCAATGCAACTCTCTTGGTAATCAATAGAACAAACAGACAAATTCAGTAAAGATTTAGAAGACTTCAAATACCATCATTAGAAAACAGAATGAATATATACATATAAAACATGCATGAAGAACTGCAGAACAGATATTCTTTTCAAGCACAAAACATTACCAAAAATTGATACAAATTAATTTTAAATAATTACCATTGTTCTCTGATCACAATACAACTATAAATCTATGAATACGTTGTAGACAAATATAAAATCTGCATGTTTGAAAAAAATTTTAATTTCTAAACTCATGGGTTAAGAAATCACAATAAAAATTATTAAATATTTTCATGTGTAGAATAATTTAAAATGCATATAAAATTTATAGGATATAGCTAATGCCACACTGAGGGAATTTTGTAACCCCAAACATCATTATATAAACACAAGAAAATTTGAAAAACAATAAATTAAGCATATCAATTAAAAAAAACTAAAGAAGTGTTCCATATCGGAGTGTTCATAGATGTATGTACATGGGCTCCATATACATGTTTCCTTGCTCTGCTAGCTGAGGAACCTGGAAGTAAAGGAAGTTTAGTAGCAACAAACCTATATAGCTCCTAAATCTTGAAGAAATGCTGATTCTATCTGACATATAAGATATATAAAATGGATATGGAAGCTGGAACATCTAGTAATGCCAAAATGAAAGAATGAACTAAAACCAACGAACCAACAAGCAAAATACATAATAATGGGGAATGCCAGAAGGATAGAGGAGTCAACTGAAACTCTCAATGAGCAGAGCTAGAACAACTTGAGCAACAAAATAAAGAAGCATTAGATTATAGTGCAAACCATAAAATAAATATCCATTGTCCACACAAATATAAATGGAATACTGAGTAAATAAATGGAGGAGAATAGACTAATATCCCATGCAGAAGAATTTTAAATAATTTATGTGGAGACTCCATCTATAGGGAGTATCACTCCTTACTCCTTAAGTGTGAGCTACATGCAGTGACTTCTTCCAAAACAGAATGTGGAAAGGAGTCAGGGAAGAGAAACTTTACAGTGGAGGAACCTTCGAAACATCTCGTCAGCCCAGGAATCAAGGTCAGCATCAGCAGTGAGAAGTCATATTGATAGTTTGTACCTTAGATATGATGTAATGAAAATGCACTCTATCTCTATGGTCTAGTCTGTACAGCCTAATGATGCTTCCTTCTGCAGGTAAAACTCCTGGACTACCTGGGGAGGAGAGGGTGTGGAGACAAAGCCCTGCTCTTCAACATCTCAGACTGGAGTGACACCTGCAATTTCCTCCTTGGCCCATTGTCAAAACCCATAGTCATGTGGTCCCAAACTAACGACTTGGGAAGTGGAAAAGCCAGGTTGATCCCAGGGGATCTGGTGAACAGTGCTGATTCTGCAGCTTGGGAAAAATGACACATTCAAGCTACACACAGTAAGTTTAGATAATCAGGCTTTGGTGTCTCTCAGGCACAACACTAAACCAGCCTGATGGATTTCTTTAGTCCACCAGCTGCAACACTTCTGCCTCCTCTTTATTTCATAATCTCCAGGCAGTGATGCATGCCATGCCACCAAGGAGTGTCACCTGCAGGGGTAATAATACTAATGATGTAATTCGGAGTTTAAATTTTTATTCAGATTCTTACCTATCTATAATCTCTGGTGTTTTCCCGAGAGAAAGAGATGATCCTTTTGCAGTAGTACTAATTTCCTTTGAAACAAAAATGCAGTTTTAAAGCTTGATCTTAAAAGAATGTGTATTGTCCACCAGCAAACATCAATAGCAGCACTGCTATCATAGTTCTATAAATTGCATTTTAAAAATGTTGGAGTCATAGGTAGATGAATTTGTAGTGCTTTGGCACCTATAAAAAATGATTCACTTTCTTTCCTCCATCCCTTCCTTGCTCTTTCTTTCACAGTAATTCAATGCCAGGGCCAAGTCCTCCACCACCTCAAGGGAAACACGCCAAGGAGCAAACTAAGGTAGCTGAAGTCATTGACGGGAGAAAGATAATCTAATGCATTGTCCAGAATATCATGGACACTCTCAGTCTCCTAAGAATATCACACACACATGCACACAGGGAACCCTTAAACAGCAACAGAGCTCACTGACATGAGCATAAGTGAAAGATTTGGACAGACATGCTATTAGGATTCAAGATGGCAGTGACAGGAAAAAGCTAATCAATCACCAAGTTGAGGCTGTTAGAACTAAAGTGAAATTCAAGATGAGTCTGAAGGTGCTATTTCTGTTGAGTCCAAGAAGCCATACTACCCGCGCAGCCATGGTTCCTGTCATAATTGACAGATAGGAGATTAAGGACACAGATCCCATCTTTCTACTGGACCTCGCCACCCCCCCCCCAACAAGGAACGTGAACCAAAGGACGACTTCAGGAACCAGAGACAGAGAGATGGTGCTGCTTTAATGGACTCACAGTCATTCTGCGGACAATGACCTGGCGCAGGTCCCTCCTAATGTATCTAGGCTGTGGAATAAAAACCAAATCCAGACTAGGCAAGGAGAGACTTTACTCAAAAGGTCTATAACCAAGGGGAGAGTATTGCATTGGGAAGAAGTGGATTATTGCAGAGAGAGGGACACTCTGAGATTCAGATCCACCTGCATCTCAGAGGTCAGTCAGAAAAGGGGTTCCCTTTCATAGGGAGGGGTGTCACTATATGCCTCGGTCTGGGTTTTCTTCCACTGGGTCAGCCCATCCCTTCCCATCAGTCAGGAGCTGGTGCAGGCTTTGGGGTCTCTGGTGCCTGCAGTCAGACAGTCCTTACACACTCCACCATCCAACTGGACTTTCCTTTAGAGCCTCTTCCATTTTCTGACACTGTCACTTTGATCCTCTTCTTTCTCCTTAGCTCTTGGATGACATGTCTGCCTTGTTCTTCTGTGTGCACTATCACCGGACTCTCAACTTTCCTGTGCAGGTCTGCTAGCATCTGTCCCAATATGCTGCCTTTCTGCTTTGGTGGCTCTGGGATGGTATTGTTTTTCTACAGAACTTTGTTCACTTCTTTCCTGGATTAAAGTGTTTATTAGTCTTCTAGAAAGTCCTGTCAATGGAATTAGGCTGGAAAATACTGAACTGGGGTAACCCCCTGGAATTTATTCCCCTATTCTCACCTCTCTTATTTGGGTAAGAGAAGGGATCCTGTCTTGCTAGTACTTTCTGCTTCTTTAAGTTCCTCTAGATTGCAGGAAACACTCACATACAGAGTAATTAAAAAATATTCTTTCAAAGCAATTCCATTAAGATCTGGAACAAGACAAGGATGTCCACTCTCACCATTGCTTTTCAATATAATACTGGAAGTCCTAGCCAGGGCAATAAGACAAGAGAAAGACATCCAAGGAATCCAAATAGGAAAAGAAGAAGTCAAACTATCACTATTTGCAGACGATATGATATTATACATAGAGAACCCCAAAAACTCCACAGAAAAGCTAATTCAACTCATCAATCAGTTCAGTAAAGTGGCAGGATACAAAATCAACACGCAAAAGTCAGTAGCCTTCCTATACACAAACAATAAATCTGAAGAAGAAGAAATCAAAAAGACCATCCCTTTTGTTATTGAAACAAAAAAAAATCAAATATTTGGGAATAAATCTAACAAAAGAGGTAAAGGACCTATACAAAGAAAACTATAAAACACTGTTAAAAGAAATAGAAGAAGACACAAAGAAATGGAGAGACATCCCCTGCTCATGGATTGGAAGAATAAACATTATTAAAATGGCCATCCTTCCAAAAGCAATATACAGATTCAATGCTATTCCAATCAAAATTTCAATGTCATTCTTCAAAGAAATAGAACAATTATTGATGAAATTCATATGGAATCACAAAAAACCCCGAATAGCCAAAGCTCTCCTGAAAAAAAAAAAGAAGGGAATGGAGGCATCACACTCCCAGACTTCAAACTATACTACAAAGCCATAATCATCAAAACTGCATGGTATTGGAACAAGAACAGACATACAGACCAATGGAATTGAATAGAAAATCCAGAAATAAACCCACAGATTTATGGTCAACTAATCTTTGACAAAGGAGCAAAGAATATGCATTGGAGCAAAGAAAGTTTGTTCAATAAATGGTGCTGGGAAAACTGGGTCGCTACATGCAAAAGAATGAAGCTTGACCACTACCTCACACCATACACAAAAATCAACTCAAAATGGATTAAAGAACTAGACATAAGACCTGAAACCATAAAATATATAGAAGGAAATATAGGCGAAACACTACGTGATTTGCACATCAAAGACATCTTTACAGACACATCACCCAAAGCAGTGATAGTGAAGGCAAAGATAAACAGCTGGGACTACATCAAATTAAAGAGCTTTTGCACAGCAAAAGAGACAATAACAAAAACAAAGAGAAACCCCACCAACTGGGAGAACATTTTTGCACCCAACACTAAAGATAAAGGACTGATCACAAAAATCTGCAAAGAGCTGATGAGACTCAACAACAACAAAGAAAATAATCCAGTCAAAAAATGGGCAGAAGAGCTTAAAAGAAACTTCTCTGAAGAGGAAATGCAAATGGCCAACAGGCATATGAAAAAATGTTCAACATCACTTGTCATCAGGGAAATGCAAATCAAAACTACCATGAGATACCATCTTACACCAGTGAGAATGGCACATATTAAAAAAACTAGCAACAACAAATGTTGGCGAGGGTGTGGAGAAAAAGGAACTCTTCTGCACTGTTGGTGGGAGTGCAAACTGGTCCAACCACTGTGGAAAGCTGTGTGGAGATTTCTGGACCTACTAAACATAGAGCTTCCATATGATCCAGCAATTCCACTCCTAGGTATTTACCCAAAGGACACAGAAACATCAATTCCAAAGAACACCTGCACCCCTATGTTTATAGCAGCACTGTTTACAATAGCTAAGCTTTGGAAACAACCCAAATGCCCAAAAATAGATGACTGGATCAAGAAGATGTGGTACATATATACCATGGAATATTACTCAGCATTCAAAAAAGATAAACACATGCAATTTGCTGCAACATGGATGGCGCTGGAAGGGATCATGCTCAGCGAAATAAGCCAAAAAGAAAAAGAAAAATACCGGATGGTCTCACTCATAGCAGGAATCTAGAAAACTTAAATAAGGGACCAGGAAAATGAATAACTATAAGAAAGTGAAAATCAAAATCAACAAAAAACTATGAACCAGAGACACTATTAGGGGGGCGGGGGTGGGAGGGGAGGGATTGGGGTCAGAATGGGGGGCTGCAATTGTATGGGGAATATAACAATAAAATTTATAAAAAAAAAATAAAAATAAAATGTATGTTAACTTAGAAAAAAAAAATATTCTTTCAAGATAAGCAGTAGCCCATTCATTTTAATTTTTTTTATTTCTCTGCCAAATGGGTGATAGAGTGGAATGAGCAAAGAGAAGTTTTAGCTCATTTACATTCTTTTGTTGAGAGACAGTTTCTTGTTACCAAGATAATCTGTTGTCTGGTCATATAAGAATTACAGACAGCAAATTCACTTTCAAGATTAAGCACTGAATATGGACTTATCATAGTGTCATGTGCTTTAAAATACTCTTCGCTTTGGAATATATTGAACAGTTCATACTTAATCATTTTGCCTCATGAGAAGTTCCACTTGATTTTGTTTAATTGATCCTCTTATCAATAAGAAATGTTCATCTTTAGAGCTAATAATCTTTTTCTTAGTTTAATAGGCTATTAACATAACCACACCAGCTTTCGTAGGTTTAGTTCTGTATAATATATTTTCCCAACTCTTTAAAAGCACTTGAAATGTGTTTTTTGCAAACAACATATAATTGAGTCTTTTATTTTTTAATCCATTTGAAATCTGTTTTTTAACTAGGGTATTCAGTCCATTTGCATTGAATGTAACTATCGATATGGCTGGCATTAAGTCTCCCTTCTCAGGATTTGTTTTAATATGTATATAGTTTATTTGTAGATAGAATTTTTAAAAGTATTCACTTTTATCAAGCATCACATAAACTTCACATTAATTATCATGCCTTGAAGAATCTTAAAATCTGGGAATTATAAGAGATCTTTAAGGCATTTAGTGTTACCGCAGTTGGATAAGGAAGCATACAGGGATATATCAAAATTTACAATTGAAATAAATCATCTCTGAGCAATAATTTTCAGAAAATATGACATTCACTTTATCTTTTTTTTTTTTTTTTATAGAGGCATGCTTTATTTACTTGTTTGCTGGTTTGTTTGTTTTGTTTATACATGCACTGGGTACAGTCAGAAGCACGGGAGGGTGAGAGAATTCACCAGAGCCAGAGCGGGGAGCAGAGCAGGCAGAAGGACCGAAGCACACTGCTGAGGGGAGCAGCGGGCGGGGCAGGAGAGGTCTGCGCGCCATGTGGGACCCTCCTCCAGTGGCCGGGGAGCAGCCGGGGATCGAACCGGTGCCGCAGAGGCCGCGGGCAGCTTCGCAACCCAGCGCTCAACCGCTGTGCCACCGGGGAGGCCCTCACTTTATCTTATTCTAGGTCCTTTTTCAAGACTTGATATCCTTCATATATAACAATACCTTCTTCCAGTCTTTTACTACCTTCCTAGTTTGGATGAGATGATTACTTTCCCTACAAGCACCATCCCTTCCCTCATTGCTTCCTATTATCAAAAAGAAAAAAAATACAATAAACAACAAACCTCAATGCATTCTGCATCTTCTATGGGCAGAGAGGGTAATGGGATGATGCCATTTGACTTCAGGATGTCAAGACACTGACCCAGGCCTTTGGAAATCCCAGCCTCAAAGAACTCAACTTTTATTGCATCAGACACCTGACAAAATTGGTAAACTTCTTCCTCTCAGCTGAACTTACATTTTTCTTTAGAAATTGCATGATACCAGGAGACCTAGAAAACAGCCAGTCTTATCCTGGCGCCCCTTTTCTTCTCAATAAAAACAATATAATCCACCTTCTAGAGACATTTGCACCAGTGTCAGCCTTCTGATTGTGAGGTCAGATTTTTCACATGTCCCAGCAGAACAGGACTCACCCTTTGCCTTGTTTAGGGGGTCAACAGAAGTAGCTCAACACTAGGACAACCCTCTCAGCCCACTGGAGATGGTTGAAAGGCAGGCCCTGTGCTGTCTCTCCTGGGAAACAGCTGACAAAACCCTGGGGGAAAGACTTCTCTGACGAACTTTGCAAGCATCATGTGTTCCCTTTGGTGCAATAATGAGAGATTCATACTTGGGAGAAAGGTACCTACAGGCCCCAGTGGGACTTACTTAAGAACTGCACAGTAGTCACAATGGCCCATTTCAGTTTGTCTCTAATTAGAGAGGGAAACTCATAATTTTTCCCATGAGTATTAAGAAGCATATAAAGTGAGTCTCCTGGACCTCCTGTGATTCACCTTTGTTTTAGCCAAATGGGAACTCTGGTCTTGGTCATTGTTCTCTGAAACGTCCCAGTTATTTCCATTTTCACTTGTTTTGGCTTTTAGAATTTGGGTGAAGTCGGAAGAATACATGGGTTTTATAGCTCAGAAGCCCAAGTTCTAAAAGCCAGTAAGTCTTTTCCCCTCGACAGGTGCATGCAGGTGTGGGCCAACAACCAGATTACTTCTGGTAACTTATGGGAACATTTCAGAGATAGGTGAATGCAGGCCCTTGACCGTGTGATTCTAGCTCCAAGACCAGGTTTCGGAGCCCTGCATGGCTCTCCTGCAAAGGAGCAGGGATGACTGGCCTGTTCCTTCCCTTTCTGCTGGTGGACGCTTATCTGCTACTACTGGGTAGGGCTTGCCTTTTCTTTTCCCCTTCTGCAAGTTCCAGATGTGCAATTCTTAAGGATTAAAGGTCTTATCAAATGAATGCTAAATTGCTGAGAGTGGAATTGTAAATAGAATTTTACTTCTCTGAGGACTTTCAAAAGCTGGGACCTTCCACATCATGTAGACTGGAGCCCTTCAAGTGCAGGATAGGGGCTTGTTCATTTATGCATCCTTCATTATCCCTCTGCAGATAGGCAATGCTCTCAACAAGTTTTCTGAATCCAATTTTGTGCAACAATCTCCACTTGATAAATGAAGATATTTGGACTAAAGGGACTGACCAACTTTATTCAACCATCAGTGATGGAATACTCAGTGTCCTCCCTGCTAAGCCTTCCTTTTCTTCCAAAACTCAGCTAAAATTTGCAGCCTCCAAGGAGTCTCTATAGCAACCCCAAATCTACAACTTTTCCCTTGAGATGAACTTTGCATCTTCTCCAAGAAGGAGTGATTTTAGCCCCCAAATGTAGAAACTGCTAAGCTTACAGCTACTATTCTTTTTAGTCTTTTGAACTATTCTTTTCTCCTTTATGCTAATGCAGCAACTACTTCTATAAAGGGAAGATCAGTTCTGATCAGGTCAGTTTTCAGACCTCTCACCACCTTCCTTCTGGTGCCACACCCTCACTATCTTGCCCCCAGGAATCCTTCCCCTTCTGGAATGGAGAGAGGGCTGCCTTCTCACCTAAATCAGCCTCCTGTTCAAACTCCTCCAAAGCTGGCATCTCTCAGAAGTAATCTCTGTCTCCTCGTTCCCTGCTGCTGCTTGTCATGCCCACCAGCTCGAGGCTCCTATAGATCTTCGTGTTTGCTTTCCCACAACAGTTGTTTGCTGTCACACTGTCACAGCACAGCAAATTCACAGTTCTGGGGTGAAACTTGACTCCCCCTGCTCCACGCTTTCGGAAGAAAGCTCATGTCACTAGGACAGGAATTTTCCACCTGTCCCCACTTGACAGGTGACACTGCATCAGTCTTTGTTGTGGGGCGCTGCCCTCTGCCATGTGGGGTGTTTAGCTGCTTCCACGGGCTCCCCACGCTTGATTCCAGGAGCACCCAGCCCTCAAGCTACAATCACCGTAAAAATCTCCCACTTTGCCAAAGAGGGACAAATTCACTTCTGGTTGAAAATTTCTGCTTTAGGGAGTCTGGTCAGTCATTCATTGAGTCACATCCAGAGGACAGTCCCCGTGACTTCCTACCTGTAGGGAGGGGCTGGGAACCAACCTAGTGAGTCAGGTTAGGAGAACAAGACTGTGCTCAGGAAATACGCACTCACACTGAAGATGGCTTTGTGGAAACCCCAGTGAATTTTCTTGAAAAGTTAAAAAACTTTCATTAGTTTCTCATACACACAGAAGCACATCGGAGAAGAGGCCTGCATCTGTGGCTTTTGCATTTTTATGTGGTACTTTAGAGTTTAATGGAGATTTCCACTCATTCTGGTATGGCTCTTGAAGCATTCTGCATGTCTTGTGGCCCTTGGCAATCTGTATACAAAATAGTAAGTGTCCCCAGCAGCCCATCAATTTGAGCATCCTTTTGTCATTTCCCTGGAGTTCTTGACCTTACAAGCTCATCACTAATGTCCACTGGTATTATGTTCCCTTCCTCACATTCTCCTGCTTTATTCAGACCAAGTGATGGGCTTGATTTGATGCTTGTCATTGACAGGGGATGTTTATCACAACCATCCATCTTCTGAAATGGCCTTACCTTCAGCCCAGGGCGAGGGTGAGGCTGGGGCATGTGCCATCTACAGCCTTGACTACTGATGAGCTGATGGGCTCCTCAGCTGGTACTGTCAAGTTCCCTCTGATTATAGGAGAGGTGCTTTGAAAGGAAATGGCTTGATCTGTAATATGAATTGGTGTAGCCACAAATAGGATCATAATGGGGCTTGACTAGGCTCAAAACTATGCTTAAAACTTTTGTTTTAACTGGCCGTGTAATTCTGATGGGCACAGGTCGAGTACCTGCCGCAGACCAGCACAGCAGTAGACGATGAGGCCACCTCAGGGTTGAGAGAAGTGTGCAGGGTGGTCAGGGCGTCGGCGAAAGAAATGACAAACAGACACACTTCAAGAGTGAAAATCTGAGTGTAATTTTCTTTAAGTTTGTGACTAGTATATATATGTTTTCTAAAAGCACAGGAATAAATATCAAAGAAATTAGCTTGCTCGCTGGCTCAGTCTATCACTATCAGGGAGGTGATCTACATAACAAGCAATGACCATTATAGAAGAAAGGAGGGAGTTTAGAAAGACAGATAAGGGATTAAAGTTTGTAGTTCTAGGAAAACGGGATAGGATTTTTAGCATTCTGGTAGTGGTTCTTGGTGGTCGTTATCTATTGATAAGCTTCTGCCTTTTCAGGGAACTTCCGCTGCACTTCCTCTGCTTCAGGCTGTTCTCTCCCCGCGCGCTGGTTGCCCAGCCGGATCTAGGGACCGTGGCGAAAGCCATTCCTAAAGATCACTGCGGGGAGAGGTGCAGCAGGTAGGGTTTTGCTGTTCTCCCCCTGCGCGCTGGTTGCCCAGCCGGACCTAGGGACGGTTAGCCCTAAAGGTCACTGCAGGGGGAGGTGCAGCAAGTACCTGTAATTGGTGAGTCAAGTTAGGCTGAGTCAAGTGACCACAAGGTCACTGGAGAGAAGATGCTAAGTGCATGGTGGTGGTGGAATCATTGGAAGATATAGGAACCTGGATCTCAGACACACTTGCTCCTGATGGAGTCTGTTTTCCTGACATCACGAGCACCTGGAAGCTTCACCTGCAGCCACAGGACAATACTGAAGATGTGGTCTTTTGACACTCAGGTCATTCCCACAGATTCCGGCTGCCCCAGAGAGCCCTGCCAACAGCTACAGGGGCAGAAGGACAGATCCCAACCTCCCTAGGAACTATGGACACCGCAACCACCTAGAACCAAGGGGAGCTCATGACGTGACTGTCAGAACTTAGTTTAGGAATCTCCAAAACCTTTCAGCCTCAGACATTTAAGAAATAATTTTGGGGATCTTGGCTGGCTGAGAAATCAGTCAAGAATCTTCTTTCTTAATAACAAGCCAAATTCATTGAAACCAGCTTTCCTAATAGGGTTAGTTTCATTTCCATTATTGCATTCTCAAAAAAGTGTGGTGAGGAAACTTGGAATAACCAGCAATCCAGGCAGTTCCATGAGATGGTCTTAAATCTGCAATGACCTCCATGCTCCATACCTTTGCTGATACAACCGGCCATCACCTCACATGCCATGCAGACAGGTATCTACTTAAAATCGACTTGTCATGATGGCAACTGGGTTAGGGTGAAAGAAAATGTATGCCAAGAGATCAGAAAGATGCTAAACTATAAATAATAAGTGACTTGCTGCTTTCTTTGTATTTTAGTCCAAGATGAGAGGAAAAGGGTCCTGGTGCTTCTAGAAGAAATTACTTCCACCAACACTTTCCATCAATCTTGCTGCTTGCAGTCAGAAGCCTGGCCGCCATGGAGGACCGCGTCTCCTTCCAACAGAGAAGCTTGCAACTTGGGAATGAGCCCTGTGAGCTACAGATGCCAGCCACCATCAGCCCTCACATTTACAAAGCCTGGTTTGGTTTGCAGAGAGCATTCTGGAACACTCCATCATTTGAAAAGTAATCTCAAGAGCTGGGTCTGGCAGAGCCGCAGGTAAATGAATGGACATCCAAAGGGGTTTGCTAGGGCTCTCTCTCTCTCTGAGGGCGAGTCACAGACAGCTAAGGCGTCTGGAAAGTCGATGGATTAGACTCATTAGTGACTTCTGCTCCGAAGCACAGCATAAAAATGATTTGCCTGTTTTTTCCATCACTCTCTTCTAGAGGCCACTTTGTTTTTAGTTGAAAAAAGATGTTCTGAGGGTGGAAGCTGTGCTTTTTGAGGTCACGGGTGAGGCTGGGAACAGCCGCAGTGCAGGTTTCCTGCTGTATCCTCGGGACACTCTCTGCCCAGGAGTCAAGAGAGCCCACGAGCAGATACTAAACATGCATGCTGGCTGCCACGCGTGTGCTTTCATAACCCAGCTGACTCAGCTTGAGTCCTCACCACCCCGGGAGACAGATCCCACTCCACCCACACCCCACATGGCCGCATGAGCCTGTGGGGGCAAGAGTCCTTTCCAAAGTGGGGACCCCTGAGGGCATGTGAGATTTAGCTGGCCGGGCAGGCCTGACGCCACTGCCAGAGACGCGTGGGTCCCTCTCCCCACCAGCAGAGATGCAGCGTCCCCAAACTTGGGACAGTGACTGCCAGGGATGACTCCCTACAGGACATGAACCAGCCACTCCCAGCCCTTCCTAAAAGGCTGTGTGGGAGACACAGAGAAAGAGAGAGGCGTCTCAAAGCTATTTTTTCCTAATACACATGTTTACCTGTTCTCATTTATTCCCTTTGTTCACACAACTAAAGCAAGTTCACCCTGAAAAAGTTAAAAAAGAACAAAGATAACTCTTTTGCTGTCTGCTAAGAAAGGAGAGGTTTCCTTCCTAAAATGTATATATTCATATTTTCAGAAATGCTTCCTGGACACATACTCATTCGAGTCCGCTCTTTACAGCTTGTAAATGGTGACCATCTCCCACATCATTAACTTTAATGACTGGTGTTAGAGCCCATGTCACATGATGTACAAAGCTGAGGAATTAGTTGATGTTTCTGCTCCTTCTGCCTCCCCCGCCATTCCTCTCTACCCTCCACGCCTTTTCAGCAGAGAACAGCTCTGTGTTTGCTCGTCCGAGCGACTCAATTACCAGATAGAAAGATACGACTGGCAAAGTGGTTCCCTTCCCAAACAGGCCAAATCCCCCGAAGCGCTTAGGGGAGTATTAGGGAGACATCAGTGAAAGGATGAGATCCGAGAGAACTGTGGAGAGAGAAAGAGGTGGGTACTCAGGCCTCCGGGACCCTTAGAAGGATGCCAGTAGGTGGCTGCAGCTGAGAAGGGAATTGTCGGATGATGGGTCCAAAAATAGAGGAGACGTGGCTCGCATTGGCAGCTAGCAGGCCTCATCTTGGGTGGCTCGGGGTCAGCAGCAAGCCCCCACCTGGAGAGGGCCCGAGGTCAGGCAGAGGATGCTCTGTGGTCACTGTTGTGCAACGGTCACTGTGATCACTGCCATGTCTTCCTTCCCTCCCCCAGCACAATAGTGGGGGCGGGGGTCTGAGCTTGGAGGTGCAGCAGGTAGAGACTTCAGAAGAGCTGAGTTCACTTTTCCCACCAGCCCAGCCCTTGGGGACTTGAATCTGAAATGTAGGTGGAGTTAGTGTTAGTGGCGGAAATGGGAGTTTCTGCAGGGCAGGGCTGTGGGCGAAGAGTTGCCCCGTGTATTTACCCATCGTGTGCAATGGAGAGGCCACAAGGAAGGACACGGCACTGACACACAGCAAGGCCAGGGGTGGATCTCAAGCCCACACTCACGGAAGAAGTGAGAAAAATGTACCTGTGACATGATTCCATTTATAGGAGATTCTAGAACAGTCAAAAGGAATTGAGAGTAATATCACAAATTGGGGAAAAATTGACCGCAAAGGACACGTCCAGGGTGAGAAGTGGTCTCTATCTTCTTTGGGATTGTGATTACATTGATTTATAAAATTGTCAAAACTTCTGGAACTGAATACTGACAGCTCGCACATTTTGAACCTCAAATAAAAATAACCCTACCCCTCCTAGGAACTATGAAAATATTGGTCAGGTGTTCTATTGACAAAAATATTTCCAGGACTGGTTGGGGTTGGGGGGGGGGGACTCTAGAGGAGGCAGCCAGAATTATGTTTCCAAGCAAGAAAGATAAAATGTTTTTACTTCCCAAGTATCATTCTGAAAACGCATTTAGTAAACTGCATAATCACTATGAATGCTGCCTTTATTGCTGCAAATTAGATGACTCTCCCCGTGTATGCATTGGGCTCAATGTGTTTTTGCTATTTGTGATCAGTGATACCGATTGGAATGATTACTACCATTATTTACTATTTCTATAACCCAGGCATTTCATGGATATTATTCCATCCTCTTTATGAGTCTCTGAATAATGGTATTTCTGTCGCTATTTTCCCAATGTGGAGCCCATAGCTCAGAATGTTTCTGTTACTCGCCTGCAGGAAATAGCAGACCTAGGATTCAAGTCCAGCTGAGTGTGTCCCTAACCACTATGTGGCACTGAAAAATAAGGTTCTGAAATTTTATTTTAAATGTGACTGAATTAGGAGGAATATATGATATTTAAAGAAACCAAGTGGGTAGTATTTTGAGTAAAATGAAACACTTAGTAATATGATGAATCAGATCATCTGTTGCAAAAGTTAATATTTTTGCATCTATTTTCTCCTGATGGGCATGGCCACGTGGTCAGGGCGGAGGGGGAGAAAAGGCATCTGTCCTCATGAGGCAGAGATATAAATATTCAAGGGAGGCAGGCCACCTCTTTCAAGAAACTTTACTAGAAAATCTACCCAACAACTTCTGTTTACATCTTTGGTTAGAAGTGTGGCGCTTGACAACAGAAGGAAATGTCACTTTGGGAAGGATAGACTGTTGTTCCCAATAAAATCAGGTGTTGCTGAAGCAGAAGGACACTGTGGATGTTGCTAGAAGTCACTTCCAGGGAGCAAGGGAGAGGCAGGAGGTAGGGGGATTGACCAGATCCCAGGCTCAGCAGAGGATACAAGACAGGAGGCAGGGGCAGGGCGGGAGAGGGCAGGGAGGCAGAGCAGGAAGAACTCCCTGCCTGTCTGTGGATTCAGGGCTGGAATGGAGGCCCTTGGCCAGCTCTGCCTGTCCCAACCTCACTCAGCTCATGATACACAGACTTGGAAATGAGTCCTGGTGGTCATGCTTGGATGGAGAAGATCCTCTGGACTTAGATGGGCCTTCCAAAGTAGGTGCACACAGGTGTGGAGAAGAAAGTCCCCTGGGCCCCAAAAATACCCTCATTGCTGAGAATTGTGATATCACCTTTGTGACAACTGAAGGTCCATTGTTCATGATGGTAAAAGCTAAATATTCAGCTATCACAGCACGATGTAAGTATTACCTAAAACTGATAAATGAAAGTATGCAAGCATACTTCTTAGAAAAATGCAGGCAAATGCAAAAGAATATGGTTAGAAGGGTTAAAAGTAGTTGGCTTCAGGAAGAAAGCCCTGAGTGTTGCATCATCTAGATGCATGGTAAGCTTAGCTACTTGAGAGGTTTCACCATCTGATGAAGAGAGTAACAGTTTCTACTCAACATGGTTAAACAGTAGGAGCCAAGCATCAAATTGTATTTCATCATGATCCCAACTTCAGGAGCCAAATAAGACTGACTACCAACTGCTTTCCTGAATCGCCATAGTGAAATCGAATTTTGCTAGTATTATGGAACAACTTATCAAGTATGTGCTAACTATAAAATGGAGATTTTATGTTGTCTGCAAAACCAAATTTTGTTTTGCTTATTCATGCTTCTGGGTATAATCCAAAAGATTTTAAAAATAGGATCATCCTGTGCCATCATCAGTCCCCATAATGTTAAGAAACAAGAGTATATACTTGACTCCTATTTTCCTTTTGTTAATTTTTTGTTAATTTTTTTTGTCATGAGAAGCCACACAATCAGAAGAGGATAGACTGAACATTAAGATTCAGTAGATGCATTTCCATGAGAAGGTTAGAATAAGAAAAGGAGACAATAAAATTCGCTCTGAGAAGGCCAATGAGTCCATGCTGACTCCTTTCTTTGGCTGCTTCACTCTGCAGTCATCAGTTTAGATATCCTGGCCTGAAGCATCTTTTAGGTAATTGAAACACATCCTCTGTTCTCAGAACTGAGATAACCAATTTTGTATCTTCCATTTTGCAAGTAAACAAGAGGTTCCAGATAGAAAGGAGGTGGATGTTTACTCTTCGTAAATGTATAATTGCTTTGTGAGAAATACCTTCATCCAGAAAAATTAATGTAACTCATTTTGATGGCATCTTCTTGAATTAAATGCATCTCAAAATAGGGACAGAATAAGACGTGAACTGTGAATAAAGTGCAGAGATGTGTTTTCATCGAAATCATTTTTTCTCCAGCCTTATGAAGTAGGAAATTTTTGCCCAGAACAGGCCAGAACGCCCTCACCCACAGAAGGTGGTGAGATAGGAAAAATCAGCATTTCACACTGACATTCTGCTGCAAATTCTTTCTATGAGGGGAGAAAAATCTACATTATAACCCAGGCTTCCCTATAAGGAGACTGCTCCAAGGTAGCATTTAGTTGGCATATCATCTAGGCTTAATTTTTCATTTTAACTTTTTTCTTCTCTTGGGGATGACACTTCATTAACTAAATGTTCTAATGAACTAAACTAAGGTTTATAAACCTTAACTACTTTTATTTGAGGTTTTTATTTAATGACAGTAAAATAAAACTAAAGTTGAACTGAACGTATTAATAAAACTAACAAGTGAAAAGACTTTTTTTGGAGGGGGCTATTTTATAAAGGTGGATTAAAACTCACTGATAAAATAAATATGCCTTTTGGCAAAGTTAAAATGACCTCATCTCAACTCAGTGAAAAGGAAAATGAGTACTTTTGGATGACGATTTTGTATTATTAGTTGAAAGAATGAATTGCTGAGTTTATGTCTGTGTAATTCGGGAGATGTTTACCAGCTGCAGGTATGAAGTCTGTACGTAGAAATCTCAGCTTGGCTAAATTTGTTTTGATATTTGCTGCCAAGAATATTGGCTTTAAAATATACTACATCAAAGCTGAATAAAAGCATCCATCAGTATTGCAGCTGAGAAATAAGAAATGCTTCAGAAGCTGTTAGATCAAGAGAGCTGAGCGCTCTCCTCCTGGAAACCACTGTGTTCCTGAGCTCCGATGGGAACATGCTTCCTGTGGGAAAGCAAAGAGGATCTGGCACCACGCTGCCTTTCAGCATCTTGGAGCCTGGAGTGCCCAACACAAAGCACCAAGCGGCTGTCTGCTCCCACTTCAGATGAGTAAGGTGTGCCGCACGCCCTAGAGACCCCGGCACTGGGGTACTCAGATGAAGACAGTTCCCAAAGAGGGGCGCCAAGGGGCAGGTGGAGGACCGTGGACAGGACTTCCAGCTATGTCTCCTAACGGGACTCCCCTGTCCATTGGTGTCACCTCTAACTTGGGTTCAGGAAGAGACTCTCTCCCTACCCAACCCTGTGTCTGAGTGGTTCCTCTCTGCCTGCTCTCTGTACAGCCTGTGTGATCAGGAGCACCCACTTTGCCCTTAGGGATCCTGCCTCCATTCTGGCTCTGTCATTTCCAGCTGTTGTCCCCCAGCAGGTATCTTCAGCTCCTCTGTCTCCTCTTTCCTCATCTGTATAACAGGGAAGATGGCACCAGCACCATCTGGGGTGAATGAGAATCAAGGCAATGGTGTACTTAGTGAGGAGGCTGGCTTGTAGTATACAGAGTGGTGGTTATTAATTGCTTAATCATCTAATAATGCTTTTAATATCTGTTCACCTCCTAGTAAACGGTGATACAAGGGGACATGAAGTTGAATCAGACACAGCTGTCCCCCCAAGGGAGGTCACAGTTCCCAAGTGGGGATTATCTCTAATACAAGTCCTCTCCTCCTTGAGGACTAAGACTTTAGACACCATTTCAGAGCATGTGTGAGAATTCCGTCCCCCGGCCAACGTCCACTGTGTGGCTGTCACTGATGCTTGTCCCCCTTTAAGCTGCTATTTGCCATTCTAGCTTCTGAAGCCGTTTTAAAAAAAAAAAAGATTTATTTATTTATTTATTTATTTATTTATTTATTTATTTATTTATTTATTTATTTATTTATACAAGCACTGGGTACAGTCAGAAGCGCAGGAGGGTGAGAGAATTCACCAGAGCCAGAGCGGGGAGCAGAGCAGGCAGAAGGACCGAAGTACACTGCTGAGGGGAGCAGCGGGCGGCAGGAGAGGTCTGCGTGCCATGTGGGACCCTCCTCCAGTGGCCAGGGAGCAGCTGGGGATTGAACCGGCGCCGCAGAGGCCGCGGGCAGCTTCGCAACCCAGCGCTCAACCGCTGCGCCACTGGGGAGGCCCTGAAGCCTTTCTTATCTAAAAGCTTCTCCCCACTCAGAGTTCTAGGGGAGTTACAAAAAAACAGCTTTCAGAACTATATAAAGTAGGAGAAGGATTGATTCATAAAGGGAAGGGATGAGAGAGGCAAAATAATGGGGATCCACTTCATTAAGTGCCTGGCCAATGCTTGTTGATTGGAACAAACAAATAGCTTTCACAGAGGAAGTGTTGTCTCAGACTAATGGCATTTATCCCATGCCTGAAAGAACCAGGAGCAAGGGCTATAGTCAGTAATCAAAAAGCAATAGGTCCCCAGTCTCCACTCACTCCCGCGTTGAAGGCGGGTAAGACCACTCCTGAGCATGCCTTCCGCTGAACAGCAATGGATAGCAGCCCCATCAATTGACAGTTTTGCTGCCTGGTAATAAACCTTCTGAATTAATCACAGTTTTTAGAGCTACAAGTTCTCAAAGTCCTTACTGTTTTATGTTGCAACATATAAGTGCCCCCCAGGGAAAGAACAAAGAAAGAGGGACGGTTGGGAGTGAGAAGGATGTGGGCTTGGAGGTGAGCATGTGGCTCAATGGTTAGTATCTTTTGACTGATGGGAGACAGATGCATTTGCAAGCTCAAGTACCCATGTGTCCAGATCTCTTCTGTGGATGTAGAATATGCGTACACCCTGAATTGACAGAAGCTTCCTATACTCTTTGTGGGTATATTTGAGTCCACAGGACAACAGGGTGGCTTTCCCTACTGACCTCTTCAGTGCCCCCACCCCAAGGAGTCATCTCAACAAAGGGCATCATCTAGGATGTCAACAAGCTTGCTAGGAGGCATCTGATCCGCATCTTGAATGCTGAGATTTGCCTGATTAAATTTTCCTTTTAAAGGAAATATATCCAGTACACAAATATACTGGAGAGAAAATGAGCACATTAATGTCTTAAAAACCCGATCAATAAATCTATAAAAATTTTAAATATAACGGACCTCCCCGGTGGCATAGCGGTTGAGCGCTGGGTTGCGAAGCTGCCCGCAGCCTCTGCAGCACCAGTTCAATCCCCAGCCACCGGTGAGGGTCCTGCATGGCGCGCAGACCTCTCCTGCCGCCTGCTGCTCCCCTCAGCAGTGTACCTCCTCAGTCTGCCTGTTCTGCTCCCCGCTCTGGTGAATTCTCTCATCCTCCCGCGCTTCTGACTGTACCCAGTGCTTGTATAAATAAATAAACAAACAAACAAATAAATAAGCAAGCAAATAAATAAATAAATAGTTTAAATGTGCATTTTCAAATTATTTGAATATAGGAGACAGAGAGAGAGAACATCACTCAGTCTTTAAAAAGAGAAAAACCATCATTTGTGACAACATAGATGACCCTGAAGAAGATTATGATAAGGCAAATAAGTCAATAACAGAAGACAAATACTGTATGACTCCATGTATGTGAGACATCAAAAACCGTCAAGCTAGTAGACACAGAGCAGGGAAGAGTGTATCCCCCACACTGGGGTGGGAGTAGGCGGGGTGTGGGGGGATGGGAAGCTGCTGTTCAATTACTATAAAGTTTCAGTCAACAGGTTCTCCCCAGTGGTGCAGTGGGTTGAGGGCAGTGCTGTGAAGCTGTCCGTTACCTCGGCAGCACAGGTTCAATTCCCGGCTAGCCAGGGAGAAACCCACATGGCTTGGCAGACCTCTCCTGCCTCGCCCGCTGCTCAGCACTGTATTTCAGTCAGTCTGCCTGTTTTGCTCCCCACTCTGTCTCTGGTGGATTCTCTCACCTTCCCACACCTCTGGCCTGTATCCCAGTTCTTGTATAAATAAATAAATTAAAAAAAAAACAAAAAAATAAAGTTTCAGTTAACATAAGATAAATTAGTTCTAAAGATAGCTATAGAGCATAATGCCTGTTATCAACAATACTATATTGCGCCTATTAAGTATTCTTGCTGCAAACCACAAAAAAGCAAAGGGGAACAAGGAAGCTTCTGGAGGTGATGGAGATAGATACTTTCCTCCAGCATGTGTGGAGCTAAATCCTATAGAACTTGCTGTGATGACAGAAATGTTCTCCAGTCTGTGCTGTTCAACACAGTAGCCCCAGGCAAACGTGGATACAAAGCACTGGAAATATGGTTAGAACCCACAGAATTTTAAATTTAATTTAAATGTACAATTACATTTCATTTAAATTTACATTTAAATTGTATCACCACATGCTATACCAATCTGAAAGTTGGGCAGACCTCCTTTTGCACAGACATTCTTATCTGCCCCAGCCATCAACTCTCCTTTTTCATGAGTCAAAAAATTAAACTTAAAAAAAGAAAATAACAGAGTACAGAGTGGTAGAGACAGGGATAGGAAACGTGTATCCTGAGATTGTTTTTGATTGGTGAATAAAGTGCCAGTTGGGGTCTGAGACTGAAGTCCTGGTAGTAAGGTACTTGGGAAACTCATTTTTTATGACATCTATTCAAAGGAATAGAAAGAAAATTAACAGGGAGAGAATAATGAATACACAGAGCACAGTGAAATGTGCTTTAGGGCAGTAAAACAATGTCTTATGCTATTATTATGATGGATTCATGTCATTATGTATCATGCAAAATCCCTATCATCTATCTATCTATCTATCTATCTATCTATCTCAATTAATCATCTATCATCAAGAGTGACTGCTAAGTAATATATAGAATCTGGGTGACAATAATATGTTGATGTAGCGATATACACTCACCAATTGTAATAAATATACTAATCTGTGGGAGAGTGTTGATAATCGGGGATGCTATGGATTGGTGGGGGCAGAGATATCGTTGTGCATTCCATTCAATTTTGCTGTGAATTAAAAATGTTCTAAAATTAATTTTTTAAAAATTCCACAAGCATTTAAAACAAATCAAGCCTAATAGCCATTGATTATTTATAAAGAATTAAAAACTATGGTGTGGGTTTTCTCCTCTACAATGCTAAAGATCAAAACAGAATGAAGTTAACAGTGGTCCTCCCCGGTGGTGCGGGGATTGAAGTCTCAGGGCTATCAAGCTATCACCCACCACCCACTGCAGCATGAGTTCGATCCCCAGTTAGGGAACTAGCCCACATGGCTCAGCAGACCTCTCCTGTCTCACCTGCTGCTTCCCTCAGCAGTGTATTTCAGTCAATCCTCCTGTTCTGCTCCTCACTCTGTCTCTGGGAATCCTCTCACTCCCCATGCCTCTGGCCTACACCTCAGATCTTATATGCATAAATCAATAAAAAATAAATCTTAAAAAAGAAAACTACTAAGATATAACAACAAAAGCTTGTTACCCTGTTTCAAAGGGTAACAAGCTTTTTTTTTTTTCCCCCTTGGAGCTGTACTCAAAATTAAGTACTTAATATGGGGAAATGCTGGTACAAAGTATCTGTGGTCATTCCTAAGGTTAATGAAAAATTTAAGTCCAACTGCAAATCTAATTATCAAATGAAATTTTCAGATGTAATTACTGAAGGGTAATATAAAACACAACTGTATAAGGCAATGTTTATACAATTCACAGCTTATATTAACAGAAAATAAGTAGGAAGGATGATGGTTGGAATAAAAATGTGCTAACTTCTCTGTCTGAAATAAGACAGAACAAAAAGACAATATTGCATCTCATCTCTGGTAATAAGGGAACCATAACTTAAAACCTATCTTAAAGACTTAATAGTTGCTATGAATACAATTAAAATCAGAATGTGTGCCTTCTACATCACTACAGCTGATAAAAGGAAAGAAAGTATGTCCATTCTTTCTACCCTAGTTTTTTCTTCTGAACACATTTATGTTTGCTGTCTTCCTCCATGGCAGTAAGTCCTCACTTAAGATAGGTTCTTGGAAATTGCCTTTAAGTGAAACCACAGAGAATGAAAGAAATTTGACCATAAAGTAATTGATATAAACAATCGTTAAGTTCCTACAGCACATTTCTGGTCATAAACATATCACCAAATTCAAAATAGAGACCTCAAACAATTCCATTATTACACAGTAATTTGTATCTATTCATTTATTCATTCTCCAACCCGCTTATCCCAAATCAGGGGCCTGAGCAACCACCTAGCAGCTCCCGGCACAAGGAAGGATCCTGTCCTGGACAGGAGGCCCTTCCATCACACACACCCCCGACTCACTGCAAATGGGACAATGGAGAAGCCAAAGAACCTCCTGGCACATCTTTGGGATGTTGGAGAAATCTGGAGTTCCAGGAGAAAATCCACACAGAAGTGGCCCTGGCTGGGAATTGATTATTTTTCTCGTCAATATCACAATGAAACCATATTCAACTAAACGACTTGATTCCTGAACACACCAAGAAGAGATTTGTTTTATCCACCACTTATCCAGTGTATCCCAAGACCCAAGCAAATCTACTCGCTCATGACTTAAATTATATCATTTTGTGGAGGCAAAAACATCTCCCCCATTGATTTCTTTCCTTGTTTTAATTCCTAGTCTTTCTAAACCCTGAGAAACAAAGAGTCATTAAGATTTTATTCTAGCATTTTTTATGATTTCAATTTTTAAGTATCTAATTCATTCATCTATAAAGAATTTATTTGGTTGGTACAGTATGAGGTTAAGATTTCCCACGCTGCTTGCTGAATAATCATGCCCGCCCTGCTGCCGTGGGAGCATTTTTTTGTCACATGATACATTATACATTTTAGGGTCTTTTTCTGAGTCGTCATCCCTATTTCATTGCTCTGTTGTTTGATCTTTAAATCACAGCTGCACTGTTTATATTTTTATCTACTTAAAATATGTTACTGTTAGAAATGACAAGACCTAATGCCTTTCATTTATATTTATAAATATTAAATAAAACATGACGGTGTTTATTTGTAGTGAAAGATCTGAAAGAATCTAAATAACCAACAACAAAACAATAGTTAACAACGATACATTCATGCAATGGATGACCACTCATCAGACAAATCAAAGTGAACGGTGAGAGCTGAGTTAACACCCAGGGCAACACACAGGCTTCAAATGAACCAACTTCCAAGCTTGGAAATAGCACTGCCTGCAAGAGCCATGGCCTGCATCTGGAAGGAACCCTGGCAGGCACTAAAAAGCCTATTTCTGGGGACTCCCTGGTGGCGCAAGGGGTTAAGCACCACATTATGAAGCAATCTGTTGCCCTAGATTGATACCTGGCCAGCCAGGGAGCACAGCATGCCTCTCCTGTCTCGCCCGCTGCTCCCCTCAGCAGTGTATTTCAGTCACTCTGCCTGTTCTGCTCCCCGCTCTGTCTCTGGTGAATCCTATCACCACCCCCAACCCCTGATTCTCTGGCCTGTGCCCCAGCTCTTATATGCATAAATAAAGAAATCTTTAAAAAAAAAATCCAAACCAAACGAGATCACACAATGTGATTTGTAATTAAAATAAGAATTTTACAAGAGGAAAACAAAACAGATACCTAGCATATGTCACGGGCAGCTGATGTTTAAAGAGTCTCAAAAACAGATGACCCCCGAGTAGACCTGTAACAGGAGACCTTAAGCAGTGTAACAGCATTTTAATGTCCTGCCCATCCCGACATCTACCTGTCTCATACATACATAAATAATCCATTTGCAGTCCTTCTGAGTTAGCATTCACAGCTACTCATTAATAGTGATGATATTAAGGAGTCAAAGAAGTCTTAATTTTATAGTGTCATGTTTGTTCAGGCTTATTTAGCACCAAACAAATCAAAGCTAATGGCTGGGGCTATCTCAACACCATGTACATGATCCTACTTAAAACAGCACCGCTGCCCTGGCTGGGGACGGGCACTGCTCAGGTAGTGATGCTGTCACAGCCCACCTGTGAGAGGGCTCAGCAGGGAGAAGCAGAGGCCATCACAGAGCTTACTCTCTGCCTGGGAGCTAAAATAAGGGCCCTGCTCTTGAATAGGGTGCAAAGTTGCTTTTGAAGATGGAAGTCAAAACCACCGGAGGGTAAGAAAGGTGTGTCAGTTGTTAGACAAGGCGAGTGGGTAATTCTGAGCCTCAGAGCTTTGAGATGTGATCCTCTCTTTGCATTTCTGCCTCAGTAGCTGACATGGCTTATTTATCCAAAATCGAGAAAGAAAATGATTAAGTGACAAGAAAGGAGCAGATTTGGAGAGGACATGTTGGTGACAAATGAACACATCCTCCGTGGAGGGCTGGAGACCCCACGGGCATGGGAAACCATTTCTCACTTCAAGCATTTTGTGTAAAAAGAGGCGGCTTCGGCCGTCATCACCACCGGCCAGATTGACGAGCTGTCACGCAGACGTGACGGTTTGCTCTGCCTTGTCCCAAAGAATGAACATTTTTCAAATCTTAAAGAGACTGGACGTAATATTTTAAAAATAAGTGGCAGCTAAAAAAGAAAGACAGAAGAAAAGTATCCCCCACGGCTTCCTAGCACTCAGAGAGAAATGTCTGGCTGCAGAGATGACAGTGAAGTGCCCTTGAAGAGGCTGATTTGCCAGCTGCCAAGGTGGTGCTCAGCCTGCTCCTGGGGCTCCCTCCCCGGCCACCCTGCCCCGCCCACCTGTGCTCTGCACGACAGCCTGACCGATGGTCCAAGTGGAGATCGGATGACACGTATGCACAGAGACACAGCTCGTCTTCCCATGAGAATCACACGATCACCTTTTCAAATCCTGATCCCCAATCAAAATCTGAACCTCTGGGGCAGGGCCCAGGAACCAGCATTTTAAAAGCTGGCATGGTGACACCACCATGTGACAAGGTTGAAATCCAAAGCCCCTTTAACCCAAAGGCCGGCTGCCTTTCAGCTTCCTCTCCCTCCCAGCCCCTTCTCTGTCTGCTTGCTTTCTGGCTACTCTATCTTTCTTTTCCCCTCTCACCATTATCTCTCTCGTCACAGGGCACTGGCAAGTGGACTTCCATCTGCAGGGAGTGTCCTTCCCTCTCCACTTGACCACCTCACCTTTCAGCTGCTCCCACCCTTCAGACCATAAGGACACCACTGGGAGGCCTTCCTTGGCCCTCCCCTCCGCCAACACTGGGCTCCCGCATCCCCCTGTTCCAAGGCCCCAAAGCTCGCAAGGCGTAGCTTCAGAGTGCCAGCCATGGTTGTTGGTATAAACCTTGTTTGAGTAAGTACTTGATCAATCGCTGAATCCCCACTGACGTGTAAGCTCCCGGAGGGTACAGGCATCCAGGAACACTTCATTCACCTTGTGTACCTTGTGCAGTGCCTGGCAGATGACACAGGGGGCAAATGAACAGAGAAGGCAGAGTGCTGAGGCTGTAACTTCGGCACAGTCAAACCACTTTTATTCAAAGATTCTATTTTCATACACCTTTAGGTCTAACTCACTACCACCATCCCCCATGTGGCAGCTCACCCCTCTTTCTAGCCCCAACAACTCCATCTAGTCTAAACAGTTGCAGAGTTCACAGGCTCAGCCTCTGGAGTCAGACCAACCTGGGTCTTAGTCAGGACTCAGCTCTGGCTTAGCAAGTGGTGACTAGGCCAGCTGCCTGCCGTCTCTGAGTGAGGAGGTGAATATTCACTTCATGGAGCCATTGTAAGATCTCCCTGAATCGGTTAGTGCAGTGACAGGCATCAATAGCAATGACAATGTTGAGAATAACTACTATGTTCATGTTCTCCCTTTGCCCAGAATTCTTCAAAGACTCATCCTTTGCCAGCTGGATCAAACTTAACTTCAGGACCTTCTGCTCATGAGTTCTCTGCTCCCCACCTTGCAGCTTATAATCAAACAGAATAAACCAGATGATGAGGCTCCACCCTCCAAACCTTTGCCAACGCTGATCCCTCTATATCTGAAGCACCTTCCTGCTGCCTCCCCTAGGGCCCCTCATTCTTCACACCCCAGTGTAAAGGCTAGTTTCTTTGTGAAGCAATCCCTGGTTTCCCCAGGAAGGGACTTTTTGTGTATGTTCTCTCTGAGCTAAGACACACGTCACACTGAATTGTTCCTGTTCTAGAGTCTCTCTGCCATTAGGCTGTCAGGACCCTGTGGCCAGGAGTTATCTGTCCATCTTGTCTGCATGGACCCCGGTGCACTAGTCATGCTGTAAACCTTTGATCAGTAAGTGTTGATGCAATTACTAATCTCAGAAAACAGAAAACGAAGGTACAGATGTTTCTGGAGAAAGTCATTCTCTCCAATTTCTTTTATGATCCATTCTAGAAAAGGCATCCCAGGGTCTATAGGTGCTAGGAAGAAATCATTGGCACCAGGCCTGCCACACAGGTGTCTCCGGTGTCTCCGACTCATGCTGATCGTGGGGCAGGAGCGCTGTGGCGCAGAAGAGCCCTTGACTCTTGACCCCTGGTGTGTCCATGCAGGTGTCTCCCAGTCCCAGAGACAGCAGGAGGCCTGTGCTTTCCTGGTGCACAGCCAGCGGGGACACCACCTCTTCGCTAGTGACTGACTGCAGAGAGCCCAGGCATAGCTGGGGGGTGGAGAGGATTACACTCTTTTCATGACATTACTTTATATATGTCTCTTTGCAAATAATCAAATGGAATCAAGTAGCTAGGTTGTAGAGCCAGGTCTTCTAAAAGTTGCTTTGAAAGAAAAGCAACAATTTGCAGACATTTCTGCTTACATACCATTCAGATAAAGATTGCTGAAAACCTGCCCCAGCATTTACAAATAAGAAAGAAATGACTTTCTTGGCCAAGAACCTCCGCCTGTGGGGCCCGAGCTTCTGCTGTGCGCTTTTCCTAATGGGCTGGGAGATGGCAGTGCTGGGAGGGCTCAGATGAGGACAGATTCATGCTCCGTTGTTGCTGTTATTGTTTAGTTGCTCTAAAAGGATAATTTCCACATATTAAATCTACATACACATTTCAGCGATGTTACCATCAAGATTCATTAAGGTTCAGTAATGGAACCAGCTTAGAGTTGAAAATATGCCTGCTCCAAAGCAATAATCATCATCGCCACATATTACATTTATCAGGCAGATTACATTTACCAGATTGCTGTAATTTTAAAAATAGCTCAAACATGCATCTGCATTTCCACTGGTTCTGGAGGGCCTCTCTGTACAGATGAATCCCATTGAACATTATGGTCATCAAGCATTTTCCAGAACTTTTGGCCTTTTCATCACTGCATGCGTGTGAGACTTTGACAAATGGGAGCAGAAAAGCTCTAGGTATAAGTAGCCCAGTGGTTTTCAAACTAGACCTTGGTTCAGAATGACCAGAGGACTTGTTTAAAAACATTGTTCTACCTGCCATGAGTGTCTGATTTAGTAGCAGTCGCATCTGAAAACTGACATTTCTTACAGTCTTCCCAGGTGACCCTGAGGCTGCTGGTCCAATGCTTGGAGAACCAAGTGTGGCTGACACTTCTCAGCCCTAACTGTGCTTTGCCATCACCTGGGGGTTTTATAGAACTGGTGAGTCTCAGGTCCTCTCCCTGGGGGTAAAGGAGACACAGCTACCTGTCCTGACACATGAGCTAAACCAGCCTCCTGGAAACAGATGCTATTAAGCAGAGACAGAGAAACGCACAAAACAAATGTCCAGCTTGGTGCATTATGATATGGTTTGCATCCTTGTGACCACCAGAGAAGTCAAGAAATTGATCTTCGTCAGCCTCCCCAGAGCTGCTCCTGTGCCCTTTCCAATCACAGTCCCCTCCACACTGACAGTGAACACTTCCTTGAGTTTCTTCTTAGTTTTTTCACCCAAGTGTATAACCCTGCAGACTTGCTTCACCTCCCCATTTAAAAAATGACTTGATATACCTTTGAAATTCTTTTTATCTCCAGAGTCACAACCATCCTTTCCTTGTCCTTGCATTTATGTGTTGAAAGCCTGGGTGGGGCCTCCCTGGTGGCACAAGGGATTAAGCACAGCACTGTGAAGCTATCCACAGCCACTGCTGCATGAGTTCTATCCCCACCAGGGAGCTGACCCACATGGCACAGCAGACCTCTCCTGTCTCACCCGCTGCTTCCCTCAGAGTATATTTCAGTAGATCCACCTGTTCTGCTCCCCACTCTGTCTCTGGTGAATCCTCTCAATCCCCGCACCTCTGGCCTGCACCCCAGCTCTTGTATGCATAAATAAATAAATCAAAAGCAAGCCTGGGTCATGTATCCTGCGGACTGTTCCAACAGCCCGGAATGTGCAGACTGGGCCATGCAGTTCAGCACATTCTCTTTCTGTATGTTTCCTGCAAACAGCAGCTGGATCCTAAGACTCGATCACACTCCAGTTTGATGGCAAGAGGTGAGCAAGCTGTGCTATTTCATCAAGAGGCATCAGCTCCCTAGTCATCTCTTTTTGTGATGTTAGCAGCTATTAATCCAAATGTCCAGGTGTGTTAATTCATTGGGAATTTCAAAATGTTCTGACTGCAACATTTCTTTTCTGCTTTTAATTGAAATGATTTTATAGATATGCTTTCTCCCATCTATTAATCAGTTAGCCAGCAGAATAGTTCAAATGGAAAAAGGATCAAAAGATCATTCTTTCCCTTTATTTACCACTTTTTAAAAAATTTTTAAATTTTTTTAAAGATTTATTTATTCATGCATACAAGAACCAGGGTACAGGCCAGATGCGCAGGAGGGTGGGAGGATTCACCAGAGACAGAGCAGGGAACAGAACAGGCAGACTGACAAAATACACTCCTGAGGGGAGCAGCAGGCGAGACAGGAGAGGTCTGCTGTGCCATGTGGGATTCTTTCCGGCTGGCTGGAATCGAATTGGCACTGCAGAGGCTGCGGACAGCTTCACAGCGCTGTGCTCAACCGCCTGCGCCACCAGGGGAGGCCCTATTTACCAGTTTTTAGGATAATAAAAGTCCACAAAGTTTACCAGTTAGTTTTTTAAAACTATTATCATGAATTCATGGACATAAAATATAGTAGTGGGTTTTAATTCATTGTTATTATTACCCATGTTGAAGCAGATGTCTTGCCATCTTTGGCAAATGGGATTTTATTCAGTGTGGTCAATGAATCCTTTTGTCATGATCCTAGTGGGCTTTGGAACTTTCTGGACATCTTAACTAACAACATGCTCAGTGCTTATTTTCCCATTTTCTGCCCCAGGGTAGGGATCAGTCATGATTCCTTTTAATAGGAAATATTTTTAGGTCACTAATGGGGAATCATTATTTCTAGGTTTTTAAGTGTAAGGAGCTGAGATTTATATGTATTCCCATTACAAATGTGTACTTACAAGATAAAATAATGAATTTATACAGTCATTTCTACTTTAAGTAAAGGGCTCTAAGGTCCTTTGTACATTATATCTGTATCTTATTTCTTCCATTCTGAGAATCCTAATGAAATCCTCAGAAACAGGGGATTAATTATTTGCTTCATTTCACAATATACTCCCAACAGCTCAGAATACCAATACCAAGACTGCCAATATGATTATTAAAAACGGCTGAATCATTTCTTACATATGTTTTCTCCTCCCCTACTTTTAAACAAATTGTGCCATCTCCACACTATCACAGCTATACCTTATATAACTCTCTCCCTTGTTAACTGGTTTTAATACTATTTCTAATGCCCACTAGTCTTTATGTAAATGTCCTCCCTAGTTCTTTCGATCTGAAGTTCATTCTCTGGTATATTTTTCAGGATGGATTACGTAATCAATGTTTGCTGAATTCTTGCAAACATGTAAACATAAATTAGAATTAGAAGAACTCTGATTTCACTTTCATGATGAATTTGCCTGAGTGCAGTAACAGAGGGAAGCAAAGCAACTCTATGTTCTAAAGCAGTTCTGTCCAAAAGAACTTTCTGGGATGATGGAAGTCTACATGGACACAGTCCAATCCACGTGATTATTGAGTCCCTGAGTGTGGCTAATGCAGATGAGACTGAAGTTTAAATTTCATTTCATTTCATTAATTTAAATCTATACAGAGGAGCCAGTGGCTACCATGTCTTACAGCATATTTCTTTTTGAAATCTGAGTGCTTTTACTCACTGACCTTTTTCATTGAGCTGAGCTGTGTTTATGGAAGGGACACAGATCAAGAATAATGTCCAACTCTCAAGGAGTTTACAGTTTTTAGTAGGAATCTGTGAAGAGATATTAAATCCTGCATTTCATAGATTGAAAATGTTTCTCTAGCACAGAAATACCAGCAATCTTGAGTCAATTAACTGTCAGTTTTTAGTGATGCCTAAGATAACACCTATGAACAGCTAATGGTCAAGATTTCGGGAAACACTGCAAGGGACAGTACAAAACCTAAGTTACCATTTTCCCCAATCTTGAAAATGTTCTTGATTTCAATATTTCCAATAGCCAATAGTTTTCTCTTCTATACCAGAAGTGTCTGTTTTATTCCCTGTACATATCGGATACTCGAAAAATATTTTATTGACGCAATAACTTAATACTTACATTAGAAAACTACTTCTCAATGACCAAGTCTGGCCTGCTGCCTAATTTTTGTGTGATCCAATGGCAAAGAACAATTGTTAAATTTTTTAAAGTTTGGGGGAGGGAGTTTTCAAAACTCTTGCTATTTCACGGCATATAAAATAATATGAAATTAAAATGTCAATGTTCTCATACGACAGCCTTCCTCACTTGGTTATATTGTCTGTGGCTGCTTCAGTGCTACATGGATAAGGTTAATACAACAGAGAGTGTTAGTCTGCAAAGCCTAAAATATTTACTACCTGACTCTTTACAGAAAGAGTCTGCAGACCTCTGAATTAGTCAATCACACCTATTACTTTCCCTGGAGAATTCTGTTTGTGTTTCACATTTTAGAAGAAATTAAACATTTTAAGAAGCTTCCTCTTCACTGTGACCAGAGAAAATTACATTCCATACCCAAATATACACAGCTGGGTATCTGGGGAAAAGGCAAGGCTATAATGGAGTTATTAAAGTGACAGCATAAGAAATAAAATTCTCAATAGA
This sequence comes from Talpa europaea, assembly GCF_964194135.1. Lineage (NCBI taxonomy): Eukaryota > Metazoa > Chordata > Mammalia > Eulipotyphla > Talpidae > Talpa > Talpa europaea. Next base: position 6,601,766 of record NC_140077.1, read on the forward strand.
AATTCTTATAAGCTCATGAAACTTAAGGCAAACAAAGAACTTAAGACCCTGTTTATTACTTGATTTCATAAAAATGCCTGGCATGAAAGCAATTACCTATTCTAAATGCTTCAGTGAGAAAATATTCACTTACTCCTCCAGATTTGGGAGAGAAGAAGAGAGATATTGCTAGTACTATCATAAATCTTTGAGAAATCTGAACAAGCATCTTCTGAGCATTTTAAGACTTACAGAGAGCCAAACTTCAGCCCTAAAGAAATGAGTCACAGAGCAGTTCCATCTTTTGTAAATCTCCATTTCCATCTGGACTCTCTTTGGCAGGGGGAAGTAAACATCATCCTTTTTAAGAGCAGACAAGATCTTAATTGCCTGATTGACCCTTGCACAGATTTTCCCCAGGAGCAAAATTTAATGTATCTTGTTTGGATATTGATAGCCTACTCATGAATATTCCTTATAAAATGAAGGAAGACACATTAACACATCTGAATAATTGCATCTCTATGGAGAGAGAGCGAGCGAGTTGTAGTATATCAAATGCCAAGTTGTGTCTCCAAAATGACACTAAGACTTTTAAAGCTATATCAATAAAGATGATGACAAATAATCAAATACAACTGCTTATAACACAAGTCAAGATAGATTTGATGTATTTTTTAGAAAGAGCATAACAGTGAGCACAACATAATCTAACACTCTGAGTTGGGTGCCCCAGAGAATTGCTTGAGATGGGGTCTATTCAGAATCCATGTGTCCTGCTGAAGATCATCACCAGGTGTTAGAGACACATTTCAGGTATATTCTTTTATTTTTGTTTCCTTTGGATCTTAGGCAAGGAGGATATGATTCAAAAAATCTTTCTAGTACCAGAATAATGATCTAGAGACAAAGACTACTTAAGGCAAAGGAACAAGAACTAGAGAAGTCAGCTGAAGCTATAGGTGGTCAAGTTGCTATGGATGATTGTCACAGCCATTTGGCCATTAGGATGTGACAGATCCATAAAGAAATTATCAGAAAATGATGAGAGGTGTCACAGCACAAGGCTTCAATACCCATGCTGTGGAGCTTGGTGGATTTGGAGTAGAAATTTTTTCTGCCTCTTACCAGTCATGTGGTTTTCCTAGCATGTGTGAGAATTAAAAGAAATGATGATCAAAGATGTCTAGCACTGGGTCTATCACCCAACAGGTGTTTATGACAACCAGGATAATGCCGATGGTACAAGCTGTCATTCTAGTCTAGTGCTGGACACAATTCTGTAGGTGAATTTATCTTATTTGAAAAGCGGAGACCTCCTCAAGCCCCTAAAATATGAAGAATTTGTCAGGGGGAATTTGGGAAAGAAACTGTCTTCTGTATAACAAAGCTGATTTTCAGACAAGAACAGAAGAGAGGAGAGCTTGTCTTGTTGGCTTCCTGAAAATCTAGGATCCCTTTGACTTTTCCTACATGTAGCAGACAAGTTTGGGGTTCTACTTTTCTCCTCTTTCTTCAAGGACACAGAAAGGTGTGCCTCTGCAATGGTGTTCATGTCACATTTCCCTGTCCTCTCTGGCCATTAGTCAAGGAGCCCAAACCTGGCTCCACCTGACCCTCTTTCCAGGAGAATGTGTCTCATGTCTGAAGGTTGTTGCTCATTTCACAAACTTCACCACAAATTTCCAAATTAACTTAATTCATAACTTTAAAATGAATACTTGTAGCAGAATATGTGTATGGATTTGAAAGAAGATGCAACATTAGATGAAGGATAAAGAGTTCTTCATCTAGAAAGCTGGCAAGCTCAGGGGTGTCATGTACAAGAAGAAACTTTGGAGGTGGCGGATAAGTTCAGCATCTTGTGATGGTGTCACAAGTATGGACATGTGCAAATTTTCAAAATGAGTGCTTGAAATGCATATAATTTTTCTCTTGTCAACTATATCTCAATGAATTTTTGTTTTCTTTTTTTAAACCTCACCATCCCCCCCGAATTTTCACTTTTATTAAAAAAAGTAATTATTGAGGGCCTCCACTGGTAGTGCAGCGGGTTTAGCGCCATGCTATGAAGCTGTCTGCAGCCTCTGGAGCGTCGATTCGACCCCTGCTGGCCGGTGACGGTCCCACATGACGCAGTAGACCCCTTCTGTCGTGCCCGCTGCTCCCCTCAGCAGTGTATTTCGTCAGTCTGCCTGTTCTGTTCCCTGCTCTGTCTCTAGTGAATCCTCTCACCCCCCCACGCATCTGGCCTGTACCCCAGTTCTTGTATTAAATAAATCTTAAAAAAAAATAATCATTGGGTAATTATGTTCAGTGTCTGTCTCTCCCAGAGATTAGTGGTCTCTGGGGCCTGGGGTGATCTTGTTCACAAAGTGTTACATCTACAGTATAAGGATAGAGCTTGGCACACAGCAGTCATGCCATAAAGATTTATTGGATAGATGGATGAATGAATTAGTCTCTACTTGGGCAAGGATTTGATCTTCTTATAGCATCTATTGTCATGTCAGAGTCAATGATCCTAATGACTTTTAAAGAACACAGTTGGTTATTCTCATATGGGCATTTAAAGTTGGGAAAACTTTCAAGTTCATAGGAAATGTCTTAAAGGTTTGAGATGGAAGATCCTTATTTTAAAAGAATGCTTGTTTCTTATGATAGCACACTTATCATAGAAAATTTAAGAGTACAAAGTAATAGAGAAACAGTTTTTGAACTGATACGGCCTTGTTTATTTCCCTGGGAACATAGCATGGAAGCCCTGATGCACATAATCCTGCTGTCCACATATTTGCTGGCTTCCTCATTGCCCCAGGACCTGGACGCTGGGCCATCCTGTTACAGGGCAACCCCGATACGAAATGGGTTGCCCGACTGTGGGTCCTCACCCCCACACTTAAAAGGGACCTATAATAATACTCAACTTCAGGCACACACAAAAAGGTTAATGAAGGGTTTATTTATAAAAGCTGGGGAAATGAAGAAATGAATAACTTAGGGGGAAAGTGAGGGAGGTAAGTTCATGAATGCATCCTACCACTTCCGCTGAGCTGCAATCTCCAGCAGCACACTGAGAGCTGGCAAAAAACCAAGAGGACCCCCCCCCAACCCGCCCAAGGCCCACATGTCTGGTTTTATACCAAACCTGGCTGCTTAATTCCACCCTCAGGTCCCAACAATCCTCCCTTCAGTGAGGATGACATTTGCTTGGTGTCTCGGATCTCTTTGGTCTGGAGTGGGGGTGGAGTCCATAAAACCTATTTGTGGAGTTTGTTCAGGACATCCTCTCCCCCTGACAATCCCACTCATCCAGCCTGAGAGTCCTCCACAGGCTGGAGTGGTCCTTATTGGACACCCTCACCAAGAGGACACTTACTCTTTCTCATGAGGACTAGAAAGAGCCAAGATAGTGAGGCACCTGATAAGGGGAGAAAAACTGTTTTGTTTTATAAACTTTATAAACATTTTAAGAACAAAACCAATGTCTTTACAGGAGGTTGCACTATTAGAAGGAGTATCTGATGACTGTGGCAATAAGATCTCTTACGCTCCATCCAACCCAGGCACATTTCATGCCGAGAGACCAGAGAACTAGAGCACAGCTGGTACTGAGCATCCTCCAGAGCCTGGCGGAGGTGACCTTGGGTGAGTCAGTGGGAAGGCCCACACTCTGCCCACAATTCCACAGCTATGTATCCAGCACTATTTTCAAGGACTTTACTGGATACCGTGGGGAATGGACCAGGCAAGCAAAATATCTGTTCTCAAGGAGAGTAAAAGGCACCACACACCGAAGTGGAAGTTCCCCACAGGTAATCTCTCTAGCCGCACACAAATCTCTCTTAAAATACACAATTGCCAAGGCCCCAGCCTACATCTGCTAGATCCACATCTTTGGTAAGAGTCACCCAGGGACTCAGTAGAAAGAAAAAAAAAAGGGTAAATCTAATTTGGATTTAATCAGTGTGATCATTGGCTATCTGGCCTTGTAATTTCTTAATTAGAATAAAATACACCTGTCATAAAATTCACCGCATCATCCGCTTGTTAGCGCAGTTTAGCAGCCATCATTCTACCCAGCTGCAGAATGCTTCCATCTTGCAAAACGCTTCCATCTTGCAAAACTGAATCTCTGCACCCACTAAACAATAGCTCCCCATCCCCCCTCCCCGAGCCTGCCAGCTCCATTTGACTTTCTTCTTTTAATTTTGTATAGTTTGTCAATCATTTGGGGAGTACGCCGTGCCCCCTCACATGCTCACTCAGCCTCCAAAACTCCAGCGATGTCCTCTCCTGCTTTCCTGCCCTCCCCACCTCCCTCCCGGCTCAGTCCCTCTGGCATCCAGTCGTTTTTCAGAGCCTCAGAATTATTTTTACTGTGCTTTGCCAGCTTGTCTTCTTTGGTTATTTATATTCCACATGTGAGTGAAACTATCCGGTAACTGAACTTCACTTTCTGAGTTATTTCACTGAGCATCAGCACCTTGAGACCAGTCCATTTCTCTGTCACCATGAGTTTGACTACTCACATGCCTAAGTCTGTTCAGGATACTACTGATGAGCGGGTGACTCATCAACAACAGAATTTCCCTCACTGTTCCAGAAGCTGGCAGAGTGCGCTCACAGGGCCCAAAGCGGCGGGTTCTGGCAGGGCCCTTCCTCAGGGCTGCAGAGGGCTGGCTTCTCCTTGTGTGCTCACAGGGAGGGAAGAGAACTAGCTCTCTGGCCTCTTCTTATAAGGGCACAAATCGCACTCATGAGCATGCCACCCTCCTGTCCTGCTCACCTTCCAAAGGCCTCACCTCCAAGTACCATCATACTGGGATTAGGGTTTCAGGATGTTTTTTGGGCAGACACTAACATTTAGTCCATGAAACATATATATTTGGTGTCACCTTTATTGTGACTAATGTTTTTAAAGATTCCTTTTAACAGCAGGACAGTACATGTCTCCCTTGGGGAGATCACAACATACAGTTGCAGGATGAGTGTAGAAAACCTAATATTATACCACTGAGTTCTTGGGGCTGAGCAATAAATTTCCAGGCAGAGCCTGGTGTCCAGATTCAGAGCACTTTACTGTCTCGAGGAGCTGAAAAGTAGTGAGGGGATGCTCTCTGAAAACCCAGACAAGTGACTCACATCATTGGAAAGACAACCTTCCCTAAAGAAGCAAGGCATGACATTTGAATACAAATATATATTTTTAAAATAACAATTCTCATCTCCAAGTTACATTAGCAAACCCTGAATGGGGTGAGTAAAGGCTTACTTAATTTTTTTCTTTTTATATTTAAAGTAGAAGGTATGACTTCACTCTCCACTTTGATAATTACAGTCTCAATAGTCCTTGAGAGACTCAAGTACAAGCTGTGGGACTTCCATTCATATTAAAAAATAAAGTCAAACAAGCCACAATGAATATTCTGAAAAGAAAAACAAGATAATAGCAAGGAAACCAAAAAGCCTCTCCCTATCCAAAACCATCCCCCAAAACCTAGAATAAGAGATGAAAGATTTAAGAGATGAAAGATTTAAGCCCAAGCCTACAAAAATTACTTCAGTAATTGTAAATGATTTAAGATTGACCTATTAAAAATTAAAAATGGGGATGAAGGGAAAGTGAGCTTGGGCACACATCCCAAGGTGCCCCTCCACTTCTTTAGAAAATGGAAAGACCAAGGGCACTAAGACTGGCTCTCAGGCCCCTGTGGGCTCAAGACCTGGGGACAGGGAAGGTGGGCAGCCCCCAGAGGCCTCCGCGTTGCCTGGTCCCCTGCCTGCAGAGCCCGGAGGTTGCAGAGAAATCCCACACTGCAGGGCGATCTCCCCCAGGGAGACCAAATTCTTTCTAGCACCTCATAAATTCTGAAGATAGAAAATTGAGTTTTGGTAAAAAAACAATAATCTGATGATGTATTATTTGAGAAAGCAAGAACAGAGTGTGCAGTCACCTCAGCCAGAAGTTTTAAATTAGGGCCAGATGGAGAGGCTTAACTGGAAACTGAAAATCCAATGGAAATTTTTAGGTGAGTATGAGCAAGTGTGTTTTTTTCACGGCCGGGCTCACCCGCCGTGATCCACCCTGGTAAGACAATGTCCAAGTGTGTACTTATTTCGGATTCACTAGGTTCTGGGCAAATACAAAGATTATTATGTTTGAGCTCTCCTTCAAAGGGAAAATACGATTATTGTTTATGCAGAATAAGAAATTATGGAACAATTTTAATGTGACAAATTTGACAAATACCACAGTCTAAAAATCCAGGAAAATAGAATGGCTCCTTTTACTAATTGATGCCTGATTTCTATATTTTTCCTACATTCCTACAATATTTTGGCTACTTATCCTCTGATCTCCTCTTCATGTGACAGGTGACAATGATTTTGTGACACTTCCTACGCAGTAATAGAAAAAAAGTCAGCCTTTGTTCAGGCACGATTTATCCACATTTGTTTTTATTTGTGGATAACTTGGAAACATTTCTTTGAGCCACACAACTAGTTATCAGAAACATGAAATTTTTAGGATTATTGTTAAATTCATGCTAACTCTATCACTCATCTTTTGTGTATTTTAGATGTAACATTTGGAAGGATTTTGCATGGAGCAGTCCCTCAACTCCATGCAATACCAGTTTCATTCTTCACTTACAAATCTGGTGCAAAATACCAGGAGACAACTGGCCAGCATTGCAGTTGGCACATTCAGCAGGAGGAGAGCTCCTGGAAGTCATTCTTAACCCAGAGAGCAAGCAATAACCCAACTCCCAGCAAAAATGACAGCAAACTACAAAAATAACCCGTCACTAAACCAAGCGTGACCCTGGCCACCCTCCCCTCTCGAGATCTCAAGTGTGACTCTCCAACACCAAACCCACAAGAGTGAAGCATGATGCATGTGGAGCTGGAGTGGAAATACAGTGGTCTTAATGGATTGCAAACAGAACATGTTATCTTTGCAAATTTTACCAAACATATATACCCACGGGAATACTCCAGAGTTCTGGAAGCAAAACATGCAAGAGAGGGACCCTGGGGCGTCAGCTTCATAGCTTCATGGGAAATCCACTTCTGTCCACCAAATCCTGCCTCTGCCTCAGACAAACTGTTTACCTATTGGGCCACCTCATCTGTAAAATTGGGAGATTCAACACCCACTGGAAAAAAAAAGGCTGATTTTGAGGGTGAAGTGTGAGTGTGCACATGAAAGATGGACTCGGGTTGACATGAGCTGCTGGAACAATCCAATCTTTCAACATTGTCATGCAGCAAGACTCCCTCTCGCACCCCAATCCAACATGAGACTGTGGGCCAGCACATGGCTCCTCTTGTGCCATCCCCAAGGGCTCAGAGATGGGCACTGTACACAAGGAGAAAAATAATGGAAAAGGGACATGCCCTTTATTAAACCTGGCCCTGGAAGTGGCTTATCATCCAAACTCACTGTTTTGGTAAGAATAGCATAGATGCAGGCAAGCAAGATGCTGCAGCCAGGGCGGCTGGGTCAGCTGCGGCTGCCGGATCCCATCTCTCCACTAAGTTCTCCATTCTCCAGGGCAGGGGTGGTCTTCGGCGGCCACGTCTTTATAAATAAAGTTTTATTGGGACATAACCACGTCCATCTGCTCACGTTGTCTGTGCTGCATTCACCATGAGACTGAGCTGCATGGCCATGACAGAGATGGGACGGTCTGCAAAATCTAAATGTTTTCGGGAAGTTTGCCCACTGCAGTGACAGGTGCTCATGGTCACACTCTGACTCTGTGACTGACAGAACAGCCTTCCTTTCATTCCGTCCTCACAGAGCTGGGAGTCACGGTTATCACCCCGAATTTGTAGAGGAGGAAACCGAAATTCATGGAGAGTCAGTGACTTGGCCCAGGTTTCCCTGGCAGTGAGTAGAGTCTAGAGGATTTGGACTCAGATGCCTCTTAATCAGCCACACTGCCACCGGAGGGGCCACAGAGAGCTGAGGGTTTGGGGGGGAGGTGGGAGAAGGCGGCCCCCATGCCCTGGGCCTTTTCAGTGGTTCCCTCCATGCTGACATCCGTTTCCTGTCTCCGCAGCGGCAGGCATGGACGTTCCTTGTGGTTGGTGAGGCCTCCCCATTAGCAGGCTTGATGGTTGTAAATAGTTTTATTTAAAGGTTGGAGGTTTCAAACTGTGTGCTGGTAGGAATCGCATATTCAAGTAGAAGGAGTTTGATTACAAGCGTTTCTCGGATGATTTATGTATTTAAGCATCTGCATTGGTTGTAAAAGTTCCTTTTGGCAAAGGGGACAGCCAAGCCTGGCCCTCCGCACCCCTGGGAGACGCACGGCCCTTACCAGGAGCCCCGCTGCAGGGCAGCTCCTGAGAGCAGCTCTCTGCCGGCCCCACACCAGCATCTTCAACCCCCAGCACCTTCACTGCTAAGGAAGCCCAGCACCCAGAGAGTTTCCTCATCTCCCTGCCACCCCCCTCTTCCACCTTCCAGGTCCAGTTTAGAGGCCCAGGGCGGCTGAAGTACACAGCGGGCTGGGCAGCCACACGCCTCACCAGGCACCCCGTTGCTGTGCTCACAGCTATTTTTATGGGGAGTTGCTGTGGGGTAGCAAACCCCAGGCTGAGGGCAGGGGAGAAAGCCCCTTTCTTTTGCACTGGCCTCCCTGCCCCACACATTCCCCATCTGCCTCGGGTGGCTCAAGAACAGCGGCCCAGGGCAACCTTCTCTAAAGCGTGCTGGGTGGTTTCATGTATTTTTCTTGAGTTGGGGGAGGATGTGTAGGTCCCATCTTGGGGGAGCGGTGGAGGGCAGTGGCTAAGGACAGATGACATCCCCGGAGAGACGTGCGCCTGTCTGATCTGGTTCTGAGTGGTGTGCCCCTAGCCAGACACTAAGCCTTCCCAGCGTCACGCGGTGTTACCTTTCCCAGCTGCACAAAAAAACCAAGCTTGTGGACAATGTCGGTGTCACTGGAAAGAACCAGTGGTGCCGAGCTTGGTGCCAGGCGCCCAGGGCCCTAAGCTGTCTCCAGGGAACTCGGGGGATAAAGAAAGTAATGGAACCACACCATTCTTGGTGGGGGTGTTACAGGGCAACCCTGATATGAAACGGGCTGCCTGACTGTGGGTCGTCACCCGCACGCTTCAGAGGGACTTAAAATACTCAGCCGCAAGCACACACGAAAAGGTTAATAAAGGGTTTATTTACAAGGGGGGAAATGAAGAAATGAATAACTCAGGGGGAAACAGAGGGAGGTCAGTCTGGGAGTGTGTCCCACCAGTTCTGCTGAGCTGGAACCCCAGCATGCTGAGAGCTGGAGAGAAACCAAGAGACCCCCCCAAGGCCCACGTCTGGTTTCAGACCAAGCCTGGCTGCTTAGCCCCACCCGCAGGCTCAGGCAACCCTCCCTTCTGCAGTGACACTATGGGATTTGTAGTTCTCGGTGTCTGGGGTCTGGAGTGGGGGTGGGGTCCATAAAACCTACTCTTGGAGTTTGTTCAGGACATCCGTTCCCCCAGCAAGGGGTTCCTCTTGTGGTCCCTCTCAATGCCTGGGTTCAAGAGGAAGATTGGGGGCCTTCCTGGTGGTGCAAGGGGTTAAGCACTGCACTATGAAGCTGTCCGCAGCCTCTGCAGCACAAGTTCCATCCCCGGCCAGCCAGGGAGCTACCCACATGGCGCCACAGACCTCTCCTGTCTCCCTGATGCTCCCCTCTGCAGTGTATTTCAGTCAGTCTGCCTATTCTGTTCCCCACTCTGTCTCTGGTGGGTCTTCTCACCCCCACCCCCGGCCTGTACCCCAGTTCTTATATGCATAAATCTTCAAAAAAAAAAAAAAGAGGATTGGCCTGGTTTTCTTCTTTCTTTCTCCTTCCAAAAGGAGTCCCCTGAGGTGGGGTCCTCAGGCAGGACAGGGGAGATGGTAAACACTTGTCTTTGTCTCTTCAAGAGCCAGAACAGAGACTGACTGGGGTGTGATAAACCCACACGCCCGCCCAGGAAGGGAAGCTCACATCTCTTTTTAGGACGACCTGGTTCAGAGCAAAGGAGCAATCATTTCTCAGCCTAGCGCTGCGCTTGCTGGTTTTAAACAATGCCCAAAAATGCCCTGCTGGGTTCAGAAGCAGACAGAAGACGCATCCAGAAGGCTTAAGAAAGCTGAGGCCGGAATCACCTCCAACCCACACTGCTGTTTCGGGTGGAGGATACACAGCACGCCTTCATCAGATGCTGTCAGCTTCCCTTCTGTAATTTATAAGTCTATGCATAATGCTGCCTCCCGCCCATTCCATCCTCCACGTCCCTATTCTTTCGCATCTCTGGCTCTTTGTCACTATTTGTCCATGAAATGACACCAACATAATGAAAGAACTTGACTGCAATCTGCTTCTCGGAGCCGTGAAGTGCAAAGGGATTGGTGGAGTATCAGGGATCTGAGTTCTGAGCCCGTGACCTTGAAGAACTCACTTAACCTGCCCAGAAATTTAGAATTACATTCTTTTTTTTAATATTTTATATAATTCTTATATCATTTTTCATTTTTGCACAATGTATGTGTTTGCGTTTTGGTTATATTCCCCATACAATTGAACCCTCCACCCCCTACCCCCTGTAGAGTGTCTCTGGTTTACAGTTGCTTGTTGATTTTGATTTTTTCTTTATTATAGTCTTTTTCCTGGTCCCTTATTTAGGTTTTCTAAATTCCTGCTGAGTGAGACCATCTGATGTTTTAGAATTGCATTCTTAAAGGAGTGCATTAGCTTTAAGATCCCTGGTAGCCCCCCAATCTGTGACCTAAGACAGGGAGGAGGAAATGCCTGCAAGCAATAATCGTAGGGAAAGTGAAAACCCACTAATGTGGAAGAAAAGAATGAAGCCCTTGAGTATCAAGGATCACTGAGGAGAGGAGATTTGGCCAGGGAGGCATCCCACGAGCTGTGTGAATTATATCCTGATAGTCTCCAGAGGCAAATTCATACTAGCGCTCAGCACTTTAAAATGAACTCAGGTTTGGCAATGTGACAGGGGTAAACTTAATTTTGATAGAGATCAGGAAGTTAGAAGCTATATACCCTGGGAAATGAAACTGATCTTGTTGTGCATGAATGTATTATTGCGTTCCACGAGGGGGAGGTGAAGGGTCTTGCTCCTGAGGTAGTAGCTGTGCCCTGGACCCTGGCAAGGTACCCACAGAAAGCTAATTCGCTCATCCCCACCTTCTGTGCTCCGCTTCTCCCGGCCTTGGTTACTCATCTGAGATTAGGGTGAGGCTGTGGAGTCTGCAGGTTTATGGAGAAGAATGACTCTAACCCACCTGCCCACACTCGGACCACACCTGAGGTTCTCACTGATCCAAGGTGGGGGCAGGTTTCTATCAAGTTCCTGCAGTGATGGTTACACTGGACAAATAAACATCAGGGCAGGTGTCTGAGAGCGCCTCATCCTGAAGAGCAGCATAGAGATGTTTGTCATTATTTGAGGCCATCCAGGTGAAGGCCCTCTCAGTTCAAGCCCCTTCTCACAGGTGAGGAAGCTGAAGCCCACAGAGGGGAGAGAAGAGCCTGGAGTGGCCGGAGGGGCAAAGGCAGAGCCACGTCTGAACCCTGGAGTCCATGGCAGCGTGGCTGGACCCCAGACCAAGCTCTTCCTCGGCACTGTAACAGGTGGTCCCCAGGAAAGGGGGCGGTTCCAGGTTTCCTGCCCCACCCAAGGGAGGGTGGAACTGAGCAGGGAGAGAAGAAGCTGCAGAGGAGACTGAGGAAGGAAGGAAGCAGGATGGAGCCAGGAGGAGACCTGGAGGAGGTGCATGGAGCCAAGAGACACGTGAAGAAACTGCGCTTGCCTTTTGGTCATGGACAGGGTGACACAGATGTGGGTGAGACCCGTGGGGAGGTGACCATGGCGGTTTTTGTCTTGATTTTTGATTTTGCTCTTTTCCTCCCAGACTTGTCTGGTTGTTTCTGATCCTTTTCTGTGGGTCCCCACTGGAAGGTGCTTTAGAATTGGGGCAGGCTTTGGGGCCTTGCTCTGGGCCAATTCCATTTGGGTGGACTTTTACCCACGAGGGGACGGGTCACTTTGGGTTCTTGATTTAGAAACTAGATTCTTTGTCTATCCTGTATTGTTCACTAATTGTATTAAAGCTCCTTCCCACTAAAGTCTTATTTGGCAGATGGCAGAACCTATTTGGAGCAGGCAGGTTTGGGGGATCTGGGGTGCCCCTCTCCCTGCCCTGTAACAGTACGTCACATGAGAACTATGGAGGCCAACCCAGCTCTCATCCACTTAAACATTTTGACTTGAGAGTCTTCAGCTGCTTCATTTGTCAACCTTGGTGTGCTTTGGAAGCTACAGTTAAATTCTAGGAGTTAAAACAAGTTTGAAAAGTCAAACCCTGATTTGCCAGAAATTCCACAGAATGGGGAGTTTACTCTGAACTTTCTGGTAATTTTTATCTTTTGCTTAAAAGCTACCTTTTTGGAGTGACTCTTGCACTGGGAAGTGTAGTAGACACTTAAGCACCATCTTCACTTAGTCTCCCCACAACCCCCTGTGTGGTTGGTGATCTGGCTGTGGCTGGGACCAGCCAACTGGGGCAGGATCCTCCAAAGCCAGTCCCCAAATTCCTCCCCCTACTCTAGTTTTTAAGTCAAATTTTATGAATTTGCCACTTATTTACAAGACGAACCCCTGCTCTTGTCGTGCACATGCACCCATGAGCTGGTGAGCACCGGCCACTCTAGAGAGACTGCTTCCCTCACCAATTTCCATCCCTGAGTCCAGGATCTCAGCTTCAGTATTCACTGGCAGGTGCACCAGTCACACCAACATCACTTGTTCTCCCTCCCCAAAGAACTGGGACTGGAGCCCAGCTCTCTTCACAGAGCAACTCGGATGCTCCAAAGACATCGCTGACCCCCATGAGGAACTGAGGAGAGAAACACCGTTAACTGATTCACCTTCCCACTGCTTCATGTGGGGCTGTGTCCTCTCTTCCTCCTGCTGACCACAGTTTGCAGCCTGCTGACTAACATCGCAACCTTTTCAGGTACCTCCCCTTTCCTCTCAATTCCAGCCCCACGTCTTTCAGAATCTCATTCCCGTGGGTTGACCCTTTATGACAGCCTCCTAATTGGTGTTGATGGAGGATAAGGATAGAAAAACTGCAAAGGAGGCGCCACAAGATCAGAAATCAGGCTCACACAACGTGAAGAGCTGGAGGGGAAGGTAGGAGGATTAACACAGCCATTGATGCAGCTCTAGGAACTAAGGTGCTTAGGAGCCAAGGCCCAGATCACAAAGCACAAGACCCAAGCAGGTAGCAGAAGCTGCAGGGGGTGTCAGGAGCACAGACTTAAAGGTGAAGATATGGAGATGGAGGCCAATGTAGAAATCTGGCCCCTTTCAAAATCTACAGAGTTTATTCAAAGTTAACAACACACACACCACTCCTTGAAGGAGGGCGCCCCTCCCAAAGAGAAGGCTCCAGCAGGGCCGTCTCTGCACCAGCACTGGCCCACGTGTGCCTAGAGGTGCTCCTTTTCCCAACTCTCTGTCCCTCCGCAGGGCAGCAGCCTCCTGCCTGCCCATGACCTGTACCCTGCCGGGGCTGCTCTTCACTGACCCCCTCAGCAGAGGCCTCTCTCAGCAAACCTGTCCCTTTTGGGCAGCTCTTCCTGCCCGATTGTGTCCATGCAAGTGTCTTACTTTTCTGTCCTTTTTCTAATAAACCTGCTCTTTAAATATAACTAATGTCTCTGTCTCATGGAGAAACTCTCCTGGGAGACTTGGCGTGTGCCACTGAAAGGGGACCTCTGGTGAAACCTTTCCCAAGGTAAACCCGCGTACCCCACTCTCTGAACCAACTTCAAAAAACAATATCAGTGTCGTTTTGAACAGCATCAACATCTCATAAGATGTGAAATTCCCTTGCTTACCTTAGGACTTATTTCACTTTTCTGACCCCTCAGACATGCCTCCTCCAGATTACATTCCCCAAACCTACTCTCACCTGCCATGTCGCTCACTAATCAAAGCCGCCAGCCACCCCCTTCTGCCTACTGTTCTGCACCTTGGCATTTGGGGTCCCCCAGGGTCACCTCTTTCACACTTGTCTAGTCTCATCACCGTTGACTGTCAAGGAAGGACCTTCCTTCAATCTAGCATTTTCTCCTAAACATGTCTTACGTTGTCCCCTTCTGAACTCTTGTCCTCTCTTACCCCTGGCCCAGGAGTTGCTTTCTAGAACTCTGTCTAGTGAAACCTCCCCCAGCCTTCAAAGTCAGCCCAGATCACACCTCCCCCAGGAAGCCTCCCCTGACCAGCTGAGCCCCACAGCTCCCACATCCTCATCTGAATCCCTTTATAACAGGGTGGTCCCCAGGAAAGGGGGAGGTTCCAGGTTCCCTGCCACACCCAAGGGAGGGTGGAGCTGAGCAGGAGAGAAGAAGCTGCCGAGGAGACTGAGGAGGGAAGAAGCAGGATGGAACCAGAAGGAGATCTGGAGGAGGCACATGGAGCTGAGAGACACGTAAAGAAGCTGCGCTTGCCTTGTGGCTGTGGACGGGGTGACACAGATGTGGGTGAGACCCGTGGGGAGGTGACAATGGCGGTTTTTGTCTTGATTTTGATTCTGCTCTTTTCCCCCAGACTTGTCTGGTTGTTTCTCACCCTTTTCTGAGGGTCCCCACTGGAAGATGCTTTGGACTTGTGGCAGGCTTTGGGGCCTTGCTCTGGGCCAATCCTGCTTGGATGGACTTTTACCCACGAGGGGACGGGTCACTTTGGGTGCTTCATTTAGAAACTAGACTCTTTGCCCTTCCTGTCTTATTCCCTAATTGTATTAAAGTTCCTTCCCATTAAAGTCTCATGTTTTGTGTTGATGCGGCTCATGGCAGAACCCATTTAGAGCAGGCAGGTTTGCGGGGTCTGGGCTGCCCCTCTCCCTGCCCTGTGACACCTACAACTGTGTCCTCCACACCAGCCACTGGATCTCAGCACAGAGCGGCCTTGGAGCACTAGGAACGTTATCATGTGTTTTAGCCTTATCTTCCCAGCCAGGTTGTAAAGTCCTTTTGAGCCAGCCTCATAGCTCATGTTTTCTTACATTCCCTACGGCAGGGAAGCTCCCTACTTCCCAAATCAAGGCCTTCTACAGAGAGGGGACTCGTGGATACTGGCTGATTTTAAAGTAAGATAAGACAGAAGTGAACATCGGGCAGGAATCAAACTCTGCATATTGAGGCAATGGCATTTCCTTTGGGTGTTTTAAAAACATTTCCACTTAATAAAATTGGATATTTTGAACAGCATCAACATCTCATGTAAGATGTGAAATTCCCTTGCTTACCTGAGGACTTATTTCACTGTTACTAATTTATAGAAGAAAGCAAAAGAGAACCTATTAAATTCAAGTAGTGAAAGTAGGTCATCTGGAAATCCATCAATTTTTCCTATTTAAATCACCTCATTTCAGTCATAACATGGTAGATTTAGTAACAAAGAAGGGGTAAAAAAATAACTTTGTAGTGTCGCGTTTTATATCAACAAAAATGTATGATTCGTTTTGTTCTGACTCAAACAGGTTAAATGACATGAGCTTTGGATTTCAGAAGATTCCAGTGAAGCCCAGATGGAACTCCACCTCCCACCTCCTCCCTCCTATCGACCGAACATTCATGTTCCCCCAGGTTCAAACTTTGAAGGAGAATCCTCAAGATGATGGTGTTAGGAACTGGCCTTTGGGGGTGATTAGTTCATGAGGGTGGGGTGTCCATGAATGGGGTGAGTGTCCCCATAAGGGACAGGAGAGCACCTGCTCCACTCTGTTCTCCACCTGAGAACACAGGAGAAGACAGCCATCTGCAGAGCAGGGAGGTCCTCGCCAGAAGGGGGGGATCTACCAGCACCTGGTAACTCGACCTTAAACTCCCAGGCTCCAGAAGTGTGAGAAACGAGCATCTGTGGTGTAAGCCCCCGTCTGTGGTATTTTTGTTACAGCAGCCCTCACAGAACTAAGGCACTCCCTCCGCCCCCAAGCCTGCCTCATCCTCTGTCATCCAAGGCATCTTCCAACAAATACAGTTCCTAGGTTCGGTTGCAGAGGGACAGCTGATAACCTTTCAGGTGGACTCCAGAATCTGTCCGTCAAAACACTCCCCTGGTAATTCTGAGGAGGAATCAACCTTGGGAATCTCTGATGACATGAAGAGACAGTGGCCTCTAAGCTGCGAAGGAGACTGTGAGGCTCTCCTGACCTCTGCCCAGCAGCACAGCCTCAATTTGAACCCTCCATGCTCTGTCTAAGCAAGCTGTGGGCATGTGTGCATGTACACACATGCACACACACACCCCTCTCTGTGTCAGCTCACACCCACACCTCTGCAGAGATGCTCCACCACCTGGATCCCCCTCCCAGCTCACCATTCACCCAGTTCCTCCATGGACACAAGATAAACTGCTTCCTCCATGAAGCCTCCTGGACTGCCCTCCAGCAGCTCAGGGCCCTTAAGCCTCTGCATCCCCGTCACTTCCCTGGAGCACCCAGTAGCTGCATATACTTCCCACATTCGGTCAGTGAGCATCAATACAGCACCTACTGTGTGCCAGCTCGGAGTGGAGGCTGGGCACAGGGAGTTCCTAGGGCCCCATCTCTGGGATCAAGGAACTTAGTATGTAATTGTGGAGACCAAGCAGGAAACCCAAGATAGATATACGGGTTGCAATGTCCCCGCACAAAGCTCACCCTCTAAAGCAGCTCTTAGTCACCCATCAGGGTCAGACTCGCCTTTTTGAAAAGCTGGCTCTTCAGCTGAGGTGTTGTGTTGTGGTTTTGTTGGTTCTCATCAAGGTGAGCCCTCACACAGTGTAGAGTCTGTTTTCAAGAGGTGTGTGGACAGAGTCCCTCTCCTTCCACCATTTCCCTCTAATCTGCAGGGGGCTGCATTCACCCTCTTTAGCTCCATATTTTCAGTCTTACCTCCATGCTTTTAAATAATGTGCTTGAATGGTTATTTTTAAATTTTTGCTGTGGTTTTAATGGATCAATACCCAGTGCTTACAATATTATGATTTTATAATACATCTAATGTACAACTTTGCTTTTTTCCTGGAGTTATTACCCTTTTACTTTTTTTAAAAAAATGCATAATATCCTACATTCTTATCACTAATTTAAGACTTAACTCAAAAACAACCATTCTAAACATTCCTCCCAAGAAGTCCAGGTACATTCAGTGCCTCTCGGGTTCACCTTCCCGGGGAAGCTCTCCAGAGCCTTCAGCTGTGCTCCAGGCTCCACCCTTGTCGACACCCAGTGCCTGCCACCGCCGGCTACAGTCCCGGGATCAACTCTCACCAGCTGCTCCTTCACCCCCCTTCACCTCCTGCCTGCACTGGATATCACTTCCCCTATCCCATGGCTTCCTCTTTGATTTATGGCTCCATTTTAGAATTTACCCTCTGGTAGCTTTGAAAAAGGGTGCCTAGACACTTGGCATCTATAGAAATATCTCCCTCCTAATATGACATGTGATTGACTGTTCAGAAGGTGTTTTCATTTGGGTTTCCCCAAAAGCTGATGCTGAAATAAGGACGTGAACGCAAGTAGCTGGTTTGGGAGATGCTCCTGGAGGAAGGACGCCTACACAGGGGTATTAATGATCATGTCACCATTGTAGGCATCAGGGCCTCTGACCCACTGGGACCCTGGGACCACGACACCCCAGAACACGATGTCCCTGTATGACTTCAATTTGCCTCTGTTAATCAAGTACAACAAAGACACACAGCACTCGCTTTCTGCTTTCCCCCAATACATTAAAGGATAAGGACTCAAAGCACACAAAGATGAGGCAACCACATACTCATCCAGCCTCCCGGCCAGCTGCTGCCTGCGGGGCTGACTCTGAACCCAACCCCCACACAAGGTGGTGCATCTGGAGATTGAGCAGCACCCTGATCCACCACCACCTGTCCTTAATGTCCTTCAACGACCTCGGGGACTTTATTATGGATGGCCCTGGGCAGGCAGCAGCTTGAATCAGAGAGGAATGAATGAGAACAGAGCAAATTCCCCATAAACAAATGCGGGCTTGCAAAGGGCATAATGAAACATCAGAACTGATTACTCACCAGCTAGAGTGGTCAGAGGAGCGGTTATGGCTCCGTGCCTCCCCGGTCAGGTCAGTGCCCACGTAGACACGCTGCTTCTTCCCTGTGTTGCTGCAAAGACAGAGGAGTGACAGCTCAAAGCCAAGAATAATGATAAGCGTAAAGGTTAGATTAATTGAGCACATACTAAACACCAAGCCAAGTGTGGGGTGCTCTGCACACCCGGCTTCCTTTCCCCTTTCCAGAGTATGGTTGGTTTTCAGTGGAGTCAAGGTCACGGGAATAAAAAAATGGGCAAATCCACTGGATTTAATGATGATGGCGCACAGCAAACATTTCTTGACCTGTGCTATCTGGAGAACATAGGATGGTGATTGAAGAGTTTGAACTCTGGAGCTCAGGTTCAAACTTTGTCTTGCCTCGTTATCCCTGTGCCTTGGTTTTCTCACCAGTGAAGCCGAAGTCAAACATGACAGGTGAGGTGAGGTGAGTAACAGGAAGCAGAGAAAGCCCTCCGTGAACAGCAGCTGCTACTAGTGTCAAAATTCTTGCATTCAGTCTTTTAATTTTGACAACTGCATGAAGTAGGTAGGGTTTCCCATTTTGCTGATAAAGAAACTGAGACAGATAGGGAGCAAGACCAATATCTTGTTCAAGATCCCAGAGCTGGATAGTCTCAGGCATCTGTGAATTCAGGCCTTCTCACCCCTAAGCCCAAGTTCCTAATTGAGCTTTCCCACCTCCTCTCACTACCTTTCACAGGAGCAACCTGATGTACCAATAAAAACAAAACTCCTTTTAGAAACGTGTTGTCACATTAGCAAAGATTTGACGTGCAGGATATTCATTGGGGGAAATGCCGATGAGAAGACATAGGGAGGGGGCTAGGTGAGGCTGGGAACCGGCAGGTCAACCTGAGGTCCTACCGTGTGGAGGAGAGAACAGAAGAGCAGGGTAGGAAGGGGCTTAGACCTCACAGCCCATCTAAGGAAGGTTTGGCAAGACCAGTAAGGAGCTCTGGATCCGAGGCCCTGGATTCTTGTGTCTCCAGGACTAGGTCTTGGGGTCATTGGTAAAGAAACAGTGTGTGGGAAGCATGATGCAAAGGGGGAATAATTTCCAGTTGCACCTCTCACAGGCAGAGATGAAAGGCTCATTTTGATGCCTGTCATAATTCTCAATTGAAACCGAGAATATCCAGTGAAATATTCTGTGGGGAGGCAAGGAGCAATGTTTTAATGCCATACGTTATACAGAGGTCAGTGCCTTTGTAAGAGCAACGTTCTATATTACAAATGACTCCTCCTCCAGGAAGCCTTCCCAGGAAACAGTGGGCGAGGCAGGAGCCCCTGAGTCTCCTTGCAGGTGTTCATTTCTGCCCAAGCCCGTCTCCTTCCTCCTTCTCTGACAACAGGGGTCCTCACATTCCTCCTTTTCTGAAATTCTTTTGTTCTTTCTGAGGATGCTGGGTTTGTGTACAGCTTTCAGGAAAAATATGCCGATTCCTGAAGTAGCCTAAATAGAGAGGGTGTGCTGGCAGGACTCCTTGAGGGCATTCACCAGGGAAGTTAAATATCAGGTATTTTGTGAAGTTACTATCTTATTTTCAAATGTGTGCGGGCATGTTATTTCTAAATCCATTCCCTCTCCCCATTTTCACCTGTCTTATCACCCTCAGGCAGCGCAATTATCCAGAGAAGAGTCAGAGAATGAAGAACAGGAAAGTCAAATAGATGCTGCTGAGTGGGAGATCGATCCCATTTGTTCTAGCCCAAGTCAGAGAAAAAACGTAAATTAGAAGCCTAAATTGATTTACGATGCCCCACTCGCTAATCCAACCCACACTTATTGCATAAAAAATATTATTCTGAGTAGCCTCTAACCTGGATCACGGCTGTAAAACAGTAGCAACTGCACTTTCTAGTTGTTTGTCATTTATGTCATTAGAGCTCTTCTTCATCCAATTCTTAGGTGTTCTTTGGGTACAAGTTTTCACGATTTTATAGAAGAAACAAGTGTGTGTTGTCACTCACTGCATATGTGACATCCACCAACATAGCGATGACGATAGCGGGATTCCTCACTGTGCAACCAGCCCAGGCCAGGGAGGTTCACTGTCAATTCTCGAAGATGGAAAGAGAAGTTGGGAGCCTTTAGTAGATGTGGCAGGCCTTTAATGCTGAAGCAGGGAGCCAGGGACAGGCAGACCAGCAGGCAGGGCGGAAGCAACAGAGCCCAACCCAGCCTGGGAGTGATGCCTCCATGAAGGCCAGAGCTGAGGGGCCCCTTTTAGTCCCTGCTTCTTGGCACAGGTGTCTGCACTTCCACAATCGCATGCCCCGTGCTCTCTGTGCCCAGGTGTCCATAGTCATAGGTAGGCCCCTGAGCCCATGTCTTTTGGCCCTGGGCATCCTCAGGTGGTGGTCACAGAGGCCAGTGGCGGGAAGGTGAATAAAAGCCTCATTTAACTCCATTTTCCTTACACTCGTCTACACTGTAGGCCCCTCAGGCAAGGGACTATATACATTTTCATGACTTCCGACACTTACCATTGTGCCTGGGTGTAGCAGCAGGAAGGCACGGAGCAGGATTATCTATGATCCTAGCAAACGGGTGGAGTCCTGGAGCCCTCCGTGGCTTTTTCAGACTTTTATTGAGTTTACCAAGTTCATGCCGGCAGGAGTACCTGTTAGGGGGAAAAGGATGTCCCAAAGCAAATTCCATATAGGCTTTGTGGACTCTACCCCCACCCCAGGTCAAAGCCAAAGACACTGGGAACTCCAAATCCCATCACCACCCAAGGGAAGGTGGCTGGGACCTGAGGGTGGGGTTCAGCAGCCAGGTGGATACAAAAGGCAGACACGTGGGCTTTGGGGGCTCTCTCCATTTTGGCTCTCCGCCAGCTCACAGCGGTCCGGCCAGCTCTGAGGATGACTTTGGGTTTCCAGGTCGTCGGATCGGGTAGGATGCATTAAAGACTTTATTTCCCTATTTTCTCCCTGAGTTGTACATTTTCCTTATTTCTTTTTCTCTTGTAAATAAACCTTTTATTAACCTTTTTTGTGTGTGTCTGTAGTAGAGTATTCATAAGTCCCTTTAAAGCGCGCGGGTGAGGACCCACAGCCAGGAACCCGTTTAATATCGGGGTTGCTCTATAACATACCGAGAGGCCGGGAGGCTGGCAGGCCTTCCAGCCCCCAGCAAGTCTTTACTTTCTGGGCTCTCTGGCATTCTCTTGTGGCCTCATTCTCTTCCTGTCTCTTGCTTGTTTCCCTTCTGGGGGTCTGCTCCTCTCTTATAGGCCCAGTCTCAGCCCAGGTGTACCCACCTACGAACGCCCACACCCCACTCCAGGTGCCTGCCCTCAGGCATACATTCAGGACTGCAGATCCATCATCAATCCTAATGACAGGAGGGCAGAAAAACCTGACAATCATTTACCCTACGCTGGGCACGTGGTAATCATGCTAATAATCCTTTGCTAGCATATAGCCCTACGCCTCCTCCAGGCACTGAAGGTCATCATGGAGGTCAACTTTTCAGATGGCAAAGAAAGACCAAGAATCCAACAGGGATGGTGTGTGCAGCCAGAGAAGAACCCCCAGGGTACACCCAGGGCCCTAAGGGCATGATAGGTGGTGGGGGATGGGCCACCTCTGTGCTAACACAAAGGGCTGGTGGCAGTGGTTAGGTTATCCTCTGCCTCCAAGGAAAGGCTTATGGGTGCAAAATAACTCTTCCCCTTTCTCATCCACTCTTGTTCATTAACCCATTTAATAAGCTTAGAGAGCGGTGATCTAATTACTCCAGCTCTTGGGGAAGTGTGTGCAGAAAGTAATTCATAGTAGCATTATAATTGCAAAATGTTGGAACAACCAAATGTCCTTTTAACAGGGGACAATTAAAAAATCAGTAGATTTCATTCATCCATCGAGTCACTTCTCCAAGTGGGACTTACTGAGCATCTACTCCGTGTGAGACCAGATTCTAAGACCAAAGGATACAGCAGGGAACAAAGCAGAAGCCCCTGCCTGCAGGTGCCTATACCATCTGCTCCTTTCTCATAGTTAGGAGTCTCTTTTCTACCTCCTAAGTGAAATCTGATTCCCGAATCTCTTTCACATCAAGACCAGCTGTGATAACACAAGTGCGGAGTCAACCTGATTTCCATTTTACAATTGAAGTATCTACTTAATCCACATTTATCTTCATGTAAACATGCAATTTCAATAATAAAACACCAAAATCTACCATTCTTCAGCATCTTTTGAAGGTCAATAACATCCCCATTACTATGTAAGCTAAAGACTTAATAAAGATCTAAAACAACATTTTATCTAGTGCTTTTGTTTAGAGTGAATATTCAAATTATAGACTCTGTTGCAGGTTAATTTATAGTTGACTTCACAGCAAAAACCCTAAGTATTAATTTAAACTTTTTTCTTTGCAGTTTTAACAAGGAGTTTCTAGAAGCTTGGAGAAAAATAAGAAAAATTACCTTTAGAGACCACAGCTTTTCTTTGATTTTCCCAAACCAAAAGTCAGCCTTCTTGCCAGGTGAAGGGCCTGCCATGAACAGACACATAGTTCAAGGAGGCCTGAGAGACAGGCACTCAGAGCCATTGCTCAGGGGCCATCTGCAGAAGTGAGTCCTCATTTAGCTCCGACTACCACGTCCCGGATGAGCACAGGCAAACCTTGGTGACTGCACTTTGCTGTATTGCTGTAGTGCCAGCAAGGCCCAGGGCGGGCTCTCTGGATCCAGGCAGATGGGTAAAGGAGAGTCCTGGAGCCCTCAATGGATTTTCAGGCTTTTAATGATCTTTCTATGCCTCTTGTAGTGCAGCAGCCAGGCGCAGGGCTTGCAGGGGGGCTGGAGTCCAGGGGGCTGGAGTCCAGGGGGCTGGAGTCCAGGAGGCTTGGCAGGCCCCCTAGCCCTGGAGAATCTTTACTCTTTGGGGCTTTCTCTCTCAGTCTCTCTGGTGACCTCTCCACTGCACACCACCCTCTGTGATGCCGCCCTTATCTGCTCACTCTCTTGGCTCAGGTGTGCCCACTCACGCATGCCCACAGCATACCCCGCGTGCCCACCATCAGACATGCGCATCCCGAGCCCACACCCCCAAGCAGCGCCTGCATTTAAGGCTGTAGGTAACAGCCACCAGGGCCAACAGCGCAAAAGCCTGAGCAATCTTCCTTTACCCTACAGTTGCATATCATAGATATTGTGGAGTTTTGTTTGTTTGTTTGTTTTTACAAAAAACTCCTGCCTGCAGTAATACTGTCTCCACCATTTTTTCCCAAAGCATGTGCTCATTTCATGAATCTGTGTCAAATTTTGAAATTCTCACCTTTTCATTGCTATATCTGTTAAGGGGCTCTGTGACCTTCGATGCCACCATCATGAGGTGTTGCATCGGGCAACACCACACTGATAAAGACACAGGAGTCGTGGAGCAGGCTCCATAATGCAGGGAGCTGCTGAAGAGCCAGATCCTGGCCTTTTTATTGACAGGATTATACAGCATCAGTTATGAGAGGAGGGAGGAAGAAAGGAAAAGAGGAAGAAGGTAACGAGAAAATGTGCTGACATCTATAGCATCAGGGTTGTGAGTCTGCTCTCCGGCCACTTCTCATCTGCTTGATGACTTGGTATTGTCATTGAGATCAAGCCCTCGTTCCCCAGCCTTGATTTCAAGGCGTTCCACGGATCAGCTTCTGGGGTCCCTTGTTATACATGGGTCCTCGCCCCCACTCCCCCCGCACCCCTGCCCTGCCCGGGCATTGCCAGCAATACCTTGGGATGCATCGCCTTCCCCACAGGATCCAGCTTTGTGCTCTTAATTGATTTGAAAGGCACCTTGCAGGCTTGGGCTCCTGTACCTCACCGACCCGGCCTTTAGAACTGTAGGTAACAAAATGGTGGCCAGACAGGCCGCTTAGGATTAGCAGATCCACACTGAGGGGGAGCACGAACACTGCCTGTATAGGAGAATGAACTGAATCGCTCAATGGTGCTTATGTTTTAACTGTTCCACAGACACTCTCTCCGCCCCTCCCCACCCCCTTCGGCCTACCTGTTTCCCCGGGACACAACAATACTGAAATTAGGCCAGTTACGAACCCTCCCAAGGCCTCCAAGGGCTCCAATGAGCGGAAGAGTCACATGTCTCTCACTGTAGCAAAAGCTATGAAGGGTTGAGCTCTGTGGGAGGCACGCAGAAAGCGAGACAGGACAAAGTCAAGGCCTCTGCCACCACCTAGGCAAGGTGTGAAGGCAAAAGAAAAGTTCATGAAGGAAATAAAAACTGCGACTGCAGTGAACACCCGAGGATAGGGAAGAGAAGGAAGCCTTGGCCGATACGGCAGCGTTGCGGCAATCCAGGAGGAAACAGGAGGAAGATCAGACCGGATTTAAGTCAAAGCTCCGTCCAGAGCAAGGCTCACTTGACTCCGGGAAGGCTGAGAGAGGTGAGGAAGCTACAAGAGAAAGTATGAAGCTAGTGGGGGTTGGTTCATGGGCCTTAAGGAAAGACACCGTCTCCACACGTAAAGAGCAAGGAGAAGCAGCAAGCGCCGACGAACAAGCTGCCGCAAGTTACCCAGAAAGTCCAGCCGAGCTCCCCGACGAAGGCAGCTACAGTCAGGAACAGGCTCAGTGCGGATGAAAGAGCTTCCACGGGAAGAAGATGCCTTCTGGGACTTTCCTGGCTGAGGAGAAGACAACACCGTCTGGCTTCAAAGCTTTCAAGGACAGGCTGACTCTCTTGATCACTTTCTCTTTTGTAAGCAAAGAGAAAGGGAGAGAAAAACCGCAAAGGTCGAAAAGGTCTGAAGGCAGAGGCAGAGACTGGAGTGACGAGTGTTAGGGCCATGGGACAGCCTGGACGCGGGCAGGCCCAGGGCCTCAGAGAGGCACGGGGCGAATCCTCCTTCACACCAACCTGATAGCGCCTGACTTCTGGCCTCCAGAGTGAGTAATCAGAGAGAATAAAATTCTGTTGAGTGAAGCCATCTAGGTGACAGATGTAGGGTAAAGAAAATGTCAGGCTTTTCTGCCCTCCCGCCATCAGGATAGATGAGGGAACCCCGTGATCCTGAATGCATGCCTGATGGCGGGCACCTGAAGTGGGTGCACCTGCGCTAAGACTGTGCTTTTAAGGGCGGCGTCACGGGGACACCAGCAGAAGCCAAGAAGCCGAGAATGAACAGAAGCCGAGAGAGAAGCAGAGAAGGCCGGAGAGCCCAGATAGAGTGAAGACTTGCTGGGGGCTGGGAGGCCTTCCAGCCTCCTGGCCCCCCAGCACCCCTGCCTGCCATATGCCTGGTGAACCCCAATAAAGGACCTGCAAAAAACCGCTGAGGACTCTGACTCCTCCTTTACCCCGTCTGCATGGGATCAGAAAACCTGCTCAGTGTCATTCCTGTCCCTACAATAGACATTTGCCCTGCCGCCTACAGCCAACGCGCTCGGCAATGGGTGTCTGGACACGAGGAGAGGCCTCTCACATTGACTTGGGGTTTGAGGAGCCCCTATTTGGATTTCCCACCCATACAACTTTAGGCAGATGATCTCCCAGGGTTCCCAGCAGATGCTACTTGACGAGGACTGTGCAGGTGACATGGGACGCTGAGGCAGAGCACCTGCATGCAGCCAGCGCTGGGGACGCAGCAGGTGGTAGTCCAGCCTTCCTGAGAAGTTGGCTGCGCACCTAAGACGATGGCTAGTTAAGGGGTAGACAGCAAAGGACTCAAGTTACTTTTGAAGCACGTATTCCATAGAGATGATCTCTCCTTCGGGGAGGAAGCAGGGATAGAGGGCATCGGGACCGACTAGAGAACCCGCTGCTAGCTTCAAAGGAGGAGAGAGAAGAAGACAGAGGCATAGGCTGGGAAAGACTTGGGGGAGGGCTGGCTTTAAAATAAAACAAGGGTTGCTATTTTGGAAGATGAATGGGGGGTGTCGTTCTGTGTTTGGGAGGAGGACGGAAATAAACTATAATTTAGGAGCACAGAGGGAGAGAGGCTATAATTATGAAGGGGGGGCATGTCCCATGTCCCTGGTGATGAAGTGAATGTGCTCTGGGGAGGACGGGATGGGGAAGCCCAAGGAAGGGGAATTTCCCCTAAGGATGCTGCCAGGGAACAGAACGCCCAGCTCCTCGGTCAGGGGTGGCAACAGGTCACAGAGAAACTCCTGGCAAATGCCTGGTGTGAGGGGAACAGACACCTGAGAGTCAGGAAGAGCAGGAACTAAAACAAACAAAAAAAAAAATGGGCACAAAATGTGCCTTGGGGGTTTCATCAAGATCGGGGGTCCTGGAGGCGTGGTTTTGACAGCGGGAGGGTGACGTGTGATCTGGAAGGAAAGAATGTGTGGGTGAAGATGGCAGGAGGCGCTTCAGGTACAGGAGGATGTGTTTTAGCCAACAGCTTTAAACTAGTGCAAATATTTGAGAATTGAGAAGTTTTCCTTAAAAGCCAGATGACTGTGCTCTCCCGGGAGGTCAGGAGGTCTGGCAACACAGGCCTGAAGTGCCGTGTGAGCTCAGGGAATTTGAGGCAAGGGGCTGCAGATACTTGGGAAGGCTCCTGCTCTCTCTGTCATGGTCCCACCTGACCCAGCACTTCATTTGTGGACATGAACTGCTCAGCCCCCACACCGGTCAGTCACAGCAAATGTGGCTGGCACCGAGAGCCTTCTTTAAAAGATGGAATTCCAACACTTGAAGCTGAAACTGCAAAAAACGAACAGTCATAGTGCAGTTGCATTTGACTCTAATTAGTGTTTATCTTTCTTCCAGCTTTGTGGTGTTTCCTTGGGCTCATTTTCATCCTTTTTTTTTTTTTTTTAAAGATTTGTTTATTTATGCACACAAGAGCTGGGGTGTAAGCCAGCAGCACGGGGAGTGAGAGGATTCACCAGAGACAGAGTGGGGAGCAGAACAGGCAGATGGACTGAAATACACTGCTGAGGGGAGCAGCGGGCGAGACAGGAGAGGTCTGCTGCACCATGCGGGAAGCTCCCTGGCCAGTCAGGGATCGGACTCGTGCTGCAGAGGCTGCTGATGGCTTGATAGTACTGTCTTTAACCCTTGAGCCACCAGGGAAGCCTGGTTTTCATCCTTTGTCCAAACTTCTCTTTATTCTTAACCAAACAGATTTCAAGCCCCTATTCCAGCCTATGTGAGTCAAACTGTGCTGCTCCACCTTCTGACTAGACGAGGAAGCAGTTCAAAAGCAAAATATATGCTGGCAAGAAACCATAACGTTATCATGGGCGTGGGATAAAGCTGAGCGTGAAGCCAGAATACAGGAAGGCAGAGAGGACGGACAGGGTCTTTCTGACTGGGGGTTGGAGAAGGAGGAGAGCTTACAAAAAGTCCATCTAACACAAGTGTCTCTCCATGGCCTCCTCAAAACACCATCAAAACACCATCTTCTTGGGCATCCTGTTTAGGGTGTTGGGACAAAGACAATACATTGCCCAAACATTGTCCAATACATTGTCAAGTTTAGTGCCTGTTCTCACTCCTTAGAGAAGCATGACTAGGGCGTGGGTGAGTCCATATTGACAAGGGGAAGGGGAAGAACTTTTTAAGCCCAGGTTAAATGGGGGGCCCTAGACAGAGAAGGTAACAGCGTCCCAGCTGATGCATCCCTTAGTTCTCTCTACAGACCTATTCTGACTGCCTTCACACTGAGTTACAGTCTCTCCTCAACCCGCAACCTCCAGGTTCTATTTCCCTTTCTATTGCTTATTGTCTGATGGACATCAGTGGAAGAAACAGTGCAACAAATGTATCCAAAAACTAGGAAACTGAGAAATTCTACTTCTGGACTTGACAGAGTAGCTGGTGTCTGACTTATTTCCTAGCAGCGACTATTAGAAAAGCAAACAGAATACATGAAACAACTGTCTTCAGACACTGGAGAGCAGGCAGCATACAGCCATGATCCTTAGAGAAATGAACAAGGTAAGCTCTACAGTCACCGTGACATTCTTCCAGATCTCAGTGCAGGGAGGGAGACCCCAGGAAGAACACAGCATTCTACTGAATTGAGGAGACAGAGACAGCAGTTCAGAAAGATGGAAGGAGATTGTCAAGGTAGAATACGAGGGAGGCAGGAGCTAAGTAAGGAAAGAGCTGTAGAAGTCTGCCTAGGTGTTCCTTTGACTGAAATCTAAGCCACACAGTTTTAGAATAAAGTTCCATAGGACTGGGTGAAGAAAAGCAGCCTGTGAACTGTGGGCTGAATTTCCAGATCTCACACCACAGCGTGGGGAGATCTTGTAATTCCAACTAGCCAGCATGGAGAGAATCCTTGAGGATCCAGGGTGGTTGGTAGAGGGCCACACCTTTATAGAAGGATGAAGGACTCAGAATGAAACTACTTTTGGCTCACTCTAATAAAGCTTTAAAACAAGCTTCCAAGTATCAATGGATTATTTAAGCTTCAAATTCCTGCCAAGGCAAAATCCAACTCTCTTTAATAGAAGGTAACAAAATCCAGATGCTCAAAAAGGGAAAATTTAGAGTGTTCAGCATATGATTAAAAATTAAAATATATGCCAAGAAAGCAAGAAATGGTGCCTATAGTCAGAAGAATAATTAGTCCATAAAAACAGAGCGTAAGAACCTAAATCCTTGAGGGATGTTTTTGTCTCTTCTCTAAATTCATCTTTTCTTAATTAGCCATTGATTTTTACCCTTATTAGACTCCTTGAATATGAAGATACTCATGTTTATTTTCTACTTGATGTACTTGGCATCTAAATAAGCAAACATTTACAAAAAGTCCTCAGAGACCAGTAGAAATAGCCAAAGGCTGAGCTTGCTTGAATGAGATAAAGAAAAGCTGTTAACCCATAGCACATAAGAATAATAACACCAGATAAGTTCCTTCCAGGGAGCTGATTTCCCATTTCCTTTTCAGCTTCTTTGACTCTCCCATGCCATCCCCACACCTAGAGTGATTTCAAAACCAATGAATGAAAACCTCTGTAGCACGTGAACAAGGTCTCAGAGGATGAAAATAGGGGATTACAAAAATGAGACTATTTGGATGGTGCTTTTTTTTTTAATTAGGGAATTATGATGAATTATTGTCTTTAATGAGCATACTAAAAAGTGACCCAACATTTAATAACTATTTTTTTATTGAGTACCATTTGCAGAAAGTGACTGTCACTGTGTCCATAGAATACAGCATGCAAAAACAAGGGGTAGGAGGGCACTTTTTTCCATCAGGATAGCTAAGTGGTAGTTTAGTAACTTAGATTTTACATATCTTCATAGAAAGATGTGATGAAACTTAAGTCTTTATGTTAAATGTACCAACCCGCCTGTTTTCCCTCCTCCACACATACACACAAAGAAGGCCCTTCATGTATAGATCTGGATGTAAAACCAAGGATCTTTTTCTATTCTTAGAGTATGCTAAAGCCCACTGAATTGCAGGGCCATGCAAAGTCTCCAGATGTGACTATGCTATACTTCTTGGAGTGTAAGTGGCTTCTGCTGTGACACTTACTCACGCCATTGTGTGGGTGGCATTATTCTGGCCAACAATGACCACACACAATTTGGGACTGAGTGGCATTTATAACCATTGCACTAGGCTCTGAGAGCTAGCTGGAGTTGACAGCATAGGGATAATTGAAAAGGCAACTCAAGTTATTTACTAGATAATGAGGGGAAATGCCTGTGATTTAACTTTTACCTACTATTGTTCCCCAGGGGGGTTTTGGAGGGAAGTAATCACCTCCTCATTACTGTAAAGTATTACTTGGTATGTGTCTGGTGACTGTTGTCATAGTTGTTTCCTCCTGTGAACTCTCCATGAGGCTGAGTTATTTGTTCCCAAATGACTCCAGCTTCTTTTAGGAATCCATTAGGATCACATCTTAATTTCCAGGAGTCAAGAGTGAAACACAGACTCTCAGTAGTTAGCTAGTCTAATATTTTATCCAATGTATGCGTTCCTTTGTCAGTACTCTATAGAGTCTAGTCTCTGCTTGAACATCTCCAGATAGAGAGCCCCCTATCTCACTTGGAAGCCCTACTCAGAAAATTCTTAAAATGAAACTGAAGACTCTCTCCTATTTATTGGTTCTAATTCTTCCTCCTGTCATGCAAGAGACAAATCTACTTAAGTTTCCAAGTGACAGCTCCTGTGTCATAATCTGCTCCAACCCCTTCAGCTATTCCCCAAGCCTTATCAGCCCCCAAGTTTCTCCTCCAGCCAGAGATAGTGCAATAGATTTCTAACCCTCTCGGTTTATTTCCTTTCCCCTTCTTGTTCTGCTTTTTTTCTGGTGTTTTTTTTCTCCATTAAAGATCATACATTATTTGAAACACCACCCCAAAACACTGCCACATGACCCCACTAGTCCTAATACCTCTTTGAAAATAGTAAGGGTAGATCTTTTGCTTCATGGAAATAGAGTTTGGATCCTATTTACGTGAGAAATCACAATGAAAAGTTTGCATTGGGATCTTACGTTCCCCGCCCAGTGTCAATACCTCTCAGGCTCAGATCTCCACTTTCATTTCACATCACACGCCAGAGGACAAAATGGAGCTGGGAATCAAGACAATTACATGGCTTAATTCAGATGACAGCAATCTTGGTTTAAGGTGGCAGCTTAGAGAAGAAAAGTATCTCACGAACACGAGGCTTTCTGGTAAGTCTCCTCAGCCTCCACATGATCACCCAACCTGAAGTCAAGGCCTCTGAGTACACACCAAGCTCTGTGGCTCCTTGGCCCCCCAGGTGTGCTGTTCCTCTTTTGTAAGCACTGACTGAGATTCTGGAAACTCCCTACCTGCTGCAGAATGATATGTCAAGAGACAAGGCAATTGCGAACGAAAACTAACACCATAATTGTGAAAATAACTGACAAAGAGTATTTATTGTGTGTCATTATTGCTCATGATAATGATGGCATTTTTAACCCACTTTCTTCTTGTTTCTATGGGATGCGCAACATAAGACCACATTTTCCCTTCAGATCACATCAAAGTAAGACTGGATTTAAATGCGTATTTATTTATTTATATACACATATTTGGAGAAATTGGACAGCTGAATCCCTGCATTTTGCAAAATGATATAATGGGTATCAATAACAGGGTGAAATCATGGCTCTGAGCCATCAGACGAAATGGAAGCTGCAGGCCAGCTGGAGAACACACTCAGGCTGAGGAGGGAAGGCCGTGGAATTCAAAGCAGCCTAGCATGGGGCTCTGCATTCAGCCTGCATCACCCAAGACAGAAAAGCAGTGTGTTAACGAGGGAGAAGGCTGAATAACACAAAGTTCCCTCTACAGGGCGCGTGCATCATCACGGGACGGATGGCGTGCCGGGGCTGATGTGAGAGCTAAAAGTGAGCCAGCAGAGGGCCAGGAACAAATGGAACTCATCAAAAGAAATGCAGGCCTGGGCAGACTCCCATCAAGAAAAGGAGGCCAGAGGGAAAGAAGCAAGTGGGTGCAGCTCGTGTTTCATGGCTTGAACTCACTGCTACTGGGCAAAAGGAAACTAGCCCTGGCTCAGGGGGACAGGGGTTCATTGCTTCCAGCAAACAGAAAGCCAGGCGTTGGGCTGGGTGGAGAGGCCAAAGTGATGAATCTGTTCATTCTCTCCTTCTTCAGCCTCTGATTTCCTCCAGGTGATCCTCTTCCTGGCAGATGCCCCTCTTCAAGCGCTGAGGGCCATAGCTCTTCATCCTCTTGGCAAACTTAGGTGGAGAGTGTCTCTTTTTCAATAGTTCTGCAGAAGTTCTGAACTTGAGTCTCAGGAGTTCTGATTGCTCAACTGTGGACCACATGTCCCTCTCTCAACCAATCCCTAACCTCAGAGGGATGTGATCGTTTGTCCGGGAGCCATCACGTGCTGCATCTCTGAAGCTGGTGTGGGGTCAACCCCACATTTACCATTCACACAGAGAGAAGAATGAGTATTTAACCCCCAAATTTTTTTTAAATAATAAATTTTATTTTTATATTCCCCATACATTTGCAACCCCCCATTCTGATCCCAATCCCTCCCCTCCCGCCCCCCACTCCCCCAAAAGTGTCTCTGGTTCATAGTTTTTTGTTGATTTTGATTTTCACTTTCTTATAGTTATTCATTTTCCTGGTCCCTTATTTAAGTTTTCTAGATTCCTGCTATGAGTGAGACCATCCGGTACTTTTCTTTTTCTTTCTGGCTTATTTCGCTGAGCATGATCCCTTCCAGCGCCATCCATGTTGCTGCAAATGGCATGTGTTTATCTTTTTTGAATGTTGAGTAATATTCCATGGTGTATATGGACCACATCTTCTTGATCCAGTCATCTATTTTTGGGCATCTGGGCTGTTTCCAAAGCTTAGCTATTGTAAACAGTGCTGCTATAAACATAGGGGTGCAGGTGCTCTTTGGAATTGATGTTTCTGTGTCCTTTGGGTAAATACCTAGGAGTGGAATTGCTGGATCCTATGGAAGCTCTATGTTTAGTAGGTCCAGAAATCTCCACACAGCTCTCCATGGTGGTTGGACCAGTTTGCACTCCCACCAGCAGTGCAGGAGAGTTCCTTTTTCTCCACACCCTCGCCAGCATTTGTTGTTGCTAGTTTTTTTAATATGTGCCATTCTCACTGGTGTAAGATGGTATCTCATGGTAGTTTTGATTTGCATTTCCCTGATTACAAGTGATGTTGAACATTTTTTCATGTGCCTGTTGGCCATTTGCATTTCCTCTTCAGAGAAGTTTCTTTTTAGCTCTTCTGCCCATTTTTTGACTGGATTATTTTCTTTGTTGTTGTTGAGTCTCATCAGCTCTTTGCAGATTTTTGTGATCAGTCCTTTATCATTAGTATTGGGTGCAAAAATGTTCTCCCAGTTGGTGGTAACCCCCAAATTTAAATGCCATCAAGGGGAAAGCAGGTAGGACAGAAAACAAAAGCAGGTAACCACCTCAAGGTAACAAAATTAGGGCCTCCCCTGGTGGCACAGTGATTGAGCGCTGGGCTGCGAAGCTGCCCGCAGCCTCTGCAGTGCCAGTTAGATCCCCGGCCACCGGTGAGGGTCCCACATGGCACGCAGACCTCTCCTGCCGTGCCCACTGCTCCCCTCAGCAGTGTATTTCATCAGTCTGCCTGTTCTGTTCCCCACTCTGACTCTAGTGAATTCTCTCACCCTCCCGTGCTTCTGACTGTACCCAGTGCTTGTATAAATAAATAAATCTTAAAAAAAAGAAAGATAACAAAATTGATGGAAGGCACTGAGACTCCTGAGGACAACACTAAATGTGGCTTCATTTGCCATCATCCCAAATGAAACTATACATTCTGGGGATCCTGTAACCATCAGGGTTCTGCTTTTTTTCAGTCATCATTTTGACCATGACTGTTATTGCAGAACTATGACTCCCAATTTGATTTTGAGTGAAAAAAGCACGAGATTATCCAGGAGAATTAGAAATGAGTTTATCCTCATCAGCAGCCGGTCCCACATTGAGGACTGATAATGTTTAAAACAGTGATTGCCTTTAGTTCTTCTGAAAGCTTGTAAGTTTCCATGTTTCCTTTATGGACTTTTATTAATGAGACTATGTCTATGACTCATTATCCATGGGGAGCGCTTCCAGTGTGCACTTTACAAGTATAGACGTTTCTCTGTGATTTTCTGTTGTATTAGAAGTGCCAGGGGTGATCATTTCTAAGTCCGTTAATTATGTTGATACCTCTCACAAGGGTCCTATGACTCTTCATGTTAGACAACTGGGAGAGATTGTTCTGAAAGTCACAGAGAGCAGACAAGAGGCTTCTAGCTGGTGAATTCACTTAAGAGGCCATAAAATGACAATATTTTGACATTCCTTTGAGGCTAATCCCCATCATATGGTGATTTCAATGGGTGGAAGAATTAGGAGTGATATATACAAAGCAGAGAGGTCTTGTCACTTACAGGCAGCAGATCCACCTCAGGTGGAAAAGACCCAGCTTGGTTATTGGGCAAAGTCCTGCTGGTACTGCCCAAGAAATCATTTTAACCTCCACACTCTGCTTCATGACCACCCAGTCCACTACTAATCTGGCCATTCTTTCCACAAATGCCTGATCATAGGCCTCAGTGAGAGAAGAACATGGACCCAAAGCTTTCTAAGGAACCAGAACATGTCACCACCAAATAGGACACTTTGACATAATGATTCTTTTGAGTTTGAACTGTGCCAAGAATTCTGTAAGGTATCTCTCCTAATCTGCCCCATCTTCTCCCTGACATCACCCAATCACTGGTCTTCTATGAACCCCCAATATTGCTCTGAAACGTGTGGAGCTACTGTATTGTCAATCCATGTGACCGTGGCCTTTGCCCAGTGTCAGTGAATGGTAGAGAGATGAGACTAAGACCCAGCAGAGACCCACATGCACAGGATTTAGAGAAAGACACAATTTCAGACGCCATCTTGTTCAAGGCTTCATGACAGGGGATCACCAAGAGTTCCTAGAAATGGCAAAAATAAGAGCCAGTATTTTTCCAGTCCTCACCAGATGCCAAGCTCCACCTCTCAGCACTTTGCATGTGTTGACTTATTTAATTTTCATAGTAACTCTCAGGTGAGTTCTGTCATTTCACCACTTTACAGATGAACAAACTGAGGGTAACAGAATCAAAGTAACTTGCCCAGGGCCACCTGGTAGAATTGGGATATAAATGTGTGGGTATCAACCTGTGTTCAGTTAAGATCTGAGAAATTCTAGAGCCTCATTTTCACCTGCTCAGCTACACTTCCTCAACCAAAACATGGAACCGAGCCAACTAAGGTACAGAGAGTAAGGCAACAAAATGACATACCTGATCAGGTGCGTGAGCATCTACCCCCACTGCCATCTGAGTGAGGTGAGACTTGGGCATTGCAAGCCTCAGTGGACAAGACATGCCAAGTTACCTTAGTGTCTTTAGATCAAATTAATTGGACACCGAGACCCTATCCCAGTACTACTGGCCTGGCAAGGAATTCATGCTGAGTGAGTTGGGGGACTGCTATTACCCAGTGTCCTAGAAAGCTTCAAGGGTCTGGAGAACATTGGGGCCAGGGGACCACAATTTTCTTTTTTAAAATTTTTAAAGATTTATTTATTTATGCATACAAGAGCTGGGATACAGGCCAGAGATACAGGGGGGTGAGAGGATTCACCAGAGACAGAGCGGGGAACAGAAGAGGCAGATTGACTGAGTACAGCAGGGAGCAGCAGGCGAGTCAGGAGAGGTCTGCTGTGCCATGTTGGTTGCTCTCTGGCAGGCCAGGGATCGAAGTCGTGCTGCAGAGGCTGTGGATTGCTTCATAGTGAGGTGCTTAGCCCCTAGCGCCATCAGGGAGGCCCCAGGGACTACAATTTTCAACCCTTGCCAAGCCACTCACTGTCCACACTCAGTCAGTTCCTTGGGAGCAGAGATTCTGTTGCCTTCTTGCCATGCTGGCATCCATCAATCTTTGTTGAGGATGGGGGTTCCAGGGCATGGGGTCCCTTCTGTCAAGGCAGAACACAGCCGAAAATCCACCCCCTCTCACCTGCCCCAGGTGTCCTATTCCCCTCCAGAAACCATCATGGTTCCTGGTCCCCTTCCCAGTGTGAGCTCCCAGTGCAGGCAGGTTTGTTATTTCCTCAGTGTCTAAGCCAGAGCTGACACAGACGGTGCTCCCTCCGCCCCTCCCCACCAAAGGTGCTCCCTGACCCCCAACACCCAGCACCAACCCCACACGGACATCAGGACAGAAGGTTCTTCAGGCCTGGGGGAGAGACACCAGAAGAATAGGACAGCAAAGACTCTCAGGGTTGGTTTGGTTTTTTTTTTTTCTTCTCCTTCAGCAGCACAGAAAGAACACGAAGTAATATCCCAACAAATCACCCTGCCCTTCTCAGAACAGCCAATGAGCGTTCAGCACTATTCACCCATCTTCAGCAGCCAGGAAAAAAAGACACAAGTATGAAGATAATTTTGAAGATTTCAAAGGTCTTTCTGATGGCAGTGACCAAGTTTGAGAGGCTCCCTCCGCCAGCCCCAGGATAGTAAGATCGTAGGCACACGCTGAAAGGGGTTCCTCCCTCGCCCTCAATGCTTTTGTTCCACAAAAGAGCTCAGCGTTCAGTGTGGAGGAGGCTGACGAAGTTCCACGGCAGCCTGCCAAGCTCAGCACCCCCAGCTCAGGGAGTCAGAGCCAGTGAGAGGCAGAGACACGGGGCAGTTGGGGGAAATGACTGTAAAGTCATGGACACAAAGCAATGCACAGAGACCCCGAAAAGACACTCAGGACAGAGAGACCCAGAGGGAAAATCAGCGAACCCACCACTGCCAAAAGGCAAATTAAATGTGCTGCCTGTCATTCCCCAAACTTCGCTAGTTTCGCGCTAAAGCAGCAGCTCTACCCTTGGGCAGCCGGGGAAATCATTTCACTTAATGGGCTGTCTGACTGCAAACCTGCTTCAAGGCTCAGTCACTTAAGAATATCTTTGCTCTCTGCCCTTGTCCCCTGACACTCCCCACTTGCACTTGGTGTTTTGAATTTGCTCCCCTTTTTTTGGTCTTTCCAGCAGAGGACTGTTGGTTTGCAGGTATGTGTTAGCCAACAGGCCTGCAGCTGCAAGTGGGCAATAGTTTCTGGAAAGATCTTTGTAAGTCAGAGATCTTGTCTTCAGAAAAAAGGAAAAGCCAGGCCCTATGGCGGTCACCCCATGGTGTCATGGGGAATTCATATGTCATCCTTTTGTTTGAGCTAATCATCCCCTTTCCTTCTGGAGATTAAAGAGAAATTGAGGGGCCTCCCTGGTGGTGCAAGGGGTTAAGACACAGCACTGTGAAGCTATCCACAGCCACTGCACCATGAGTTCAATCCCCAGCCAGGGAGCTACCCACATGGCGAGGCAGACCTCTCCTGTCTCGCCTGCTGCTCCCCTCAGCAGTGTATTTCATTCAATCCACCTGTTCTGCTCCCCTCTCTGTCTCTGGTGAATCCTCTCATCCCCCGCACCTCTGGCCTGCACCCCAGCTCTTATATGCATAAATAAATCTTTAAAAAAAAATAAAAAGAAATTGAAAGAACCCCTTTCTTCCTGATTTCTTTTCCATATTTGCCGGCAGAATGTTTTTCCGCAGACCTCCACACCTCGCTGCATCCTGTGACCAGGGAGCCTGGCAGCAGGAGGCAGGAGGCAGGAGGCAGAGGCCAGTCCTGCCCCTGCATGTCGCCCCTGCATGTCATCAGTAGAAGCTGAGTCCTGAGGGCAGAAGTGACACTCGCAAGGTCATGTGCTTGTCACCCTCAGGACGCCTGCCTCCCTACCCTCAGCCCTCCACACTGCCACCCAGTGGGAATGACCACAAGTCATTCTCAAAGAAGATGGCCAGAGACAAGGGGCTCCCGGGACACGGGTCCTATTAGGTTTTCTCCAATGGCAATTCCCTGGGGCTACCATGGATGGAAGGAGCCAGCACTTTGGCCCAGTTCCCACACACCAAGAAGCCCTGAGATCTGTGAGGGAGGCTGGAAACAGCCTGTTCTGTGCATTTAAGTGACCTATGGGTCGTTTTCTTTTGTGCTTCTTTAAGTTAGTACTGCCAGACACTGCTGATGCCAACCATTCTACCCTCTTCTGAAGCAAGCAGACTCTACTAACAAGACCAAAATGCTGGGTACTATTTTCCAAGCCTCCCTCAACTTCTGAGGATGGCCATGTGGCACAGTTCAATGTATGGGGAAGCACATTTCTCCTTGAAATTCAGAGGAACTGGCTAGTAGAATCATCTTGTCACCTGACTGGGCTCCTTCTTGCATTTAATAAGCATGACTGGATAAGAATGTGATTCTAGGGGATACTGCAGCCACTTTGTGACCATGAGGAAAATACCAGTGGCATATTGAGCATGGTCAAAGAAGATGGAAAGGGGTGGAGATCTGTGAGACTCCCTTTCTCTCAAATCCTTGTTATTTACATATTAATAAATTCCTATTAACTGCTTTCAGTTGGGTCTTGAAAAATCAGATCTTATAACTAACCAGACTTGCCTTCCGATCTGGCAAGGACTACCTGGAGCTAGAGCAGATCAGCATCTTTTACCTGGGTGTAACTCTCTAGTTATCCACAGTCTCCACCAATCTCTAATGTCCCTCACTTGCCTCAATCACTGCATTCTTCTCCTATCTCTTAAGACATTTGATCTAAGGCTGATGATCTCTAATATAGACTCTGGGTACACTCAGGGAAGGGAGGTAAGTCTTATAGACCACAGCCTCCAGGGTGGGCTTGCTTTGACTTTTTACACTGTGTGCAACCTGCTTTGTCAAAGTGATGGGATCAGTAACCCCTCACACTCTAAAATACATCAGGGACTGGGATTAAGTGTCTTCATTCAGGCCATTTTATTAATGTGTTATGAGGTTCCTTCCTTCCATTAATAGAGCATGAAATTAAAATATATGGATCCTCAAAAACACCTGCCTTTTGTGAACTGGCTCATGCTGTTAATTACAGCTCCTATAGATCCAACCATATGCTCCATGTTATTCTGTCCTTTGTGATTTTAATTACAATTTAATGAAAGCTTTTATATGGCTTGTCATAGCACTTCCAACTTAATTATCAGCATTAACAATGCTGTATTCTTTGTTACTTTTCAGGGTTCTTCCATTTATCTGTAAGTGTATGTATTGATATTATATTTACACTTCATGCTCCAGAATTTTAAGTCATCATTAGTTGAAATACAGCTCTCACTGCCTCCTGCTCACTGTTGGGGAGAATGGGTAAAACTAGAATCATAGAAGGAAACAGGCCCTATTTTTTTAAATAGTAGCAAAGGATCCTTTTCCTGCATTTTTGTTTTCAACGTGGTTTTTGAAAATTATAAAAATTTTAGTTAAATCAGAATATTGTATAACCTATTTTGCATAAATGTGCACTGCGTTTAAAATGATATCACACCAATTGCTATAATTTAGTTTGTAAAACATGTCACATTCATTTTTCAAATCACTTGCCAGTGTATCTGCAGCAATTAAAACAATCTGCTTTTGGACAGAAGTCAATTCGAGCCTTCCCAGCCCACACGGGATGGTCACTGTACAGACACCTTTGGGAAGGACCACGGCTGGAGAGAGTTGCTGGGGGGGTCCTTGGATGAGGCCTTTACCAGGTGCACCCAGGCCTGAGCCCATCAAGGATGCCCTGGAGGGTGGGGCTGGCACTCCCGGCCCGGAGCTGCTCAGCCAAATGTCGCAGTTGCTTGAGTCTTTCCCAACGCTGCTGTTACACGAACTGCTGGCAAGTGACAGGCTCTAGACCTCAGAGATGCATCTTCTCCACGCAGGCCTGGGAATCTGAAGCCCCACACGGTACATTTGCAAAGAACAAGCGGGCCAAGCAGCAGCTCTGGACTCAGACTAAACAAAGCTTCTGAACTTGCCACATTTAAACAATGCCAAGAGCAGAGAGAAAGACACAGCACGTTGCTGCTACTGTTCTCGCACCTTCACTGAGCGCTACCACACTGAAACGCTGCCTGCTAGTGGGGAATGGGAATGTGCCGCCCCAGGAGGCAAAGTACCCTGAAGCTGCTGCTTACTGCCAGGTAACCCGGTCACACTACCCACACCCCTCAGACCATGGCGGCAACCTTCCCCACTCTGGCACTCACATGTCTTTGTTTTCGCTGGACTGAAGTCTGCACATGACTCCCTTCTAACTGCAGTGAGTCAGCAAGCCCCAGAAGCACCAGGCTGCAGCTCCGAGCTGCAACTGCCCAACACAGACTGTGAGAGGCCTCCCAGCCTGTTTCCAGGCTCCACACTGGAACCTCCTACTGCCCGAGCTGGCTTGGGTCTGCCCACCCCGCTGGCCTCGGCTGTGAAACCTACCGCATCTCCAAATGACTTCTGCTGCACTGGACGGCCAACACCACGTCTTCCAGGTGGGAGGTTTTATTATGTTTTACAACCATGAAGACATAGGAAGGTGGCTGTGACAGCAAACATTTCAGAGACAGGAGTCGACCGCCCTGCACGCTGCACCCACCCCGCCCTGGCAGCCTCCTTCCACGAGCCCCTCGGAGATTGTTCCTGGGTCCTTCCTTTGCAAAGTCAAGAAAGTCGGATGCAGACACTTAAGTAGCAGGAACATCATCAGCAGAATGGGAGCAGGATAACTTTGAGAAACGACTGATGAGAAACTCGCCAGAGAAGCCTCTTCTCTGCTGTTAATATGGCAGGTTAGAAGCACCTGGGTCTAATGTCCCTCCTCCCCAAAGAGTCATACGGGGCCCTCGGTGACGCCCTCCAGAGGCAGGCTGGGCGCACTGTCGGCCATGGGCCTCTCCTCTTTCTTCATGGAGGTCGGGACCCGGAGGCTCACGTAGGGTTTGTGACAAGCTGTGTTGGCCAAGGGAGGGTAGTGCTGTCGGTAGCAAACGTAGGCAAACATGAGGCCGATGACTCCGCCAACAAAAGAATCTAGCAGGAAGGGGCAGAACGGGAGAAGAGCGTTAGCATTCACCCACATGCGGCTGGAACTTTCCAGTACCTGCTCTGCTTATCATCAGACACCCTGAAGGACTAAGGGAAAGAGGAAACGTGGGGGCTACACATCTCGGCCTCTGCAAACTCTCATTTCCATAGCGTCAACATCCCTGTCAGATGTGTGCTTGATTCACTCTCTTCTTTTTCTCTTTAATCCACACCTAAGCGTTGCACAGGCTCAGATTTACCTGCTGGCTTTCAAAAATCAATTCTAAAGCTGGGAGGATTCCAGCCATCCCTCTGCAGTCTCCATGCCCTCAGGGGCTGCCACTGCCTTTTGTTTAGCGAGTTCTCTCTGGGGCTGCCGCTGCCTTTGGTTTAGCAAGTTGCCTCTGGAGCGCTGCACCATGGCTGAGCCACAGAAGCCCAGGGTGCGTCCGTCTCAGCCTCGCGTGGCAAAGTGGTTTCCCAGGGATGAAACCAACCTTCTAAGTCACAAAGTGAATGAGACATTTTATGATAACCAGGATGGGCAAACTTGACAGACTCTGGTGGGAGGACCAATCCCTCCACAGGCCGCAGATCTCAAGCTGCAGAGATGGAGGGGGCAGCCGAGTGGGAGGGGCAGCTGCAGGCAAAAAAGCGTCCCCCACCGTGAAGCAAAGAGGACACTCAGCTGGTGCCCAACAGACGCCATGAAAGCAGCAGGCCCTGCAGACCTCTTCGTGTGTGTGCACACAAACAAGCTTTAACCTGTGTCTATGGGTTATTCTTTTCTTTAAGATTTATTTATTTACCTATGCATACAAGAACTGGGGTACAGGCCAGAGGTGTGGGGGGGTGAGAGGATTCACCAGAGACAGAGTGGGGAACAGAACAGGCAGATAGACTGACATACACTGCTGAGGGGAGCAGCAGACAAGTCAGGAGAGGTCTGCTGTGCCATGTGGGTATCTTCCTGGCCAGGGATTGAACTCATGCTGCAGTGGCCGTGGACAGCCCCATAGGCTGCATCTTAATCCCTTGTGCCACCAGGGAGGCCCAATATGGATTATTCTTGCCCAAAAGATCTTATCACAATGGAGAGCCTCAACACAAAAGAAGCTTCATCCGGCCCTTTCTCTCCAGGTGACCGACGCCCCGTGTGCAGCTGGCCACACGTGGGTGCAGGTGACGCAGAGCCTTCTTCTGCTGGTCAGTTCTCTGGGTAGTGAGTTTTCAAACACTCCCTGTAAGCCACACACTGTGCCTGGCGTATCGACTGCACACGGTTTTATTTATATGGTTTAAGTCACAAGCGGATTCCCTGGTGTCTCCCGCTGGGCCATCTGGGGTGGCTGTCAAGGAAAGGCATCTCAGGAAAACAAACTGTTGAATGCTTAGACATCTGCACCCCCTCATCGGTCTGCATGTGATCCTGTCCCAGGTGTCCCGGGTCCATCTAGATATATGGGAGTTATTTTTGGAGAAGGGGACAATGCTTTGGTATTTTATTATCTTCTGAAGATTGCTTCTACCTGCAGCATCTTTATTAGGTTAATCGGCTAAAGAGCAGGCAAAGGGCATTTCTCTGATGGTGGCATGAAGGCCACAGTGTCCTGCTGCTGCCAGGCTAACAGGAAGGGCTCCTGCCCACGCTCCCAGTCATGGGCCCCTCCCACGCCCTGCAGCCACTGACTTCCCTTCTGTTCCTCAATCTGCCTACTTCCCCTCTCCTTCCTACAAAAGCTGCTCCAACCTAGGGGTCCCTTCCCCCCTCACCTATTCAGTGTCTGTTCACCCTCAGAGCACCACTCTACCTCATGTGCAACGAAGCCTCCCTGACCCCTGGTCTGAGTGTCCCAGGCACACAATTTCAACCCCCACTCTGGCCACAGGTGCAAACAGGATGGCAAAAAATGACAAACTGCAACTGTTTCATGTTGAACCCATGAAGGCAGGGGCCACGTCTATTGTATTGGCTGTTGGGTCCTCTCCAACACACCTTGCTCATGAAGAACTGAGCTGGTTAGTCCCTGGGGGACGAATAGGAGCAGACATGCAGGGGCTGGATGCTGGCGGCTGCCCTGTGTGTCCCTGTGTGGGCTTCTCTCCCTCCCTGGGCCTCCGTCCTCACCAGTTAACACAAGAGCATGGGGTGCATGGCGACCAATAGGCCTTTTCACGCAGCGTTCCACAATCCCCATCCCCAGGGTCAGCCTATGGGTACAAGCATTCAGACTTCTGGAAAAGCAGACAAGGCCCATCTAGGAAGTAGATCATATTCTTGGGATAAATGTCACTTAGCCACAGATGTCCTTCTGGTTGAAGGAGGTGGTCAGAACATGGTGGCTTCCTCGCGACAGGGGAAGTTACTAGGGCAAACTCCGCTCTGACAAAACCAACAATGCTGTGGTTGTTACTGTTCCTTTTATTCTCCCACCACTGAGGCTCGCTTTGTCTTTGGGGCTCTGAGTTTCTGTAAGAAACTTATATAGCACAGGGGCTGTGCCATCAAGGGCAGCACCCACATCTGTCTTCCTCAACACCATGTTTTGGTGGAGAACATGCCTGGCACACAGGCCAAAAAGACACATGAATGGATGTAGGTTTAAAGTGTGATTTTTTTTTTCAATGAAAGAATATGCAGAGACTAAGGTTCACTTTTAGCAAAGCCAACTTTAGAAAAAATAATCACAAGAAATGTTGAGGATTTGGTCAAAATCTGTCCTTCATTCACAATATTTATTGCGTGCTGCTGAGTTGAATTGCGTGTCCCTACAGATCCATTGAGGTCCTACCCCAGTTACTCAGAACATGACTTGATTTGGAAATGGAGTCTTTAGGGGGTGACCGAGTCAAAATGAGGTCCCTGGGGTGGGCCCTCATCTGGCTGGTGTCTTTATGAAAAGGGGAAATGTGGACACAGCGACAGCAACATACAAAGAGGGGAGATGACAGGAAGAAGCACAAGAAGAAAACCCCATGAATTTGGAAGCAGAGATTGAAATTACTTTGCCACAACGAGGGAGGGGGCAGTTGGGCTCCTCAAAGCCAGAAGAGGCCCTGGGGGTTCGGGGTGGGGAAGGGTCTTTCCCCTCCAGGTGTCAGGGAGTGGGCCCAGCCAACACCTTGATCTTCAACTCCTGGCCTCCAGACTGTGAGGGAATAAATTTCTACTGTTGTAAGCCACTCAGTTCATGG
Organism: Talpa europaea; assembly: GCF_964194135.1. Lineage (NCBI taxonomy): Eukaryota > Metazoa > Chordata > Mammalia > Eulipotyphla > Talpidae > Talpa > Talpa europaea. The sequence goes on from NC_140077.1 coordinate 6,645,531, forward strand.
AATTTTGTTATAGCAGCCTGAAGAAACTAATAAAGTCCCTATCAGATGCCATCCTAACAAAAGAGTTACAAATCCCAGGTGACATGGAGGTTATATTCTAAATCAGAGTTCAAACTATGGAACCTCTTGGTTTCCACACTGCCTATAGCTGCTTCCTGCTACTGCAGCCAAGCTGGGGAGCTGCAGCAGAGGCAAGCAGGGCCCACATAAAGCTTAAGATATCTATTATCTGACCTTTACGGAAAAAGCTGCTGACTCCTGCTTGTGGATAAGGCCAGGAGTAATCAATACATAATGAATTGCTTGGTGTGTTGACGCTGGTGAGCGAGCACAGCGAAGGGAGCACATGGAGCAGTCATCAGAAGACTTCCTCACTGAGTCGATAATTGAACCCAGATTAGGAGGAAGGGAAGAACAAGCCACACCCACCTCTGAGAGGAGCATTCCAGGCACAGGGGCCGGCAAAGCTGGACCTGGCATGCTCAAGGAACAGGAAGAAGCCCAAGGGGCTGCATTGGCGCTGGCATGAGTATGGTAGGGAAGTAGTCAGAAAACACCAAAGGGGTCGGAACTAAGGGACCAGATCTTGGAGGCCATCGCAGGACCTGCATTTGGACGCTGAATGCATGGGGGCGTCACTGGGGAAGCTCAGCAGAGGAGACGCACGAGCTGACTTCCGGCTGTAAAGGCTCGTGTTGGCTGCAGTGTGAGGGGCAGGGGAGGGAGGCTGGGGCGTGGGGGAGGCGTCAGCAGTAATCCAGACAACAGATGATGGTGGAACAGACCAGAGTGGGAAAAGAACAATGGATTCTAGAAATACCCTGAGCTTAAGAGCCAATAGGAAAAAACAGAGGAAATCACAGAATGCAGGTAGGAGGATTCCCTGGAGTGAGATCGAGCTCGTCTGAGACGTGGGACCAGCCAATGTCCATCTTCCCTGGAACTAAGCCATGGGGAAAGGCCAGGACCAAGCCAGGACCGAGCCTCCTGAGGGACGCCGGAGATATAAGGAAAGCGGGAGGTGGGCTCACGGGCTATCAACACTCAGAGGTTCCCAGGCCCTGAGCAGCATGACAGCTGCCCCACCCCAGGACAGCCGACTTCCAAGGGAAAATGAGGTGAGATCAGTTTAGTCAGGACTGAAAAACTGGGGGATAATCACGGTGGTTTTGTTCCACACAAGGCAGGAGCAACACCATAGGTCCAAGGGCTCCATCTCAAGTCACTTCATTTAGAAAACACAGAGGTTGCTGGACAGCCCAAAGGAGGCCTGGTTAGTGGACTGTGTGTCCCTCACCTCCGGCGGGAGTGGATGGGAGGAGAGAGATGGGAGCAGCCTCACCTGCCCTGTGAGGAGCTGGGAGTCCTGCCTGGCACACGTATGTCCAGCAGGGCACCCGCTGCCACTCCCAGAAACACTCCTGAAGCCTGGTCACTCCACTTACATTCATTTCAAGTCACAGACCCTTCCCAACCCAGTCAGGGAAGGGCCAAGGCAGTGGCCGCCATTTCGAAAACTTCAGCCCAGTCACACACGGTGTCCGTGACTGACAGGAAGCTTCCCAGCCTCGGGTGGGGACAAATGGCTGTTGCCTCCCTTGAGACCCACTCGTATGGATGACAGTCAGAGGAAGATGCTCTTTCTTATAAATGAAACACCATCCAAGGTTTCTTAAGAGGACCTATCATTAGAGAAATTAGTGTTGATTAAAAGGTTCCCCCCAAAGCAGCATCACATGAGGAAGCCTGGGTCCAGGCACAGGAACTCGGGGCGAGGAGGGAGTGACATTCCCAGCTGTAACTGGAAACTATAAACATGCAGGTGTGTGGGTTCAAGGACAGACCGTGCTCTCTCTCTGCACTTTCCCTACACATGCTTTCCCTAGCATGAGGAGGCCACAGATTTTATTGCTTGAAAACATAGCTAAACACAAAAGTGAGCCTTTTTGTGATGCCCTGGGCACTGCAGCTAACATCACCCATGAGGCTCTCCAGCTTCCAGCTGACCCAAGAGCCAGCACAGCACACAGACACAGAGCCCCTCAGTCTCACAGGAGTCTGGTGTCCATCCAGTGGATTTTACTTCCAGAGAATGTTTCACCTGCCCCTCGGCGCCACCGCCTGTGCCTCACCTAATAAAACAAGACTTGTGTATCTGAAGTGCAACTGGGAAGGCAGAAAAGACCAGAAGGGTATGGACAACAGAAAAAAAAACAAGAAAGAAAGAAAAGAAACATGATAATGGACAGAGCAAGGCATATGAGTTTATGGGTTATTAACTGGGTGTGAATATGTAACCGAGTAATCAGATGTACTTCCACATTAGGCACAGTTGCTTAAATCAAAATTGAAATGCAGTCATAAAATTCCCATAATATCAGTGCTGTTATAAGGTCTATAATGAGGGGACTTGGGTTTTGCTGGTGCCTCTGGGGCTCCACGTGAACTCACATGATGGATGGCCTCTGCCAACAGGCACTTCAGTCCACCCAAGAAAAGCAACAACTTATTTATCTCCATCAGGCATCCTGCTGCAAACACCCACCTACACTGCATCCAAGGGCCTCACCGCCCGGCCCTTCTCCAAGCTGGAAACCTTGAAGCCTCTTCAATTACTCCCTTGATGAGTGACTGTTAGACATCGATACTTCTTATCATGCAAGAGGGAAAGAGAGAGCTGAGGCGCTACGTAGGTCAGTCTACACGGCAACAGACCTTTGGGGCTGAAAGCGCTATCTTGGGTGCCAAAGGATCCCCGGCCTCCACCCATTAGATGCCAGCAGCAAACACTACTACTGCCACCTCTGGCTGGTAAAACCAAAAGAAGTCTCCAGGCATTACTCGATGTCCCCTCAGAGGCAGACACCACCCGTTGAGAGCCACTGGGGTAGACAGTGATGTATATATTCCCATGAAGGTGAATTCAGGTAAAATGAGCGTGACTCAGAGCCCATTAGGGGATCCAAGGAGAGACAAGCTCCTCTCCTCGCTGAATTCATGGGCAGGGACTGAACAGGCAACGGCACAGCTGAACTGGTCCTCGGGCCACATAGGTGACCTGTACCGACGGGTGCACATTCAGCTGTGGCCACAGAAGACTGCAGTGACAGTTTTGGTTCACTCCGAGGTAAGGGCCTGAAAATCACTGAACATAAAGCCTCTTGCTGTGCTTTCCCATAAAGCCCCAATATTCTAAGGCACTAATATTCTCCCTCCACTGCTCTCCAGGTTCTTTTTGTGCCAGCTGGATAGGCTGGGTCTGCAGCCCAGTTGCCAGCAGGCCTTGGGTGCACCAGCTGCATCAAGTCACCATTTACCTCCCTAAGCCAAGAAGCACCCCTCATTTTTTTATGCTGCACACCCACAGCTAGGCACAGGGGTGCAAACCCAGTGAGGACCAAGAGTACGTACTTAAGGGGGACTGAGCTCAGGTCTTAGTTTTTCAGGACAAGCTCACACTACAAAGCCTCTTCCCACCTTCCAAGGTAAAGCAAAAATCAATTCGATTCTGAAACCCTTAATCATCTCCCAAATCCAAAGTGGTAAAATAAAAGAGAAAACTGGAGATTCATAGCTTACAAATAGACTGTGTTCCCAAAACACAGAGGTCTCTAAATTAGTTTTTGGAAAACACAACACATCCTTCTTACGAAACAACGCAGCAAACACCACCGATTTGCATTTGTGCAATATGTTTTCATTTCTAAAGTACATTCAGATCCATCATTTCACTCGGTCTATGAAATATCTCTGTGAAACATTTGGGGCTGATTTCTCCATGTTCAGAAGAAGAAACTGCAGTTTACAAGGGATAAATGAAAAGCAGTCTATAAAATGCCATGCAGCCTATAATATTCTTTGTGGAGAGGGGCTCTTCCTATGTGGGCAACAGTGATTCTGGGAGCAAATATTCCCATTTCCAGGGGTGCAGTGGGTCTTCCCTGGAGCTGCTGCTTAGTGACTCCCTCCTGGCTTCCCTTCTGTCATGTCGTGTGGCCCCATATTATCCAGAATCTCATCTAAGTTATTGATGATGACAGCAGAGAACAGGGAGCGCCCAGCCTGTAGTCTACACTGCCCGCCTCCATGGGAGAGCTCAGGATCCTGCTCAGCGCTTGATGCATCCTCCTGTCCAGACCAACCATCATTCTTCCTGTGCCTTTGGCCCTAAGTCAAAGCCTTTTCTGCTGGAGGCTCATGAGCTCCGGGAGAAGGAACCGAGGCTGGGAAAGGAGCAGAAGTAACAGCAGAAAATGGGGAGATGCTGCGAGGCTCATGAGGTGCCCAGAGAAGAGAGGGAGAAGCCTCTCCCCACCACCAGCTAGGGGTTCCCCTCATCTCTGACCTCATCTGCTGCCTCACCACTCGTAAAAACACCTGGGAAGGAGATAGACCCACAAGGCAGGTGGCTGCAGAGACAGAAAAGGTAGAGGAGGGAACAGGGCAATCCAGGGAAGCTGGAGGTAGGCACAACTAATTCTGCTTATTCGCTTGTAGCTGACACAACAGAGCTCTTCACCAGTGCTATTTAGACTCCATCAAAAATAACTGACTTGCTTGTTACAAATGCAGACTCCAGGCTACTACTCCACAGCCACCCCCAAGGTCCTATTCGTAGCTCAGGGTGCCAGACTAAGGTGCTGTGTGGGCTGTCGTTGGGGAAACTCAGCTCTAGACCTGGAGCTCCCGGAAGCAACACATCCTGTGGACACACATTTGTCTCTGCTCCACCCCTATTTGTAAGAGCAGGCGCTGCCAGCTAGTGGGGCAGCTGCGAGCTGGTTTAGTTTTATCCCTGAAACAAGCTCCTCATTCATCTTGTGTTCGTCTGACTTTTCACAGATACCCGGGATTCATGCACACAGGTAAGCCTCATCCAGCCTTGCAGCAGCTGCTGAGAACACTGCAGGCATTGATCCTTGGCTGGACCCATCCTTTGGAAGTTCATCCATGGTGAGAAATACATCCCTGTGGCATGGATTTGAAATGTGAAAGGAAAGAAGCCACAAGCCACTTGGCACAAGTCTGGGAAACCAAGCCAATGACCCAACCTTGAGTCTGAAGCCAAGGGCTTGCCATCCTGGCTGGACTCACAGTCTCCTTGAGCACAGAGGAGAAGGAGAAGCTTAGTTCTGTTCCTAGCAAGAGCAGCATGAAGGCCAGAACTCACTGGAACAGGCATATCTTCTTTAAATCTGTATCTACACGGTCACCTCGACCTTTGATTTACCATGGTGCTCAGTTCTCCCCAGTAGGTGCATTTCCACGTCCTCCTGCAAGGGGCGCCAGGCCACCCCGAGGGCTGGGCTGGGGAGGGACTCACCTTGCCAGTGATGCTTGTAGTCACACATGCGGGACAGCGCGATCATCATGGCACAGTACAGGGGCAAGATGGCGGCACAGAGCCTCCAGCTCTTCCCCCGCCCGCTCTCCGTGAAGCAGTGCAGCTTGCCAGCCAAGTAGAACGTTGTGAAGCCAAGGCCTGAAAAGGCAACTGCCAAAGAGAAACAGCAGGTGTTACCTAGTGGGTGGTGACAGACGGACACAGGGCATCCTGCTGGCCCCCCGAGGCCCCTAGGCCCAGGCCAGGTTGGCACCAGGTTTCCTGCCACAGCCAGGCTGGCATGAAACTGTCAACCATGAGCATGACCTTCCAGACTGGCAGCTCAGAAGCTACCCCACTTCACCCACTCACTCAACAGGCACCTCATGGGCACCTAATGTGTGCAGGCGGGCCTGGCTCTGGGAGGAAATAAAAGGACAGCTGAGGGACAAGGCCACGCTAATGGGTCATTTTCATAGAAAATTTTGTGTTGCATAAGAAAACAGCGCATCCAGAACAAAAGACTGAAGATGGTTTAGCTGGGGAGGGTGAGGGAGGCTAAGGGGTTTTAACTCGGTGGCATTCACGACGATAGGACCAGTTAACACTACAAAGGAGACAGACAGAAAAGCCAGAGATGACAAATTCCTGTTTTCTTAGAAATTAGGGTTGCAAAAACAACTGGGGTCTGTGCTAAAAGCGTTGTCAAAAGTGTGGAGTTGGGTGTAGCATCTATTCCCCAAGCCCTTCAGCCAGTCAGCTTTAAAACATAGTGAAGCTTAGTGAGATTTAAGGTGGGTCTCCTGTCTGCTCGCAACAACTGTCCTCAGCCCTGGCTCCACAGGTGCTCACCTTTAAATCTGGGAAGCTTTGAAAGATGCCGGTAGTGAAGTCCCACGGTCAGACATTCTGCTTGTGCGTTTCGACCAGTCCAGTGTGGACGCTAAGGGGAATGTGTGTGTGTGTGCGGGTGTGTGTGTGTGCGCGGGTGTGCGCTTTCCCCGGGTGATTCCAAGGGCAGCCAGGATCGAATTTAGAAACCTCTATTGAAAGCAGGTGCTATAGCTAAACCGACTCTGGGTCAGTCAATCAAGACTTTCCCTTTCAGCAGCGCTCCGAGGTAGCCAGTCCACACCGCAACTTGGTAAAACAGGTTTTGTAAACACCTAAATGCCAACAACTTTGAGACTCAGCAGTAGCCTCAGTGCCACCAAAGTTGTTACAGATGCAGACTCTCAAGCCCGCCCCAACCCACTGAGGTAGCATCTGCGTTTTACAAGAGTCAGCAGTGACCTGTGAGCAGGTCCAGTGTAGGGTAGGAAAAATGTCAGGCTTTTCTGCCCTCCCGCCATCAGGATAGACGATGGATCCTTGCGGTCCTGCATGCATGCCTGATGGCGGGCACCTGGAGTAGGGTGTGGGCCTAGGGAGATGGGATTCACCTGGGCTGAGACTGTGCTTTTAAGGTCAGCGTCATGGGGACGCCAGCAGAAGCCAAGAAGCTGAAAGAGAAGCCAAGAAAGAAGTAGCAGAAGCCGAAACAGAAGCAGAGAGAAGGCCGGAGAGCCCAGATAGAGTGAAGACTTGCTGGGGGCTGGGAGGCCTGCCAGCCTCCCGGCCCCCCAGCACCCCTGCCTGCTGTGTACTGGGTAAACCCCAATAAAAAACCCAATAAAAAACCTGCAAAACCCGAGGGCTGGATGGATCAGAAAACTGATTAATCAGTTTCACATTACTTAAAACGGCCTCATAGAGATGCTTTATAGAGAGGATGGGTGTGTCGTAGGCTGAATGTAGGGGCTGAATGTAACTGGTCCTATCATAGTGAATGCCACCGAGTTAATCAGTGGCAGTTACCCGGTCTGCTGGATCAGAAAACCTGCTCTGTGTCCAGTCCTGCCCCTACATTCAGCCTACGACACACCCATCCTCTCTATAAAGCATCTCTATGAGGCCGTTTTAAGTAATGTGAAAAACGTGGGGAAATCTAAGACGCTATTCTGCTCAAACTTACTTAGGATTATAGAAAAAATGGAAAGGGATGAATACAGAGGCAAACGATGACCTTTCCATTCAGCGGGCTATGACGCAACCTCGAAAATTACTGTGATTGCACAGCAACGTGCACACTACTCAGGACACAGTGTTAAGCAAAAAAGTAGGACCTGAAATTATAGGTTCAAGGTAATCATGGCTACAGGTGCAAAAAAAAACTGAATAACCTGCAGCTTTAACAAATAATCTCTGATGAGCATCTTTTTAGAAGGGATTCTCCGGGTAGGAACCGAGCTTTTATCAAGGTATAGCTTTTTCAGCAACAAATTAAACAAGGAAGCCGTTTTAAAAAACAGAATATAGAACCAGGTTTACCTCAGGAATAAAAATGAAGCACTTGAACATTTTGAATAATGATTAACACTCAAATACACAGCTAAGGAGCGCCTTCATAAATCGAATGGCCTGCTTAAAGGAAAAAATATGTGAGAAACAGCATCACCCAGCCCTGCTCTCGATGTTTGCTCTGATGAAAGGGTTTTAAGTGATTTACAAGGCGTTCCGAAGTCGCCCCACCTGGCCACCAGCCTAGCAGGCACAATGGGTTCTGAATTTCCATTCACCCTCTCCCCTGAGGTATCAGATGGGGAGGACACTGGACAGTGGGCTCCAGTGGGTACCAGCCTCTCCCTCAGCTCTTGCAGGAAGAGAAAGAGACTCCATTCGGACCTGTCCAGAGTCCCATGAATGCGGAAAGCACCCACATTCGACCCTGAGGCTGTACAGGGTTATGGATAAAAGTCTTCAAGACTTCAGAGGAAAGGAGAGGCAGCTCTGTGTTGCCAAAGTAGCATCACTTGGGAAAAGAAACAGAAAGGAAAAAGCCAGTGAGCATCGGGTGCACATGACGCGGGGATGTGTGTGGGTCTCTATGCAAAACGGTCTGGAGATTTTAAAACAGAGAAGTCCCAGTTCCAACTGTCCTGAACAGCTGAGCACATCATGGGATGGACATGGGCTGGGGGCACTGGAACCCTGCATATCAAGACCTGGGGCAGGTGGTGAATTCACACCCTCGGCCTGCACCCGATCACCTCCTTGCCCCCCAGAAGCTGGAATGTGGCCAGCTTTGGTGCCAGAGGACAGTGGCTTGTTCTTTGAAGAGCAGGAAAAATGTGCTTTCTCACATGGTGGGGCTCAAGCTGCAGGCGCTCCAGAAAGCTCAAGTGCCCACAGCTTTGAAAAGGAGGCAGAACTAAAAGCATGCATGCATCATTCATTCATTCATTTATTCACATATTTTTATTTTACTTTTTTGCTATCACATTGGTTCACATTACTTGTGTATTAGAAGTAGAGATTCGGGCTTCCTCGGTGGCGCAGCGGTTGCGCGCTGGGTTGCGAAGCTACCCGCGGCCTCTGCAGCGCCGGTTCGATCCCCGGCTGCTCCCCGGCCACCGGAGGAGGGCCCCACATGGCGTGCAGACCTCTCCTGCCGCCCGCTGCTCCCCTCAGCAGTGTACTTCTCTCCTTCTGCCTGTTCTGCTCCCTGCTCTGGCTCTGGTGAATTCTCTCACCCTCCCGCGCTTCTGACTGTACCCAGTGCATGTATAAACCAAACAAACAAATAATAAATAAATAAGACATGCCTCTAGAAAATTAAAAAAAAAAAAGGGTGTCTTGGTGGTGGGGCAGGGGCACTTTAAAGGCCCTCAACAGCCCATGTGTATCCACATCCAGGCAGCCAGTTCCTTCAATACTCTCCTGGCTTTGAGCAGTATTTTTAAAGCAGCACCATGTGCCCTGACTACAAGCCGATATGATGAGGCTCCAGTTTTATGCTAAACCTGATGCTTGTCATTTTCTCCCGTTGACATTTGTGCTGTCATTGATTCAGCATGAATCTGGGAGGGAGGTAAGTGAGGCCCCCAGATATAGAGCCCCCACCCCCCACACACACTCACACACTTCTCTGGATTCTTCTTCCAAGGATGACCCCAGAATCCTCCTGGAGCCTGGGACAGGGGTCCCTCTGGACTCCAGGGACCAACAGCCACCTCCCAGATATTTGGGCTGCACCCCAGAGAACAGTGTAAGAGGCTCTCAGAATTCTCAGGAAAGATGAGGCTACAGAAAGGGAAGCAACATCTGAAGAGGGGGCTGATACTCCCAATATCCAAACATACAAACAAAAATGTAAACCAAAATTTCCTCAATTAAATTTTTTTTTAAAAAAGAAAAGCACCATGAGCCACTAAGAGTCCAAAGGATGGATAGCCCGGGGGGGGGGGGGGGGGCAAAGCGCCAGGGAACCAGGACAGAGGGCAGGCGCCCGGCAGGCACCGGGGAGTGGTCCAGTAGAGGAAGGCCAAGCCCACTGGGTGGTGCCAAGCGTCTCCCACTGCCAGGCACCATGCAGCTTTCCTCACCTGGTTCTGCTTCATCCCCAGAACCACAAGGGAAGAGACATTAGGCTGCTTTATGGGGCAGAAGTGAGACTCGGTCCACTATTTACCAAAGGTTGCTGCAGCCTAAGAAACTGAATTATTTCTAAATAGAGAGAAAAAAAAAAAAACCCTAATCATAGCTTTTCTTAGCACAATTGCAGGTCAGCTCTGCTCACTGCCCATTCCCCTCTATGCCCCCTCAACAGGGGCCCAGCAGGGCCACCCCTGAAGCTGAGGACCCAGCACACAGCCTGGCAAGAGAATTCACTGGAACGTCGTGCCTGCCTGAACATAAACACGGTAGAGCCCATTTGCCAGACCACAAACATACCTGACCTTGTTCAACACTCTGGCACCAGACCCAGGCCCTCAGGGACATAAGGATACAGGTGACCCGAAGTGCGTGTCATCCATCCTGTCTCTAGGCTGGTGAGACGCAAATGACCTGAAAGCCCGTCCACGACAGAGATGACTGCACAGCCTTGTCTGAGAAGGAGCAACGGGGGAAGAGAAAGGGACCCAAACGCTCATCATTAGCTTGAAAGCAAATGTCAGCGTCAGGAAAAGCAAACAAAAGAGCAGACTGTCAACTCCCAGGGGACCCCAGTGTGCAGCTTCCAGAAGGATTCTGCTCGGAACAGAAGGCCCAGCGCAGGCTCCGTGCAGGGAAAGGGCAGAGGGAGCAGGAGCCTTAGGGAAGAAATCGAAAGAAGGAAGAAGAAGGAAGAAACCTCTGGGAAAGTAGATGCTGCCCTTTGCCAACCCCCAGAGGCCCCGATGCCAGCAAGGGTCAGGGGAGGATTCCAGGTTTTTATTTATTTATTTATGTTTAAGATTTATTTTATTTATACAAGAGCTGGGGTACAGGCCAGATGCTCAGGAGGGTGAGAGGATTTACCAGAGACAGAGTGGGGCAACAGAACAGGCAGACTGATGAAATACACCACTGAGGTGTAGGGTAAGGAAAAATGTCAGGCTTTTCTGCCCTCCCACCCTCAGGATGGATGATGGATCCTTGCGGTCCTGAATGCATGCCTGATGGCGGGCACCTGGAGCAGGGTGTGGGCATAGGGAGATGGGATTCACCTGGGTAAGACTGGGCTTTTAAGGGCAGCGTCACAGGGACGCCAGCAGAAACCAAGAACGAACAGAAGCTGAAAGAGAAGCCAAGAAGCCGAGAGAGAAGCAGAGAAGGCCGGAGAGCCCACACAGAGTGAAGACTTGCTGGGGCCAGCCTCCCGGCCCCCCAGCACCCTGGCCTGCTGTGTACCGGGTAAATCCCAATAAAAGACCTGCAAAAAACCACTGAGGACTCTGACTCCTCCTTTACCTGGTCTTCTGGATCCTAGAAAACCTGCCCTGTGTTCATTCCTGGCCTCTCCATGAGGGGAGCAGCGGGGAGACAGGAGAGGTCTGCTGCGCCATGTGGGTTGCTCTGAGGCCAGCGGGGATCGAACTGGCGCTGCAGAGGCTGCGGACAGCTTCACAGCGCTGAGCTCAACCACCTGCACCACCTGGGAGGCCCAGATTCCAGGTTTTTAAAATGACAACATGGGCTTCTCCCCGCCACCCACTCCTCACACTGCTGGATGAAAAATTCTTATCAAGGATCATAAATGTCCCCAGGAAAGGTGCCAACAGCCACAAAGGCGGGAGTAGTTCTGAATAGCTGCGAGTCCCGGTCTACAGAGGGTCCCAATCCCCAGGACAGCTTTTGCATTCTGCAGTCTTGATTATATGCCACAATGATCTGAAACACACATTTAAGAATAAGCCTTCAAAAGGGAGAGATTACCTTTCCCCCAGAGCCATCAGGGGAGCTGATAAAAGCAAGGGGAGGAGTTGATAAAGATAACATTTTAATGGAACATAATTTTATTTTATCTCCACAGGCTTTGACACAACATAAATTTGATGGTGAGATTTGAAGAGAAATGCCACGTTTGAGAAAAAACTAAAAAGGCAGTAGCTCTTCATGTTCCTTGTGCTCATCAGCTTAGCCTCCATGGGGTGCAGGGGCTTCAGAAGCCCTTGAAGTCTTAAGGATGGTCGCTGCCCCGCCATCTTGCCTGAGCCTGCCTTTGGTGAGGTGTTGAACCACCTGCAGTGGACTTGTTAGGGGAAAACCACCTTTCTAACCTTGCCCTAGCAACCCTGATTGGGGAGCTCAGCTGCATGGCAAGGAAACGTGAAGCAGAAGAGTTATCTATGTATCTCCCCACATCCTGGCACAGAGCTCCTAAAACCTTTGTAAATTCCCAAGTTCCAAGAGCACTAGGATCGTCTCTTGTATTGCGGTGACTCTGGTGGGTTCCTGGCAGCTCCTGAACTGGGGGCTGGTCACCCGAAAGACGGAGTCAACATGAGAAAATCCCCAAAGCAGTGAGAGAAGCTTGGAATTTCAGCCACACCCACATTCTTCAGAGATGGGACAGGGGCTGGAAATGGAGTTCGTGATTGATCATCCCCACAAAAGAAACCTCCGCAAAAATCCCCATAGTGCGAGGTCCAGTAAGGAGAACGTCCCCACACTTCAGCAAGAGGACCCCACAGAGACAGATGCTCCTGACTCCGGACTCACCAGACCTCAAGGCTATTCACATGGACTCTTCGCCATAGCCTTTAACAAGCTGGGAAACCTAAGTATTCCCCAGAGTCCTGTGAGTCGCTCTAGCAAATCAGCTCAACCCAAGGGAGGGAGCAATGGGTCCGAAGCAGAAGTGGAAACCCCGACTTGGGCTCCACATCTCAAGGAGGTCTTAGGAGACTGAGCCCCTTACCTGCGGGATCTGATGCTACCTCCAGGTAGAGAGTATCAGAATTGAGTTAACTTGTAGGACAGCCAGCTGGCGTGAAGAAATACTGTGGGGGGAACCCCACATACCTGGCAGAAGAGCTGTGAATAAGGGAGTGGTGGTGGTAAGTACAGTAGTAATTGTAGTAGTAGCTAGAACAGTCACTGTAGTAGTAGCCATGAGAGCAATTGTAGTCATAGTAGTAATTATAGTAGTAGTTATAACAGTAGTTATAACAGTGGCGGTAACTTCAGCAGTAGAAGTAGTGGGTAGCAGTAGTGACTGTTGCAGTAGTGATGACAGTGGTAGTGACCGTCGTGGCGGTGGTTCTGCAGTAGCAGTCATAGTAATCGTAGCAGCAGAAATTACAGCAGCAGTGATTGTGGTGGTGATGGTAGTAGTAATTATGGTAATTGTAGTAGCGGTAGTAGTAACTACACCAGTAATTGTAGTAGTAGTAGTAACAATGTGATGGCAGAGGAGAAACATAGGAGGAAAGATTGGCTTCACACAGAACAGAAATGAGCTGGGCATTAAGGAGACCAATCTCCGAGGCCTTTGGCTCAAATGCTGACAAGCAGGGCCAGTCGCGGTGGGTACTGACCACCAGGCCCATCGCATGGCTGCGGGGAAGTGTGGGTGAAAAGGGGGACGGCATGCCAGCCTCACGTGCCCGTCCTAAGCTGGGCAAGGTGGTTTTTTGGCTACCAAGACTGGCACTTTCCAGTCTCAAGCCTGAGCCCCCAAGCTCCCGCTCCACCCCTGCCCCTGCTGGTTCTTCTTGAGAACCAATTCCCATCACCAAAGACCATCCATGTCCACCCCTCAATCACAGCCCAAGGACACTGACGGCATCTGCTTGATGTTCCAGAGACTCTCCCCTGGACATGCCCATCCCGGTCCAAAAAGATCTACATTCATATGAGAACCGCAGATGTTTTTTAAAGTCAGGAGGGCCATTGCAATGTGAGGATGCAAATACATGGTGTTCTCATCTCCTGTGGCCTCGGCAGACTCTGCTACCTGAGCAAGGGACTCTCTACAAGAGGCAGCTTTGGGCTCGAATCTTCCCCAAGACAGTGTCTGGCAGTGACGTGCCCCAACAAGTTGAAATTCACTTTCTGCTTTTAAATCATTTAATACAGGCCAGCGCTGTCGCAGGCACAGAATTCATCTTGGTGTGAGAAACACGGGGTCCAGGCCCTAGGAGGGGTGTCCTCTCCTCCCATGGTCTCATCTGGACACCAAATGGGACAACAAAGCCTGCATCACTGCACTCTTGGAAGACACAAGACTGTGAAAGTACTTTGCACACAGTCAGTCAATATATGAACAAAAGATGCTGCTATCAGCTGAGCTGAGGAAACAGCTCTGGCTGCGGTGAAGGTAGCAGCTGGTCTCACCCCCGGATCTGTCCACCTCTCAGGCCAAGCTGGGCCACCTTTCCTGTACAGAATAGCTATCATTCCCCCGTCCTGACCTCACTTCCAGCAGTGTGGCGAGATACGACTCCCACTGAAATAATTAGATGCTGGATGAAACAGAAACAAGCAACGAGTCTTTTAAACACATCTCTGAGTTGACAACCAGAGGAGACTTCATGAAAGCAGGTTTCCCCAATGTGAAAGGGAAGCAAGGACCTCAGGAGCAGGGACAGCAGAGCCAGACTGTGCCCCAGGGTCTGGAACCTATGCTTGGAGCTTCCACTCCGATGCCTCCAGGTCCAGAGTGGAGAGACAAGATCCCAGGTGTCCCAGGTGGACAGTGCAGCAGACAATCCCTCTAACCCTTAGAGGCTGGAGGCCAGAGCACAGGCCCACCCTGCAGAAGGAAGCAAGGGGCGGCCCCTCCACCCCATGTGTGAGGCGAGATTTCACATCTACAGGGTGACTCGTGTGGGTTTCTGCTACCCAATTCATGCTTCCCATGTGGTTCCCAAAACACCTTATGTGGAGACTTATTTTGGGGTGACATGGTGGCAGCTAGTACTCCCAAGTAATTGGCAGCATTTCTTGCTGAAGGGTTTCAACTTCAAAAGCATCCCCCAAATTAAGTTCTAGGAAAAAGTAAAAGCCCAGGGTAAGAAAACTCAAAACATAAATGATTTCAGAGTATTGGTATGAAAAATGGTTCACAATGACTTTAGATATTATAAGGCAATTATATTATTTGCAGTATGTTTAAGGAAAGTATAGAAAAGCATAAAATAAGGATGGAAAATATGCATTATAAAAAAATGAAGTAGAATTTTTTCAAAGACCAAGTAAAATTTCTACAAACAAAATACAGAACTTAAAAAGTGAATAGATTAAAGACCATATAAGACAAAGCTAAATAGAAAATAAGTAAATTGGAAGATAGAGTAAAAATTTTTCCAAAATGCAATGAGAAGAAAATATGCAGAGAGCCAGAGTTGGAAAATTTAAATGAGAGGGCTAGTGACACAGATAATATGGTGACCAAGGTCACAAATGTCCAACAAGGACTGAGGGGAAAAGAAAGTGGGGAGGGGCCTCCCGGTGGCTCAGCAGGTTGAGTGCAGAGCTGTGAAGCTGTCCGCAGCCTCTGCAGCGTGGGTTTGATTCCCGGCCAGCCAGGGAGATTTGCACATGGCGCAGCAGACCTCTCCTGCCTCGCCCGCTGCTCCCCTCAACAGTGTATTTCTTCAGTCTGCCTGTTCTCTTCCCTGCTCTGTCTCTGGTGAATCCTCTCACCCTCCACTGCGCATCTGGCCTGTACCCCGGTTCTTATATAAATAAATATAAAAATCTTTAAAAAAAAAAAAAAAGAAAAGAAAGAAAGAAAACATGGAGGACGGAGAACAGGCAGAATTCAAAAGGATGATGGCTGAGGAGATCTCAGGATGTTGAAAGACACAAGCCTGAGGTTTATAATATCCAGTGAATCTCAGATAAGACATGTAAAAGAAAGTCCACACCTGGACACATAATAAAATGTTATGCCTCACAAGAGGAAAAAAAAAGATACTAAAAGCATCCATAAAGGGAAAATAGAATACCTACAAAGAAGCAGCATTATGACTTATAACTGACTTCAGAAATGGCAAAAATCAAAGCCAGGAGACAGCTACATCACATCCTTCAAAATTTGGAGTGCCTGTCACTGTCAAATTAGAATTCCATATTTAGTAAAGCTCTCTTCCAAGAATGAGGTCAAATAACTAAAATTTAGAAAAATAAAAACAGAGCATTTATCACAAAAGAAGATCAAAGAAAGAAATGTCAAGGTATATTTTGGGCAGAAGGTGGAAAGGCTGAGTCGGCACAGGGAACGGAAGCAGAGGTGTCAGCATGTATGTGGGTTACGCTATGCACCAGTGGGTGATTTTGTTGGGGACACGAAGGAAGAATCAGGCTAGAATTAAAATACCAAGCAAAGCCACCAGATCAGTTACAATGCATTTACCAGAACTAAACATGTAATGTCTCTACAATGCTCAGAAGGAAAAATATATATGTGTGTATAAAAATTGACTTGAGACTCTGTGGACTATGTATATGAATCCAGAGGCTTGATAGAACTCCCAAAGTTCCTCCCAAAGAGGAAAACAATGACATCAGAACATGAAAATAGTAAAGGAGGCAGGAGACAGTACATAATGAATGATATAAATAGCTGCTGACACACGAGTAATGACAACAAAGATAATTGAAATTAGGTCTCCAACTAAATGTTAAAAAAAAAAATACAGACACAAAGCATAGGACACAGAGAATCAAAGGATGGAAAAATATTAGAAATATTAGAAATCTGGCTTCAACATTTAAGTCAGATGACGTTTATTGTAAATGGCAGCATTAAAAATAAAGATGGTCGTGACTGCATTATAAAGGCCAGAGAAGGTAATAGGAGATTCTAATCTGTTTATGCATCTCTTTGAAATATGAGTCAAAAGTGAACAGGATTTCAAATACCACTGAACTATGATATTTATTATAGTAGTAGACACATATTTGTAATTGATAAATAAAGCATAAACAGAAATATCAGGTAGGATATACAAGATTTGAATAGTACAATGAACAAACTTGGTCTAATTGACAAATATACAGTCTTTGTGTCCAACAATTTTAAAATTCACATTCTAAGCAAATTAAAAATAGAATGAACCTGATCTAGAATATCCACCAAAAAGCCACGCTTATTGGCAAAATGTTTAAAGCACTTCTATTATATCAGCAAGAAGACATGGACACTTGGTATCCCCACTTTTAAAATATTGCCTGGGAGATTCTAGCTAGTAAAGATAAGAGAACTATATACAAGGTTTTAAGAATTGAAAAGGAAAAAATAAAACCTATCATTATATGTAAATGATATGATTTTCTATTTAGAAAACCTGAAATTAATAATCAGAAGGAGAATTAGCAAAATTTCTGCATTAAAAAAAAACCCAATATACCAAAATCATTGCCCTTCTGGACACAAGGAAACAGTCAAGTAAAAAAAAATGTTATTTTAAAAATAAAATTTACAATAGCAATAAGAATGTAGAGTACCTAAGATTAACCTAATAATGTGGCAATTGTTTAAAGAGAGAAGAAGAAAGCTATTAAAGGATATTAAGATCTAAACAGACAAAGATTTCATGCACTTGGGTAAGAAAATATCACTTCTCTCCATATTTGACCCATACATTTAATAAAATGCCAATCAAACTCTCAACAAGGATTTTCATGGAACTTGAGTCATTGATTCTGAAATAGGTATGGATGAGCAAAGGGCTAAGAATAGCAAAACCCTACTGAAGAAGACGGTCTTTTACTTCCACTTACACAAGAATTATACTCCCTACGCCTTTGGAATGAGGTCATGTACTAGTTCTGAAAATGAAATATGATGTGCGCCACTTCTGGGAGGAAGCCGGTGTGTGATTCCCCAGGCTCTCGTCTCTCCTGAGGAAGTACAGGGTGAGACAGCACAGAGCCTCAGCCTCTCTGGACCCCCGAGTGATTACAATTATACATGGAGCATAAGCAAGAGCTGCCCCATTTTAGTCTGAAGCCACTAAAATTTATACTCAAAACTAGTACAGCCTATCCTGACGACAGGAGATCCACTGATTAAATCTTCGGCTGTCAGAGGTTGTGATGCTGCGAACTAGACACTGCAGCCTTGGTAAAGGGACAAGCAAACGGGCCCATGGATGAGTAAAGAAAGTGCTCAAGCCCCATCTTGGCAAGGACCTGAGCTATGGCGAAGGCTGTGGCTTCGACCAGTGGGGATCAGCAAATAGTGCCAGGAAAGACATGGAAAAAACAAAACAGAGTCACCAGCGTATGCCACACAGCATACTCAGAAATCAACTCCAGATGGATCACAGACCTCAAAGCAAAGCAAAAAAACTAAGCCTATTAGAAGACAGCAGTGTTGGGCTTGGGAGACATGTCTTTTTTTTTTTTTTTTAAAGATTTATTTATTTATTTATTTATTTATTTATTTATTTATTTATTTATTTATTTATTTATTTATATGAGCACTGGGCACAGTCAGAAACGCAGGAAGGTGAGAGAATTCACCAGAGCCAGAGCGGGGAGCAGAGCAGGCAGACTGACGAAATACACTGCTGAGGGGAGCAGCGGGCAGCAGGAGAGGTCTGCTGTGACGTGTGGGACCCTCGCCAGTGGCTGGGGATCGAACCGGCGCTGCAGAGGCTGCGGGCAGCTTCACAGCCCAGCACTCAGCCGCTGCACCGCCAGGGGAGGCCCAGGAGACATGTCTTTAAAAAGACACAAAAAATACTAACGATACAGGAAAGGGCTGATAAAACTGATGGCACTTAATATTGAGACCTTAGTTCATGCAAGTAGATAAAAAATCCTGGCCTGGATACGCATCTCACCACAGCTGAAAAGGACATTGTTGGTCTACTGGAACAACCTGGAGAAGGTTCGCATATGCCTTTACATGAAAATTCACTCAAATGGAAAGTGGGATGATGTTGACTGAACTTTCATTTTGAGCACACACACACAAACACACACAGACACACAACATCCAATTCAGTAGAATGTACTCTAAGGTCTTGATGCCGGTGACTTTTGCACAGTAGGAATATAAAATTCTTCATTTTAATGCTTGCTCCTCCGTATAACCTAACTTTCTACCGTGTGCATGCACTACTTTTGTGATATAAAGGGATTATTAAAAGAAATGAATGAATAAACAAATGAAAGAATGGATACACAAACCAACAGAAGAGATATGTTTGCTGTATATATGACCAACAAAGAACTAACACTCAGAATATTTTTTAAATCCTCTTAGTCAATGAGAAAAAGACAATCTAACTGAAAAATAGGCAAAAGACATGAATAGTAATGTCATAACAAGAGGAAATCTAAATTCCACTAGATTTATGACACTGGTCCAGTTCATGTATCAGGAAGATACATGATCACAATGGCCAGGAGTTCCCACCACACCCTCCAGAAGGGCAAAGTTAAATTCTGACAATGCCAAGTACTAGCAGGGCTGTGGATAATGGGAACCCCCATATCGGGCGTTATTTACTAAAGTTGAAAATAAGCAAATACTCCTGAAATATTGCTTGCCAAGAATACATCTGGGAATCATTTTTTGCAAAGAATTTACCAGGAATTCACAGCAACTCTGTTAATCATTAATCTAAATTGGAGATGACCCAAATGTCCATTAATATTAGAATGATTTTAAAAGCCTGTGATATAGGCATCACGTAGAATACAGCATGGCAATAAAAATGAATACGCTGCTACATACATCAATACACAGAGGTGTCAAGTAGCCAACGTCCAACTGAGTAAACTTAAAAATCTGCTGACTGGGCCTCCCCGGTGGCGCAGCGGTTGAGCGCTGGGTTGCGAAGCTGCCTGCAGCCTCTGCAGCGCCGGTTCAATCCCCGGCCGCAGAGCGAGGGTCCCACATGGCGCGCAGACCTCTCCTGCCGCCCGCTGCTCCCCTCAGCAGTGTACTTTGTTCATCTGCCTGTTCTGATCCCAGCTCTGTCCCTGGTGAATCTTCTCACCCTCCCACGCTTCTGACTGTGCCCAGTGCTGTATAAATAAATAAATAAATCTTAAAAAAAAAAGAAAGCCCTTAAAAAAAAAATCTGCTGACTTTATCAAATGATTCATGGATCAATAAAGAATCCATGTAGTATGAAGAAAGGAGCTTTCTAAGAAAGAGCGATACTAGGAAGTTATACGTGAAAAAAATATGATTTCAGGCTTAGGGAGTTACCTGTGGGGAACTGAAGGGGTTTAGATGGCACATGATCGCCTCTTCTTTTGGGTTGAAGAGGATCACCTCATTGGTGTTGACCAGAACATTCCATGCTGGCCTGTTAAGGCCACCTTCCTTGCAGTTAGGTTATGTATTAAATGGTGGCAGACTTAGCACAAGCAACTCCATTTTGGTCCAGTTGTTTCTTTTTATCAGAAGACTCCAAAAAAAAAAAAAAGATGAGCACAAACAGAAAATGAAAAAATTAATATTCTGTATGACTCTATAGATACAAAGTACAAAAACAGGAGAAACTAAACAATACATGTTTGGGGATCCAGAAGAGAGGAGAGAGAGAGAGAGTGTGTGTGTGCATGTGTGTGTGTGTGATTCTATGTAGAAAAACAAGAAATTATTCTTAAAATGTCTAACAGTGGTTAGAGTGGGAAAGAGATCAGTAAGTCACCAGGGAGGATTATATAGGATTTCCAAGGTATGGTTGGTTCAATTGTATTTCTGAATCACAGTGGTGGGTACATGAGGGTCTGCTTTCTGTTATTACTTACTATTGATTAATAGTATCATTTGACAGTATTACTATTATGTACTATTATGTAAACAAGTTGTATATTTTCATACATGACTTGTACATATATTTCACCATTAACTAACTGCCCCTATAAAACAGCAGCAGGGTATCAAAAAAACGATGTGCCCCAAAAGCAAATGCAGAATTAGAACCATGATAGGGACTATTCAACCATTCACTCAGTCATCAAGCAGTTAGACCGCTGACAAAATTTCACATCCCCCAAGCCTGGTCATCTTGCATTGTAATTCATCCCCACACAGCCTCATGATCACAGCACACCTGGTGCTGGCCAGCGCTGGAGCCAACACACACCAGTGAGCATAAAGCACAAGATTTGCTTTTAGGAGGTACAAAATATTATCATCGTGGAGCCTTTAAGTTGCATTTGTATGACATAATGATTGGTTTAACCAGAAGACAGAAGCAATGGTCCTCAAGAAAACAACAAAGGAAGCCCACCTGAACTTCACCTCATTATTCAGGTGCAATGAACTCCGACTAATACTTAATTGCATGAGGCGTTTGGAAGTTCCAAGTAGAATAAGACATGGCATGCATTCTCCCAAGGCACTTGATTGATTTTCTCAGATTACAAAATTCAAGTCAGGAGAATTCTGAAAACATTGATTTAGCAGGAAAGAACCCAGGGAGCGCCCCAGATTTGTAATGGGAATAAATACAGAACAAATGAAATGAGCCAGGTCACTTCTTACAGATCTAACACCCAAGTGCATTTCAAGCTTCATTGCTATTTTATTTTTCTAATGTAACTGTTTCTTAAGGGTGAGAAGACAGACTCATTCCTTTTTCTCCTGTTGATCACATCACATGCTTGCACACTGTGCCACTTGTTATGATGATTTGCATGATTTGCACAGACTCAGAAATATGCTAAGCCAGGAGCAGGGTTATCTATTTGCTTTGAAAAATTTTAGCAATGAAGCATGCTCCATAAACAGGACCATAAAGTAAAATACTTTGGTTACAAAGGTTTTGAGGAAGAAAATGACTGTCTCATGCATAAATCAACTGGAGATTTCTTCACTAAAATCTTGAACTAAAAAACAGACAAGTAAAATGCAAAGCAGCACTGAGGTATCCAGTTTGAATTCTCAAGTCATTATTTATTAACTTGACCTAGGGAAGAATCCTTAACCCTCTGGGTATCACCTGCAAACTGGGATTAATAAGGATATCTACTTTCTAGGTTTTTCCTGAGGATTTAAGTAAGACATGTAGAACGTTTGGTACATATCCAGAATAATAAATACCACTTGTAATAGTATAAAATCTCAATACTCCATTCAGTACTCAGAGACTGAACTTTCTGTGTCTGTCCTATTTCATACTCAAGTCCCCACCTTTTGACATCTAGCCCATGAACTTTGAACACAGCCTGCAGCCACAAACAGATATTTGGGCCAGAAACAGTTTAATCCTTTTGCTCCCACTGTGATTTCAAACATGAGAGACAGAACAACTGATCCCCAGATCATGAAGATTCCCTCCCCAGGTGAATAAATATTAGTCTCAGGATTGTTTAGAAAAGCATAGACAATAGGAAAAATGCCAGCACCCTAAATACAGGGGAAAAAACAGGATATTTATTTTTTAATATTTTTTAAAGATTTATTTTTTATTTATACAAGAACCGGGGTACAGGCCAGATGCATGGGAGGGTGAGAGGATTCACCAGAGACAGAGAAGGGAAGAGAACAGGCAGACTGATGAAATACACTGCTGAGGGGGAGAGGCAGGCGAGACAGGAAAGGTCTGCTCGCCATGTGGGTTGCTCTGAGGCCAGCAGGGATCGAACTGGCACTGCAGAGACTGCAGACAGCGCCACAGCTCAACAACCTGCACCAACAGGGAGGCCCAAAATCAGGATATTTAAAGAAGGAACTAGAATTCTGGAAATTAGAGATGAAACATCTGATGAGAGACTGGCAATATTCATAGAAGTGAGTGTAAGGTCTCCCAACAGGGCTCACCAAGTTCCTAAGGCAAGGAGGGGAGAGGGAGCTATCAGTCACACAGGCTACTAGTTTGCAAAAATAACAGATTGGGGATAAGCATGCCTATAATTTGGCCTCAAGGTATATGAGTCAATATTCTGGTGGAATAATCCCTCTTTGATTGAGAGAATTTTATCAATGGAGTCTAGCTCCCTTACTGAAACTTTCAAAGACTTTTCCCTGCATCAATTTCATCAGCTCCAGTATTTACTCACCACTCAGCTCCTTGAAGAGATTTACAAATCAGCAAAGCTGATATGCCTTTCCAATCACTGATGCAAGACTACAGCTTTGGGGAAATGAAGCTCAGAGATGAAAGCTGGTATTCTGCAGTGCCAAAGTAGGTCATGGATTCAATAGTTCAGTTAAAAAAAAGAAGAAGCAGTCATTTGTGAAGTCAGTTAAAATGGTCTATCTGGTCTACCAGTCA
Source organism: Talpa europaea (assembly GCF_964194135.1). Classification (NCBI taxonomy): domain Eukaryota; kingdom Metazoa; phylum Chordata; class Mammalia; order Eulipotyphla; family Talpidae; genus Talpa; species Talpa europaea. The sequence continues at coordinate 6,668,352 of NC_140077.1, forward strand.
CTCTGCTTTCCTGAGAATGAGCACAAAAGCATGTGTGTATAGAATGCAGAAAATGTTAAGGACACTCTTGGATGACCAACAGTGTAGAATGAGGATGAAAAATGTCAAAACCCAACAACCAAGTCAGATTCCAACTTTCTATGACAAGGTGGAATGATAACATATCTTATGCCTGGACTTACATACAGAAGCCAAGATTGAATTAAAGGCCATCTAATTATTGCAGCTAAATATCTAAGTTTAGTGAAAGGTGATTTTATTCCTTATAAGAATACAATCTTTTATCAACAAATAAGAAATCTCATCTGCCAAGATCTAGAAAAATGTGTTGACATCCAGACACACACACTTAAAACAACTATCAGTAGCAGCACCCCACTTGGGGCTGTCAGGTTGATATTTTTATTATGAAGTCATTAATTCAATAAATATTTACTCAGTTTGTGCTACATACCTGGCCAGGTATAATATTGCTTAGCTCTGGGGGGCAATGAGACAGCCTTAGTTCTTGGCCTCATGGAATCCAGCCAGAGAAATAACTCAAAAAATGTTAGGAACAAATAGGTTTCTGGAAGTGAAAATGTTTGAAGGGGCCAGTGGAGGTACTGCTTTATACAATCTGAAAGGTAAGAGGGAGCTAGATATGAAAAGAACATTAAAAAAAAAGATCCAAGGTAGAGAACAGAGACCCAAAAAGGGAGTGTTTAATATGACTGAAGAACAGTCGATGTGCCTAGAGCAGAGCATGGCATAAGAATGAAGCAGGGCTAGATTTTATAAAGACTTTGTGTAGCACAATAAGTCACTTCAATCGTATTCTAAGAGTTCAACTTTTATCCTGAAACTCTCAAAGAAAACAGTAGAAAATCAATTGGTTGGTGTGTGAATGGCTGGGAGTTGAATAGGAGCCCATTGGTTTGAGTCATTATATTAGCAGACAACAACTGAGCTCGGGTTACACAGCTTTTTCACAATATCTTTTCAAATACCACTTAATAATAATCAGAATTTATAGTCTCTTGTTTTTCAAGTTAAAAGAAATACTATGTGAAGGGCTTCATCAATTCACGAGGTGTTCTTGAATATCCTTGAGCTCTACTAATATGAAAACAGTACATCTTGAATGTTTGAAAATTTTGCATTTGGTCTAGCCTATTTTATTGAGATAAATGCACATACGGTGATATGTCTATATCTTAAATCTTGAAAAATATAGACACATAAGCATGACCCCAAAGGAAGAGCGTGCACAACCCTCTGTGGTCATCTTCCCAGTCATGACCCCAACCTGACCGCATGCACACACACACTCAGGGCACCTGCTCAGTAATTTACAGATTTAATCTTTAGTATATGATTCACTTAGAATTTATTTTTTACATTTATTGTGAGGTAGGGTCATGGATAATTTTTTTCACACTTTTTTTTTAATTGAGAATTCTTTTTTTTTAAAATAAATTTTATTTTTATATTCCCCATACAATTGCAACCCCCTTATTTTGACCCCAATCCCTCCCCTCCCCGCCCCCTACCCCCCATAGAGTGTCTCTGGTTCATAGTTTTTTGTTGACTTTGATTTTCACTTTCTTATAGTTATTCATTTTCCTGGTCCCTTATTTAAGTTTTCTAAATTCCTGCTATGAGTGAGACCATCCGGTATTTTTCTTTTTCTTTCTGGCTTATTTTGCTGAGCATGATCCCTTCCAGCGCCATCCATGTTGCTGCAAATGGCATGTGTTTATCTTTTTTGAATGCTGAGTAATATTCCATGGTGTATATGTACCACATCTTCTTGATCCAGTCATCTAAACATAGGGGTGCAGGTGCTCTTTGGAATTGATGTTTCTGTGTCCTTTGGGTAAATACCTAGGAGTGGAATTGCTGGATCATAAGGAAGCTCTATGTTTAATTTTTTTTCACACTTTTATTCAGGTTTTCTAGTACTGTTGATTTTTAACCTTTCCTTTCACCACTGTATTACCTTGGCACCTTTGTCAAAAATAAATTATGTGTGGCCTATGTCTTGACTATTCTATCCTTATGTCACAATGATGTGATTACTGCAGTTTTATAACAGGTCTTGAAATCAAGTACTATCAGTACTTTAAATGTGTCCCTCTTTTTCAAAAGTGTTAGATTATTCTAGGTCCTTTGAATTTATACAGATTTATAATGGGCTTTTCAATTCCAACAAAAAAAAATTTAAATAGAATTGTGTTGACTCCATAGCTCAATTTAGGAAGAATCGATATTTCATCCACACTGTATCATATGACTCCTGGACACGGTGTATCTATTTATTTTTTTTCTTTCCTCAGGTATGCTTTGTAGTTTTAAATATATAAGTTTTGCAATTTTTATTGTTTATTCCCATATACTCAGAAGTTGATGCTGCTGTAAATGGTTCTTTTTAAATTGTACTTTTGAATTGTTTCTTGCTGTTGTATAGGGGGAAAAATGCTTTTTATATTCACCTAGCTTATGAGCTTTCAAAATTCAAGGATTCATTCTGTTATGTTTTGTAGATTTCTTAGAATTTTCTAAATAAAAAACCACATCATCAGCAAACAAAAATAAGTTTACTTCTTCCTTACCTTTTATTTCTTTTTCTCGCCTACTTGCACGGACTGGGAAACCCCTCCATCACAAGTTTTAGTAGAAAGAGTAAGAATGGACATCCCTTAATGATGACCCTCAAAAGGAGCCAGCATTCAGTCATTCTATCACTGAGCATGAAGTCAGCAGTGAGTTTTTCATAGGTGCCTCTTATCAAAATGAGAAAGTTCCACCTTATTCCTAGTTTTAGAACAAATGTTATTGTAAATGGGTGATGCTCTTCTACCTCACTTGACAAGATGACATAATTCGATGAGTTGCAATGATTGATTTCCAATTTTTAAATGAACATTGCTTTCCTAGGACAAATTCTAATTCTCTTTCATGTATTTCTGGACTTGCTAATTTATTAAAGGATTTTGTGGCTGCTTATAAGCCATTGATCTAATATTTTTCTCCTCTGCAATGTCTTTGTCAGATTTTATTACTAGGATTATTTTATAACTTCATTTGTATCAGTTGGGATATATTTCCTCCTCCTCCAATTTTTGAAAGTTTTGTGTAAGATCGATATTACTTCCTCCCAAATGTTTGATCAAAGATCCTAGAAAGGCAATCTAGGTCTGGAACTTTCTTTCTACAAAGGTTTATAATCACCAATTAGATATCTATTTCATTTTTTATCAGTATTGGTGAGTTTGACCATTTTACTAATATTTCTGAATTTAATGGAATTAAATTGTTTATAATTCCTTATGTCCTTTGAATGCATTTATTGTCATGAGCAGTGGTTGCTTCCTATTATGGGTAATGGTGTTTGCTTCATTTTTCTTTTATCAGTCTTATAGGAGTTTATCAATTTTATTAATCTTTAAAAATAACAATGAAGATATACACAATACTAGCTTCTCCCTCATGGCTGGAATGAGAAGTCCTTTACTGAAAAGTGTTGATTTCCAAGACCTGCTGGCACTTAAATCTATCCCTAGAACATGATACCATTTATTGTGGCTCATGAGTACCTGTTATCCTTACAAAATTCAATAGCATGTGACTAAAACAAATGAAAATATTAGCATATTTTGAAAGTTAACTGATATACACCAACATGATGAGATATGATTATATCCATTTCACAGAGGAGAAAACCAGGCTTTCGCGAAACTAAGCCATCATCAAAGTTCCAGATGCCATTGTGGGCTCACTCCTATGTGCTCTTCTTACTCCCAGTCCTCGGAATCCCCCCTTATACCATGAAATTTCCACAAACAACTCGGGACCTTCTGAGAGTATCTGAGCAGCCTCTGGAAAGTCATTAATGATGACAGTGGCCAAATGCAGCTGAAAAATGCAACATATAATAAGAAAAGATGTCTAGGTTTTTCATAAGGCTAAGGAGGATCACATTGTAGAAGATAAAATGCACCTTTTGATGGTAATGAATCAAGTAGCAATTTGATCAATTCTAAATGAGTTTTTGACTTACTGACAATCAATCACTCTCCTACTGAGTTTCTCCTACAAATTATAAATTATTTTTCAAAAAAAACCCCATGATTTTCAACTCTCACTTCAAAGCATGATTGACAAAGATGGGAAATGTCACTTGCAAGCTTGTGTTATGTTATGTTTCATCAAAATCGTGCCATCTCTGTGTATTTAATAATTGATCCTCATAGGGTTATGCTTGTCCTCTAAGATCTAGACATTTCTTTGAAAAGCATTTATTTCCTCCTGACCAAGAAATATTAGGGTCTAACCAAACATTTACTTTAGTATTTGTTCTTATGAACTACCTTATTTTCAAAAATGGAGAGAAATAATTCCACTTTCCATTATCTGTGTTTATCACTCTTAAAGGTTAAGAAAAAGAAATTATTTCAGGAACCTCTGTTATAGGAAAAAGCTGTCCCATGTCCCCTGAGCCCTGGTAAAATACTGAACGTACATATTAGACCTATACCTCTGCTACTACCTTCATAATAATAAATCATGCAATGACAAAAAAAAATCAGTGCTGTGACTTTTATTCTTCTTCATGTTTGAATTTGCAAGGGACAACTGTTTTCTTGAATATTCTTTAGTGTTATCCTTACAGTCACTCTGCCAGAAAGACAAGGCAGGTAATATGGAGACTGAGCGGGGAACCCTCTCCACACAGGGTCTTCAGGAAGAGCAGGGATGTTGAGTCCAACCTTGGAAGGTGAGTAGGTGAGACGTACATGCACCTTCTCAAGGCTACTGCATGCCTGGCAGGCAGGCTGGACACTAGCAAGGACAAGGACATTTCCTGGAGGAGAAGAAATAATCCATAAACGAGGCCTGACACCTGAGACTGATGCTGACAGGTTCTCAGGTCAGGGTACATGCTGGAGGGAAAAGGAAGCTCTCCTCAAAGGGACAGAAGAGTGTGACAGTTAATTGTGTGTGCCGACTTAAGTGGATCACAGAGCAGCCAGATATTTGGCTACACCATATTCTGGGTATGTCTGTGAGGCTGTTTCTAGATTAGCAATTGAATCTGGGGACTGAGAGTAGCAGGTGGCCCTGCTGATGGCGTGGGCCTCATGGATCTACTGAGGTCCTGTGTAGAACAAAAAGATGGGAAAAGGAAGAACGTGCCTTGTCTCTCTGCTTGAAGATGTGGGCTGGGACATCAGCCCTTTCCTGCCCTTGCACGGAGACATCCTCAGAGCTCCTGGTGCTCAGACCTTTGGTCGCAGACCAGAATTTACACCACCAATATCCCTGGGCCTCCAGCGTGCAGAAAGCAGGTCATGCTTCTGCCCCCACACTCACACGCACCATCCCTTAGAATAAATCTCACTCTGTAAACATGACTGGTTCCATTTCTCTGGGGAACCGTGATTAACATACCAAGAAAACCCAAATTGATTCAAGCATGGCTTGGGAAAAACCCCAGATTGGAGTTCCTTAGTGAATTACTAAAGGAACTGGTGAGTGATGGTGAGTGTGAGTGACATAAAGCTCTCAGTTGTCAATGTGGGTTCCCGAGAAGAGCACTCAGGGCTTCTGGCATCGCTGTGGGAGAGAGAACTGAAGAGGGAGGCAGTATAGTGGGCTTGGGGTCAGGGAAGGTTCAGAATCCAGAAACTGGGGTCTCAGGAAGGATTTAGATGGAAAACTGGAGGTCGGTCAAGCCTTCATCCAGCCCACCCTGAAACTGCCCTGTCACTTCCAGAGCACAGCAAGGGAAAGGGACTACAACCCTTGACCTGCCTCTGGGTCCCACGGGCCCGGCAGGCTCAGTTTATGTCCCCTGGAACTGCAGGGGCCACATGCTGACCTCACAACAGGGCGCTCAGCGGCAAGCAGCAAGGCGGGTCCAGGCTACCTGACTTGTGCACCCCACCCCCGCCCCCACCTCAGCATCCAAGCAAGGTCCCTGCTGCTGGAACAGGAAGGACACAAGCGGCGTTGGTGTGAAGGCTGCTGACGATTGTGCCACTGCAGACATGCACCCCTCTTCCTAGTCTGCTACTGATGTCACCCCTATGACAGGTGCCTCTGGGAGCAGTGGCTCTTAAAACTGAAGCCCACAGATGGCTTCTGGGAGAAGAAAAACTCCCACCAAGTGAGCATGGCCATTGCACAGAAAAACTGTAAATTTTGGACTTGGGTGTGATTGCAGTGAACGCCTAAGACAAGAGTGAGCGGTGGGGTGGGTTTGGGGTCGTCACCAGGTGAGCTGCTGTCGCAGGTCACTGCAGAACAGCTGAGGAGTAAGAGCATGGGCTGGATGCGCAAAAAGAACCGAGCACTTGAACAAAGTCACTATTCACTGAGGTTTGCACAATTCCTGTGTTAGCTTGAAGCCCCCCAACAGCACCTTCTTTTTTGGCAGGAGGGCAGCTCCCTCCTCTGCAATGAACTGGCACCACCCTGCCTGTGACCTTCCGAATCCTGGCCCTCACGACCAACTAGGCTCAGTAAACAGCAGTTCCCCGCGGCTACTAACTTCGGAGGACAAACACCCAGCTGTGCCCAGAGGCGTCCTGTGCCTCCACCAATTGCCTCCATCCAGTAGGCTTTTCACTGAGAAACTCACAGTTAAGTCTGTCCTTCAGTTTGGTCACCAGCCAGTGAGCGATGGGGTGGAGGAAACATCAGGTAATGACTTCAATCCCCGGGTCTAAGGTCAGGCAGTGGATCTGGTGGTTTGCGTCGGGGCCCACGCAGGCCGAGAACCAGCTGACCTTGCTCTGTGTATTCCTGCCTCTGTGAACTCACTAGGGTTGGGCCAGCGGTAACCGATAGATGCCCTTGGAAATGAACCTCCAGCAGGTCTTCTCAGCCTGGGGCTGCAGGAAAGAGCAACACACTGGCTCCTTGGACCAGCCATGTGCAGAGGCCCAGCTCAAGGGAGGGTTCTTCGAAGCACACGCTGGTTGTCAAGAGTCATCTAAATGGCTCCCCACACTTAAATGCCTCCCTGGCCATGATCGCAGAAATGTTTGTTTTAATTTTTTACTTTTGCTTTGAAAAATGGTAAAACACTGCTCCCAGTCTTTCCCAAGGTCAAAGTTCAAGGGCAAATAACACCAAGTGATGTTATTTAATTTCCCCACACACATCCCGAAAGTAGGGGTTAGAACTCTTGTTTTACAAATGAGTAAACTGAGGCACAAAGTCACAAAGCAACTTGCCCAGAGTTGCCTCATTACTAAGGGAACCAGGCCAGACTTGGGCGTGAGTCTGAAAATCTCTATCACAATCAAGATGGAAATACTTTTGAATACAACATCATTTAACGATCCTATGTCAGTAATTTAATGACTATAAAAGCAAATGCATCATTCTCAGTCCCAGCGTAGGTCTTAAAGTGGCATTTTTTTGACATCCAAGAATATGTAGTTATGACCACATGGGAAAAGAAGAAATAAATGAATGTTCATGGTGTTCAGACCAGAAATTCAAGTCTTAAAATGACCTACGTGCTTCAGCGCTCCTCTCCAGCATCACTCTGGCCCTTACTGCCCACGAGGTGCTTCTCAGAAATGCTCTCACTTCCTCTTCCCGGTATTGCCACCCTCCGTCCCCCGCCTCCCTCATAATTAATTGTCCCAGATGCTTCTGACTATGGAGGAGACACCACTTAATCTGTACGTGTTTTTCCCTGCAGTGAATGTCAGGACTGTATACAAAGGCCCCTGCACATTCATGGTGTCCGTTGCTGTCCATCAGGGTTGCCAGAAACAGCCACGAGAATGAATATTCAGAGCCCGGGGGACCCGGCTGCTGAGGGCAGTGTGCCCCTGGGTGGTAACTGCTAGGTGGGGAGGAACAGCTTGTGGTCCGAAATTGAATACAAATAGGCTTCCAAACAACTTCTAACTTCTGAAAATATCTGCTAAAAAAACCCAAAAAAACAAAAAACAGACTCAAGGAATGTCAGCTCTCTCGAGTAAAGAAGCTCGTTTGTCTCTCTTCCCAGAAGTTTCCAGTCCCACAGCCCACCCAAAGCTTCCAGTAGAAAAGGGCCCTAACTCACAGTGCCATTGTGGTCTTTCCAGTCATTGGGCAGGACTCAAAAAGCACCTACTATGTGCCTGGCACAAGGCAAGGAGAGTCACTCCCTTTACACTTCCAGCTCTCCCAGCAGCATCTTTGGCAGGTAATTTTAAACCCTCTTAAAAACGGTGACACTGAGGCTGAAAGAAACCAAAGAATTTCAACACCCAAAGTGGATCATAAATCCAAATCCCACTCATCACCCCTTCCTCTTCTGAGTCAATAAGAAGCCTGAGCCATCAAACAGTCCCCATTAGGTTACCAGCTAGCAGGAGAGCTGACCAAGTTACCTCACCTGCTTGGGTCTCTCTTTTACTCTAAACAAAGGAAGGTGAGGGTTTTCTGAGCACTCAGGCCAAGTGTAGATGTGAGTCCTTATCACCCATTTACAGCATAAATGTCGCTTCAATAAAGTCTTAATTCAATTAAACCAACAAATCAATCCATTCATATAATGAGCCACTCACCGTGCAAGGGCCTGTGCACATCTATGTGCTGAGGAAGTCACAGCCTTGCCTCATGGAACTGAAGACCAGTGATGGGAGCAGACAGAAAGCAGGTCAACCACCCAGAAGGTCACAGTCTCACTAAGAACTATGAGCAAGAACAAGAGGGCCTCCCCGGTGGCGCAGTGGTTGAGCGCTGGGTTGCGAAGCTGCCCGCAGCCTCCGCAGCACCTGTTCGATCCCCCGCCACTGGGCGAGGGTCCCACATGGCGCGCAGACCTCTCTTGCCTCCCGCTGCTCCCCTCAACAGTGTACTTCAGTCAGTCTGCCTGTTCTGCTCTCCGCTCTGGCTCTGGTGAATTCTCTCACCCTCCCACGGTTCTGACTGTACCCAGTGCTTGCATAAATAAATAAATAAATATTTAAGAAAACAAAAAAAAGAACAACAAGAGCAGGACTGGGCACCTGGGATGACTTTCATACTGACACTTTTAGCTTGAAACTCAAGGAGTAAGTAGAAGTGGGTCATTGCCATGTCTAGCTTTGGGTCCCTCAGGATGAGACCCTGAGGTAGATTCCAGTGACCCAAGACACACTGGGTCTGCAGACCAGGAAAACAGCCCTCATCAGAAGGGAAGCAAGACAGGCTGAGGACACCAGCAAATTGTGTGATGACAGCGAGTCACAACTGTGGGCACACGGAAGGACAGTGTGACACACACACCGCAGACCTGTCCCCTCAGGGCAACAGAGCTGTGGTACTTCAACACCAACGTCCAGTAATCATCAGCTGATGGCTCCTCTAGGGGCTGGGATAAAGCATCACCCCCACAATCTGCAAGGAGCACAGCAGAGGTTCTGGCAGCCAGCAGAAGCCCTCTGGGAGAGAAGCAAGGGCCAGCTGTTGGAAATTGGGCTGGTGTGCATGACAGAGTCATGCTGATGGAATATGGGTGGGGTTCTGCCAGTGTTTGAGGGGTATCTGAGAAGGACAAGTGCAAAGGCCAAGGGAAGAAAGACCACTCGTGCTGAGGGAGCTGTCAAGACTTGTGCTTTGAAGCCAAGTGTTGGGTTCTGAAGTCAGTTGCCCCGGGTATAAATGCCAGCTCTGTGACATGCAGGCTGCGTGACTTTAGGACAAATTATTACCCTCTCTAAGCCTCAGTTTTCCCAGATGGTTAGAGGACTAATAACAGTACTGACCTCACAAGTATGCTGTAAAGCTATGGCCTTGGTTCTTTAGCCCTGTTAACAGAGTCTCTGACATTTTCACCATGTGCAAATAAATGACAGCAGCAGGCTGCACGATCATGAAAAGAACAGGGTGTCAGGAATGTAAGAAGCAAGGGAATGGGGAGCAGGATAGGAGGTTAAGGAGCCACCAGGGACCAGACACACAAGGGCCTGAAGACCAGGGGAAAGTGACTGGTTACCTTGGGTGCTCTGGAAGCCACCTAAGAGCTTTAAGCTGTGGTGTGTCCTGACATCATCTTTCTAGAATGGCATGTGCTTCAAAGTGCTTTTCCTACTTCTGCATTCCCAGAGCTAACTCCACTGCTGGCATAGAAGGAGGCACTATTAAGCACTAATTAGCAGACTCCAGAGGCTGATGGAAGGAAGCATGGGTTTGAATCATCCAAAGACTGCACCAACTTGGCTGTAGAATGATGTTTCACTTTTCCTTCAGCAGACTTAACTTCCTAATTAAGTTGGCTCCAGCTCACATTCAAATGACTTTGCATTTTCCAAGCAGATGCCAACAGAGGCGAGAGGCAGCCCCCATTCTCAGCAGGAGGCATAAGGAAGCAAGCCCGGAATGAAATGCTCACTGTGGAGACACCCCGCCCGCCCCCCAAAGGAATAACTTATGTACAGTACTGAGTTTTATCCAAAAGGGAAAAGAAAACACACTGGTTCTAAGGATGTGAAAATCTGATAATGATTCTGAGAAAAACAAAGGGACCTAGTGATTCTGAACCCAAAAGATAATGTTTCCATGGCAGGGCACCTGCTAAGGATGGATGCCCACCTCAGGATTCAGGACAAGTTCCAAGTTCCAGGGGACTGTGGAATAGTGTTGGTGCAATTGATTGATTTTTCTCCTTCTCTCTCTATCCATCCATATCCCCAAAGATGTCCATTAAAGGGGGACAGGTGGTAATTTGAATTTCTATCTTTAGAACACGTCTAACATCTTGAATGATCTCCAGGCCCAAATATGGAAGGATGTATTTAAAACCCAATGGTTTGAAACAGTGAATAAAGGAACCCATACAAAATAGCTGTGTACCCAACAATTCCTTTATAATCAAAGTCTATCACCAAGGACCAGAACAAGGTCCTGTTATGAAAATGTTTCACAGTCTTTGGGCCCAGAGGCCTTGCATCTTTAGGAAATCATTACATGAAGTAGGAGGAGATAATATGTGGAGTAGAACATACTTTTTAATGATGCAGGTCAAAATATCAACAATAACCATCATAAACATGTATGTGCCTATAATTTTATAATTTTATAAGCAATTTTATATACTAATAAACTCAACAACCTGATAGAACTTCAACACATATGGAGTAAAATCAAAAGGAGAAACAGACAAATCTATATTCATAGTTGAAGATCACCAAAGCCTATCAGTAAATGACAGAATATTGAGGCAAAAAGAAAAAAAGCAAGATAAAAATTTCTGAATGAAACCTTATTAATTTAATTAACACATATGGAAGGGCCATAGCCAACAAATGTATACTTTCTTTCCAGGTGTGTCTGAAACATCCACTGAAATAAACTATACACTAAGCAAGAAAACAAATCTCAGTAAGTTTCTAGAGACTGAAATTTTGTATATATGTTTTCTTTTCACAATAAAACTAAATTAAAAATTTCTAACATTAAGGTAGCTACAAAAGCCTTAAACATCTGGAAAGTAAAAAAAAAAAATCTAAATAAGAAGATCAAAGATCAGAGATGAAATCCCAAAAGAATTAGAAAATACTATAAACATGACAATAACAATACAATATACCAAATTTTGTGGGGGTACAGCTAAAGCAGGGCTTAAGGGAAATATGTAGCTTCATTGCACGAAAAGGAAAAAGATTTTTAAAAACTATGATTTAAATTTCCAATTTAAGAAACTGGGAAATGATGAGCAAATTAAAAACAAATTAAAGGTTTCACTTATACGAGGAATGTAGAGGATCCAAATAAGGGGTCAGGGGAGAGAAAAGTAATCATAATAAAGTGAAAATCAACAAGAAACTATAAACCAGAGACATTCAGCAGTGGAGGAGAAGGGAGTAGAATCAAGACAGGGCTGGGAAGAGCACAAGGGTGAGTTGGTGGCGGGAATTTCACAGGGACTATAACCGAGATGAGAAAGCATACATTGTACAAAAATGAAGAACGACGTAAAAATAGATAAAATAAAAAATAAAATAAATAAAAACAAATTTAAAAGGGTAATGCAGATAAGAACCAAAATAAATGAAATAGAAAAGAGACCAAATAAAAGAGAAAATAAGCCAAAACAAAAGTTGGGGTTTTAAAAAATTAGCAAAATGGATAAACCACATATTGAATTTATCAAGGAAAAAAGGAGAGAAAATATAAATTACTATGACAGAACCGAAGAGAAACTTTCACTGCTGATCTTACTTATCAAAGTCAGTAGGGAAATTTTATAAGCAACTTTACATACTAATAAACTCAACAACCTGATGAACATGATTACTCTAAAAACTCAATTTATCAAAACTGGCAATGTGAGGAGCTATGTGGATCCACTCAGCTCAGAACACAGGGGCCCCTCTCCTCTTCCACAGCATCAGTCAAGGGCAAGGGTACATTCCCCAGAGGGGCAGGGTGTCAGCATGTCTTGTGCCCCAAGAATACCAGAGGCCATGGTGACCCTCCTGCTAATGCCCACATCCTAAGGCATGGGTATCATTTAGAGAGAAAATGCCACTGTCCCTCACCCCAACTCCAGAGATCTATAATTGCCTAAACAAGCTTGAGGGGAAAAAAACAAAAAAGAACTCAAGCAGCCCGATTTCGAGACCTACCATAAAGCTATAATAATCAATACAATGTAGTTCTGGCCTATGGCACCGGATCAATGAACCGTATATGTGTTCAGAAACAGACCCACCCTTCAGCAGTCTACTGATCTTTGCAAAGGCACTGAAGCTATTTGATGATGAAAAGAAAGTCTTTGCAACAAGTGATGCCAAAAAATGGATATCAATATAGGAAAATATGAATTTCCAATTCTCCCTCGGACAATGAGCAAAAGTCAACTTGAGAAAAGCCTAAATATAAAACTTCGAAGAAAGCATACGAAAATATTTTTGCAACTGGAGCCCTGGGAAAAGACTCGTGAACGGGGGACAAGAGGTAATAACCATAAAAGAAGAAAAGTAATACATTAGATTTAATCAAAATTTAAAACTGTTTATTAAAAAGACACCCTAAGAACATGATGGGAAAAAATCATTGGTGGGAGAAAATATTCACAAAATATTTATCTGACAGAAATCTTATAAATAGAAAACGCACAAGAAGCTCCACCAATTAATCATAAATATGAACAAAAAATGAAATGGGCAAAGGACAGGAGAGATGCTGCACAAATTAGTTATGTGAACACTTAGTATGCAAATGAAAATATACCCAAGATCACTCATCAGCGGGGGAATGCAATTAATACTACCACGAGAGCACCGCAAACCTACGAAAATGACCAGACTTAGAAAGTCTGACAACGCCAAACGTCGGTGAAGATACGGAATGTTCCTGGAACTTTCAAACATTGCCAGTGGGAATGAAAATTGACACAAGCATTTTGTAAAGATTTTGACAATTTCTTCGAACGTTAAAACTAATTCTTCACCCAGCCACACCTGTCATGGGCGGACAGCAAGATAAAAGGCAATAATCCACTAAGAGAATTGCACACAAATGTTCAGAAGCTCTATTGGCAATTGGGAAAACTGGAACCCATCTCAATGTTTACCAAAAGGAGGATAGATAAGCAAGTTGTCATTCTTTGCCACGAAATCACAGATATTCATAACAACATGAAGAATTTCAAGATATTATGCTGAACAAATGCTGCCAAACCCAGGAAAAGAACACCTGCTGTGATTCACTTCTGTGAAGTCTGAAATAGGCAAAGCTCATCTAAAGTTTAAAAAGGTATTGAGGGGATGAAGATCGAAAGTGGACATAAAGGAACTTTTTGGGGTTACAGAAATATTGGATAGAGTGCTAGGAAGATGCTCCACAAGGTGTAGTCGCTTATCAGAAATGGGTGATCTGTACATTTGAATGCAAATTTTACCTTCAAATACTGAAATAAATTTTAAAATTCATCATCACGATTGAAGTGAGCAGAGAAAAACAGGAATTAGGGATGGCAGAGTCATGCCAGAGCCTGGGGATTCACGAGATTACTGCTTTCTTTCACATATCTGAAACTTTATATAATAAAAAGTCAAAAAAAGAGAGAATGAAAAAGGCATTAGGCTTTAATTATAATATTTAATCTGACCCTGATCTTTTTTTTGCCCATGAAAATCAAACAGTGAACCATGAAGAGCATTTTGAATTAAAAATTAAACAGTATCCATTCCTAAAAATATTCTCTTTGTTCAGACCAGGAATTTGGAGAGTGGATAAATTTAATACCTGAGTGATCGATTCCTCCCACTGTTTTGCCTATACCCTAGAACAGGGCTCCTTGGCCTGGACACTATTGACATTTGGGGCTGGAAAATTCACTCTGTGCACTATAGGGTGTATAGGGTATAGAGCAGCACCTTTGGACTCTTCCCACTAGATGCCAGTAGTACCTGTCCCCTCCCAAAGTCATGACAACCAAGAATGTCTCCAGATATTGCTAAATGCTCACTGGGGGTGGGGGGAAGAGAGGGGGCAAACTGCCCAGTTAAGATCTACTTCCCCAGGACACACATTCTCAACCAAAACAATATGGATAAAAAGAGGATGAAATTGATTCTTGGAGATGAAAAAATCTTACATATTACAATTGCCATGGTCTTCTAAAGGGCCACGGTACATAAGCAGGTATAGTTTATCTGTGGCATTAAAATTTCATGGAAATTCCATACGATTCAGTTATTCAAAAAATAACAAAAACACTAATATGAAGAGATACATGCACCCACATGTTTCCTGCAGCACTACTTACAACAGCCAGGAGCTGGAAATAGCCTAAGTGCCCATCAAACAGATAAATGCAGAAAGAAGCTGTGTTGCACATACACAATGGCTACTACTCAGTTATAAAAGGGGGTGAAATTCTGCCTTTTGCAACACTTACAACACAGCTGGGCCTTCGGGTTATTAAACTTAGTGAAGTAAGTCAGACAGAGAAAGACATACCCATGGTGATTTCCTTCATATGTGATCTGTAGAACAACCAAACACATGCATTAAATAAAATAAACTTTGAGACTCTTAGACCAATGAGTGGTTAACAGGAGGGATGGGGTAAGAGACGTGGGAAAGGTAGAGAGGGGGCTCTTGGTGGTGAAGGCAGAACTTCCACAATACAGTGCTGACCTTTTGACAATGCACATGAAACTAGAATGAAATTCCAATTTCAGTTGCATGGCAATGTTACTTTTCCAAACTTCTTTTACAAATAAATTCCATGGAAAGCGAACAACCACACTACTTTCTGGTAACAACTATTTTCCAAGAGGGGGTGATAATGGAAAAGGTTTGATTCTACTTTTTAAAAAAAAGGTGTGCCCAAACCAGCCTTTCCAGTATGCAAAGAAGAGTCCATTTGGGTGAAAAAGAAGTTACAAAGTAAGTGTGGTTGCTTCCAGAATCCCCAAATTTGTCTTGGAAACTTGACATGTAGGATAACAAGACCCTTTAAGAAAAAAGGGTCTTGACATGATACTGAAATTGGAATTTCATTCCTAAGTTTCAAGAGAAACCACACAAATGGAGGTGACCTCAGATAAAGGACCACCTATTTGACCTGGTTGAACCCAGGACCTAAGCAGCTCATGTCTTAGGGAAGCATTTTTTAAACTTTCCACCTACCAACAAAACCTCTTGACAGCAATTTCACTTCATTAAATGATGCAAAACTAACGAATGTTGCAGTTTCCTCTCTCCTGCTTCCTTTTTCTTTATGCAAAATCCTGCCGAAGCACTCAGACCAGCTGGTCTACAATATCAAATATTCATGCTTCGTGGAGCTAAACCTGGCTGGTTAGCATAGATGATGTCTTGTGATAATTTCTTCATTCACATCTAAAACCCATACAGCAAAAGCAAACTCCTAGATTCTCAGCTTACAGAGACCCTCTAGTGTCTATAAGCCCATCTCAAGGGCTGTCATCAAAGAAATCTTGAGGCTAAATGCGGACCTTCTAATGTTTGGCACTTCTGCCACTGAGGTTTTAATCATTCTAAGGGTATTTATGATCTTAAAATGAAAGGGGAAGGAAAGAAGAGCTGGGTGATGGCTAATTTGCTGTGTCGAGTTTTAGCTAGGTTGGAGTGGCCAGCTGTTTGGTCAAACAGCCAGATGTTCCTGTGACGGTCTTTTTCTGATGAGATAAGCATTCATAATCAGCTGATTTTAAGTATAGGAGCACCCCCTCCACAGTGTGGATGGTCCTATCCAATCAGTTGAGGGCCTTAAGAGCTGAGTTTTCCAAATAAAGAATTCTACCTCCAGACAGCACACAGAATGCCCGAGTTTCCAGCCTGCTGGTTTGTCCTGCTAATTTTAGACTTTTTGAGCCATTTTATGTTCACAGAAAAATTAAGAAGGCACAGAAAATCTCCCATATAACCCAGGCTTCCGCACATGCTTGGCCTTCCTAATTATCAACATGCCCCATCATTTGTCACAGTGTGGGAGCCTTCATTGGTATGTCACAATCACCCAAAGTCCACAGTTTTCATCAGGGTTCACTCTGGGTGCTGTTCATTCCATGGGTTTGACACATGTGTAATGGCAGGCACCATCATTTTAGTATCATTTGGAATTGTTTCATTGCCCTAAAAGTTCTCTTATTCATCCCTGCTTCATTCTAACCTCTACAGTAGCGCTTTTGAACAGTTTGTTTGGCGCATGCTCAACATGCTCCATTTTGTGAGCCATCTGTCACTTTTGCAACTATGTAAATGAATGTGCACCTCTGTGTACCAATAAAACTTTATTTACAAACACAGGCAACCACTGGATTTGGGTGCCCCCCCAGATAGCAGCATCATTCTATTCACTCCCACCATTTTTACAGGAATAACATGGCATTCATAATTTGTCCTTTCTATTTTTCTCTTGGAAGGTTCTCCTCTTTCTGGAAGTTGAATCAATATCCAATCAAATGTTGAGATTATGCAATGAAAGACAATTTCCTTTTCAGAATATCCCCGCTGGGAGAACAGCATTGCTTTTCTCCACTTTAAATCTCAAGCTCCTCATCACTCTGAAGGAAATTACTTGCTCTTTGAAATTGTGATCTCTGCTTTTCCAATCTCAGTGGCTTAGGCTGCCTGGGAGAGCAAGTCCCCTAAGACTGCTGCCCTGGGGATGTCCTGTTTGCAGACAGTTTGCAATGTAAGCACTTGTGGGGGGTGGGAGGCAGCTGTTCAGCTGCTATGGTTGGATTAAGGACAAGACCTTTTTGTTTCCAAAAGAAATCAGTGTTTGTTCTTAAATTCTGCTGGATGATGTGTGGATATGGACTACCTTTGAGGCGCCAGTCACCTGTGAACAGAGCAGAAGTGCCCCATGTTCACCTAGCATGAGCAATCAGCATGGAAGAGCCCTTAGTCCAGAACTCCTGTGTCCACTCACACATGTCCAGCTACACAACTGATTTTATTGAGGAGGATGAAGAGTATGTGTGTCAATCCAGAGCCCAAGCAAGTCATCCCTTCTGGGCTGCAGAATCTCCTTCAAAGTCACACCAGCCACTAGGTTTCCTAGTGTCTACAACAAGAAATGCAGAGAGCAGCACTCATGGCTTTTTCTAAGTGGCTGTGGCAGCTTTCTGCAAGGCAATCACTGACCTGTCATAAAAAAGGGAAAAAAAGAACAGACGAAAATACCCCCATCAAAGCCTAGAGGCTGGGGACGGTTCTGTGTCTGCCAAATAGTAAGAATTCGTAACATTTTAAGTAGCATTTTAAGCAAAAGATAGTAATAGCTACTGTCAAAAAGCTTGTCTAGCACATCGAACATCAGCCCCGCATTTGACAAGGCAGCTGGCGGGCAGCCCTGTCAGAAAATGCATTTGCTAGGGAGGGAGTGCCTCTAAAATGAACATATTTGGCCTCTAATCTCTATGGTCCAGCAGTCTTCCAGCTTGAGATATTCACATGAGAGCCGCTTCCTCCCCAAGTTCAGATGCAACAGCCGATATGAAACGGTGCTGTGGTCTTCAGTCAACCACTTGAAAGTCAGGATTAAGGTTTTCCTAGAGGGTTTCATTTCTTACTGCTTTTAACTTTTGAAGCCCCTTAAAGCTCAGCACCAAGGCTTTGGGAGGACAAAAGACATTCTAAAACAACAGAGAACTTGAGTGACCTGGCAAGACAATAGATGGAGAACAATCTGGGTGAATACTATTCCAGGTGCCTCCAAATAATGCCTGTACAGTAGTCCCCAACAATAAGGAGACAAATAACTTGATACAGCTGGGATTTCCCCAGCTGGTATGTACCGCTTCCTCCAAAACAGACATCACTAAAAACGTGACTTTGGAGAGAAAAAACTAACACAGAGAGGAAGTGATTTCCAAGGTATGTTCTATCTTAAGCTCCCCCCCACTCCCCGCCCCAACTATAAGACAAATCCTTTCACTAACTGGTAAGTGATCAAAATCTCTGTCTTCAAACCCAATGGCTGTTGTAACAAAGGATCACAAATCCAGTCACTAAAAACAAGAAATTTATTCTCTCACTGTTCTGGAAACCAGAAGGCAAGATCAAAACCTTGACAAGGTTACATCCTGAGGCTCTAGAGGAGGAGATTTCTTCATCTCTTTTGGCTTCTGGCCACTCCAGGTGTTCCTTGGTTTGGGACAGTATCCTCCAACCTCTGCCTACTTCTCTCTAAGTTTCAAATATTCCTCTGTTTCTTTCTTATAATGGTTTCTGTCACTGGATTGAGGCCTGTCAAGCCGCACAGTGATCTCATCTTAAGATTCTTAATTATATCTGCAAAGACCCTTTTTCAACTGTCATGTTCACAGGTCCCAGGGCTAGGCGTTGGACAGATCGTTAGAGTCCACTATCCATTTCGGTACCGTGTCTGGGAAACTAGAGACAATATAACTACAGGAATTATTTATTCAAGTGAACATGAACGGTGAGTTCTCCATTATATTCAATCATCAGAAGTCCTCAGAGGCCGTTGTGAAGGTCAGACTTTGCACAAGTTACTGAGTCTGTCTGAGCCTCACCGGCCCCGTACCTAAAATAGGGACATCTGACCTGGCAGGCAGTTGACAGGTCAGCAGGGATTCACTTAGAGTGCCTGTATTCCAAGAGAGTTGACAGCCTGGTCTGCAATGGCTCTCAGCCAAATGTCCAACAACCACTTTGCAGGGAAGGCCTCCGGTTATTCTTGGACCCAGCTACTATCAGGGAATGTCTTAGTTATTAGGGGAAAAAAAGACTGAAGTAACAAGCTTGCCAATGGCAAACGATGATCAGCCCTGCAGGGAATCAAGGGTTTGGGGTCACGAGAGCACCCTGTACTCTCCCTGGGGTCACTCTCCATGGCCATGTTTCTCCCCCCATAATCCCAGAATCACCAACCTAGTATACAGTCTGCCATGCCCTGCCTGTAGCGTTGCCAGGACACGAACTGTGTCTTATGGATCTCTGCATCTTCAGCACTCGGCCCAGTGCCTTGGCACCTGAGCCATTCAATGAAGATTGATGGAATGAATGAATGAAGACAAGAGCCAGGAGGTTCCAATGATAAGCAAGGAGGTGGATAACTACTATTTATGTCAAGTACTTTACTAAGTACTTCCTATATATTGAGTGGATTAAAGATCATCACACACCTAAACATTTTGGCACAGTAGATGCTCCAGAAATGCCAGTGATCATTATCGCTCATTTTAATCATCACGGAGGCATTCACACAGCAGGAAGGGAGGCACAGGGAGCTGAGTCACAGAGCTAATACCTGGACAGCCAGGATTCATCCCGCTCAAAGGTGGGTTCCTTCCACTACACCATGCTCCCCTTGACCCACCTGAGATCACCCATCTATAAGCAGACTCTCAGTGAGGGGAGGGGGAAGCCTATGTATACATATATATGCTATATATCGGTGTCCACATACAGACACACACACACACACACACACACACACACACTCTGAGGGAATAAATTAGCAAGAACGCTCAACTGAAAAGCATAGTATCTCACAGGATCTGGTAAATTCCCTTGCACTGTCAGGTTCCTGAATCTCACCACCTACGGGTAAAGTGTCACACGTCCCCCTGGCAAGCTCTGGAAAGCAACATATGTCCTGTGATCTCGAGAGATGCCTCTTATTACTACCCCGCAAATGTCTTGTCTCTAAGTCAACCGTCCTGCGATGAAGACAGAACACCTTCTCTGTCCACCCAAATGTGCAAAACAGGGATCAGGAGACATGATGGGAATTAAAGTGAGTCTCGGCCACTGAACTTACAGGAGGAATGGATGCTGGGGAAGCTTTTGCGGCCCTCGGACACCAGATCCGGGTCACCAGTGCAGTGCATTTCCGAGTTCATCACTCCATCTGGAAAGCAGCGGTAAAAGAAATCGGGGCGAGGTCTACAAAAGACACCATGGACATTTTCAATATAAAACGCTGCCATCACAAACAAACCCCCAGCTGATCCCCGCCACTCCCGGCTGCCCCGACTCCTCCTCTGCCATCCGCACCCAGCTCCCTGTGGAGGCTCTAGACCCGGGGTCTCCAGGACGCTCAGGCTTCTGGGACAGGAAGATCTGATCTGCCCCGCGCTCTGACACTTACTACTTTTATGACCTTGGAGAGGTCACAGAGCCACCCCCAGTCTCAGTTTCCACTTCTGTAAAGGGGGAGCTGAGTCCCTACCCAAAGGCCCCCGATGTTTAAGGGAGATGAAGCACAAGAAACCCCAAGCACAGCCCCCGTGGAGGGAGCATAGATCCGGCCTCCACCTGCGGCCCCGCTTCCAGGGGCCCAGACTCCAAGACCCTTGCACCCCCATCTCTTGTGTCCAGGTGGCCAACTGCCTTCCTCAAATAGCAGGTCTCACTTCACCTCACTGAGGGAGCCTGGCAGCTCTGCTCCGCGACACGCGCATACGGACACCTGTCTGGCATCTCTGAGCCCTACCGGGTCCCAGACACAGTGCTCACTAAGCAACCATGGGAGGGATACAGCACACATTCCTCGGGACCCTCCTGCAGCCGGTCAGGGGCTGTCTTCACTTTACAGGTGGGGAAAAGAAGGCTTAGGGAGATGACACTGCTGCCCGAGGTCACTCGTAACCAGTAAGTGGCAAAGACAAGCTCTGAGCCCCAGCAAATGAATGCTCACAGCTACACCTTCACCCCCATGCTTTTCCTCCTCACTAAAGGGGTTCCCCACACAGGCATGGTGGTCAGTCTCTCCAGTGATTCAAGGAATATTTTCCAGATGCCCACCATGGGCAAGTCTCGCTAAGGCAGTAAGACAGCGCCCCTTTTCTGCCTGGATCAGGTCACAGTCCATGCACACTGACCACTGGTCCTCCCTGCTCTGGAGGCCCAATGATAACCCCTCAATATCTGTAGCTATCGATGCTCAATGTCAGTAATCAACATCAAAACTCTGTCAGCACTGCTGGTGTGGTATACTGTCCTCCTACTCTAGTGCCTCGCCAAGCGTGGCTGTTTGTTTACCTGCTGAAACAGAACCTCTGAAGGACAGGACCCAAGGGTCAGCATTTAATCCAGGCCCCACCACAACTCCAAGCACCTGGAGCACTGCAGTACTGCCCGAGGGCATCCACCTCCTGCCCCTTTGGGCCTCCAGGGCGCCCTGCACCAAGGAGCTGAGGTTCTGAGAGGGAAGCCGCCCTGCCCAAGCCCAGCAGTTAGCCAGGGTCAACGTCAGGTCTCAAATTCACTCCTTCTGACCATTTGTCTCTACAGTGACTAGCTCACTTCCAGAGCAGGTGATCGAGGAGACAGGATAAATGGAGAACGGAATCATTTCCCAGGGGTAAGAGAAAGGTGCCCCACGCCAAAGCTCAAATGCCAATGTATACTTTCCCCAAAGAGAACAGTAAATAAATAGCCTCAATTTTTTTGGAGGCCAAAACTGTCAAGTGAGTAGTGAGGCCCCGGGTTAGCAGGGGGTGACCCTAAAAACGCCCACGATGGGGTCAGGACCACCAGAAAGGCCCTTCAGTGGACACGTTCTTCTAGGACCTCCTGCTCTCAGAAACAGCATCCACAGTTCAAAGAAGAGACAAGATCTGTGCTGGGGACAGAAAGTCCATGAGGAGGCTTATCTAAGGGACCACCAGAAGAGGCCAACTCTGTCCCCTCCCGTGCCCTGTGGCCAAGGCTCCTCCTCAGGTGGCCCTATGGGGCTCAGTCACCCCATGTTTCTTTGTGGAACTTACCTTCCCACTATTAACTTAATAGTGTTTGTGCAGACTCCATTCAAAGCAAGAGCCAAGGACACCGCTACAAAACAAAACCAACAGACAGAAAAATAACCAGCTGGCTCTCAGGTCAAAATCATCAGCATCAGCACCATCAGCATCAGCATCATCACTGTGACATCATCATACTGTTTAATTGATGACTAGAAATATGAACCCAATCTTAAAAAAACAGAGGAAACTTGGTTGCTGGAGTAAAATATAATTAGCTCAGGACTCTGGAGAGTGACTCACAACATTTCAAGCCCCTAGGACATGAAATTTATCTCTCCTCCTTCCCTGAAATTTTCATTATCACAGAGGAGCCCATCTATCACTCCCTGGCTTGATGTGCACAGATTTAATACTACAGTGTGTAGAACCTCTTTTACTGGTAGCAAGAAACATTACTTTTTTATTTCCTCTGGCAAGTTTCTCAGACATAAGTCTAGTGAGAGTAGTTGCTGGAATCCTCCTGCGCACTAGGACATTCCCACCTGGCGATGATCTCCTGGATGAACTATCATCTACCAACAGCTGTCCCCGCTATAAAAGAAAGCACTGTTTTTGAGAAGGTGAAGAATCCCCAAACTGGGATTTCAGGTTTGCCCACTTGGTGCTTTTGTCACCTCAATTAGCAAGAACTTCTGAAATACACTGCTGTGAAAGAGACAGAATGGGGCCTTTCTCCAAGCAGTCTGGAAGGACTTTGCTAAGTGAAGGATGCATTGTCCAATGGGTGCAGAGGACCAGAGTTGCAGAATTTTCCCTGCGAGGACCTCCCCCATCTCATGTGGTTAGTTAGCCTGTACAAAGGGTACGCCGATGTGCTGGAAGGTCAAATGCCTTGCATAAGCAATAAAGTCTATGGATGCTCTCTATTCCATTGCTTTGTTGAGTAATAAAGCCTCTGAGCTACCGTTTCCCTTTGACAAATATTAACTACTCAATACTAGCTGAGATTTATGTGTGAATACAGCAGGGGAGGGACATTTTCAGGAAGGAGTTGCCTACAGCAATTCATGGCCATCTGGGGAGATAAATGTGTTGTTCTACAAGCAGAAAGCACTCTAGAATGGCCAGCCTGGTCACCAAGGACATAGGCCAGTGGTGGAGACAGAAACTACCTGCTCTGAACCAGTGGTGGGAAGCAGAGAGAACAGAGAGAATGGGAGGGATCAGATCGAATGACCACCTTTGTCTAAGGGGAACTAATCACCTAAGTGTGGGAGAGGAAACAACTGGACATATATCTGAGTGTGACAGCAAAGGAGGGTTGCACGGGCAGCTGGTGGAGAGCAGAGCATGAATCACAGAACAGCACTGCCATTAAAACACCAGGCCTGCATCTGGGGCGTCTACATTGGAAAGAAGCATGGGGAACTTGGAGAGGTTCTCTGATGACGTATTTGCACAGACCCTTCCTAAAATGCTAGCTTCCCATCTGGAAACCTGGGAGCACTGCCGAGAGGTCTCTGTTGCAGGGAGGAGAGGAAAATCCCTGGGTTTTCTTCTCTGGGTACTGCATGTTAATGAACAGGCTGTGACATCACCCAGTAAAGACTGAGGAATTTTCCTGGTAGGTTTGACTTGCTCGCTGCTGAGTTTTCCCCACAGGGCTGGCTCATTCTGATTCCTGTCCTCATGGGGCTGAGCACAGAGAACATCTCCAAGAACAAGCATCACAAGCTGATCTCAAAAGCCCTTCAGGAGCATTAGAGATTTCTACATAGATCCAGACACCATCCATGCTCCATCCTCTGCACCTGTGGGGCTTACTGCAGCACAGAGAGGTTCTTTAAAAAGCAGCAAGTAGCTGAGTTAGAAACGTGTGGCTGTGATGTAACCACAGCTTCACTCTCTGATCCAAAAGCCTGAAGGAGGCAGAAAAGAGTGGGGATCTGGGGGTTTAGGGTGGAAGCCATGTCAGCATTCTGGGAGTAAACCAAACAGATGAGGATGTTCCTCTGAATAGCACATACACACCCCTCCAGGGATGACATGGGGGCCTCACACAGATACCAGAGAGAAGGCTGTGCTGAGATTCAATGCAGGAAAGCTGGGTGAGCAGAACAGGGACGGCCCAACAGGAGCCCTTGCTGACACACAGCAGCCCAGTGGGTCTGGCTCAGGGGCTGTTTGCAGCACCTCGCCTCCCCTGCACTGAAGGCTTGAGCAAAGCTTCAGACAGACAACCCAGACTGTATATGATAAAAAAGATTCAAAATGCCATGCATGTTGGCCTGCAAGTGGCCTGTACTGGGATCACCACTACTTATGAGCCTTCCCAAAGATCAGAGAACTTTTATTGAGACTTTTTTTGTCCTTGAGAATTCAGCACAGCAGTGCTTCTCTAACAGGGTCCCTGTTACAGACTTTGCTCTGCAGCCTAAATCCCTAAAAACCCAGTGCTCCCTGGGACAAGTCTCTCTCCTTTTGTCCAATGGCAGAAACACAAAGAGGACCTCTGTGAACATGCATTCAAGGGGAATCCTTGGGCTCTGTCTGCAGAAAATGCCAGAGCAAAGAAGGGACATCACCTCCCTGAGAAAGTCCAGAGCGCCAGATCACAGTGGAAAGGCTATTCCTAGTTTTCTATCCTTGCTTTTTAGAGCTCAGCCCCCATCCCCTACTCTCAGGGCTTCCTAAGAGCAGTGATCTTAAGAAGATGTGTGCACTGGGAGGCTCTCAATCATTTTTACAGGGCAGACTTTCATTTATTTAGGCAAACAGAACATCCAATAACTCCGCCTTCTCTGTTAACTTATAGGAGGCAGGGTATGCTGTGCAATTTTGAAATGTCACCCTAAGGGAGATTTAGCTGAGAATGAAAAGGTCTAGAGGAAGTAACTATGAGCTACTTACTGCTGTAACAGCAGCTCGACTCCAAAAGCTGGCAGTAAATTATAACCATAACCATGAAAGATAGTTCTTACCCACAGACACATATCCTGGGACTCTGTGCCGAGGGAGCAACTAAAGTAAGGAGTGAACATGTCCAGGCCAACCACGAGGGGCTGCCAACAGGATATTTTGGGAACTGCAGTGATACCTGTCCAAGCACTACCCTCACTGCTAAGTCACATGGGGAAGGGCACATTTGCCCTTTCTTGGAAAAACTGAGCTTTCCAACCTCAGTTGAGGACACCAAGATCACGTGACTGCCAAACCCCCACCCACAGGGGAGCAGCCTGGGGCACGCACCTGACCTAAACACTGGCCACAGCCTTGTGTCCAGGCTTGAGAAATCAGGGGCCAGGGTCTCCGCCTGGGACATCTATACCATGAGATTCAGCGAAACTAAGTAACAAACACTAGAGCTGATCCCAGGAGTGGGGCATGAGCAACAACCACCGTGAGCCTCAGAAACAAGGCCGAGGCAGGGGAATGAGGTAGGTGGGGTGAGGAGAAGAGGGGAGAGGCTGTGAGCTGAGGGGAGCATCTCCACCCAGTGACCTGGCTCACTCTTCCAGTCCCCACTACACACCTCTGTCCTTCTCCCCGGGGTCTTAGATGTCTGAAATTGCTTGTTATAGCCGTACAATTAAACCCACAATTTGTCTGGGCTAATATGAGAGGGATTCTGTTCTTTTCAACTAGACTGAACCTAAATAAAGTCCAGTGACGTAAGCAATGTTGCCTGCCCTGCTCCAGAGTAAAAACCCTTTAGCTGTTCAATATACTCTAGATCTAGCTCTCACCCTGCTCCCTTACCAAGCAAAGGGAGGTCCTATCTTGCTACATTCACATTTCCTCTAAACCCAGTATCTAACAAATATGTCCTTCTGTGGGAAATCTCATTTTTCAGATTTACTGCAAACCGAATGTCAAGTCCTCACAATAAACCAACAGCACAATTTGTGTGAAGGGTTTGGGTAACTTTTATGGGGGAATGTCAAAAAAAAATCTAATTCAGTTTTCATAATTAGCAAAAAGCTGGAAACACAGTTGCAGGTCGGTTTACACTATTTGCTAAATGAGCAAATACTGTGGCTGTCCCTTAACAGTGTCCTTTACTTAGCATGAGGTGAATGTGCAAATCAGAAAAATGGATTTAATCTTAAAAAGTCCTAAAAAAAGCTTGTGTCACATGCAGATGTCTTAGCTTGGGAGAATTTATAACATATTGTGACCAAGGACAAAGGCTGTGGACTCTCTACACTTGCTCAATTTCCAAAACGAATATGAGTCATGGGACTTGTTTCCAACTTCTATTTTATACCTGCTTTTGCATCTTTGTCATTAGTCATAGGGGGCTGATCAAGGAGTCTGTGGTCAGTTTCCAAATTCCTTGAAATGTAGGCCTATTAGGCACAAATGTGGGATTGGACAGCCACTGAAGCAAAATTTCAGATTCGCTTTGCTTACCACCCAAGGGACTACGCCACCTCTGTACCAGATCATGTTCAGCACCAAGGACAACAGCAAAAAAAATAGGCTCCCCACCCCTCAATTTGTGCATTGGTTCTTTTTAGAGCTTAAGTCTATCTTGCCTATGGGTGCTTTGGAGGCTATGGCCACGCCACCTGGTTGGCAGGCTGCCTGTACTGTGGAAACACGAGCAAGGATGTAAAATAATGGTATTTCAATAACAATGATTTTTTTTTTTTTAAACAAAGTCTATCTTGTCCGTTTCTCCCAAGCTTAATTTGACCAACAGAAAAATCCACTGGGTGAGCGAAGATATTGTCAATCTTGTGATCTGATTAAGTTCAGCCCCACCCCCTGAAGCAGGATCTGTGAATACTCTACCTAAGAAGGCTTCCTTAATTTCAGTCTTGTCTGTTCGCCGGATAATTTTCACCACACAAATAACAGCCAGGGGTGTGAGGAAAGAAATTGCCTGGAAAAAATAACAAATAATCCCTTATGAAGACAGCAGTTTGCTATCAATGGGCTGCTTAATAATTAATTCCCATTAGCTTCCTTTACACTCACTAGTTGGATGACCTTACAGAATGCCCGACCTCAGACAAAGGTGGAAGATTTACATCTGTACACAGAGACACCAGAGAGAGACGCCAGAGACTTGAAACACTGGGTATCTGATGGTGGGTTATATTCAATTCGTAATTGCTGGGAGCCACATTGAAAGTGGTGGTTTTTTAAACAGAAAAGAACGGTCTATAATGATGCTGACTCATCTTTGCCAGGAAGCCCCCTCACTGGCCCCCCTGCAGAAAGGGTGGAAGAACCCCTGGCCTCCCATTTCTGGCTCTCTGGCAAATAGGGACACGTGGGACTTGCTCAGAGTCAGCCATTTCATCCCTGTTCAGTGTCCTTTTGTACAATATGAATTTGCCCTCAAAGCAGAGGACAGTCCTTCTGCTCGAAGTCTCTCCTCCTTCCTCCTCCATCCTCTTTCCTCCCTGGCCCAAAGCACAGAAGTACAACAAGGACTTATGAAACCAAGCTCGTGGGATTCAGGTGCAAATGCTCATCACAGAACCAGAACCTCTAAGAGCAGAACTAGCGCAGGTACCACCAGACACTGGAGCCACGTGAATCCTCAGAATGACTGAGCCTTTCTTCCCAATTCTCAGGGACTAAATGAATTGTCCAAAGACACATAGCTGGTGAGTAGCAAGGCCACACTCAGGAGACCAGGTGCTCTGCATTCCACACCTCGTCTTAATTCAGCATTCTATGGTTATTAGTTATTTTCAACATTCCACCATCCCAGAAAAAGCTCTATACAAACACAAATACATAGCTTTATAAATACATGTGTGTATGTATATATATGCATATTTTTATATATTATATATATATATATCTCACCTCCTCAGATTATAACATCTCAGGATAACAATGTCAGAAGGCACCAAATAGCTCACAAGTCCCCAGTTGGTGGCAGGATTGGCTGTAATAACCACTGACCACTGGTGTTCACACTTTTGGAAACTCCCACTGGTGCTTTAATGGGATGTTATTTTTAGGATAGAGTGAAGTAATGGTGAGACGACACTAATTGTATAAGAACAGAATTCATCCAGATGAACATGACCCTTCAAAATACTTGAAGATGCCCTGCATAATGCTACAATCAGACTGCAAGAGCTCAAAACACCTTGGGGACCCCTGTTTGGGAGCTGTCTTCAAAGATGGTTCACGAGATAGGAGAATCCCTTCCCTTACCTGCCTATTTCTTTCTGAGCACCTATGCACGTTACCAGCCTCCTTATCAGGCCCTGAATGATTTGGTTGCTTACATGCTAAATAAAAAAGTTTTGTCACCATAGTTTTCAAGAGAATGTGGCTTGGGTCTAAGGGCAGCTAGGAGAGAAGCAGAGGATTTCTCAGGGCAACTGGAAAAGGCAACAAGACTTTGTGCATTAAGTTTCCAGTAAGTCCATGCCAGGCTCCACAGCCACCTGGGGGCTCTCACACCTACAGGCCTGTTAAAAGGCTGGGGCCTGGGCCTCCCTGGTGGTGCAGGGGTCAAAGTCTCAGCACTATCAAACTATCGGCAGCCACTGTGACATGACTTCGATCCCCGGCCAGAGAGCTACCCTCATGGTGCAGCTGACCTCTCCTGTCTCGCCCGCTGCTCCCCTCAGCAGTGTATTTCAGTGGATCCACCTGTTCTGCTCCCCACTCTGTCTCTGGTGAATCCCCTCACTACCAGCCCCCCACCCCCTGCACCTCTGGCCTTTACCCCAGTTCTTATATGCATAAATAAATAAATCTTTTAAAAATAAATAAATAAAAGGCTGGGTCCTTCCAATACATTTATCAGACAGGTCTGTGAATCTACATCTACATTAAGAAGCACCTCGAATGATACTGGGGCTGGTGATTGACAAACACTGCTTCAGAGTTTGGATTCACACATTCAGTGTTTAACCAGCCATGACTGGAGTCTCTGCTTACTTAGGTTCAAAGTTATAGTCAAAGTCAAAGAAGTTCCTGTTTCCCCAGATCCAATTCTCCCACAGGTCCACCTCCTCGCTTATTCTTACTTCCGTGCTGGAGGTCAGGCCACCTGCTCCCAACAGGGCAAGTAATTCCCTGAACAGTGAATGCCCTTCAGGGACCCCACTGACAGCTAAACCTTCACTACGAGGACAGCACAGAACTGAAGAAAGCCTAACACGATTGCCCGGATAATATATGCTAAGGTCAGACAGAAATAAAATGCCAGGAAAAAATAGGAGTTGGGAAGACTTTCCCTACGAAGCTGCAGAGACTGTCTCCAGGAGGCCCGAGGCAGGAGGGAGCAGGCAGCAGAGGGGACACCGCACAGGGGCTCTAGGTGCTCGACTTGACGGCCAAGGGGGGTCTCTCTTAACACCCCTCCTGCCTCTGCTCTCCTTCTCCTAATGGGATCCCCCAACACTCACTGAACCAGACTGCATTTAATTTAACCCATTTCATGACTTTGGATACGCACTGGCTTCCTCTCCAGAACCACCAGCTTTGTGACAAACGCTCAGCACCCAGGAGGGCCCAAGACCCCATGGCATGAGCTTCTCACACAAAGGGATGCAGGCATCTGACAGGGAGCCAGGGGTTCAAGCCCCAGCTCTGACCCTTACCAGCCCTGTGGCCTTGAGCCAGTCACTCAACCTCTGCCTTTGAGTCTCAGTCTCCACATCCCTAAAATGGGGCCCATTACAAAATCCAAGGCAACGTATCATCGCCAGGATTCAAATTCACTGGCAAATACTGATGCTTCTTATGTGTCACTTGCTAAGGAGGGTGCTATGAGTCTCCAATCTGCTGCCCCCAGCACCCTGGAGGGAAGCATTGCTAAAGTCTTTTTTACAGACAAGGAGACTGAGACACCAAGAGGAAGTGATTTCCCCATTTCTCCCACAGAGCTAGGAAGTTGGGAGTTGATGCTCAGCAGCCCCGCAAGGGCACACACCCTCCCCCTCCCCGAGTCCAGCGGAGAGTGACCATCCAGCGACCATGTCGGCTTCCACATCATAGTCCCCCGGGGAAAACTGTGAGCCAACAGCCCAAGCTAGGAAAAGCTTGGTAGAGTGGCCAGGCCCAGGGAAGTCATGAAGAGCTGAAGCTCCGGCCCCAGGTCCCAGCAGTGGCACCACTGGGTCAGGGACAGGGCAGAGCTAATCCCAGCACCTCACCCTATCTCCACCCAGGGCCCTGCCTCGTGCGTCCTCTGATGGAACCAACACGGGCCGGGCCATCAGTCCTTCCACACCCAGTCACCCCCAAGTGGGGCACCCCACGAGGAGGGCATGCCTCTGGGCATCGGGACACTCAAGCAAGGAGTGCGAAGGGAGGCAGTACCGAGGGCCCCAAAACTGTTAGCAAGTGCAGGGGTCAAAGCTTGAGCACCCCAACGTGAGGAGATTCGCTGGAGACGAGCCTGTCACTGCTCTTTGTCCACATCAGACAAACAGTGGGCCCGAAATGCCTTCATTTCTGTGCTGGACAGAGAGGGGAGGCACCGAGCCATCAGGGAGACAATTCAGGACACGCAGACACCTGGAGGGGCCCTGCTGTGGGCAAACAATCCCAGCTCTTCGCGGAAAGAGCTGCCTCTGACTTCGCAAAAGAGGCTAAAAATTAAACTGCCCATCACCAGCCAGCCTGTCTCTTTCCCTCCCCTCCACCCCCAAAATTGCCTTTATTTCAGTCTTCCTTCAAATCAGCCTACTCCAGACTAGGAAGCCCTGTGAGCAACTCCAGACAATAGCAGTGATATTCAAGGAAAATCAATCTTCTGGACACATTGTGGCTGGAGAAAAAAGACAAGGGCAAAGGTGGTCTTGCGTAAAAAAAATTTAAGTCAAGGGAAAACATGGGGACACGTCTCTACCCGGGTTCCATCCGGCGTCCTGCCTGGGCTTCAAGGGTCTCATGAGATGCCAGACCACCACGCTGGTGCTTATGCCCATTCCCCACTAGAGGAAAAGTCCTGCCTCTTCAGCTCTGCACCCCAATACCTAGCGCCAGGCTTGGCCCAAGGCAGGTGCCTCATACCTGTCTGTTAAAAGAAGGATAATGAACTAACCTCATGTCACCGCAGGCTGCTGCTTTCCTTGCTGCCCTGCACCCCTCCACCATACAGTGCTCCAAACACACACCTGGTCATGGGCCTGCAGGGCCCTTGCTGACCGTGTCTGTGCCCCTCTGTGAGGCCACTCCCACAGCTCCAGGGAGTCCACACTCAGCTGCCAGCACTTGATCCCAGTCTGACCACTGATGTCACATGATCCTAGACTCACTGTTTCATCCCACGACAGCTTCATTTTCTCCACTGAAAGGATGGGACAACAAAGGTGGAAATCCCAGACGACTCTGAGGGCTTCGCTGAGATGTGCTTATACGGGGATGAGCACAGTTCCACAGTCACACCGTGATGACTTGGTGGTGATGGTGATGATGGTGATGGGGGTGCTGCACCCTGCAAGTTTACCCAAGTCTCTCCTCTGTTTCTTTCCAGAGTCTATTTTTTCTTTAGAGTATCATGTCCCCCAGATGGCTTCAGGGCTCCCCAAGGGTATACCCCAAGTCAATTTGACTCCCCATCACCTGCAGCTGCTATGGATTTCACCCACAGCAGCTCCTGGAGGGGTCCCATGTGGGAGTAGACACAGTTTCTAGTGACAACAAAATCGTACCAACAGCCCAACTGAGACTTTCCACCCTGAAGATGCTCTGGAGATCCCCACGGTCTCAGGCGGGAAGAGTGACTCTTTTGAAGGCAGGGGCCTGGGAACTCCCAGGAAATGTCAGGATTCAGTGCTCCTGGGAAGGGTGGGGACTGCTGTCATTGAGGGGAACAAACTCTGGGGATCAAATGGCCCAACCTGCATCTTGAAAGATGTCACCTCTGCAAATAGTGCCAAACACAGGCATGTCGGCCTCCTGCGGGTCTTACTGACATTTCCTCTGCACTCAATTCTCCAGCCAGGATTCTGACACTATTTTTGTGACATATGACAAACTGGCTCCTCTAAAACTCTCTCTCATGCACGCACACACACACACACACACACACACACCCCTCCAGAGGCACTTATTTCCCAATCAAGAAATATCTGGGTTAATACCAACAGCTTTGAAAAAAAACACTTTGATTACAAAGCTAGAAAGTTTTGATTAAAACATTCCAATTATAAGTAAAAGATTTTCTATATCAAATAATGAAAGTTGAGCTTTCTATGGAAACCAAGCTACTTTTTAAAAACGGTGAAAATATGTTCAATTACTAAGTCTTCTATAAACACCTGGAGAGCTCAAGCGATCAAAATGATAGACAAATGGTATGTCAGACGCTTAATAAAACCGCAGAGAACACAGCGACCATAAGCGCTGGCAGAGCACGTTCATCTCTGTGCTGCAGGTAATGTTATAGAGCAGCCCCGATATTAAACGGGTTCCTGGCTGTGGGTCCTCACCCGCGCGCTTTAAAGAGACTTATGAATACTCTACTACAGACACACACAAAAGGGTTAATAAAAGGTTTATTTACAAGAGAAAAAGAAAATAAGGAAAAGGTACAACTCAGGGAGAAAAATAGGGAAATAAAGTCTTTAATGCGTCCTACCCGATCCGACGACCTGGAAACCCAAAGTCACTCTCAGAGCTGACCGGACGCTGCAAGCTGGCCGAGAGCCCAAAATGGAGAGCGAGAGAGAGCCCCCCAAAGCCCACGTGTCTGCCTTTTGTATCCACCTGGCTGCTGAACCCCACCCTCAGGTCCCAGCCACCTTCCCTTGGGTGGTGATGGGATTTGGAGTTCCCAGTGTCTTTGGCTTTGACCTGGGGTGGGGGTGGAGTCCACAAAGCCTGTATGGGATTTGCTTTGGGACAGCCTTTTCCCCCTAACAGTAACACAAATCCAGCCACTGCTTTTCTTGGGTTATTATGAAATTGCACTAAATGCTGTAACCAAATGAATGAAATTTATCCACTGCTATTAGCAAAACAAAAGAGTGAACTTATTTCATTAGATTAGAGGGTAGTGTTATAGGACAGGGAGAGGGGCAGCCCAAACCCCGCAAACCTGCCTATTCTACATGGGTTCTGCCATCCGCCGCATCAACACAAAACATAGGAGACTTTAATGGGAAGGAACTTTAATAAAACTAGGAAACAATACAGGAAAGGCAAAGAGTCTAGTTTCTAAATGAAGCACCCAAAGTGACCCGTCCCCTCGTGGGTAAAAGTCCATCCATATGGGATCGGCCCAGAGCAAGGCCCCAAAGCCTGCCCCAAGTCTAAAGCATCTTCCAGTGGGGACCCACAGAAAAGAGTCAGAAACAACCAGACAAGCCCGGAAGGAAAAGAGCAAAATCAACATCAAGATAAAAGCTGCCATGGTCACCTCCCCACGGGTCTCACCCACATCTGTGTCACCCCGTCCACGACCAAAAGACAAGCGCAGTTTCTTCACGTGTCTCTAGGCTCCATGCGCCTCCTCCAGGTCTCCTTCTGGCTCCATCCTGCTTCCTTCCTCAGTCTCTTCTGCTGCTTCTCCTCTTCCTGCTCAGCTCCACCCTCCCTTGGGTGGGGCAGGGAACCTCCCCCTTTCCTGGGGACCACCCTGTTACAGTAGGAGTCAGTATTTGTGGTTGAAAACCCTTCAGCTCTCTGAGGTCACAGTCCTGAATCATGCCTTTTCTGCCCCTTCCTCCCGCTGCCAGTCTGCTCATGGCTGCCGTGGGGAATGTCTGTGGCATTCATATCTAGACCTCAAAACATCCATTGTTCTACATCTAGGACACACCACCAACTTCTCACAACACCTCACATGAACACGTGTCTCCAAATTGGGTTTCACAGCACAGGAAATATGAAATCTTTGAAGCATGGGAATAAGGGGTAAATAGAAATTTCCTCCTATTAAAACCATGGCGTATACTAGCGAGACACACACTGGTTCCTTTATTTTTAGAATTTGTGGAAGATCTGAGTTGGAGCAGAAATGGAAAAGTCTGGTTTTAGCACTCACGGGTTAGGTAATGACCAACTCATAAACACTCTAATTATCCAACTTCCCTGAGATTTCCCAAAATTGAGTTTATCTTCCCTCAGAAAAAATAATCACTAAAAGGTGAGTAAAATAATACTTTAATGCTTATGTAGTGTTCTGGGCATTTGGGAGAGTTCGCAGACAAAATCTTTCTGATCAGCACTAATTACAAGATTTCCTCCATAAAGTCAAGGGGATTTCTTTGGATGCAAAAGCACTCCTCTGGTGCTAGCTGAAAGCTCATTTCTACCCTCAGGGATGGGAAACACAAGAGCTGGTCAACAGAATGCCCTGGAGCTACAAGGCTGCCCATACAAAAGTTACTGTTCCCAGGAAAAGGGGGAGCTTAAATACTTCCTCTGCTGTTGAAAGATGTGATGATGGTTCTGCCGGTCAGTGGGGAGCAGCAGGGACGCCAGACCCAAGCTCCCTCATCCCCTGCGCCCTAACTGTGCACCTGCCAAATGTGGACAAGACATTTCCTCACTGGGGGGCGGATGGGATTAAATGAGATTCTCTCTTAAGCGCCCCGTGAAAGTGCCTGGTACGTAGGAAGTGAAGAAGCAAAGGCTGAGATTGGCATGGGGTGGGGTGAAGGCCTCAAAATAACCCCAATATCTCCAGCAGCTATTTGAGTGCTTGTCCACTTCTCCCAGAAGCACAGAGACACAAGACACAATCCAGGGCTGAGCCACACTCTGGTCTCAGCAGGAGTCAACAGCTGCTTGGCTAAAACAGCAAAGGAGTGAGCAGCTGCCTGAATGCCTGGGTTGGACAGGTTCAAGGCAATCCTACAAGGGGGTGCAGCAGGAAGACCCCTTGCCTCGTTTCTAGTCTTATTTTTTGGTAAATATTTGACAACAACTCAGCATAGCTCAGGTAGACAAGCCCCTTCTCCATCCAAAGGGTTGGGCAATAATTACTCCCTCTCACTTGACCAAGCAGCCTCCATCGTGATCTGAACTGGAGTTTAATTTGACGGGCTGCTTCTTTTCTTTTCCTTCCAGGCTGCTCTTGGCCTTCAGCAGGGGCTAGGAAAGCAGAAACGAAACCCATTTGGTTCATCCTGGGGAGAGTGGTCCAGTCAGCCATGAAATCACAGTACTTACAAACATGAGGCGGGTGGGGATGTTGTCTGACTGCACCAGAGGGTTTTTATAGAGCCAGATCTCTTCCGGCTGGATGACTCTCTGGAACGGATCCAAAAACTCTGTAAAACTGAAACAAAAACAAAGAAAGACGCGTGAGGCCCGGCCCGGCTCTTCCCTGTGCTCCCAGGCCCCAGCAAGGCAGCCGCACCCCCACGGGCGGAGAATCCAGCCCAGGGCACGGAAACAGGCTGGCCCTGCTGGTGGGTCTCACCAGGTACAACTGGGCAAAGAGGGAAAGAATTTCTCAGACTCTCGAATTTTCCGTCATCACCTGCCAACAAGGACCATTTCTGGGCAGGAGAGAACAGCTATGGGGTGACGTCCAAAGGGCCTTAGAACTTGGGGTTCCAAAATGAACTGGGAGTTGAAGTGGTGAGTGTGGCTCAGCCTGGGCAAGGCCGCGGCAGAAGCATGGTCTCTGGAAACGAAATGCACTTGGGTTGGACCAAAGGGAGCATCAGCGGGGCCCCTGGGGAAGGAGCAGGTGGGCCCTCCAGGTCACCCTCGGCGTCCTGCCACCACCGCCACCACTAGGGGGCAGAGTGAGCATGAAGAAATTTCCAAAACAACACAGGTTGGGACAGGAGAGGAACAGAAGGGGAAAGAGGAAGGAGGGAAAGGAAATGAGGTGCATTCTGGGGCTGCTGCCAAGGGCCAGACAACTTAGAGCAGCCACCTCCTCAGCTCTTCACCCTCCCGGGCCTCCCACACCTGAGAACCACACCACCGGGCAGATGCAAGCAACAGTCACCAAGAGGGTATCTGGGCGGGGCAGCCTGCAGGGACGGGGTCTGCTGTCAGCTCCCAGCCACCGGCCACCGGCCACCTCCCAGCCCTGTGGCCCACCGCTCCACCCGGTGGGCCGGATTCGGGTGCCAGGTGGCTGGAGAGAGCCAAGGGAGCTAGGGGACTGAAGCATGTGTGCCAGGGTAAGGAATGTGGTTTTCCAGTCAGTGAGGGATGGAATGATCACGACGGGGAGTGAGCAGAGCAGAGAAAGGGAGGCAGACACAGGGACTAGGGGGGTGAGCCGGAGACACCCGCAGAGTGACGGAGGGGCAGTGGGATCGAGAGACACCAGCGGCAGGTGGGCGGGTCTTAGGGGTTTCTGAGGCCTTGGGTTTGCGCTTCCAGGAAAAGGAAAACCACCAGCCAAGGCGAGGAGCAGAGGGGTTGGGAGGCAGAGAGGAGGAAGCCAGCTGTCCTGTCCTCTGAGAGCCCATCAGGGTGCCCAACAGTCTTAGGGTAACCCCTGGGGCTTGGACAAACCCCAACATCAGCTCATCCTAAAGCCATCCCAGCCCCTGGACAGAATCAGCCTTGGTTTCTGCCCCAGACTCAGGCTTGTGTGTGACGATGACTGTGATGGTTTGTGTGACGGTTTGCAAGTCCCCTGGAGCGTGTGGGGGCAGGGGCCACTCCAGGGCGTGTCCTCCGAGTCCAGAAGGATGGCTCCCTGGCTACGTAGGGTCTGATGTCTATTTTGCAACTTTGAACAGGTGCTCCAGAAAATATTCTCCATCCAAGCAGCCTCCCACTGAACTCCAGTGTGATCTAGAGAGACCTAAATTCACTTGAGTTTTGCGTCTCTCTCTTTCCAGGTCCATCCCTCTCCCTCCTTCCCTCCCTCTCACTCCTTTAAGGTTTTACACTCTAAAGCTCATTTGTCCAGTCTCTGTAATTTCAAGAAGAAAGCAGGGCCACCCGGGACTGTTCTGCCAGCACTGTGCCCAGCAGCCCTGCCTGGCACATGAGCTACTAGTGAAGTACTTTCTAGATGGTGGAATGAACCAAGTCTCCACAGCCCGGAGCCGGAAGATTTCTGCAGAATCTCCTCATAAATGCACTGAGATTCCCTCTTGAGTAGGAAGCATCTCCTGCTAGCAACCACACAAACCTCCAAGAGAAGGCGTGGGGGGCACAGGGCTGCCGGACACCTGCCCTCTGTCCCTCACCCTGTCACTAAGCTGCTCACACCAAGAATGAGCCACGTCTCCTCACCCAGCTCAGTGTCCAGAGTCAGGGGCACCCACTGGAGATGAGGCAGAAACCTTGGAGAGAGACTCCGACAGGATGGGGCCTGGGCGTGCGGATTTGAAGACACTCCCCAAGGTGACCCTGAAGGGTCCTGAGTGCCAGCACTGCACCAGAGGCCCCCTCAGAGACCTCCACCCTTGTCCCCAAGGAGACACTCGGTGATCTTACTGCACAGGCTCTGGAGTCAGGCCTGCCCTTGCTTACTCAAATGCCAGCTCTGGCTGTGTGGCTCCTAGTAAGTTCCTGAACATCTCTGAGCCTCAGTGCCCCCCACCCCCACCATCTATAAAACGGGTGCACCTTACAGAGTGGGGATGAAAATTAAAAGAAAGGATACAGAAACAGGGCCTCCCTGGTGGCGCAAGGGGTTGAGACGCAACCTGCGAAGCTGTCCGCAGCCACTGGAGCATGAGTTCGATCCCCAGCCAGGGAGCTACCCACATGGCACAGCAGACCTCTCCTGACTCGCCCGCTGCTCCCCTCAGCAGTGGATTTTAGTCAGTCTGCCTGTTCTGCTCCCCACTCTGTCTCTGGTGAATCCTCTCAACCCCCGCACCTCTGACCTGTACCCCAGTTCCTGCGTGCATAAATAAATAAATTTTTAAAAAAAGAGAGACACAGGATTTCATCACCATTACCATTTTACTGCAGGCTCCATCTGCAAGATTTACTGCACAGTTTTCAGGCTTGTTCTTATTTGATTTTGTGACAAGCTACTCACTGCTCCCAAGGGTCTTAAGACATTTTAAATAAAACTAAGGAAAAAGATATTTGTTTGAAAGATGCTTCTAAGAATATAAAACCTACAAGTGAAAACAGCAGCATCCCCAGTACCCCAGTTACTTATTGCTCATTCAAATGCTGGCTCTGGCTGTGTGGTTCTTAGTGGTGGCAGAAAAAAATCACCCTGCAACTTCATGAGTCCAAACAACCATTTGTTTTTCTCATAATTTCGTGACTCAGGAAATCGAGCAGGCGGTTCTCACTTAAAATCTCTCACGTGGTCACGGTGGCCAGACATCAGCCGGGCTGCATCACCGTGGACTTGACACTGGACATTAGAAGGTCACAGCCAGGGTGAGGTGGATGCTGCAGTCGGCTGGGGTCTGCCTGGAGCACCACACACAACCCCAAGCACTGTGCTCAGAATCCTCCCTGGCTGCTGGCAGCACCCAGAATGTATCCCAAGAGAACCAGGGAGAAGCCAAAGGGTTTTCCTGCCCTAGCCTGTGTTTTCCACCATATTCTATTGGTCTATTGGTTACAAGTGAGTCACAAGGTCAGCCCAGGTTCAAGGAAGGGAGACAGGACCCACCTGTTGGCAGGGGTGTGGCAAGGCAAAGTAGAAGGTTGCTGTGCTGCAGCCACCTTTAAAATACAATGTCCTCCAGGGTGTCATCACCTTTGCCCCCACAGTGCACACTCCCAAACCACCCCCCAAAAACCAAATCCCATTGTTTTGCCAAACAGTAGTTAACAGGTCAGAGCAGCGGAACCCTGCCCTTCCTCACCTGTCTCCCGGGTGTCACTGTCCTAGAGGCAAACATTCCAAGCCTCCTGCACCAGCCGAGCACAGCGCCTCACCCAGCCCAGGAGCTGCAGGCGGAGCAATGTATGGAGCACATTGTAGCCTCGGGGAGCAGCAGCACCAAGGAAGACCCTTCTCCAGCCACACTCCAGCCTGGTGTCTGCCTCTGAGGCCCAGACAGTGAGGCAGCCATCTAGAGAATATGGGTCCCAAAAAGCAAAGGGAGTCAGGGGCAGGCCAGGTGTATGGTGGAATGTTCAGGTGACATTACAGGCTATTCCCAAAAGAGGGTGTGGCAGGTCTGGAGACACCCCTCAAGCTCTTTGGGAGTGGTGTGAAACCCAGGAGATGGAAAGCCGACTTCCGGATGGACAGCTCAGGTGGGGCCTCTGACGCCCTGCCAACCAGGCTCCCCGCCCACTGAGGCCTCTCTGGTCAACATCAGATCAGCATGTCCCAAAGGCCTATGTGCCAGGGACCAAGGTGGAGGTATAGGGTGGGGGCTGGGGTTGGCGTGTCCTGCGGGCTTCGAGGTGAAGCTGCTCCCCTGTGGATGAAACCCTGAGTGGAAAGAGGCCAGGACACTGTCAGCTCCTGAGGGTTTGATAAATATATGGAATCTTGGGCCCCAGCCCAGACCGACTGAATCAGAATCTTCATGTTTAACCAGAGCTCCAGGGCATTCTGGGGAGCAACGCCGGTAGAGACGCCCAGCTTCCGGGAGAGCCCTGGCCTCCAATCTCGGTTACTCAAGAGCCAAGTTGGTCCATTTTGCCTGCTCTTTCCTCCATGGGCACTGCAACTGTCCTTCAGACTTTGTAAATGAACTCAGTTATTCTAGAAGAAACTTCATGTCATGCCTTAATTTTAAAATTGCCATTCCCACAGGTGAACAGCGGCAAACATCAACATAAGTTCACTGAGAAAAAGATTGTTACTAAAGTCCACCCCGAGGCCATCACCTCTGAGCAGAAGCAGGGTCTCTGCCAGGGTCGCAAGTCCTGCCTATGCAAGAGAGAGGATGGAGGCGGAAGGCAGAGGCAAGCGCCCTCTCCCTGGTGGCAGAGTCAGAAGGTCCCGTCCATGGATGATCTGACCACCTGGCAAGTCCCTAAACCGCCACCTGTGGTGGAGGCAGAAAAACAAAGTGGAATAGCACAAACGAGGGCCTCCTCAGTGGCGCAGCGGGTTGAGCACAGCGCTGTGAAGCTGTCCGCAGCCTCTGCAGCGCAGTTCGATTCCCAGCTGGCCAGGGGGATTCCCACATGGTGCGGCAGACCCTCCTGTCTCGCCCGCTGCTCCCCTCAGCAGTGTTTTCAGTCCGTCTGCCTGTTCTGCTCCCCACTCTGTCTCTGGTGAATCCTCTCACCCTCCCACGCCTCTGGCCCGTACCCCAGTGCTTGTATAAATAAATAAATCTTTAAAAAATTTAAAAAAGAAAGAAAGGCACAAATAACTCCAGAGCGCAGCCACCCGAGCCCCTGGGTGTGGAAGAAACAGCCCCAGCTGCACAGCCCAGGCCAGAAACAGCAGAGCCCTCGAGCTTTCAAGGCTGAAGAAAGCGCAGCAACTCCCTGACCCGTGGCATGCGTGTAAAACTGAGCTGACTTTTATTTCCAATAAAAATAATGCAGGTAACCACATCTCGATGCACGGAAAGGCTCTGAGAGATGGCTCGGCTTGGGAGCTCTCATTCTCCGGGGATGAGGCCCAAGCCTGTCCACACAAGGACACACACACACTCTCAATCACACAGAGAGACATGGGTGACACACACACAGTCACACATGTACTTACACGCATAAACATGTGCACTCACATGCACAGTCACACATGACAGTCAGGGAATGATTCTAACAAGCCAGTGACACCTTCCTGTGTCCTCCGGGCACTGCGTAGCCTGCCTCCCGGCCCCTGTTCTGCTTGGATGGGGTCCCGCATGTCCTCCTCCCTGGGATGTCAGCACACAGGACTAATGGGCAGCTGCCAATCTCATCACCCCATGCCAGGTGCCATCTACGACCATCTCTCAACCCCCTTCATCACTCACGTCTTGAATAGGAGATGACAGCATGGACTCCACGGCCATGCCCTGTTAAACATGGCAGGACAGATGCGGCCGGGGTGGAGCGCTGGAGGGAAAGTGTGGGCCAAAGCTGAGACCATTGACCCCTCCAGGTCCTGGGAGGTCAGGCAGAGGACCCGGCTCAGGCCGCTCACATAAAGCAAAGCTACCAACTCAAAGACTCTACCTGCTCACAAGGACTCTTCTCCAACCTTCAGAAAAATGGCACTAAACCTGCCTCCCCTCCCTGTGGTCTCCAGAGCTGTGAACACACCCTGGTGTGCCCCCCCAAACAGGCGACATGGAGACAGAAGCCGTGGCAGGTACACTCTGAACCCAAATAATAAACCCTTGGACCTAAGTTCCAGTTGGTAGGAAATCCAGGGTCCGAGAAATAAGTCAAAGACCCTCCAGGCAACAGACAGACGAGTTCAGGAGTAGCACTGCAGGGAACATTCTAGACGGAAGCATCTGAAGAGACAAGACCACCGAATGGAACATAAATGCATTGACAAGATCCTGGGTCAAAGCAAATGAAAAGGAAACTCTGAGGAAGGCTGGGGAGATTTGGGGACGGCAGAGTGACCTGAATATTAAACGATATTAAGGAAATATTATCCATTTCCTGTGCTAGGGTAATGACACAGATAAGATTTTTAGAAAAAGAACATTTAGGGGGATTAGGACAAGCTGTGGTAGCAACTTCCTTTCAAATAGTTCCGAAAAATGTTATGTAAATGCATCAACACGGAGAGCAAGCAAATAGGGTGAGAAGGTGAATTGCTACATGGAGGTACATGGGGGATCCTTTAGCCCTTTCCACTTTCCTATTTGAAACCGTTGGCAGGATAACACGTAGGCGCAGAGAGAGCCAGCAGCAGGACTCCAACAGAGGGGGAAGAGCACCAGGGAGGTGTGGACAAGAACACAGGTGAGCGGCCAGGCCAGTGGCGCTGACCAGCCCAAGCTCCACCCCTGCCACTGACCAGCTGTGTGACCTCAGGCAAGCTGTGCCCCCTCTCTGAGTCCTTGAGTCCTGGCTGCCTCCTCTGTGGCTGGAGATACCCAGGCCACCCAGCCAGTGGGCAGCAGGGGAGGGCAGGGGTGGGTAATAAGGGGTGAGGAAGCAGGTGGACTGTCCAGGGCAGGCTGCTCTGCTCAGCACAGCCCCGGCCCCAGGGGTGGTCTCTTGGAGCAACGGCATATTCAAGACACCCCTGCAATGAGGCACAGGCATAAAGGGAAGCACATCCTGCAGAAACACAATGTTCAGAGCCCATAAAATCACCCCAGAAATCCAAACGTTACTGAAACTCTTTCCAAACATTTCAACAGAGGGCGCCTCCCCTTTGGAAGCGAATTACCGGAGACTGAAGATGTTTTCAGGACCTGAACTCAAACCCAAACTCCTGTGACCATGAACCCAGGCCGTAAAAGTGAACACGCCCACCGGGCGGGTCCACCTGGGGCGTCCTGACCTGAGTCAAGCGGCTGAGTCCTCCCCAAGCGCAAAACGGGCCACCCCCCTGCTGGGAAGCTGTGAGGATGTGAGATCACTGCGTCCCCCAGCAACTCAACGAGGGGCACCCACTCTGCCAGTCACGGGCACACTAAAATGAAAACCAGACCCTTGCGTTCATGCCATCAGATGTTTTTAGGCGGGCAGTTGAAGGCTTTGTGTTTTCATGTTCTCGTTGATTAAAGTTGCTTTTTGTGAAGTATTTACATGTGAGTGATGCCCTGTGATTTGCCTTAAAATACTCCACCAAAAGGAAAAAAAAGGCAAAGGAGGGAACAGTGGGGGAGAGAAGATGGACTCACTGGTGGAGAGGGTTTGAAAATTTCCACAGCAAAGTGATTCTTGGAATGATTTCGCTCACTGGTCAAAAAGACACTACACAAGTGAGTGTTTTCTCAGCCCCGGCAACTGATATTCTTGAAAAGTCTTATTAGCTTTGATTGAATTTCAGTGAAGTGTGACAATGGGGAGAGCAATAAAAAAAATTAGGAAGGAGAAAGGAGGGCGGGAGAAAATCAGAAGCAGAAGGAAGGAGAGAAATGGAAGGAGGTCATGTCATTCACAAAATGAGTTTCCTGCACACTGGATGGACCAGGGGCGCCTCAGGAGTCTGGAGGTGAGAGCTCCTCTCCCTGCCGCCGATGGCACCCAGACTGGATGCCCTGCAAAGCAGAGGCCTAATGCTGATGAGGGGCAGGTGAGAGACTCCTTCAGGAAGGTGACAAGGGTAGAGCCAGGCCACGGGCTCAGGACTCAGCCTCTCACTGGCTGCCAGGCTTCCCAGAGCCTGGACCCCACCCCAACACAAGCTGGGTCCCCTTGACCAGCAGAGCCAACAGTTCAGAGTCCTCCACACTGAGCCCCTCCGGGTGAGCCACATTTCCCAAAGGAAAATGGGGTTTGGTGCAGGGAGCACTGAGTTGTACCCGAGTCACAGATGAATAAAACCAGTCCCAAGAAAAGACCAGTAAAAGACAGAAGCAGGAAAATGTCTGTTTCTTTGCTGAAAGACTTCAGTCTCCAATCAATCTCTGACTCCAAAATGTCCACTTAATTTATTCCTGAATTAAGTGGGAGTCCTTGGGAATTTCTAATGTATTCTAGAACATTCTACAGACCCAGTAAAGCAGGTCCAAGATCCCAGGACACACCACTGAGAAGAGACTGGGGGCTGGTGAGTGCAGGGGACAGAATGCTACTCAAGACTCCAGGAAAAACACAGAGAAGAGAGAATTTAATCTGAAGGGGTTTCTGAGCTATAATTTTAATTAAAATACACCACTCAGAGAGCACTTGTTCCTGAACAGGGGCCTGTGAAGTGTCTTTCTGAGATTTTCCTCTCATATAACCTCATCAGAATACCCCTGGTGTGTCAGTGAGCAGCAGCACAGAGTTGGCCAGGCCTTCCTTAC
Source organism: Talpa europaea (assembly GCF_964194135.1). Lineage (NCBI taxonomy): Eukaryota > Metazoa > Chordata > Mammalia > Eulipotyphla > Talpidae > Talpa > Talpa europaea. The sequence goes on from NC_140077.1 coordinate 6,712,234, forward strand.
CCAAGACATTGGCAGAAATCAGCACTCATGACCTTAAGGAAGTCCCTGGCCATTCTCCCCACGACTTTTCCTCCCTCAGAGGGATAAGGCCTTGGAGTCCTAGAATGGTGTTCAGCTGGGTGGGCAGGCAGGAGGAGGCACGTGCATGAGATGGCACAGGCATGACTCTAAGGCCGAGGACCCAAGACAGACATGATCAGACGAGAAGCTGATGGCAGGGACTCAGGGCTGACAACATAGGAGTGTGAGACAAGGCCAAGGTCTGGAGAAGGCAGAAGCTTCCCCTCCCCCGAGGAAGGCCGGATCTGTGAGTTTTAAGCAGATCAGGAACTCTCCTTTTTGGCCCATTTTTGTTTTATTTTGTTTTGGGTTTTGTTGTTTTTTGTTTTGTTGGTTTTTGTTTGTTTGTTTGTTTGTTTGTTTTTTGCCAACTGTGAGCATCACTAAGTGTTTTCATGACCACCTGCTCTTCAAACCCTGAATTCCTCATGCAAGATCAGTGGGAAGACAGCTCGTGCATCTGGGCTTGATTTGGGGGCACTGGAGATGTCCCCACGCTGGTGTCTGCGGCCCCACACTCATCAGCTCCTAAGCCCAGGACGAACCATTGGTAGGAGTGGGTTCCATAGCTGGGACCAAGCTGCTCGCTCAAAAACTCCCTAAGAAAACTGTGAACAACCAGTTCATGGTCAGTGCTGCAGGATGGGTGCTGAAATGTAAGGGTCACAGAGGAACAGCAGCTCCAAGAGGCAGCAAGGAACCTTGTCTGCTTTTGATCAGAGCTGTAGTACCAGGGCCCAGCATGTAGTAGGTGCTCAAGACTAACCAATAAATCCTTGGCAGTTGTTTCAATAAGAAGCCAATCCTCTGTCGCCGCCTCTCAAGTCCGAGGCTGGCAGCTGGCTGCCCCTGCACGGAAAGCAGCCTGCTGCTGTGTTTGTTTTGAGCTGCTCAGTGTTTGTGGGTTGTTTGTTTTTTTTTTTTTTAATGTGTAAGTCATAACCAATATTTAAAACCCAGTAGCTCTTGCAGCATAATATGAATTTCTGGCTTCCACTGAAATTTTTGGTCTGGCCACCTTGGACCAGCGAGCCTCCAAGGCAACAGAGGATCTGAAAAGGGCCGCCCACTTTGGATGGGCCAGGCGCTGTCCAGGGTCCTGTCGCCCAGACGGCGCCCAATTGTCTGTGACTCCCTCATCCATCCGTGCAGTGTGACATTTGCCCTCTTGTGGCTGCTTTAGGCTGGCTGTTGGTTGACCTGTGAGCTGTGGTGGTATTTAATAGTTCCCACGACCCTGTGGGTCCACTCTATGAAGCCAGCTCCCTGCAGACAAAGGTGTCTCTCTCTTCTCAGGGAGTCGGGCTTTGTGGGGTGGCCCGTCTGCTGAGTGGTACATTGGCACCAACCAGGCCACAGCAACCAGGCCACAGTCCCCTCCAACACCATCACCAACACCACCATGTCAGATCAATCTGCAAGCCTTAGTCTGTTCTTCCTCTGTCCCAAGGGATGAGTTGACCCAGCATGCAGAATGGGGTTTATACATCATAGATTCCCAAATGGCTCATCATTCACATATTAAATGAGATGTCACTTTCAGAGACATCCAGAAGGAAAGGAGGAAGAGAAGGCAAGGGAGGGGCTTGGAAGGAGGGAGGGACCAGGAGGAAAGTAGGGAGAGAGGACCAGTTGATCACTTACTCAGTGCTCCCAACCCACCAACAGCCTGCTAGGCACCTCTTCCACCTTATCTCAATCACTCTGCACCACCAAAATGTAGGCACTCTTATCCCTACTTTCCAGGGAGTGAAACTGAGGCTCAGAGAGGTTTCTTGACTTGCACAAGGTCAGTCAGCTAAGAAACAGCAAAACTGGGACCCAAACCCAGGTTTCCTAAACATAACCCTGGACTGGTTCCACTCCCACCACTTTTGGTAAATGAGCACATTGAGGTGGGAGTGGGGACAGTGGGTGGGCTCAACCTGGTGGAAGGGGCAGTGGATGGACCCTGAAGATACAGGTTGGGATGCAGTATGGGGTGCAGGCTGACACAGGTTAGTAGCAGGTTGAACGAGGAATCAAAAGAGCTAACCAGCCATGACTCCGCACTGATTATTTTATAATTTAGGAACTCACTCACCCTTCAATGTTGTTATTTCTTTATGGGTAAAATGGAAATCCATTCACTTAGTCAATCATTCATTTGCAGTACAGCGAAGAGTTCAAGGAAAAGCATAGGTTTTGAAACAAGCTTCCTTGGGTCTGACCTTGGGCAAATCACCTGAGTTCTGTGTGCTTCAACTGTAAAAGGACTTAATAATTGAGATGACTGGCACATAGTAAGCAGGCCCGATAAATGTTATCTTTTACTCATTCATTCAGTCAGTCAGTCACTTATTCATTCAGCGAGCACTAACATCCAACCCACTGAGTAGATTTTGTGACCCTCCTCAAAAGGAGATAGTGTTGACTCTGGGTCACTCTGGGTCCTTTCCCTCCTGTCCAGTCCCTCCATGAATGATGTTGGCCCAGGAGGCCATCCTGCAACTCTGTGGTGAGGACAACACCTGCTCTGGGGACCAGGACAGTCCCTGATTTTTTTCTGGTCTTCCCAAATTGACATCTACACCCCTGAGTTCATTCTCCTCCTGGATTCAATTGCCAGTAACTTCTGGGATCACAGCTGTTCGTTCCCTTTTGGCATCTGAAACAAAGCAAGTCCCAAGAGGGCAGTAGCGACCAACACTGGAGGCCAGAACACATCTGCTCTATTCGTGACTCAACTATTAAGTCAATGTGAGTAATTCATTTAATCTCTCTCTTCCCCTCATTGTTCTCATTAAGAAACGGGACTGGGTGACTTCAGAGTTTTCTTTCTGTCTAAACACTGCAAATCTTCCCTCCCATACAGCGGATAACCTAATAGATAGGGAGCACTTTTTCCTATGTCCCAGAGGCAGAATTATGTGCTAACAAATCACTTGATTCAGACTTGACCAAAACCTTACAAGTTTATTTTGCCTGTTATAAAAATGAGTTAAAGAAGTGCTGACTGAAGCCACAGTGAAGCATCACCTCACACCTATCAGAATGGCGGCCAATAAAGAGACAAGAAGGCAGAGAAAAGGGAGCCCTTGTGCACTTCTGATGGGAATGTGAGTCGGTACAGACACTGTAAAAACAGTATGGAGGGTCCTCAAAAATTAAAGCTAGAACTACCATATGGCCCTGTGATCCCATTCTGGGTATTTAACCAAAGACAAAATGAGACAAAATGTTTTAACAGAGACAACAGAGACAAATGATTTAACAGAGACAAAATGTTTTCACTCCCATGTGCACTGCAGCATCAGTCACAATAGCCAATACGGAAAACAGCCTAAGTGACCATCAAAGAACACAGAGCTACACACGCAGATAGAGCTGGATATATAGGAACATTATAGGAGCTGTGTATATAGATATATATATAAACATTATTCAACCATAAGAAAGAGCATATGCCACTCCCAACAACACATTATGCCAAGTGAAATAAATCAGAGAAAGACAAATATCATATGGTATCACTTATTAATGAAATTTGAAAAGCCAAAAGCATAGAAGCAGAGGCTGGAATGGTGGTCACCAGGGCCTGAGGCAGAGAGAGTGATCAAAGAGTATAATTTCTAGTTAAAGACGCTTAGTTCTGGGGGCCTAATGTACAGCACAGTGACCATGTTAACAATACCGAGGGAGTAGCTCTAAAGTGTTCTCACCAAAAAAAAAAGGCAAGAAAGATTCATCATGTGAAGTTAGCTAACCCCATGGTGGTAATCATTTTGCAATATGGAAGTGAATCCTGTCCACACACTGTACACCTTAAATGTATACATTCTATGTCAATGATATCTCAAGGAAGCAGGAAAAAGTTCACGTTCAATAATAACTGAGTTTAAAAAGTAGGTGACACTGTATGCTATGAAATAAGTCAATGTTGTTTCTCTGACTTAAATGATTTCCTCAAGTTCTTTCACTTGTTATTCTACAAACAACATTGTGTCTTCAATGCGCAGCGCCCGGTAATCTGGTGATATGACCAACCAGAATGACCCCTTATAAAATACCCCGGGTATGTCTAAATACTATGTTCTCAGCGGAAGAGTTAGTACCTTCCCACCTGTATACATTAATTGCTGTGTTTAAAAACATATAACAATAACACTCCCCAGCTGCCTCTAAAATATAAAAAAATTCAGAAACAGAAGAGTTATTCTCAACAGCCTCAACTTATTGGCCAACCTGCTAGACTTAGGAGACAGACTTCCCGGAATCTGTGGTCATTATTGGACGGTCTTAATTGGCTTCTGAGATTTTGCACAGCACTGCAAATTTGGATAATCAAGTTTGGGAAAGAGTGTAATCAAGCTGATTTATCCACAATTATCTCCCCCTATTATCCTCCTTGTTACCCCATTCTGCAATTACTTGCATGGAGAATTTTTATGTAATGGAGACATGAAGGAGAGAGCAGCAGGCCCCTTCTGAATCCCGCAGAGTGAGGGCTCAGCTCTGTCCAAGGGGCCCCATCGTCCCTACAGGGACAGCCCTGGGCAGGCTGACTTCAAGACAAGAAAAAGCCCAGCAAGCACCCATGCCAAAACTCACAAGCTCCTCTTACCCCACGCTCATTTGGAAACACAATTGCCATCTCCAGGAGAGGATTTGCTCCCTATCTGGTCGAGGAGTGGACAGCGCGGATCAAAGTCAGCTCAAAAGCAACAGTGGGAAAAAGCACCCACTGATACGTGCTACTGGCCTTGACACTTGAACTCTTGTTCTCTTCTTTTTATCAACAGTGATTCAAAACAACATTATTTATAGCATCTGGCATTCATGTGCCACACACTGTTCTGGGCCCTTTAAATGCACATGGCTTTCCAACCGCACCGCCCTATGGAGTATTACCAGAACTGTCCCATTTTACAAATGGTCAAGCTGAGGCCACACAGGATTAATGCAGCCGATATCGGAGCCGCTGATCACACCCACTGAGTGGCCCTGCCTCATCAAGGGAGAAGATGGAGACAGAAGGGGTCCATGTTCACACAAGAAAGGGGCATTTGGAAAAGAAGCAAGGAAACACTAAAGAAACTGAAAGAGAGTCCCTCGCAGGCAGAAGTGGGGAACCATCCTGATTCAAGGCTGCAGAATCCGGAGGGTGTACAAAGTCGGCAACCGGAGACCCTGGTCTCAGCTTGGTCACTCAGGGAATTGCAGATGGCACCTGCGATTCTGGGTAAGAGGGAGAGTGGGGGTATCCATCACCTGACACCTGGAAAGTGAGGATCTGGCTATACCTCTTCTCTGGCCCTGGGAGCTTTGACCCTGGTGTGTCATGACTTACCCTGAACCTTGGTTGGGGACCATGGTCTCTGAGCAGTGGCCATCAGAGCAGATGCCAAGGAACTGGACCTGGGGTCCCCTTCTACTGGCCAGTGGATCCACCTTGCCATTGTCCTCATTATTCACTCACTCCCTTACAGCCTCCTGGTCTCCCCAAACTGCCTTCTGCTTTCCAAGCAGACTCCCGTGTCAGGAAATCGTACTTACGATTCCCTCTACCTGATATGTTCTCCCTAGTCTCCTGCCTGGCTGATTCCTCACGGCAGGACAAGCACCGGGAGCTACACGTGGAAAATTAAAATCCATTGGTCTTCATGGAAATGCTCACCTACGTGTACAACAGAGTTCTAAGACTCCACCACAAACACACAGCTGAGAAGAGATGGACAAGGGCCGACTTTTGTCAAGGAGGCACTGTATTAAGTGCTGGATACTAATTCTACTTTTCACAGCTGAGGTTCAGAGAGGTGAAGTCATTGGACTGGAGTCCCACAGCTTGTAAGTGGCAGTGGAGACTGAGACCCAGGCCGTGTGACTTCCAATCCGCACGGTCTTCCATCAGCCCACACAGTGACAGAAGACCAAGGTCTGCTGTTCACCAGCCAGATGAGCCTGCCCACTTGCTCTCCCGGGGTGGGGGTGTCAGGCTAGCATAGATCAAACACTGAGGCAGTGAAGGGTCAGTGACTGACCAGGAAACAGATTCTACAAGGCAGATGAATCCTTGCACTTACCAGGTTCTAGATGAGGTGCTGCTGAACCTCAGCAGAGCAGAATCACAGCATCGGGGGTCCTTCAAGTAAGAACAAGCTTTAGTCATCAGCTACCTACTAGTTGGCTGACATGAAACAAGGGCTCAGAAACCTCACCTGCCAGTGGAGATGCCAGGAGCACCTGACCCCACAGGGAGTCTCAAGGACTCAGTTACTCAAAGTGAGCTGATGAGAGTGTGGTCATTACTATTACTAGCTTCCAGCATCTCCACTTTCAAGTTAAACATCCTCTCTGCGATTCAGCATTCATGGTTAGTGGGTGGCGTCCATCAAGGATACAGTCTGAGTGTTGCTGGATGGCTCCAGTGATTTCAAAATTCGTCCACTAAAGGAATGGAGTTTTCCCCTTCCCAACATCCCTGTGCTGTCCTGGAACCCCCAGGATGATGCACACACTCCTTCCTTGGTGGTCCACAGCTGGGCATGGTCTGGCTAAATGACCGATTCCATCACCTGGCGACAAGGTCTGCAAACCTGTCACTACCTGACTGCAACGGAGGTATAATATCTGACAGCACGCGGCCCAGAACACACTCCAAGAATGGATATACTACCACCCAAGGTGTCCACTGGGTCCTGCTGTGTTCTGGCCACTGGTCACTCTGCTAAGGGCAGAGCATCTAACAAGCAGATACAGTCTCTGACTCCTGTGATCCAAAGGGGAAGACAGTGGGCACACAATTCATGATCACAGGGACGCAGGAGAACTATCTCACCACTTGAAGTAACTGCACCTTGCAGACTCAGGAAAAGCTCATGGAGAAAACAACAGCCCAGCTATGTCTGGAAAACCAGTACAGGCTGGGATAGGATGTGGGAGGCAGGGGCAGTTGGGGAAAGAGCTCCATGCAGCTCTACAGAACAGAGCCATCCTGAGACCATACTGCTAGGAATCATGTTTAAGACATAATTAATTTTTTTCAAATAGCATCAGTGAAGCCCACGGCTTCCTCAGTCTTCTGTACACAAACAGACTTCAAATCCCACCCCCCGGCCTCACCCCCCACCCCCACAGCTGCTGGCGGGAGCTGCAGGACTTCACATGTAATCCTGTTAGGGTTTACCTTGTTAGTTTCAGACCCATCATTGCTGTCAAGATTTTTATGAATCTTGATTCTATTATCCTACATATTAGCCTTCCATCCTGGTTTTGTGTCATTCACAAATTTAATAAGCCTGCTTTCTACATCTTTATCCAAGTTGCCGATAACAACCTTGGACAGAGGAGGTCAGGTTCGGAGTCCTGAAGCATGGCCCCTGATGGCATACCCTGGCTGCACTCCAGATCCACAGCACTGCCCATGCTCTCTGCATACATGTTTGTTCCACCTCTAACTACTACATTTGCCAGAAGACATTCTCCTGTTGTATGCAAGGGGGGGGGGGTGGGGGGAGTGGAGGGTAAACTCAAGGGAGGCTAACAAGAATTGTAATATCTCACTCATCTAGAGCACAACTTTCAACACCACCCTGCTCTATGAACCAGCCAGCAATTACAAGTCCTCTGGGCATGCAGAGTACGCAAGAACTTACAAAGAGGACCATCACACTAAAACTATTCACTCTTTTCCATGCACGATTTTAATAAGGTGGCTATCTTCATTCCAGGCCTTGGCAGATTCGTAGTTACAGATTGGAAGAAGAAATGTTATTTGCTTTAGGTAAGTGATAAATGTCTACAGTCTGCCAAGAATAGAGAAAAAACTGAATTAAAGAAATCAACCACAATCTCCAGTGAGTTCATGGAAAAGGAGCCTCAGCATACCCAAAGGAATCACAGCACCCCCTGAGGATCCCTGGCTACCAGCAATAGCATAAATTATGTTTGGCATCCTTTGTTTTAGAATAAAGGTAAAAACCTTCTTAAATGCATGATAATAAAATATGTGGGTAAACATTTATTCATTCAACAAACTTACCTGCACACCAAGATGTGCAGGGATGGTGGAAATGATGAATTGATGGAGAGGCACTGGCAGACAGCAGTGACCCTGACAGGCCATGTCTCTGAGCTCACAGGTCTTACAAACTGCTGAGCAGGAGTACACAATAAATAATGTCAATAAATGAACATCATTTCAGATTAAAAATAAATGTTATCATACAAAGAAAACACAGTAATATAATAATGCAATAGGGGGGAATGTGGTACATTGAACGGAATGTTCAGTGAAGGTTTCTACAGCAAGCGACATTTGAACAGGAATGATGAAGAGAACCAGGCAGATCAGACACCGCAAGGAGGAATGTGAATTGGTACAACTTTTCCAGAACGTGTTTTGGCGAAAGTAGAGGGAGACTGCTTTGACCCAGAAACCCCTCATCTAGGACTTAAGTTGGGGAACATAATCAGAAGGGTACAAAGCAACCCAGGATATTTAGCACAGTGTAGATTACATCAACTAGAAACCAGAGACAACCCTCAAATGTCCAACATGTAAACTGACCGTGTTAAATTATTTGATTTCATTGAATGGACTGTATGGCAACTATAGCGAAGGAAAAGAATTTTTCCACTACCGTTCTGAGTTCGTATTGGGACCTCCCAACAAAAGACAGATTAGCCAGAGAAAAAGAAGTGTATTAACATGTATGCCTCACGTATACATGGGAGCTACCCAGGGGAAATTAGTAACTCAAAGTGGTGGCTGAGTTATCGTGCTTATAGAGCATTCCCTAGGAGTCAACACCTTGGGAAGAACTGACAAGCCAGAAGCAGTGTTAGGCCTTCCAAGGGTGACAAGCTGTGGGAAGGACCATACACGAGAGAAGACAAGTGGCACATGAAGGCGAGCTGTAGCCTTTGTCACACAGATGCCTCTGGTGTGGTCTCCAGGCTGACAGGCTACGGAGTTGTCTCTAGGTACCAAGCCCTGGCCTTCCTAGTAAAGAAGGGAGGAAGGGCACCCTTGAAAATGTATGCCCTGCTTCTAGGCAAAGAGGAGGGAGGGCAGGGCATCTTTTCCTTCATCTGCCTCCTTTCAAGTGTTCTCAGCTCAAAACAATCCTATGCCAAATTGGTATATTTGGGGTAGCATAATTCTGCCACCACAACTAGTACAAAAAACAAAACGGGAGGAATATTTATCGAATAGGAAGATGTTGGGGCATAACACCAAGTGGAAAAAGGCAGGCTTCAGAATTTTATTTCAGATGATGCATAGCTTTTGTGCAAAAAGGTATCATATTTATGGCAGAAGGTAAAAAATAAAGAATGAAAGAATATAAACCAAATTGTTAGCTATGATTGTCTCTAGGTAGTAGGATCATAAATGATTTTATTTTCTTTCCATTTTTCTCTCCATATTACATGTTTCCTATATGGAGCCTATGTCTGATTTATAATTTTTTAAATCACTTATTTCAAATAAATGAGAATTCTAGCAAAACAAAATAGCTTAAAAACTGAGGTTCTGGAAAAAGAAAGCTTTCACTGTAAAGGAAAACAAGTCACACAAAACAACTCACTCCTTGCGAAGAGGTGTGAAGTAACTGAGTATGAGGTCTGTACTTGGGGAAGTGGGGTGACTCCACTATGGACCCCTTGCTAGAAGCCTGTGGACAGTGAACTGTGGGCATGGGCTCTGGGACACAGAGACCCAGAAAATCATGGTGTATGTCTGGATATTTAGTCAAACACACACATGCCCGCACTGTCACCCACTGTCACCTTCACCACCCCCCTGCTTGGTCCTACTCTGCACCCAAATGACAAAGCCCATGCTCAGTTACCAAAGAGGGACCAGGGAGCTGACAATGACACAAGCGATATCTCAATGCAATGCCAGCATTTTCCACACTGCATTTCTTACAGGAGAAGAAAAGTTGTCCTTGTGAGTGGCCCACGATTTCCCTCAACTTTTTCTCTGAACTTCTCTGTACATCAAAAGGACAAGGCTTGACCTCTGTGTTCCTGGATGAAGGTCCAGGAGACCCCAGTAGGAAGATTCCTCTCATTACAGATTCCCCTCTAATGACGTCACCTCATCACAGCTATTTTGTTTACTCAGAGTTTCCTGAACATCTACTACATGCCAGGCATCTATGGGAAGACACAGGGGTAAGCACAAAAGTCAAGGATCCTGTTCTTACAAAGTTCACAGTCCCACCCAGGCAGAGCAGAAAGTGAAAAAAAATAAAATTAAAGAAACCTCTGGGACAAAATCGAAAGGAATAATATTCATATTTTAGGGGTCCCAGAAAGAGAAGGAAAAAGAGCCAGAAAAATTACATGAGGAAACAATGGCTAAAAATTTTCTCAATCTGGAGAAGGAAACAGACCTCCAGGTACAGGAAGCCCAGAGAGTTCCAAAATAAGAGATTCCCCAACAAGACACATTATAATTCAACTGCAAAAGTTGGGCCTCCCTGGTGGCACAAGGAGTTAAGCACAGCACTGTGAAGCTATCCACAGCCTCTGTAGCACAAGTTCTATCCCCGGCCAGGGAGCTACCCACATGGCACAGCAGACCTCTCCTGACTCGCCCGCTGCTCCCCTCAGCAGTGTATTTCAGTCAATCTGCCTGTTTTGCTCCCCACTGTCTCTGGTGAATCCTCTCACCCACCGCATCTCTGGCCTGTACCCAGCTCTTGTATGCATAAATAAATACATCTTTTAAAAAATAAACTGCAAAAGTTAAGAGAGAATCTTAAAAGCAGCAAGGGATTAAACAGCTTGTCACAAACAAGGGGGAAGCCAAAAGGTAGCAGAGTTTTCAACAGAAACTTCAGAAGCCAGAACAAGTGTTGAAAGGAAAAAAAAGAAAAAAACTTCCAACTAAGAATTCTATATTTAATAAGGTTAACATTCAGAAAGAGATTCAAAGTTTCCCAGACAAGCAAAAACTAAAGGAATTCATTACTGCTAAACTAAATTTGTAAGAAATGTTAAAGGGCCTTTTCTAAACTGAAAGAGAAATAGTAATAACCAATATCAGAAAACATGCATTAAAAAGTTAAATACATAGTAAAAGCAGTTGATCAATTGCTTTTTTAAAGCGCAAAGATTCAAAGACAAAAATAGTAAAATTACTAAAGCCTCAAGAATTAGTTAAGGGCCTCCCTGGTGGCGCAGCGGTTGAGCGCTGGGTTGCGAAGCTGCCCACAGCCTCTGCACCGCTGGTTCGATCCCCAGCTGCCAGGCAAGGGTCTCACATGGTGCGCAGACCTCTCCTGCCGCCTGCTGCTCCCCTCAGCAGTGTCCTTCGGTCCTTCTGCCTGCTCTGCTCCCTGCTCTGGCTCTGGTGAATCCTCTCACCCTCCCGCGCTTCTGACTGTACCCAGTGCTTGTATAAATAAATAAATAAATCTTTAAAATAAAAAAAAGAATTAGTTAAAAGATACATATCTGATGAATATGTAAAATGAGGCATCAAAACCACAACCTATGGAGGAAGGGGAATAAAAATTAATAGTTGAGGAATGGATTCTTAGTTAAGTAATCAGCCCAAACAGAGCGCCATCCACATAGAAAGCTGTGTCTGAACCTCGTCTGAACTACAAAGCAAAAACTTACAGAAGAAGGGAAAAAAAGGAAGGAACAAATAGATCAAAAAACCCTTAGATCTGACAATGGAATGTTGGTTATGAAGGGAAGGGAAGGCCTGGCTGGGAAGGGAAGAGGGGCGAGGAGAGGGGATCAACTGCATAAGACTAGACGATCCAGTGTATTACGTAGAATGGTATCAAAATAGAAAGCTGTACATCTGAAACTTATTGTAAAAATAAAAAACAAAGGAACAAACAAAACAAACCCTTAGATTATGAGAACAAAACGGCCACCAGAGGGGTTGGGTGGGAAAATTGGGTAAGAAGGGTTAAGTTTATGATAGAGGGTGGAAACCAGGCTTTGGTGGATATCAAAATGTAGCACATACAGATGTCAAATTATAATGATGAAACCTGAAAACCCAGTGATGTTCTAAACCAACGTCACTTTAATAATTAAAAAAATAAAACTCTTAGGAAATAGGAAGCTTATAGTCAAGCAGGGCAGCTGCTTTCATAATCCACAGCTACTCAGAGAAATTATTCCTGGATTTACTTATGCCTGACATTGATCTGTACTTAAAACTTGACTTGGTTCGTGTGAAACCAAACACGCCTTAGTCTGGAGTAAGACCTGCTTTCTGGCTTCCGTGCAGAGCTGGCGATTTCCAGCAGCGCCAGCAGGAAACCTCCAGAGTTGTTTTCAAAACACCTTGAAAACAAAAATCCAACCATGGGACGCTGCTCTCCAGAGCACAACCTTCACTAAATTCGTCCTCTCCTTCCTCTTTCTTTCAAACTTGAAATAATTAAATTTAATCCAAAAATTATTCAGCACCTCTTTAGATTCTCTGAGAAGGATAAGAAAACCCTCAGGCGGTAATTCTAAATGCTGACACAGCAGTAGGGAGATTTTTTTTTTTTTTTTTTTAAACAGAAGTCTGATTCATTCAAAGCAGGCAGTTCACATTCTTGAGTGGAAAATGAAAACCAAGCTTCTATTCACACATTAGGCACAAAATACACAGATAATTAATCAAGCGTCCTTTGCTGCTCTTAATGCTTTTATGTTCCTATTCTCGGGCAGGTACTGCTTTCCAGCAAAGCCCACTGAACATCCAGGGAGAGGTTCTACTTATACCAGAAAGAAACCATGGTTATGGTGAACCGAGACAGATGATTCTTATAAACAAGCAGCTCGTGCAGGTAAGATAAGGTCAGGATGACATGAGACCCATTGGGAGAAGGGCACAGAGGAAATTATTCCTGGATAAGGGCTGTGAAGACGGGTGGAAAGTGTAGAGAAATTTCCAGAAGAGAAGGGATGAATGTCACAATCACAGGTGGGCTCCCTGTGTGCCAGGCACACCTTGATGGCACTTAACAAAATGGCACCATTTTACCCCCGCTTTGCAGAACAGTAAACTGAGAAAAGACACGTTAAATGAGAGGCAAAGGCAGCTTTGGATCGCAGGTGGTCTGGCTCCAGATCCTGGGATCCTCAACACTAGTTTTGACCACATCTGGCTGTGGGTTTTGATGACAAGCTTCATGCCACAAACTATTTTGTGGCTTTTCCTCAACAAAGACACCCCCACCCCATCCACCTGCAGCAAAAGAGCAGTGGGAAAAAGAGGCATCAGAGGGCAGACTCCGTTCCACCTCTGGTAAGTGACCACAGCCAGATGACACCCTCCCTCCCTGCACCACAGCCTTCCCTTCAGCAAAATGAGAAAAATACCAGTTTCCATTCTGCTGGTGGTATGAGGATCCCATGAGCTAACTGCACATAAAGCCTAGGACCCTCACCTGGCACAGAATAAGCATTTTTTTAAAAAAATGAAGCAGCATCAGCTCCTATTACTCCTGGAAAAGCAGTTCTAAGGGCAGCCTGGGGCTGGAGCGCCAGCAGCAAAGTCTACAGAGAGAAGGGCACCGCTGGCCCCAGGCAAAGTGGCTCCCCGACGTCCTCCAACCCCCCCTAACCCCCACCCCACTCTGGGCACTGCCGTTCTTCCCACCTACGCCCCCAAAATTACAGCAGGTGTAAGGCTTTATTTAGCTCTGTGTTCCCAGGGCACAGGACGTGACCCAAGAGGCACAGTCTTCCCACGTCCAAGATTACAGAGGTGAAGGAACAGAATGACTTCGACACACCTTTTACTGGGAGAGTTGACTCTGGCACCATGTCATCCACTTTTGCTCCCATCCCAGGCCTGGGAGCAGAAACTCAGGCCAGCAGGAGCCAGGCTACAGAAACTCAGGTGTCACCATTCGCAGAAGTTCTGCCCCAGGACAGGTGTTCTATGTGTGGTGCCCCCATTTTCCAAGCTGGTCTTTGTGAGAAAACACCTCCAGAATACCTGTGCCTGAAGGGTAGGTTCTACCCATTTTCCTCATACGTAAAACTAAGTCCATGGGAAGCCTTGGCTCAGGCTGTGAGGAGGAGAGGACACCAGCGAAGGCCTGGCTCCCCCACACCTCATCTTCTCTGAGCCCTGTGGGTGCATCTCTCTCACATCCCACAGAAGTGTGACAAATACACAAAAGAACCACCTGGACTTCCTTGTTCCCAGCTTTACTGAGATATAAGGAACATGTAACACTGTATGTTTTAAGTGGATAAGGTGTGGATTTAACACACACCACAAAAGATGACCGCCATGATGTTTGCTAACACCTAAGTCATGACGCAGAGCCAGCCTTTCCTATTTGGGATGAGAACACTTATAATTGGCTCTTTGATCAACTTTCAAGTACGTAATACAGTATTGTTAACCACAGTCACCACGCCATCCATGAGATCCTCAGAAGGTAGTGATCGTCAACAGCGTGATGTGGAACATGGGGCAACGTTGGTCAAAGCAGTTCCTTTGGAGCAAGAGTCAGTTTTAATTAAAAAAAAAAAAAAAAAGGCCTCCCAACTAGCTGCTCCACAGAGGTTGTCTAGAAGCAGATGTTCATTTGAAAGACCCCAATAGATAGGGGGAAGACAAAACCAAAAGTGAGAGACTGATGTCTTAGTAAGAACAGAGACCATCACATGAGTGGTCCAATCTAGAGTCTATGATTTCACTGAGGTTGTCAGGGTCATTTAATTACCAGAAAGCCTCACTATAGGTTCCTTCTCCTCCTCTTTCCACCCAGATCTGATGTAAATTGTTGTAATACATAAAACACTCAAATTGAAATTTCCACTGAAAGCAATTTCATCTCACTTCTTAACAGCGTAACACTGGATGAGTTCATCGACCTCCCTAAGTCTCAGATTTCGCATCCAAATAGGAAGTACTACTCATCAGAAAAACAAATCCCAACTTCATAGGTTGTTTAAAGATTTAAGGAGTAAACTTCTTTAGCATGCTTCCTGGCATACAGTAAATCCTCAACAAACATTAGTTATTATTTTCATTAAAATTATTATCATCATACCTAGAGCTAACCAACTCCAGTTTGCTACTTTCATCAAAACAAAAAGTATCATCACAGTAAAAAGTATCTGTCAGGAAAAATCAATGCAAGGCATCTCTGTTTCATATGGTTGTTCATAAATACCATAGTTATAATTTAGAAATCCAATTTAACATGTTCTCTTCACAAGACTGAAGACCTCTTCATTGTTCCAAAAGACTGAATTAAAGTACAATACATCAGTTACCAAGTATTTGCATTATGAAAAAAAAAAGATAAATGTAACACTTCTATATAACTGTATCATCAGTATCACATAGATTTATTCAGGAATAAGATGTTTTAATCAAGACGTCACAGAGAAGTAAGTTTTGAGCCACTTCTTGGAAAATAGGTAGGTCTTTAGATAGACAAAAAACAAGTCACCTGATTGATGACACAGAAAACTATGAAAACGGCCATGAGTAAAAGTAACAACTGATAGATTTTAAAGTATAATTTTATAAATAAAAATATAACAAAGAAAAATCTGAAAGAGCTTTTTAAAGAGCCATCTAGTTCAAGGTAGCTGACTGAACCTATGCATTTTGCCTTTTTTCTTTCCCAAAACACCACTGAAAAATATAAACAAATCCATAAACAAAAAATCCATAAATCCAAAAACTTAAACAAATCCATAACTAGGCTGAAGAACCTCCAGGGGTACAAATGAGCAAAACAGAATAGGAAAATAATTTAGGAAAAAGATAAAGCAGATGGGAATAAAATAATGGATAATACCACAAAGAAGGAATCCTCCCTGGAAAGGAATTTAGAGAAAGATGAAACCCAAAATTCTGTGTACAAATTTTATTCAAATCACTGGCTAATTCAGAGATTGCTATGGGCAGGATAAAACCCCAAGGATCCCAACAGAAAGTTACAGCCACAGTCTAAAAAGTGAAGCAGAGGTTTCAGCAACTAGCCATACTAGTGTTATAGGACAGGGAGAGGGGCAGCCCAAACCCCGCAAACCTGTCTGTTTTAAATGGGTTTTGTCATTCGCCGCATCAACACAAAACATATGAGACTTTAATGGGAAGGAACTTTAATAAAACTAGGAAACAATACAGGTAAGGCAAAGAGTCTAGTTTTTAAATGAAGCACCCAAAGTTACCCGTCCCCTCGTGGGTAAAACTCCATCCATATGGGAATGGCCCAGAGCAAGGCCCCACAGTCTGTCACAAGTCTAAAGCATTTTTTAATGGGGACCCACAGCAAAGGGTCAGAAACAACCAGATAAGCCCAGAAGGAAAAGAGCAAAATCAACATTAAGATAAAAGTTGCCATTGTCACCTGCCCACGGGTCTCACCCACATCTGTGTTACCCAGTCCACAACCAAAAGACAAGCGCAGTTTTTTTACGTGTCTTTAGGCTCCATGTGCCTCCTTTAGGTTTCCTGGCTCCATTCAGCTTCCTTTTTTAGTCTTTTTTGTAGCTTTTTTTCTTTTTGCTCAGTTCCACCCTCCCTTGGGTGGGGCAGGGAACCTCCCCCTTTAGGGGGAAAAGGATGTCCCAAAGCTAATTCCATATAGGCTTTGTGGACTCCACCCCCACCCCAGGTCAAAGTCAGACACTGGGAACTCCAAATCCCATCATCACCAAAGGAAGGTGGCTGGGACCTGAGGGTGGGGTTAAGCAGCCAGGTGGATATAAAAGGCAGACACGTGGGCTTTGGGGGTCCCCCATTTTGGCTCTCCACCAGCTCGCAGCATGTGGCCAGCTCTGAGAGTGACTGGGTTTCCAGGTCGTCGGATCGGGTAGGACGCATTAAAGACTTTATTTCCCTATTTTCTCCCTGAGTTGTACATTTTCCTTATTTCCTTTTCTCTTGTAAATAAACCTTTTATTAACCCTTTTGCGTGTGTCTGTAGTAGAGTATTCATAAGTCCCTTTAAAGCGCGGGTGAGGACCCACAGCCAGGAACTCGTTTAATATCGGGGTTGCTCTATAACACTAGGAGATAGAATTTGGAGCAGAAATTTCTTCAAGTTAGTCTCTACTGAAACCTCAGGAATAAAAATCACATCAAGGGCTAAAGTAAACATGTTACAATCAAAAGCAAAACCAAAACAGACTCATTCAAACACAGAACAGAATCAAGGTCCCAAGGATTAAGGTGACCCAACAGTAAATTAAAAGCATACAAGCACAAAATTCAACATTCTTCAGAAACAACAGGATCCACAAGACAATTCAAAGACATTTCAAAAGTGCTGAAAGAAAACGGCCCACCTAGAATTTCATATTCAATAAAAATTTTCAAAAGGTAAAAGCAAAATAAAGAGGACTCTCTTAGAGCCAACCTGAGTTACAAGAAAAGCTAAAGGAATATATTCAGGCTGAAGGAATATAATCCCACGTGGAACACTAAATCTGAAAGATGTAATAAAGAGCATTGGAAATGGTAAACATTTTGGGGTAAATATTTTTAAATTTAATTTCTATAAAATTTTACTAATAGTTTAAGGTAAAAATAATTCAAATGTTCTATGGGATGTTTAAGTGAAACCAATGAAATATTCCTAAGGCATGAGGGAAAAAGTGAAAGTATGCTACTGAAAAATTTCTTTTGGTGAAAAGGTGACAAGTTAAAAAATACATATTATAATCTCCAGACAAGCTACTAGTAAAATTTAAACAGCCATAACCAAAAATATAATAAAGGAGATAAAATGGAATACTAACAAGTTTTCAATTAGTCAAACTAGAAGGAACAATAAAGGACAGAGAGGAACAGAGTTGCATTAACTGTAAATGGCTTAATCACTCAAATTAAATGGCATAGATTGGACAGATTGAATAAAGCTTAAAAATCAATTAAATGACATTTACAAGGGATGTACATTAAACCTAAAAACACAGGTTGAAAATAAATAATGTGGCTATTAATCTCAATAAAGATAATCTAGCTATATATTATTAAAGTTAATAAGATAAGGAATATCAACACAAATAGAGATGGAAACCTTGTGATAAAAGGTTAAATTCATTAGAAGATAAAATTTGAGAAGACTAGAAATAGAGACATAGGACTTTTGACTTGCAAATTTTGAAAGGAAAAAAAAGGGAGGGTAGCTAAAAAAAAACTTCAACTATTCAACTAAAAGCAGGAAACAGGAAGTAAGAGGTGAAATACTGAAAAACAGCATTGAAAAAAGAAAACGGAGAATAAGTTGGCAGCAATAAGACAAAATATTAGTTATCTTAAAAAATGCTTTAATTACCCTAATTTGACAGAAGTAGCATATCTTTGCATTGAAAAGGACTAAATTAAAAAGGAAAATAGAAAAGAGTGTGAACACAAAGGACTGGAATAGCACAGCCAATGTCCTTCAATATATTTAGAGCATTATACCCATGAAACAAACTATTCATTATGTTTAAACTATGTACATTTACCAAAAAATTGAGTGTGTATGCAGCCATACAGAAAAGCATAGCAAATTATAAAACATAGAAATCATACAAGCCACAGCCTCTGATATCCAGACAATGGAGCTATTTTAGCACTATTTTTATGCCCATATTGATGACTGGGAGGCAAAGCACAGAGATAAAGCAAACCATGCAATTCACAAAGCAAGTAAATAGCAGATTCAAGTTTTGAGCCCAGGCATCCTGGCCCTGAATCCAGGCAACCTTAACTTTTACATCAAGCTCTGTTCCAGGGAGGCGGGACCATTTCTTCTCAGATATTGAAATAGACTATAGAGTTACAATGAACTTTGACTAGGTAAATAGATAATCAGGCTCGAGACTTCACTTGCAACCATGGGGATATGGATATCTGTTCCTGATAATGGTGCAATTAAGGAGATGATATTCATGTTGTAACTGGCAGGCAAGAAAAAAAAAAATCCTTTAACTCACTCCATACATTAAAAATAAATTTCCTATAAAGAATTAAAATGAAAGTATAAAATGCTAGATACTGGGCCTCCCCAGTGGCGCAACAGTTGAGCGATGGGCTGCGAAGCTGCCCGCAGCCTCTGCAGCGCTGGTTGGATCCCCGGCCGCAGGCGAGGGTCCCCCATGGCGCGACAGACCTCTCCTGCCGCCCGCTGCTCCCCTCAGCAGTGTACTTTGGTCCTTCTGCCTATTCTGCTCCCCGCTCTGGCTCTGGTGAATTCTCTCACCCTCGCGTGCTTCTGACTGTACCCAGTGCTTGCATAAATAAATAAATAAATCTTTAAAAAAATAAAAACAAAATAAAATAAAATGCTAGATATTAATTAAAACTATTTCTACTTCAGATGAGAGAAAGCACTTTCTAAGTAGGACAGAAACTCTGAACACCTAAAGAAAAAAAGATTGCTAGGTTTACCTACATAGAAATGAAAACAGGAGCAATAAGAGAAATCACAAGGAAACTTAAAAATCAAACACAAATGTGGAGAAGATATTTCCAATATATGAA
Source organism: Talpa europaea (assembly GCF_964194135.1). NCBI lineage: Eukaryota > Metazoa > Chordata > Mammalia > Eulipotyphla > Talpidae > Talpa > Talpa europaea. The sequence continues at coordinate 6,731,753 of NC_140077.1, forward strand.
GAAAAAATGAATATCTATAAGGCATAAAGCAGCCCTACATATGTTAGACAAATTGAAAAATCTAGTGGGAGGAATAAAGGGAAATATTACAAATTTCACTAAAGATGTACAAAATGCCAATACATAGGTAAAAAGAGGCACCAGGAATGTTCCCTCTATAGGTAAAAACATAAATCATCCGTGATATCCACCACCGGTGAGGGGCTGAGCACACAGACACCTTTGTACACCCCTGGTGGGGTGGAAGCATGGACAGCCCTTTGAGGGAACAAGCTGGCAATATCAATCAACATTTAAAATAACATGTGGCAGGCCTCCCCGGTGGCGCAGTGGGTTGAGCGCATCGCTGTGAAGCTCTCCACAGCCTCTGCAGCGCAGATTAGATTCCCGGCGTTCGGGGAGATTTCCCCATGGCGCGGCTGTCTCACCCGCTGCTCCCCACAGCAGTGCTTTCAGTCCATCTGCCTGTTTTGTTTCCCTCTCTGTCTCTGATGAATCTTCTCACCCTCCCACACCTCTGGCCTGTACCCTAGCTATTCTATAAATTAAAAAAAAAAAATCTTAAAAAAAAATAAAATACATGTGGCATTTGACCCAGAAACATCATTTGCAAACATTATTCTTTTTTGCAAAATTTTATCATAGCAATACTGTAACAGTGCATTACAGTTTGTACAATTTCAGTGGCATTTCTCATTGCAAAATTAGGAAAAGTCCCTAAAATTTCATGAATAGTTGACTACAATGGAACATCAGTCAGTGAAAAGAATCAAGGACATCTATATAGATAGAAAACATTGCCAAGAAATAGCAAGTAATATGTATATATAGAACTACAGTTATATAACTCCATGTGTAGAATCTGTTCTCAGTATTTTTAAATTATATTGAAGTGACCACTAAAAAAATTAACACTAAAAGAGAATGGAAAGGGGTTCAAGAAACCAGACACTTTTCACATTGTTTTAAATTTTGTAAGCGTTTTGTAATCTTAAAATTTTTTAAGTGAAGGCAGTTATCACATTCACAGCCTGATGTTTCCCCAAATCATATTATAGATACAATAGTTATAATTCTAAGATATATTTTTGTAGAGTGTTGTCTTCTATAACTACTACATTATCAAAATTCAACACATTTCATTGTGATCGAAAACCATTTCTTCATGATTTTCAAAACTATTTTAGTAGTTACGTAATAGTCTCTGTGTCCGTAATTCAGCAAACCATTCTTCAAATGCTGACCACTGGGTTTTCATTCATTTTTATTTAACAAATACATCTACTTGTTTTACATCAAGCACAGCAACGGACATCTTTGTACATGCAGCTTTTTGTACCTCTTACATTAGTGCCTCGACATATTTGTTCTACGAAATCTAAATCAAAAACCAGGAATAATGCAATGATCAGTTAGGCACTGCAGCATTTGCTCTTCAAGGGGCCTCCCCGCTCACAACTCCATCTGCAGCAGCTGATCACCTCCATCTCACCAGCCTCGCACGCTCTGCACATTAACCCTTATTTTCTGATTTTCCTTGGAATATTTTATTTGATATAAAATATAGAAAGGTTGATTCATGACACATTCCTACTTCAGACATTTCTGAAGCAATCCCAGAAGAATCATCCGATGCCCTACTTAAGGCTATTTCTTTAGCTTCTTTTTTCCCCCATAAGAAAAAAATCTATATTGATTTTTCTGATTGTATGTGAAAGTAACAAATGCTTATTGTAAAATAATTTAGACAATACTAAAAAGGAAAAAGAAAAATGTATATCATCCTATCAGCCCAAAATAATCACCATTAAGATTTTGTTATGTATCTTTAGAGCTACTCTTTTTACAAGATAAAAATTGATTTTATTATATTACCTTCTTCAAGTAGATTCATGCACAATGGTTTCTGGGTATGTTCCCAATCAGCACAGTTACCTACCTACCTAATTTTAATGACTACATAGTCTTTTCATTGTAGCACAATGAAAAAGTTTGCTCTGATCTATATGGAAATCAATTAGTTGTACTTTTTTAAGCTCCCTGTTCCTGACTGTTGCCCATGTTTCTATAGGAGAACTCTACTCTTTCCTTGACTGGTAAGCACATTCGCTCTTAACTCTGTAAATCAGGGCAGCAATATCACCTCCTGGGGGTTGTGAAACTTAAAAAATTTGAGGTATGACAAGTACCCAGCGCAAAGTTGGCACAGTGTCAAAACTCATCTCCTTTCCTTCCCCGAGCTCCCTTCCTACCTATCACCTAGGAGGAGATACAGTTAAAAGACACCTACATATATCTACAGATCAGTCATTTCTCTTCCTCAATGGCTCTTGGACAATTATTCAGAATGCCTTCCCTAACTTGCTAAGTTCTAATTCAAGGCTCAGGATTTCTGTGGCACTTACAGCCCCAATGCTGCATCGTAATACCAGGTATCTTCATGACCTACATACATCTCCACCTCCTCAGACATCACATCATCCTCACAGCCTCCCTGGAGGTGCTACTGTTGTCCCATTTACCAGGTGAGGAGGCTAGGGCAGCCGGGATTTAACTCCAGTGCCCATGACTCAAGCATGGAGCCATCCTCCTCGAAGTAGGGACCGGGTTCTGGACTCCCTTCACCCTTCCCCATGGCCACTGGGTGCTTTACACAAAGCAGCTGTTCAACAGATCATGATGACAGCCTCATATGGACTAGACCTTTCTCTGACAGTTAGCCCTGGACAGAGAGAAGCCAAGTCCTTCTTTAAAAACCTCAGACATATCACCTGGCATTTCCCCTCCTAGGTCTAGACCTAAAAGACACGACAAATATGTTCACCCAAAAAGCAAGAGCAGCATCACACCTAACAGTCCAAACAATAAATAACCCAGACGTCCTTCAGCAGTTTGATGGGTAAACAAAGGTACAGACGTGGTAAAACACTCTAGAGTAACAAGAATTCACAAACTACAGCTGGGAACTCCAGGGATGCTCAAATTCATGCTGAGCAGGGAGAGGGGAAAGCCACACACAAGAGCACAGCCTGCAAGAATTCAAACATGGTGCTAGAAGTCAGGGGTGGAGACACTCAGTGGTGGGGGAAGGTTGGGGGCTGGGGGTTGCTGGGCATCTGCACCACCTGTGTGTGTGTGTCGTATTTTTAAGTTGAGCTAAGTGAAATCCCCATGTTTGTAGGTCAAATCAATCAAATATCAATCATTTTATATGGCTCAAACTAATAAAAGCAGGCTCCCCCTCCCCCCCCCCCGCCCCACCACCACCACCAGTCCAGGAGAGATGAACCCCTGGCACTGGCTGGCAGACTGCAGCTCCCTTCCAGAAAGCCAGCCCAAAGGCACCTGCAGTTTCTGACCCTGTTTCTCCTCTCTTTGTCTTCAGTGGAGATGGAATAACAACTAGTCCCTCACCTCTGCGGGACAATTTTTCACAGTCACCCTGGGATGAGAGACTGGGATGAAGTCCTCAGTTTCTGCAGCCCCAGCAAGTCTCCACTCCTGCTCACTCCTCCCTGTACCCCAAGCCCCCTGAACACCTCCGTGCCTTTTCGTTGAAGAATGGGGGCACCTTGGCAGGCTCCATCCTGTCTGAATTCACTTCCTCCCTGCATCTTTGTGTTTCTAATTCATCCAAAGAGCAGTAAGACTATATTTTTGACAGACGCAATATTACTAAGATGATTTTCATATTTAAAAACACTATTTGTAGAAAAATAGAGGTGCTGAGCTTTTGTGAGCCTCGTGTGGGTCATAAAAGGCATAATCTTTATAACTAACTGAGATAACTTTACCCACAAGTTATGAAACGGATGATCTCCTGTTGTAGTATTACAGGCATTCGTGTCCCTGTGGAAAACAGCAGCCACGCTCAGGATCCCAGCGCAGCCAGCTCACTTTACATCACAAACCAGCTCACTTTACATCACAAACACTCTTTCAAAGAGAAAGATATTCATTCATAGGATGACAAGGCAGAAGCCTTGGCAGGGACCGGGAAGCTCTCCACACACTTGGGGGGCAGAGGGCCCTCAGTATGGGCTGAAGAGGACTCCCTACACCCGGCTCCTGCCCGAACTCTGTGTGATGAACACAGACTCAGAAGAAAATGATTCATTCTCCTTATGCCTTATCTAGAGCAGCTACGCTGACAACACCTTCAAGTCAGTGTCCTAGAATCACTGTTATAAATGGCCATCCATTTACGTCACCACAGGGCTGGACCACCCCTCCATCAAACCGTTTGCCACCCACACCAGCCCATGGGGGACCAGCTCATGGGATGAAATCCTGGCAAGTTACACACCTCACATTGGGGGCTAAAAGGAATCATCTGGAATAGATTTAAAGGGATGCATTGTTTCCTAGAAACCCTATAGCAGGTCGTTTGTAAGGAGAATGTCATTGGTGACCGATGCTCTGGTCCTCAGCGCACACACAGTTTCATCTTAATGAAAGGACAGTAACACCAGCACCGTTTCCATTGGCTGGACACCCACGCCAGCGCAGCACTGTCTCCCTCATCCCCACACGCCTCCCATTGGTGGAAACTGGTCAAATAGAGGAGGAAACAAGGATGTAAGCAGGACAGACAGACACTTTGCAGAAAGGCTCCCGCACCTAATAAGAAGCAAAACCAGGCTGCAGTCCCAGCAACCTGAGGCCAGGGGCCTCGGCTGGGGCTACCAGGCCATGCTGCCATTCTCAGCCACTGCATATATGTAACAGGGACTCAGAGGGTGCCCTGCAGGCACCTGACCGTGGAAACCCAAGGAAGCATCATTCCCTTTTCTCACACGAAGAAGCGGAGGGTCACGGATTTTCGGCAATGGGTTGGTTAGTGGCAGAGTTAAAATCCCAACACAGAGTTGTCCAGCTCCAAAGCCCATGGTCCTTCATAACACCACTGGGCCTCAAACAATCCCTTTCATGTAGAGAGGGAGCAAAAACGGTTATAGGCACAGCAGTTGGCTGCAGAGGCTCAGGGAACCCCAAATCGAAGTTAACACAGAGTTTCCTTCTCCCCCACAAAATCCACTTCCGAATAGCAAGAAACAGGGTAGCTGTCCTGCTGTCGGCACTGTGTGGCTCTGCCACCCCAACACACAGCTCCACACTCGCTGCCAACAGAGAGGGACAATGACAAGCCATTGAGTAGATTTACGCTCAGCCCAGAGGCGACATGTCATTCCACCCATGTTCCCCCAGCCAGAGCTCTGCAAAGGCAGGGCCCTGGGAAGGGTCATCTCCTATGTGACCAGAGAGGTGAGGAGCCTGATGAGACCGTCCACCACAGAGGGTCTCACCTACCGCAGACTGCATGTTGGGTTCCCCACTGCCGTGGACAGAGCATTGCTGGTGAAAATGCAGATCTTGGGGTTCCAATCAAATGTCTATTCAGTCAAATCCGAACTGAGCCCCAGGTGATTCCGACGCATGGTCAGTAGACTCCCTATAAGAAGCCTTGCTCTGGATAATGCAGAACATCCAGGTCTTTACAAATGATCATCAGAAATCCAGTGTAATCTGGTGGGCTTCAGACTGCTCTCCTGCCGGGGTGCTTAGGGACGTGGGGAAGGCAAAGAAGATAAAGATGCAGCCCAACCCCCAATCCCACAGCCAGACAAGCAGGGGCACCAGCGTGCGGCTCCCAGGGAGCACAGGTGCAGCAGTGCTGTGCACAGCCAGACGGTGAGACCACAGGGCCTCTGTGCCCAAGGAACGGTCACTTTCCGTCACGCTGCCTTTTGTTTCAAACCTCCAAGCTCCCCAGTGTGCCCAAGGGACTGTCCACATGTGGCCACCCACATTCCTCTCCCAGGCTCGTATCCCACCACTCTTACCACTGCCCCCTCAAGCCCCAGACTCTTCGCTGCGGACCTGACCCCCCTCCCAAAATGCGCCTCCAGGCCTCCACTCCAGGACACTCCATCTGCAGCAGGCCCAGGTGAGAAGCAGTTCCCTGGCACCTGTCTCCTCCTGCTCACCCCTCCCGGAACTAACGAACACCTCCCTTTCCATAAAACTCAGCTCTTTGCTGCAATTATCCCCGCCCGGAGTCCTAGACTGGGCTCTTCAGAGTAACAAGGCAAGTATCTGTTAGTTGCTGTGAATTCCAACTATCCACCCGACGGCCAGTGCAGGTCACCTGGACCAGCTAAAGAACTAGTTCCCTTGCACCTGTCTGACAGGACATCAACCAAAGTCTGCTAAGAAGAGGACAGAGATGCACTTCTGCAGGGCAGGCACCCAGAAGATGCCAAGGAAGCCTCAATCCACTGGATGAATGATGAAAGTGAAATAAGACTTTCAAAACCTCTGTGTGCATGAGAGCTAAACAAACAGTTGTACACCTGCTCTACTGGGTGGGGGGCTCCTAGAGGGCCCCCCGCCTTCTTCCTCCTCACCCCCAGCACCTGGCACAGGCTTCCTGCACAGGAAGTGCTTAGAGGAGGTTGCAAATGGACCCGGGTGAGACAAATGCCATTAGCAATGCCACAGCGTCTTGAGACGGCCCACGGTGTCTGGGGAAACCCAGGCAGGGTGCCCTCCGGAACCACCAGGGGAAAGAACAGAAGGAGGGTGACTGCAGGAAGCCCTGGCTCACAGTGAAGAAGGGCAGATCACACCCCACATCAGCACTCAGAGCATCACCATCTTACCAAGGCCGGGTGCTGGAAATAACTGATGGGCGGGAGAGGTCAACAGCTGGGAGAGAAAGCACAATGCCAGTTACATTCGGGCCAGAAATTTGCTCATCTCCTCTTGCCCGCTGGGCTCCAAAGACCTCAGAAGACCCCTGGACATCAGCACTGGTCTCTAAGCCCATCCTAGGGCATGTGAACCACAGGAGAGGCCACGTGAAGAGTCTGCTGTGAGCACCACGGCCACCGCTCTGCCCACCCAGCACTCCAGGCTGTGCAGGTCACGGAGGGGATGGCTTCGAGGAGGGGCCATTTTCACTCTGGTCTGGAAGCTGGCGCCGGACACGCTCTGCTGCAGTGGCTGATGGCTGATGCTGGACAGGGATCAACGGCCAGAGTCCAGGTCAAACCCCCTGCTAGTGAGTACCTTCAGGCAAGCACTCCACCTTTCTAACCCTTGCCTTCTGTATTTGCAGAGTGGGGAGAAGGAAGAGTATCCACTTTCAATGAGATGAGGCTTAAGAGAGAAGCCACAGGGACTGCAGCTGCAGGCAGCGCGCCCTCTCCTGACCAGCGCGGGCTGCAGTGCAGCAGCTTGGCTGACAGTCCAGACGCCCGGGAGCACCAATGTCAGAGCTCAGGGAGGCCCTTATCCAGCTCTGTGACCTGGGCATTTCCTTAATCTGCATGTACTTGGGTTTCTTCATCCGTGAGCAGAAATAACAACACACCCCCTCCACCAGGTCGCACAGGCTAGATGGTGTGGTCACCTTCGTTGGTGCCTGCGGGTTGTGGCTTCCTGGACCCAATTTCCAACAAGTGTACATGGTGGCTTCCTCCTATCAGCAATCCTCAGGCCCCAGAGGCGTGTCCAGAGTCCAACTCAATCTGACACCATCTGCCTGGAGACAGCGGCAGACGCCTCAGGTTGAGGACTCGGTCTCCCAAGACCACCCTCCACCTCAGACGGGGAGCAGGTCATGCTGCCACCCAGGCCTCTGACCACCCAGCCACAGACACAGGCCCCCACCCCCACTCAAACTTTGGGTGCCTGTTTCTTATATGTGCTTCTGTCCCGTCAGAGGAGCCCAGGACACCCTCCTAGGTATAATTTTCTAGAACAGCACACAGGACTCAGGAAACCTGCTCACTCTCTAGAGCACCAAGTCGTTACAAAAGTTATGACTCAGGAACCGCCAGGGTAGCGATGCCAAGGGCAAGGGACAGGGGTGAGCCCTGGGGCTCCAGGTCCTCTCCGGGCACGGTTCTCTCCACATCTCCACGTGCTCACCAACCCAGGGGCTCCCTGGGGCCTCTCCCTCTGTCTGGTCTTCTACGGAAGCTTCACTACCCACCTGGCTACCGGCCCTGAAGTCAGCCCTCCCTCTCCCTTAAGTGTTTTCCAAAAGTTACTTTCATTAACATCCCTGTAGGGTAAATAAAAAGCATCAGGCTTTCCTGCCCTCCCGCCATCAGGATAGATCATCATCGGGATCTACGGTCCTGAATGCATGCCCGATGGCAGCACCTGGAGCAGGGCGTGGGCATAGGTAGATGGGATTCACCTGGGCTGACTGGGCTTTTAAGGGCGGCGTCACAGGGACGCCAGAAAAGCAGAGAAGCAGAGCGAAAGAAAAGCAGAGACCACCAGAGAACAAGGGAGAGCCCAGACAGTGAAGACTTGCTGGGGGCTGGGAGGCCTGCCGGCCTCACTGCCCCCAGCCCCGCCCCCCTGCCTGCCGTGTACCTGATAAATCCCAATAAAAGCCTGAAAAGCCACCGAGGGCTCCAGGCCTCTCTCCTCCTTCCTTCACCGTCTGCTCGGGTCATAGAGATCCTGCCCTGTCCATTCCTGCCGTTACAATCACAAAATCACAAAAGCACCTTTATGACTCTCATCACTTAGGAGACTCCGAGACTTTGAGGACTGTGAGCCAGGAACTGTGAACACCAGTTATGAGAATGACCCATAGAAGTATTTCTTACAAATCACAACATCGCAGCGTGGCACATGATAAGCCCTCCATAAATGCCAGTACTGGACCAGCCATGGAAGGAACACGGAAGGACACCGGTGCGGCGAGCCTCAGCGAACTTCAGCCGCAGGTGCCCACAACCTTAAATGACAGGACAAAAGCAGGTTCTGGAATAAAGTACGTTCCATCAGCACTGGCGGGGAGGGTTTTTTCCTCATCAGTCAGTCATTGCCTTCACAGGGGAAGCTCTTTGAGGCCTGCTGCTGTAGTCATGCACCGCTGATGGGGGCTGTTGACTAGTCACCCCCTTCTCCCCGTGTGCTGGCTGGGAAACGTCCAGTGCCAGCCTGGCCCGTGGAGAAACAGCTCACAGAACCTGCACTGGACCCCCAGAAGGCAACAGAATCAAGCAAGCCCAGGGTGCTTCTCGTTCCCCCACCGCACCCCAGCCCGTAATTGGAAGCAAAGGGGCCTCTGGGCCCGCCAGGTGACAGCCGCACTTGTATTCTGAGTGTGCCAAGATATTGGGTCCTCGAACCAATTTGTTCCCTGTTGGGTTACATTTTCTGCACTGGCTGGGATTTACATGACTCATTACTCATTTCTTTTCCAGTGATTGGAAGTTCCAAGCCAGGTCTGCCCAAAGGAACCTCAAGGGCCATCCAGGGGGGGTTCCTAGGAGCTCCCTCTTGAGATCCTGGATCACCAAACCTGCTCGACAGAGAACTGGTTCCTTAAGAGAGCAAGAGAGGGCCTCCCCTGGCGGCGCCGGCGGTTGAGCGCCTCGCTGTGAAGTTGTCCGCAGCCTCTGCAGTGCGGGTTCGATCCCGGCCAGCCGGCGAGGGTCCCACATGGAGCGGCAGACCTCTCCAGGCGCACCTGCTGTTCCAATTGTTAGGGGGAAAGGATGTCTTCCAATCCCATGCAGGCTTTGTGGACGCCACCCCCACTCCAGACCGAAGCCATCAGGACATTGGGAAAGACAAATCCCATCACCACCAGAGGGAAGGTGGCTGGGACCGGAGGGTGGAGTTAAGCAGCCAAGTTTGATATAAAACCAGACATGTGGGTCTTGGGGGAGCTTTTTGGCTTCACGGCTCTTGGCTCACAGCCAGCTCTGAGAGTGCCACTGGTTTCCAGGTGGGCGGATCGGGTAGGACGCATTTAAGACTTCATTTCCCTATTTTCTCCCTGAGTTGTACATTTCCTTATTTCCTTTTCCTTTGTAAATAAACCTTTTATTAACCTTTTGTGTGTGCCTGTAGTGTAGAATTAATAAGTCCCTTTTAAGCGTGTGGGTGAGGACCCACAGCCAGGCACCCCGTTTTATATTTGGGCTGCCCTGTAATACCCTCAGCAGTGTATTTGTCAGTCTGCCTGTTCTGTTCCCCGCTCTGTCTCTGGTGAATCCTCTCACCCTCCCACGCATCTGGCCTGTACCCCAGTTCTTGTATAAATAAATAAAATCTTTTAAAAAAGAGAGAGAGAGAGAGCATATATCCTGACGACCTATGAGTCCAAAGATGCATTTCATGAGCACTAACTCTGCGTCTACAGGAACATGTGGCTGTGGGGCTGGGTCCCTGCCCTCAGCAGTGCTCTCTCCGAGAACAGGTGCCTCTATGGGCTTTGCTTCCCTGGAGACACCAGTTTGCAAAGAAGTAGGTATCCACCAAAAAAGGTTACTCTCTTCTCCTGAGAAAAAGTAGCAACAACAAGCAGAACCAGGTGAATCAGATCAGCTAAGCTGGACCTAACAGCCAAGAAATGGAATCCAGCTCACTTAGAGGGACTTTAAACCTACGTGGGTGACACCCTGCTGCTGAGACCCCCATTTTCTTAAGCACAGGGGGGTTATAAGCCACTGACTCTTCAATCAGACCAGGGCTACTGGCAAAAAAGAAAAAGAATCCCCCCTCACACCCCTACCCACCATTCAGTCTCTGAGAAAACAAAGCGTCATCTGTATCCCCGTGCTCCGGGCCAGCCCTTCTGGAATCATTATCTGCCTGATGATATCAGCATCTGAACATGCAAGTTTCCCACCCGAGGCGTTTCACGTGGCAGATACCAAAGCTGGTCTTTGCAGGTAAAAGAGCCACAAGGTGAGCCCACTCTTCATATTTCCAATATGATCTGAAATCAGAGAATGGACCAAAAATCCCATAAACGCCCTGGTGTGTCCCTGGGGAATGACAGCAGATCCCCTACTAAGTAATTAATAAAAAATTAATCCAAAGGGGAATATATTCTGGAGACCAGAATATAAACGGCCTGTCTGGTTTTTACAAAACATCCTTAGAGGAAGCAAGAAGCACATAAAAGGATAATTAGCCGCTTTTCAAGCCCACTGCACAGACCATTATACATTTGTAAATATCTTGTCAGTGTTTGGGGGGGGTATTTGAAGGAAAGCTGAAAACAAGATAAATATTTGCATATTACTGACTCCCTTTTTTTAATCTGACAGTTCCCGCCAGCAATCAAACCAGGCAGCTGAGTCTACCTCACTTTAATTCTGCATTACTCACACAAACATCCACCCAACAAATGTTCAATTCTCCAGTGCACTGAACACGATTTTATCATTTCTTTCACATAATAATTTAATGAGGCTTAGCCTATCTGCCCAGTGGAAACGGTCTCCATCTGATGGCACAGCAGTCACGAATTTTAACACATATTCCGAAGGTAGAAAAAGAGTAAGAGGAAGGGAAAGTGTTTTCTGTTTCCCCAAAGGCATCGAGATCCAGCAAAAGTTCTTCTCGTTCCTTCCTCCCACTGAATAACACTAGTGTTTAGTCAGAAGCTGGGCGAGGGGGGCCTGCATCTGGGGGAGCGCCGGCTTTTTCTGATGGTGTGAATAAACACGCTGGATGAATTTCATCCCTAGTAAAAAGAAACATGCAAGAAAGGGCATTTCTTTCCATGCGTGGACCCTGGGCTGCAGGGAACAGAAGTCATCTCACAGCCTCCCACCTGCCAGCAGTGACTCCGGATTCAGGGCAGAAATCCAGAGGGGCCTCCCCTTGGGAACGGCTGAGCAGGCTTTTCAAGAAAATAAAAACAAAACAAAAACACGCAAATGCAGAAAGTTCATGCAACTTTAATATAAAGACGCGTCAAAAGACAGCCGCGGGAGGTGGAGGGAACCCCTGAACCCCCGATGGAGGGACCGAGGGCAGGTGCGCGCCCAGGCAGGCGGCGGGGGCTGTGGAAGGGTCTGCGCTGGGGTTCGGGGCTGGGATCCGACAGGCAGGGAAGGGACGCGCCGGCTCCCTGCTGCTTGGGCCCGGGAGGCCGGTGGGCCCAGGGTCCCCGGGACCCCCTGGGGCTCAGACATCTCTGCGAGAACCTGAGCCCGCGCCCCTTCCTCTTCCCAAGGTCGCGATTTCCAGGTACCCGCGGCTCAGGCCACCCGGGGCACTTGGCGGCCGCCCCGGGGCCCGCGCCCCGGCCGCACGGGCTCCACACCCGGGTGCGGGGCGGATGCAGCCCCCGCGCCGCCGCGCCCCGACTTGCCCGAGAGCCACAGCAACAGTTTCCCGGCCGGAGAAGTCCCTCCAGAAACGCCTTCTGGAAAACCAGGAGGTTCGGCTGGGCTGGACCCGGGGCGCTAAAGCCAGACGCTCGCGGGGAGACCGAGCGCGGCGCCGGGAGCCGCGGGGCGCAAGAGGGGGGTGGGCCGGGAGCGGAGGTTGCGGACGCCGGGCCCGAGACACCACAGCCAGGGAGAAACTTCCCGGGTGTGCGCCCGGCCCGGGGGCAGCCCAGGGTCCCCGGCAGCAGGCGCGGGGCCGGGAGAGGCGCAGGGAGGCACCTCCCGGCCCGGTGCGGGCGCGCAGGGCAGGTCCCGGCTCCGGGCGCGCAGGTCCCCCGCGCCGGGGCCCCAGGAAGGGGCTCCAGGGGCTCCCCGGGTCCCGCGGAAACACCCCGGGCACCGGCGCGGAGGGGACCTCGAATCCAGGCCCCGGCGGGACGCAGCGGCGCCAACAAAGTTGGGGCGCAGAGGCGCTCGGATGCAGGGCCCCCGGGTCCGCGCGTCCCCGCCCGCGGCGCGCCCCTACTTACACGAAGACCCCGAAGAGCAGGGCTCGGACCCCGATCTCGAGGGCCAGCTCGCGCATGGTGCGGCCGGGCGGCTCCGCGGCGGCGGCTGGTGCTCCCGGCTCCGGCGCGCGGACCCGGGCGGCGAGGGCGGCGCGCGCCAGGCCGCGGGCGGGGGCGGGAGGCGGGCGGGCGCCGGCGGGGGGCGCGCGGCGGGGGGAGGGCGCAGCCCCAGCCTCCGCCCGGCCCTCGGGGCTCGGGGCGCCGCGGCCCCCGCTCCCGCGCCGACCGGGGGCGCCCCGCGATCCCCGGCTTCCCAGCGCGGGGCGCCGCCTCGGCACCGTGGGCCCGCGCCGGGCGCCCGCGGCTCGGGGCTGGGGGGGAAGCCCGGGGAAGCCCCGCCGCCGCCGCCCCGCGCGCTCCCCGGCTCCCCCGCCCGTGGGCGGCCCCCGGGCTCCGCGCCCGGGCTGCGCGCTCGCCGGGTCGCGCCCGCGGCCCCTCCGCGGCTCCGCGCGGCCTCCGGCTGCGGCTCCCGCGCGCGGCTCGGGCACCGCGCGCACGTGGGCACGGAGTGGAGAGCGCCGGGCGTCTCGGGCTCGCGGCGGCCCGGGCACCCTCTCTCGTGCTGAGCAGCGCTGCCTCCTTCGGTTCTGCCCTCCTTGCACCTTCTCCACCTGAAGTCCTGTTTTGTTGTTTTTTTTTTTTTTTTTTTTTTTTTTTTCTGCGATCACTTGCAGGCTCAGCTCTGCCCCCAAGACGTGCCAGCCAGGCTCCAGAGTTCTGGCAAAGACTAAGAGCAAAGGGGAGGCTGGCTCTTTGCCATGCCATGCCACCAAGGGGATCTCCCACCCCCAGTAGCTTTGTGAAAAGTGAAAAAAAGGAGATAGCACAGTCCCCGGCCACGGCAGGTGGTCAGGGTCGCTGACCCAGCAGCCGTCAGAACCTGAGGGTCTGCGGGTAAGACGAGGAGCTTCATCCTAAGGGGGCAGAATCAAAGGTAAGACCCTCACCCAAGGCCTGGGGTCAACCGTGACTCAAGCCAGAGTCCAGCAGGGTTTGCTTTGCTTTCCTATCACTGCCAGGATTGTGCATGTTTCTTTTAGACTCAGAACGTCTCCGCTTTGCTAATGTAAACCAAATGGGCGGGCAAGATGCAAAGCGCACATTAATCAAAACCAGGAGGCTGTCCCTGGGGGGTGCCAGATAGCTCCTGGGCTTTAGGAGAATCCTATCCTGGATTCCATGAGCAGGAGAATGGGTTAGCAGGTGGAGTCTAGGCATGAGGGACCATCTCACAGTCGTGGACAGAAGGCGGATAGGCAGAAAGAGGGCCTTGGGAGGGTGGCTTGGGCATCGGAAAGCAACAAACAACGCACATCCAAAGGGACACACAAAAGATCCAAGATTCCCCAGCCAAGACATCTCAGGGTGTAGGGAGAGAGAAGGGGACCGCAGAGGAATGATCCTCGCTTTGTGACAAAGGAACTCCACACTGAAGGCCCCCCAGGACTCAATGCTCCTGCTTTGTGCATCACTGGGTACCTGGCACAGGCTAGGTGTTTGGTGAATGGATGACTGTGTATCACCGGGCATGCGGGGTGTCAGGTGTGGATGGAGAGGGAGGGACTTAGAGGGAGGACATTTTTCCTCTGTCTTGGGCCTGCAACTACCCTGGACCCACCCAGATAGCCATGAGTTGTCAAAGTGGCGTGGGAGAGCCCATGTCTTCCCCATAAACTCTAACGACCCAGCTCCAGCCTGCCAGGTGGCCTGTTCCAGGAGACACTCACCCATAAGCGTCAGCTGAGCACAGCCTGTGCAAAGCTGCATGCTGGACACCAGGATTCATAGTCTGTATCTGCCCTCAAGGAGATGGGGAGCCAAAAATATCAAAGAAGCATCCAGGAGCTTAGCAAAGCATTATGAAGTTCATAGAAGTGCTTCAGAAACTGTCTCTCCGAGGTCACAAGTTCCTTTGCTCTGGGGTGGCTAGGAGACCTGGGCTTACAGAGGAGAGCTGCTTCTTATATGGCAAATTAGGAAAGCAGAAAGGGAGGAAATTCTGAGTGAGGGCCAGTGCATCGGTGCAGGTGGGAGCAGGGAGAAGGTGGAAGGGGTTTAGAAGGCATCGTGGGTGGTAGATTCACTGGCAGAGCAGTGGGGTGAGCCAAGGTCAGGCTCATGGTGAAGACCTAGTAGTGGAGTCCTGTCCACTGGGCAGGCCATCTGTTACCAAGATGGCAAAATTCATCTTTATGGCTCATTCTGTTCATTCCTTTCTTGTACTGGAAATACCACAAGAGGGAGTTAGAAAGAGCATGGACCTCATTGCTGTATTCATTGGGAAGTGACTTTGACACAGATCTAAAAACTGTCCAGTTCAACTCCCCCCCCCCATTTGATGCCTTTGATTGAGTTGATTTTATGCTTCCCCTGTCCACAAGTGGTCATCTTATGAATATTGGAAAATGCACCGCCTGAAAGGAATTCACCCTTCAAGGAGTCTGTCTCCTCTTCATATAGCTCTGTTGAAAACTTTCCTTCTGGAAATTGCAGCATACCCCCTCCTGAAACTTAGAACAACACCCTGTTCCTGTCCCTCCTGCTCCCACTCCCTGCCCACCAGCTGCCCAGAATTGATGATTCCTTGGTGACAAGCAACAGTCAAGGGGAATATCAGCTTCAGGCACAGCTGGATCCAGGGGCTAAGCAGCATCATTAGGACTTGTTTTTTTTCCACCTCTTTGCTCTGTTTGCACTGTATTGGCTTTGTTCTCAAGTTCCTGGCAGTGGCAAGATGGCTACAAGAATTTTCTCAGTCCAATCCAGCAGGCAAGACACCGACCTTGATCCCAATACTACTAAGGAAAGCCTCATTGAATGTTGTTGGCTCTGCCCAGCCCCTAACCAATTACTGAGGCCAGGGAATCATGAAGTATTGATTGTTTCAGGCCTGGGTCACATGCGTCATCCCTAAGCTGGGAGTGGAACCTTCACCCAAGGTCCCTGAGTTGAGAATGGGAAAAAGGTGAACCCACAAATAGACACTGATACTGTGGAGTGAGGAAGATGTTTGATGCAGAGCCAACAAACAAGGACCAGGACACCCCCTGCATTGTGCCACTCAGTTCTGGCCCAACCCCAGGGTCTTTAGCCAGTGGAGGAGCTACCCTGGGGCTCCATGATCTGGCTGCCCGGCCATCCCCGTCTTTGTCTATCCAGATGTGCAGGGCTGCTTTTAAACAAAGCTGTGCTGTCACCCCGAGGCTTGTCTTCAGCCTCGCAGACATTCCCGTCTCCATGCCCTTTGGCGACCCACTCACCCTCCCGAACTATCACCTTTCTCATTTAGCAAAGTCAAATCAACTGCTGAGGGGAAGCTGTAAGGCTTCGTTATGTAAACTCAGCTTGCTCTTGCAGAAGGATTTTTAATTGAAGGCAGATCTCTCTTAATGTGTGCACAGGTTCAGTTCCCCCATGAAAGAGACCGAGGATGGCATCTTCCATCTCCCAAACCCCCTCAAGCAGGCAGCCACTCTTGTGCCTTGGACAAGACTGGCTCCAGCAGCTGTCCAGCAAAGCACTGAGCGGACAAGGAGGTGAAGAAGTAGAGGCAGGTGACACACAGCGACCAGGCTGAACACCCTGGGGCCCGCCAAGAGGCTGCGTCTTCATAACATCACATTTGTGGAATGTGGTGCATTTTTGCACAAAGGAAGCAGGGTCCGAGCTTCCAGCAGCCTCAGAAACTCCATCTTAAGAAATAAAATAAACACGTCAACCCCTTGCCCAGACATAACGAGCACGGGAACTGGAAAGCATGTGAATGCTCTTTGAAAAGCACTTCAGGATGTGAACATTCCAGCAAGGGCGGCTTCTCCGGTGCTTCTGTGGCCACGCACATGGCTGCCACTGGAGAAAACCTCTATTTCAGAAGCAGCTTATGGGCATCCCAAGAAAATCATCTTTGTGCCTCCAAAGTCATGGGGATTGTTTTTTAATCCCCGAAAGGCATTGTCCACTACAATGATCCCATATTGTCCAGAGTTCTGGCTCTTTAAAAAACCAAAGCCAACTTTGGAGAACACAACTTTGCAACAATTTCTAATCATCTTGTTTCCAAAAGATACACTTTGTATCTCAATGTCACTTATCCAGCTGCCCTGAGAATGTCCTGGTCACCCGCAGGCAGCACGTGGCCCTCACCTGCAGGGACCCCCATATCTGTGGTTGCTGCCATGCATGTGCTTGCTGCCACACCCAGTGTCCACGGGGAACTTCAGAAGAGGCCATCGAGTTGGACCTAGTCCAGGAATACCTTCCAGTGCATGTAATAAATATCTCTGTCTGCTAGAATGTGGAACTCACTCATTGCTCATCCCATTTCTGGGAAGAACTATTGTCAGAATAGAAAGAGACTTGCCTGTCACCCATATCCATAGGCCTGAACTGTGCTTTGGAAACCAAGTAATAAAATGAATGCCTAGCCTTTGACATTAAAGCCCTTTATTCTGCAACTGAAAAGAGGGACATAGAGGAGGAGAGGGTGCAAGAGACTAACTTCTCTTTTCCAAACTAAATATTCTTAGTTCTTTCACCTTCTTTCAAGTAATAATATTTATAAGACCTCTGAGGATACAGCTCTATAGACCCAATTCTGAAAATGCATTAAACCAAATTCCACATCATAAAGCATAATCCCCCTACTTCAGGAAAGAGGTGAAGCACAGTGAACGTGAGTTAGGCCTTTCATATCTTTTGAATAATTATTTCATCCAAAGAGAAAATATATAACATCATAACGTCTTCAGGGGGAAATGTTGCTTTATTTCTTAGAAAGCTTTAAGTTGGGAACTTTCTCTCCCAGCTTAATTTTGTCTATTATTTTCAAATTCATTATGTGAGAAGTCAGTGTCCGTCCCCTAACTTCATCCACAGGGAAATCTGCGTGGGATCTATCAACCAAATTCTCAGTGGCCTAGACCTGTGACACAAATGAGGATTCTGGAATATTAGTGGAGGGGAAAAAAAACAGGGGGGGAGGGGGCTAAGAAGCTTTTGTACTAAGTGCCCAGCTAGCTCTATGCCTTTGCTCATTGTTGGAAGTCTGCGGCCTTGCTCCCAAGAACCCCTGGGGAGCAGAGGCAGGATGAGAACCCAAGCCCTCATTCATGGTGCCATGCACCTCCGTGGCACCAGCTCACATGGGCTGAAATCTTACTGTGGTTTTGGGCTGTTTCCATGATGGCCAGTGAGGCTGACAATCTTTTCACATCTGGGTTGCCATGACCTCATCTTTTCTGTGAAGTACCTAGGTCTGCTTGTCGCCTATTTTTTTTATTATTATTTTTTAAATGTGCTGGTTCATTTTTTTAAGATTTATTTATGCATTAAGAACTGGGGTACAGGCCAGAAGTGGGGGTGAGAGGATTCACCAGAGACAGAGTGGGGAGCAGAACAGGCAGATTGACTGAAATACACTGCTAAGGGGAGCAGTGGGCAAGTCAGGAGAGGTCTGCCGTGCCATGTGGGTCACCTCCCTGGCAGGGGATCGAACTCATGCTGCAGTGGCTGTGGATAGCTTCAAGGTTGTGTCTTAACCCCTCGCGCCACCAGGGAGGCCCCTCGCCTATTTTTTTTTTAATTGGGTTTTTGCTTTTTATTATTGGATTGAAGGAATTTCTAGTATATTCTGAATATGAGTGCTGTGTTACTTACACACGTCACAGTTCCAGGCTCTCCATCTGTGCCTCTGCTGCTGCGCTCTCTTAACACCGCCCCCCAGAGCACACGTCTTTATGTTGAAGTCTCATTTATCAGTTTCCTCTCTTATGGTTGCTCCTTTTGTGTCCTAAGAAATCTTTGCTTACTTCCCATTTGTGAAGATAGTCTTCTGTTTTCTTCTAGAATCTTACAATATTAACTTTTTCATTTAAATCTATTATATCTCAAATGAATTTTTGCAAATGGGATGGAGCAGGGGCTGAGGTGCTTTTCCTCATAAGGGTCCCCAGATGCTCCAGCGTTGTGTTAAGGATACAGGTCCCGGCCTCCCTGGTGGTGCAGCAGGATGAGCGCAGCGCTGTTAAGCTGTCCGTAGCCTCTGCAGTGTGGGTTTGATTCCCGGCCGGCCAGGGAGCAACCCACATGGCGCAGCAGACCTCTCCTGTCTCGCCCGCTGCTCCCCTCAGCAGTGTATTTCATCAGTCTGCCTGTTCTGTTCCCCGCTCTGTCTCTGGTGAATCCTCTCACCCTCCCTCGCCTCTGGCCTGTACCCCAGCTCTTGTATAAAAAGAAATAAATCTTTAAAAAAAAAAAAAAGAACACAGGTCCCGCACCCCCACACACCTGAGAGTAGAATGGGCTGTGATACCTTCCTTGAACTGAAATGACATAAAGCAAAAAACAATGGCCAATAATTTACATAGAAAACATGTTGTGCCTTCCCAGACCCAAAAAATAACCTACTGAGTCAAACCAAACAACACGTGAGATCTAAAATAACACTAACGTGGGAAAAGCAGGGATGATGAGATAAATACACAGCCCGTGCAAAGTAGTTCCCAGGGCACAACCTGGAAGGGGCCACTCTCACTACCGGGGTGCAGCTCCGCTGCAGTGGCTGCTGTGAAACTAATTACTAAACACTGCTTCCCTTTTTACCTTTTCTCATAAATGTGAAACTCCTCACAGGATGTCCTTCTGTTAGGGTTAGCAGGCTCGAATGTAGGTCCTTAGTAAAAGTGAAGTGGTTTAATGCAAACTTTTGGAAAGCAGGGGACACCTGTACTATCTTTTCACATTGAATTGTCTTGACAGCTTTGTCAAAAATTGAGTTTGTTTGGGTCCATTCAATTCTTTTCGTTTTCTCCACCTGTCTCTTTGGGACCCTGCTCTGTGCAAGCCAACACCAAGGAACTTCTACAAATATTCCTAGCAGCCTTGTTCATGCTAATGCCAAATGCCAGCCACAACACACTGGCAGGACAACGATAGAGAGGCGTGTTTGTACGATGGGATGTTACCCCATAATGAAAAGGAGCGATACGTGCAAACACATGGACAAAACTTAAAAGCATTATTTTAAGCAAAGAAATCAGCCATGAAAGAGCCCACCAGATGATGCCATCTCTATGAGTGCCCAGAACAGACAAAACTGGGTTAAAGCAATAGAAACCCGGTGGGCCCAAGAAAATGTCACAAGGGAACTTCCTGACGATTAGAAATATTCTCTACTTAACTGAGTTGCTGGTTATAGAGGTTCACATATATCATTCCACTCAAAACTTTCATTCTATTTCATTGTGGGTAAGTTGTTTCTCCATTTTTTAACAGAAAAAGAAAAGAAAAACTAGGTCACAGGATATGGAAGAAATTCTCAGTGAGATCCCCCAAGCAAATCATGCCAATTTCTTGCCAACTCTTTGCCTGCCATGGGGTTAGTCTCACCCAGCAAAAAAATGCCATAGCTGTCTCTCTGAGACCCAAACTGAAAGCTTGCTTCCAGAAAACACTTGGAAGCTTTTCAGATGCCCCCAGCTAGGAGGCACTTAGCTACAGAAAAAGCTGTTTCCCTGGCCACCAAGCCAATGTGGCTGTTGAACTCAGTTCTCACAGCCCTTTCTTCTGGGACAACTCTGCATGGTTTGAGTTCTTATCCTCCACTACCCAAAACCTCCCTTCCTGGTATTTGCACAGGTCACCTTCACACACTCAGAAGGCCAGGATAGCTCCACACCTCAATTTTCTCCTCTGGTCAAGGAAAACTTGGCCATTCATTGGGTTAGTCCTTTCTCCTCAACAGCACCTTTGTCTCTGAGAGCTGAAAAAATATCAATCAAAAGAGAAAAATGTTCACCTTTTTGAATCCGGATTCTCCAGCTCATAACTCCTATCCTGGGGATGAAGCAGCTGCAGGGCCTGCCTACAGGGCCAGGGGGAGAGGTACCCACAGAATAACCGGAGAGGTAAGCAGGGCCGCTGCCCTCAAATATCAACCCTGTCATCTCACCGTGATAGCGTCTTTCATGCAGCAGTGAAGGCATTTCCTCCTTGAGATCCCCTTGAAAGGGCAAATTCTCAAGTGGTCACGATGAGACGTTCATGAACAATGATGTCTTATTTTTCATATGTCACTTTGCTGGGTACAGCTCACTCTCCCAAGCATTTCCTCCCTTGAGTCACACCACGAGTTCATGTAGAAGAGAAGGTTTATTCTTATTCTCTTTTTTTTGAGTATACCCACTGCTTACAGGGAAGACACAGCCAAAGTGGTCACATGGCAGACCCAGACCACAGGACCCATCAGAGACCTGGAAATGATCTGGAACTAAAGGATAAACCTGCTAGTGCGCTTGTCAGAATGCCAAGGCACTTGGCTAAATCCAGGTGATGGATTAACTGCATCTGGACAAGGAAGTAAAGGCACGTGGGCAGGGTGTTGGGGAAACAGAGGGTTTGATGATAGGAAGGAGGGGGTGGTCAGGCACATCTGTCCTCAGAGAGCCTTGTATGCACCAGGTACTCAGAACATTCTGAGTCCTCCAGGCTGGCAGGTGACTCAGTTATGGTTCCTCTTATTATAATTGGTAGAAAGCCCAACTCAAATGGACCTGGACCTTAATGTCTGGAGGGGAACTGAGTTCAGGCAGTTGGATCCAGAGCCCCGATAATTCCCAAGGCTCTGTGTCTTTTGCACTGTTGCTCAGTGTCACTTTTCTCTCCACACTCAGATTGGTTCTGTCCTTGTAGGAGAGACTCTGGTTGTTCCAACTTACAGCTACTCAAGTTCAAGTTCAGGAGGGAAAAAAGTGAAAGCATTTGTGGGTGTGGGTGTGTATTTTTCAATAGCAGCACCTGCAAAAATCCTGAGATTTGATCTGATTGGACAAGCTTTGGTCAGGTACCCAGAGGTACCCATTGCCACTGGAGATTTGGGGGTATGTGCACTGATAGAGATTAACTCCACATACTTCCCTGATGATAAGTGAGCATGAGCATTTCTCACGGGCCTGCTGGCCATCTGTTAGTCTTCTTTGGAGAAGGGCCACCTGAGCTCGAAGCCTGGTATTTCAAAACACTGTCTGTAACTAGGGTGGCTCCCCAAAAGGAGGGACCCACCTCAAGGCATTTTTCTCTGCCATCCACATAATTCCTGCACAGTCTCTTCCAGTGAGACCTTAGAGTTGCTCTTTTTTCTGCTCAGTACCAATTTTCCCTTCTTCTGCCATTGGCACCTTGTTTTCTTCTAGGGAGCCTAACCCTTAAGGCCCAATATTAGGTGGGACCTTGATGTCTGGTGAAACCAGGGGTTTCCCTCCCACTCTACACCTGTGGAGTGGGGGCCAGGCAGTTTCTGCTTATCCCAAGGATGGTTTCAGTGCCCTGCCAGCCCACAGGATGATTCAAACTGGCCAATCACAACCTCCCCTGGTAACCAGGGGCCACACACCCGCTGGACACTATATACAAAGCCTGCTTCCTACATCTTCTGATGGTTCCAGCCCTCATGTGTCAGCCATCCCCAGAGCCCCAGGATGGGAATTGCTCTTCCGCAATGGGGAGAAGAGAAGGTGATTAAGACCATCGCTGTCCCCCAACCTCAGATGTTGAGCATCCAGTGAAGCTGACCTCATTCTGGCCTCAAGGATGTGCACTGACTCAGGCCAATCAGAACCACATTCTTCCAGAAACAGCGACTGATTGGGGGAGGGACCCTGGAGCCACTTAGAGCCAATGAGACACGGTGCAACTTCCTGGCTGAAGAAAAACCCTTTCACCTCCTTTGAATTCATACCTTGGAGAATATAGTACTGAGAATTATGATAATATAAAGATCAGATTTAGGGCCTCCCCAGTGGCACAGCAGTTGAGCACTGGGTTGCAAAGCTGCCCGCAGACTCTGCAGCGCCAGTTCGATCCCCGGCCACTGGGCGAGGGTCCCACATGGCGCGCAGACCTTTCCTGCCGCCCGCTGCTCCCCTCAGCAGTGTATTTCGTCAGTCTGCCTGTTCTGTTCTCCACTCTGGCTCTGGTGAATTCTCTCACCCTCCTGTGCTTCTGACTGTACCCAGTGCTTGTATAAATAAATAAATCTTTATTAAAAAAAAAAAAGATCAGATTTAGAGAGATCAGGTGCTATTGACAATGGATGGGAAAGCCCTGGGGTAAGCTATGTTGAAGCTGCCAACAGCTGAACTTCCAGTTATCTAAGCCACTACACTCCTGATTTAAGACTGACTGGGATTCTTTCTGACACTGAGACCTAATTGAATAATTACAACTATCGTCAAATATCCACCATGCACCTGGTGCTTTTGAGGGATATGTGGAGGATGGAGAAGGTACAATGGCTGCAAGGATTTCATTAGGAAGGCAAGATCAATACCCAGAGAGCTATCAGCCAACAACTAAGTGCCCCAGTAAGTGGTGCAGACACTGGGTCTGTCCATCTATTGCCTATAAAATAAAATCCATTACAGGATGACTCCCTCCTCTTGGTCCTCTGAGGAAACCATGTACTTGACTAGGAATTGTCCATGGAGGCTGCAGGAGAGAGCGATGTCTGCAGGGTAGAGCTAGTCCCTTCCCACTTTACCTGAAGCTCATCTCCTTATTCAATTCACAGGTCTGTTTCATAACTTTCCAGGACACAAGATGTTCTGACACTTGAGTAATAAGTGATATTCACAAGATGTTTCCCCTTGATCAGGCAAGGGCGCTAATGAGGGTATGCCCTGATTCCTCCCTTCCCGACCTTCTCAGAGTGTCAGGCGAGAGTCTTCCTCCCTCTCAACTTCCATCATCATCACATCTAAACACCAGCATCTTGACTCTGCCCTGGGAAAAAGCAGAATGGAATTGCTACAACCCTGAAGATTTACTTTGGCTTTGTCCTGGTGGGTTGAAGCAGAAGGTTAATAACAGGCCAAGGTCCCAGTGGACCCACCAGGTAGGGAAGCCAGACAACCCCAGATACCTCCAGAGCAGAGGTTCCTGGGAAAGGGTGGGCCGGTGGATGGTCACCTGCCCCACCCACAGGGGACAATCTGCGCTAGCACCTGTGTGCATCCCAACACCTCGGGCTGTTTTTTCCCTGACTTAAATTTTGAAATATTCTCAATTCACAAAGCAGCACAGTGGTCCCACAGACGGCCTCACCTAGGTTCATCAATGACGAATACTCACACCAGTTTCTCTCTGAATTTTAGAGTGTGTGTGTGTGTGTGTGTGTTTCTATGTCTACTCCATTTACTTACAGAATCATTTGAGAACTTTTTGATAACAGCGTGCCACAAAGTCCAACGTGGGTCTCATATGGGTATTTCCTATTAACTGTAATACTACTCTGTATAAGAAAAATTAGCAATAATTCCATAATATGCTCTAATATCCGGCTCATTTTCAGATATCTCTGGCCCAAAACCAGTGCTCAGGAACCAGAATCCACTGCGGACGGAGGGCAGGAGGAGCTGGCGCTTCTGCTGGCTACACACCAGAATGCGGTGGCTTCAAACTTGGCTGTTTCAGGGGCTCCAGGCAAGCAGGCTTGGTTTTAAAATATATTTGAACCACTTCAGAAACAGTAATGAGAAAGAATATACACCTTCCCCGGATGGCACTCGAAGTCACCACATCTGAGATTGCCAGTGCATAACACGCTGCAGCCAGATTAACTCAATTTTGTGCAAACTTGGGGAAAACACCCGTCTCCCATGTGGAAGGTCCGACTACACAAAGGTGGCAGTGATTTAGCAGTGTGGTGCTGTGTGCTGGTTGTTCAAATATTCTGGTGTCTGCACGTTTCTGTGCATCAAATGCATAAAAGATACCACTTCTCTTGAGTGCACGCCCTTGTCACCTGGGAACAGCTGCTGTGCTGCAGGTGGACACACAGGCATGTCCACTCACGTGTGCCAACCCATGGCTGTCCCAGGGGGGCTCCTGAGCACTGGAGGCTGACTTAGCTTTGCTCATAAGGTCCTTCTGCTTCTTGCTTGGCTAATATTTGTGGGATGGAAGTAATTAGATCTTGTCAATGATTCAATTGTGAAAACAATTCCTACCCACCTCTCGTGCTTCTGGAAGTTTCACGGAAGACGATATGCTATGACCGCAAAGGGAGATCTTAAAAATGTTATTAGCAGGCCTCCCTGGAGGCACAAGGGGTTAAGACAGCACTATGAAGCTATCCACAACCCACATGGCGCAGCAGACCTCTCCTGTCTCGCCTGCTGCTCCCCTCAGCAGTGTATTTCGGTCAGTCTGCCTGTTCTGCTCCCCACTCTGTCTCTGGTGAATCCTCTCACATCTCTGGCCTGTCCCCCAGTTCTTGTATGCATAAATAAAAATAAATCTTTTTTAAAAATGTCATTAGCATTTGTCACTGGGCACCTGTGTGAAACAGCAGCTCTGCTCTTCCAGGCCATCCGGACAACAGAGGAAGTCAAAGGGCCGCATTCAGAACCACACCTTAGTTTGGGCTCCTCTGAAGGTCAGGCCCCAGGCGAGGGTTTGAGAACTTATGGTGACCCCAGGAAGCTTGGCGGGGGTGAGGAAATGAGAGAGGGAAGGGAGGATGGCCCTGCATTCATTATCCAGCAGGTGAACCCTGGGGGCAGCTGAGAGGTTCACTTGGGACGTCCAGCAGAGGGAATCACAGTCACCCTCACCTGCCCCATCTTGGAATCAGGGTGCAGCTGAGGGTCACTTCTCAGCAGCCCACAGGATACTTCTGGGCACTGCTGATCTTTCCTGAGCTCAGGCCAAGAGATGACAAAGACCAAGAAAGTCCTCAGCAAAAAGGTGCAGATGTTTGCATCTGGAAGCTGGGACACTGTTATATAAGGGACGGTGAGCCCTAAGGAGCCTGGGTGGGGCACAAACACCCTCTGCCCCCCCACGGCCCCATTCTAATGACCAGGCACAGCTTCGTGTCCCCCACCCACATCACCGCATGAGAGGTGCTGCCCCTGTCCCCATCACACAGATGAGAAAGCTGAGGCCTGGAGAGGAGGCATCACCAGCCCACGATACCATCTAATAATCCACAGTTCAGCTCTCAAACCTGAAGACTTCAAGGTCTTCAAGCTTGGACTCTAAAATCTTTCTCCTTTATCACCAAACTCCCAAACTCATCTTCCTGCCGTGGATAATATCAACTGATTGCTCACCCTACTTTTTATTCCAGGGTGGGTGTGACACAGAATATGGGGACAGGCAGGCGGCGGCTATGTTCAACGTTACAGAAGGAAACTCTCACATCTGTCACTTGGCTTAATGCTGAAACCCCATGGTGGCCACATGAGGTTCGGCACCCCTTCTTTTAAAAAAAAATGTGAGGATGCAATGTGATTTCTGAAAGACTTTCAACAAGACTCACAAGCAAGGTCCAGGTGTGCTTTGGAAGAGTCCACTTCAACGACAGGTACCATCCATGCCCCGGCCAGGCTGGGGAAGGAGGTGCCGCTCCTGATCCAGGAGCCCTCGGCCCACTCAGGAGCCCAGAGCCCAGGAAGAGAAATGGCTGAAGGGCTGAGGGGACCTTTGGGAGGATGGCTTTGCGGCCTCTTGGGGATTCCCAAACCCATGCTTGGGGTGGGGAGCAGCACCCCAACATCTCTGGGGGACCCTGTGGGGTGGAATGCTGGTTTTAGGGAAAGCTACAAGCCCAAATTAAATGAAGGGGGAGCAGCTGGAAGAGAAGGCACCTCCCTTTATTTTGAAAGAGCTTTTCAAAAACTGAATTTGAAAACAGCCCAACCTCTTGGGGAGCACTGCCTGGGAAGGCTTCTGCCAGCTTGTTTAAAAAGGAAGCATGGAGCTAAGGCACCCCGAAGGGGCCAGAACCTGAAGGAAAAAGCATCCTTTAAAGCAGGTGTTCTGTGTGACCACGCACCACCACTCTGGAGAGTTCTACAACTTTGAAAACCACCCTTCAAAGGGAGTAGGTTGATGACCTTCAGACACAGCCTTGGAAATATGAGGCACAGAACTCTACGATTCTCACCTGATTTTTGGTTCCCAGAGATTCACGGGCATTGGAGAGAGGAAATTCCTACAAGCTTGCCCAGTGCCCAGGTCTAGGTCCCGGATCCCCAGTGACTCAACGCAAGTCTGTAGGACAACGAGCACAAGGCTCTGCCTCCCACTTGAACATCAAACGAAATTCACCAGGCGCTTCCTTGTGCTCACCGTAGCTCAGCTAGCTCTGCGGTTAGACATTGTAAGCAAAGCCAATGCAAGATGCATTTAATGCAAAAGATTGAAGCTGACAATGATAATATCTCCACCTGCATCATTGTTATCATTCTCATTATTATCTTCTGTAGTTTTAAGAATCTGATGGAATTTGGGGATCTCAGTCAGTTAAAATAAAAGCTCTGTCTGCAAGATTTGTTAGGTGTCTGCCTGTAGAGGAAAATGTGAGAACCCTGAACTGATGGGCTGCATGGGAAAACTCAGCCTAGAGGGAAACTGTGAAAAGCTGGGCCAGTGATTCTGGGAATTTAGCCATTTGCTCAGCACATCCCCTGCTGAGTGTCACTCAAGCCACTCAAGTCCTTGCCAGCTCCAGATATCAGACTAGACTTGGCATTAGGAGGTGGGGAACAGTCGTTGGTGGAGAGTTTGTACACCAATGTCTGTTACAACATTATTCACAACAGCCAAAGTGTGGAGGGGACCCATGTATCCACTGACTGACAAATAGATGAGCAAAATGTGGTCTATACCTGTGATGGAATATTATGCAGCCTTAAAAAAACACAGAAAATCTGACACCTGCTACAACATAGGAAGCTTGAGGACAAGGTGCTACATGAAATAAGCCAACAAGACAGGACAAGTGTTATAGGATTCCACTCATGTGAGGGACCTAGAGGAGTCAATGAGTCCCCCTAGAGAGTGATGGTGGTGCTAGGGTCTGGGGGGCCGGGGCGAATGGAAAGCAACTGTTCAATGGGTATAAAATTTCAGTTTGGAAAGATGAAAATGTTCTGGAGGGGGGCAATCGTGATGGCCACACAATGATGTGAATGCTCTTATTCCCACAAAATTGTACCCTTGAAAATGGTTTACATGGTAAATTGGTATTTATATTTTACCACAATAAAAAAAAAAACAAATCTGTGTGCTGGAGAATTTCCCACCTCGATCTCTTTACATCAACCGAAGAACCAAGTGCAGCAGTCATTCACAGCATTTCTCAAAGTCCATATTGTTCACCATTTTAATTCTTACTGGCATTTTTGCTTCCTTTCTTCCTATGACCAATAAGGTGTTCTTCCTGAGCAATTGCCTTTGGAAACCCCTAGGAACAGACTTCCCAGGGGATGTAAGATTTGGGGGGAAAACCAGACCAAAACCTGGGTTATAGCAACCTATTTCTATTTCAAAGATCTGGTAAAGGAACTCACTTTGAATTGAATTTTTTAATACCGAATAGTAAGAGCTATGTTTTTTTGTAACTGAAGATTTTTAGGGGAACACATCACTTTCTGCTAATAACCTGGGAACAATTTATATAATTTTTTGTAACAGGCCAAGGACGAAAAGGTCAAAAGGGAAAGTGACTTACTGTTTCTGAAGTGCCCTACACATCATCAGTCCAATCTTCCTTTTCATGCACTGTCACTACTCTCCAGCAGCATTTTTTCACGTTCTTCATTTCAAGAGGGACTTTTGTGCCAGCCGATAATTACAGATTTGAAAGCAGTACAAAGAAACACCCCCCTTTTCAAAAGAAAGGGAAGCAGGATATCTGAAAATGGGTTCTGTGAACTCCTGGTGTGAGAATCACTACGCTGCTTGGGGAGGATGCAGGTGCCCTGCTGGGTCGGAATCTCTGGGAAGGCCAGCCTGGCCCTGCTTTTGATTACAGAAGAGAAGGGAAGGCCGGGCTGAGGCAAGATGGTGGGAGGATGCAGCTTGCTTTTGGTCAGTAGGGGCCTATGTCAAAGCTCGGGCTAGTGAGGAGCAGACCAAAGGCCTGTCTTACCCCACCCCAGGTGCCCCATATGCCTCAGACCCCAAACATCCTCACTTCTGAGATCTTACACACTCCCACTGGCAGGCGTCCAGGGGGAAAGTGGACCACTGCTCCCTCACACCCTTTAGTAAACAAGGACACGTTGGTACTGGAGCCTCCACTTACCCTCTTTCAAGCAGAGCCCCCAGCCAGGTCCACTGGAGTGGCTGGGCCAGGGCTGGCAAATGGGTCTTGGTCCTGAATGCTGCAGCCCCGCCATAGTGTGTGGGAATCTAGGATCTGCAGCCTCTCACCTGCACTAAGATGGACAGAACATCCTCAGATTTCCAGCACGCCCTCTCTGCCCTTGAACTGCTTTCAGACATGACTTGTCATTGCTCTGTGCATTACTGATTCATTTATTTATCTTCAGGGACTTACATAGCACTTTCTAGATGTCAGACAGTCATCTGAGGGCTTTACATATATGACCTCATTTCATGCCTATCACAACATGGTGGCAAAGGCTTTTTATTCTTGTTTAAAATGGTGGCCACTGAAGCACAGAGAGTTCAGAATATGCCCATAGTCACACAGCTGAGAATATGCCCATAGTCACACAGCTGAAAACAGGTAGGAGCCCAGGCAAGCAGAGGCGCTCTGTCCAGTTAGGACTTACAAACCCTTGGAAGGAAGCAGGAGGGATGGGGTGGAAGGGCTGATTGGTTGGTGGTGGACATTTAGTGTTGTAAACTAGTGTTCTCTGAATACAAATAAACAAATAAATAAAAAAATCAACAAGATGAACTTAGATAAAAGTAGCAGTCAAAAAATAGGGTTTATATGAGCTGATGACACAAACCCATCAATACAAAGTGCTGTCAGCTCATTACTGCAGCCCATCCTGAAACTTGCTCTTTGTTGAAAGTGGAAGTGGAGCATTTTTCTGGAGAGGTGTTAAAGGAATTAACACAAAACTGAAGTGTGTCCATTGATAGCATCAGAACCAAAAGAGAATGTAAACTGAGTTACTTCCTTACTTTGTGGGTCGCTGTTATCTAAATGTGTCCACAAAGGACACTTTTGTGACACCTTTAGGGAAGCGCCTGTTGATCAAGGATGGCCTTGGCCAAAGCTTGTGTGTGCCAGGGACACTGGCTTGATGGTCCTGGGTGCTTGTTGATTCACTGGGAAGAACTTTATCCTTTTTGTGCAAAACAGCATGGTTAGCCATCATTGGAAGGTCTCTCCAGGCTGGGTTGAGATCACTAGTCTTTATAGCTGAGTGTTTCCAATCAGCACACACTCTGTGGCTATTGGTCCAAGACACTGATTCTCACTGCGATCTCTGCACCTGCAGGCGCAGTGCCCCCTGAGAACTTGCTGGATGTTCTAAAACTGGTGTGGAAAAAAATAACCAAAAGTAGTACATACCATAGCAAAAATGTTGCATTAATTCCTTGCCATGGGTTATATTTCTAAAAGCTTATATAGATCAAATCCTGGCTTTATAATTGACTGCTTATGTAGCCTGAGGCAAGTCACTTAACCTCCCTCCATTTCAGCTTCCTTATCCGCAATATAGGTATAATAAGTTCTAATGTAGGGTGTTAGGTGGATGAAATGAGAAAGATGCTCCCAGAATGCTGATGGTGCAGAGAGAATGACAAATGCTCAAGATATGTTTGTGCTGGATTTACGGCCTCTGTCATCTTTATGGGCAAAACAGCATTTGACAAGGGATACCTTTAAAGGGGGAGAATTGTATTATGCGTGGAGAGAGGAATTCCAATGCTGCTGCTCAGAGAGTATCCAGGCAAAGGTTGTGGACAGAATCCGGCCTGTTCAAAACATGTGCCTGCTGTCCACACTCTTCCGGGCCTGCTGTTACCCTGGAGCAGGGGTTATTCTGGCCTGTCATGGGGTTGAGGAAGGAGGAAGGGACCATCCCTAGGCAGATCCCCAGCCCTTCCCAAGGCCCCACACCTTTGCCCTCCCAGAGCTGCCATGACCTGGCTTTTAAAATATGCCACTCCACTGCCCCTGGAAACAAACCTTCCCTCGTATCCTCCCACACAGGCTGGAATTTTCCAACTAAAGCTAAAACCAAAGAGAGGCCAATGGGGGAAAAAGGAAAATAAGCCTGAAAGAAAGAACGAGGAAAGCAAACACTAGCCCCCCAAACCGTGGCGCTCACCCTCAGGGACTGGGCTGGATCCTACAACAACAGCTCAATAAGTATCCACTAAGTGATTTTTTTTTCCCCCATTAAACTGGAATCCCAGGGCTGTCCAGAGGGGAATGCCACCAGCCGAGGGGAACCCAAGTAGATGGACGGACTTGTTTTCTAGTTCATCTGAATTTCTAACCCAAATGTACAGCTCTTCATTTTCCTTCCTGCTTACTTCCTTGGGGCAAATCAACAAATGGCAAATAAGGTCAGGACACTTTCTGCAGAGGTGTCTTGAACCAGATCAGGAGGATGAGAGAGTCCATCAGATGGAGGATTATAATAACCACAACCGAATACCTACTGTGTGCCAGGAACTATGGTGAACATGTCACATCCATCATCTCAGTTACTCCTCCTAACAATCGACAAGCAACAGCAATATGGTGATTGTTCCTGATCGTCACCGTCTGCCATCACTGCCGGAGGCGCTGGACATTTCTTCATGATATGATTCTTATTACAACTACCCAAGCTAAGTATCATTATGCTCATTTTCAGATCAGGAATTTGACACACACAAAAATCAAGTATTGGGCCCCAAGTCTCACAGGAAGAAATAGCAGAGGCTGACATTGAACCCAGGGAATCTGATCTGAAATTCCACCCAGCTAAGAACTGCATTTTTAGGATGGAGGGAATGGCTGTGCAGAGCACCACGCCCAAAGATGAACAGCTACTCAGGAGCCAGGGAGAGGGTGTGAGCTGGAAACTTTGTAGGTCTAGCTTCATTAGTGCTGGAACTTTGCAGGTCTAGCTTCAGGAAATGATTTGCATGATAAAGAAGAGCTTGCAGGGGCTCTGGGGGTGCAGCAGTGAAGAAAAAGTAAAGTCAGTTTCAGGTGGGAGGAAAAAAAAAGAATTGAGAATTGAAGAAGATGAGCTGTTCTGTCTAGGTCAATGGTCTTGGTTATAAAGAACTGAAACCAAGATAGTGAACTTAACAAGCAGGTCTTTGGTTGGGTTTTATAATGTCAATGGAAAAGACAAAGAAGGGGACAGGGGACTTGAAAAGCAAAAATAGACAAGAACAAGCACTATTCAAGAAGCAGAAAATGCTGGGTGGTCACACCCTCAGAAATTTCAGTTAGGCCCTGTCCCTGACTCAGCCACTGGTGCCACAATCTACCTCTCAGTGTCCCTTCATGAGTGCACCATGTCCCCAGGTGGAAGAATCACATTGGCTGAGTCTAAGTCTTCGTAAGCTTCTAGAATCTCTGGCAGAATTCTCTGAAAGATGGGAGATGCCCTTCCCTCCCTCTGAGCAACTGCTCAGATGACTTGAACAAATGTGCCAGATGAACAGAGGTCCTGAAGACCAACAGGGTGGTAGCTGATGGACAAAAGCAGCTAGCAAGGTGCCAGGAGAGAGGGGAATGGACATGCCACTTCCCTCAGGGACTTTGGCTTTAAAGATATCTGCTCTGCAAGTTCTTTTAGTTGGGAGTCACTGTCTTCTGTCATGTAAAAAGGCCTTCTCTACTCAAACACCTCGAAGGCCAGAGCCCATCCCGATGACAAGGTCCTCATTCCCAGTGGTGGACAATGACACAATGTTCTCACAGTGAGTGGGGTGGAAGCCGCCCCCCCCCAACCCCCCTGAGCACCCACTCCTAGCATGACCCATGCTCACAGGAACAGTAGTGGGAAAAACAGAGAAGGGGACATTCATGCCCATTTGCAAAAGAAGGAATCACGTGACCACAGGACCTTTTTCCATCTGATCCATCAGAGGCTGGACCTGCACCCAAATCTCCTGAACTTTGTGCAGACCTGGAAATCTCAGTGAACTTGATTACACAGTGATGTGTTTTTGCCAAGCTCCCAAAACTCTCATTACTGTAACTTCCTCTTTCTGCTTATCTCCAGCTTGACACTGGAGGGTCAGATGGTGAATCATTAAGCAAAACTCTGCATATGTCTAGAGCCTCACAAATCTGGTGGCTGAAACCAAGGCATGAACGCGCATATATGGTGGGGAGAGAACAATTACCATGATCGTGAACCCAACAGCTGATCGAGGGTGATGACAGAAGGAAATCTTTCATAGGGAAATTTAATTTCAAAGGAAAAAGCTGCAGAAAATTATAAACGCAATCATTTGATTTAATCATCTGCATTTGACTAGCTCTGCATGAACAATACATTTAAACATTTTTAAAATTAAGATGCTAAAATTAATGTTTAGCTATTATAGAAGTCTTATAATTGTTCAAATATCGTGCATAATTAAATAGCAATTTTAACTGTACAGGATTCGGTGCCACGAAATTGTCAAAAGAGAACATGGAAGATTTATTGGAGGAAAAGTTTGAGAGCTGTGAGCCCTCCTGTGGCCACAAAGAGCAGTGCAGGCAAGACCTCTGCACCCCAAAGCTCAATCCTAGGGGACATGGAATTAGGAGCAAGAGTCTGAGTGTGAGCGCTGCCTTCTTCATCAGACCAGAACCCCGGATTCCAAAAAAACTACAGGGCAGGAGGCAAATGCCCTTCTCTCTTCCTGGCACCATCAAGGGCGTGAGCACAGAGTCCAAACTTTCCACACCTCCACAAGGCTTCACGGAGCTGAAAGTTGCATTGATGCGCAGTGTCACTTGATCTGTAAAGAAAGCACCATCGTCCTGTTCTGAAGATGTGGAAATCAAGTTCCCCGACACAAGGTGGCTGGCCCAAGGTCTTTCATCTTTCTGATATCCTTGATCTTCAAGTTCACCTTCTCCTGATTTTAAATGCCACCTGTTGCCTTTTGTACAAAGTCACTCACCACCCACCCACGCACACCAACTAGCATTAAATGCTCCATCTTCCTTGCCTCCACTTCTCAAGACAGGATTGAACCCTAACTGGTCTGGTGTTTTCTGCACGTCTCCACACTAGAGCACAAACAGCCGTGGGTCCAGCTCTGCCTTGTTGACCTGGTGCTCTCAAGCTCGCGTGCTCCATTGGCATCTAGCTACGAGGGATATGGTCAGTGAGGCTTGTGCCCACACCTGCTGACTCGATTTCTCCAAAATGCACCTTCCCCCTTTGGGGGCAGTTTGGGTCCTAGACAGTCAGTCCAGCCCACAGATCCCCCCTCCTCATACGTGCAAGGTTAAATGCTACATCTTGTGCCATGCATTCATTTCTCCTTTATTCAACATCTCAGACTGGAGGCATGATTTCCCATCTAGTTACTCCAGCAAGAAATCAGGGTCTCTTCTTGACCCCTGTGCACTGGAATCGCTCCCTCATCTCTACACATATCTAACAAGCTCCAAGTCCTGCTACCCCTGCTGCACCCCCTGAGAGCTGCTCTCTCCGCCACACTTCTCTGCACAGGTTGTCACAATTCATTTGGTTAGGACAGAGGCCAGCCAGCTGCCCTTCCCGCTCCAGGCGGGAGCAGCAGGAGGGGCGGGGGTTACCAGGTCTTGGCTACCCTGAACATGCCCGGAATGCTGACCTTGCTTAGAGCTGGGCCAAATGCTAGCACACAAGCCTGTTTAATAATAAAGTGTCAAGTCTCATGTAATTTACTTAGTGCACCAACCAAACGTGACAGACAATATAGGATGCGAAAACACAAACACAATATCCAAAAAATACTAGCACCACGATCCACTGGTGGTGGCGGACTGGCTGGAGCCATAGGGGTGGGCATGCAGCCTGCTGAGGGCATCAATCTACCTATGGGCAGCCCAGAAAAATGATCTAAATTCAAAGTTTGGATTCTGCTAAATACTTCTCCACTTTTGCAGCATCATAATGTCAAAAAATCATGAAGTCAAACCATTGTAAGTCAGATGCCTTCTGTGTGGGTTCACTCATATTTTTCTTGGTTCTTCCAGCTCTTGCAGATCCAAAAAAGACCATCCTCAACTTACAGGTGCAGCACTTGGCCACCAGGCAAGATGCTCGCCCCACTGGCAGCCTCTATGATGACAGCAATAATGGCCATCATAAAGGTGCTAGAAGGTGTCAGCCATGCAGGGACTTTGGCCACAAGGTAGCCGCCATGGGGCTTCAGAGGGACCCAAGCTGGGGCTGGAATATGGACTTGAGCTCCTGCAGAGACCCAGAAGGCAACAGCTGCAGGTGCAGAGGCAACACTAGTGGGAAGAAAGTTCCAGCGGTTGCACATCCAGCTACAGGAGAAGTCCATTTATATTGGTTGCTATGGCAACCTTGCCCTTCAAATTTGGTAAGTTTCTTGAGCAAGATCACCCTGGTGTTAAAGATTTCATGAAAAGAACAGCTGACTCAGCCTGGGGGAAGAGGGGGTGCACTTTCTTTGGAGGTCTTTTCTCACACAGCCAGACACAGGCTAAAAGCACTCAAGGCTGATAAATAGGAACAGGAAAACCTGTTTCATTTTCCTCCAAATAATTCTGGATTTGTGAAAATCAAAGCCCTTTGACCTAGCATGCAGTTAGTTCCAAAAAATATATTTTGAATATAATGTATGAAGAAAGGAATATTTTTAATCAAATTGACTTTCTTATAGATAGGGAGCTATTGCTATAATAAACATAGAGATTTATTTAATTGTCCCATAAAACTGCCTAGAAAAATAAAGTGGCTTTGGAAGTTGGACTTTTCAATGCACTATAATTGATGAATAGAACATCATCACTGACAGGTGGGAAAAGCTGGGGTTCCCACCTAGGATCACCTGCTGCTAGAAGGCTGCTGTTCTCGTTTGAAGGTGATCGTGATAATGAATAAGAAGTGCGTGCCTGAAAAACAGGCTGGAAAAGTTTAAGTGCTAAACCAGCGCTAACAGTTGTTTAATCCCATCGCATCAGACACAGGTTTTTATGCCTCTGCTCCTTTGCACCTCTTTCTCTTTTCCGTGGATATTAAATATTGCTGATCTGCTGCCTTGAGTCATCACATCAAACAGACGGATGGAACCAGTGAGAAGTCTGCAGAGTGGGCAGCTTTCTGAGTACTTGGCCACACCTGTTTGTGCAAAATAGAAATAGCATCGGGGTACCAGGCCCCCCTGGCACAGGCAGCAAATGCCTGGTGACTGAACTCTGAACACTGAGCTTGTTTCAGGGCAAATGACCTCACTCTTGGAAATAGGAGCTTTGTCTGAAAACCTATGCAAGCTTGCCTGGCTGAAATGTCCATTGCGCCTTTTTCAGGTGTCATGATTCACAAAAATTCCTTCACCCAGCTAGATCTGCGCCCGGGCAGGTATGGTCTTACACAGCCACACAGAAACACAGGCTACACTGTGAGTGTCTGATACAGAAATCAGACGTGGGATGACGTCGTGGAAGACCTGCCAGAGGAAGTGACTGAGGGGCAGTGTGGTTGGGGATGGGGGTTGGTATAAGAGGGTCATCGTCAGATAATGCCTGTGACAGCAGAACACAGAAGACAGGCCTCAGGCTGAGAATAATGTCTCCACAATGAGGTGGAGAAACCGGCAGGGCAGATGCCAAAGTAGAAGCAAAAATGGACAGTTGGGCCTC
Source organism: Talpa europaea (assembly GCF_964194135.1). NCBI lineage: Eukaryota > Metazoa > Chordata > Mammalia > Eulipotyphla > Talpidae > Talpa > Talpa europaea. The sequence goes on from NC_140077.1 coordinate 6,768,082, forward strand.
CCCGGGGGCGCAGCGGTCGAGCGCTGGGCTGCGAAGCTGCCCGCAGCCTCTACAGCGCCAGTTCGATCCCCGGTCACGGGGCTAGGGTCCCACATGGTGCGCAGACCTCCCCTGCCGCCCACTGCTCCCCTCAGCAGTGTACTTCATCAGTCTGCCTGTTCTGTTCTCCGCTCTGGCTCTGGTGAATTCTCTCACCCTCCCGCGCTTCTGACTGTACCCAGTGCTTGTATAAATAAATAAATAAATCTTAAAAATAAAATAAAATAAAGTAAAAAAAAATTTGTTAGTTGCTTGGAAGGCAATACCCTCTTCAATCCAGCCATTTCACTTTTAAGATAGGGTTATCTCTCCTACCATGATATCTGCATGTCTGCAGAGAGGGAGAGGCATAAGACGTAGCTATTGAAATAACCTAAAATTGAGTAATAAAGACAAATTGTTATCAATAGGGAAATGGGTGGAATACATCTTAGTAACACCTATTGTGTGAAAAATTCCAAAAAGGAAGTGAGCGCAGAGTATAGGTGTGAGCAGGGAAGTATTTCCCATTTCAGTTGAACAAGCTCCTCAAACCCCACGGCCCGGATTAAGTCCTGGAGGATGAAGACCAATAAAACAGAGACCTCGCCTTCTTAGAGTTTCTAGTTCAGTCCACACAGAAACACATGGCCTCAATGCATCTGGTGATGATAAAAATAGGCATGTGCACAGGGGGCTATGAGCATAAAAATTAGGAGTCCTTAGCTTAGCCAGAAGGTCTTGGAGGAGACAGATGGACAAGTAAGAGAATCTAGGGAGCAAAAGATGAGGAAGCAAAGGGGTTAATGAATGCATGGGATTTGAAACCAGTGGATTAGCCTTGCTCAGGCTAATCCTTGCTGTGGCAGTGGGGGAAGACAGAGGCAGAGGCAGGCAGGCCAGGGCAAGGGAGGGCTCCAGTGCCAACCCATACTACGTGCGTCACCTCAAAACATACCAACTAGCTTCTCAGTGTGGATCCCCCCAAATGCCGACTGTCACGTTGGGATTCTGACACTCAGTCCTACTGTACTTCGACGGGTTGGGGAAGGAGGTTAAGTCATGGCTGGGAAACAGCCGTTAAAGCTTTATGATGACTCTTGGCTGATATTCCTCTCTCAGATGAAATGGTTCACTTCAGAAAGTTCTAGAGAATAAACACTGGCCCGATTGCTTTTCAGGGTCAGCCTCCTGCCTACTGATAAGGCTTCACAGTCCTCCGGAGGGAGATGCAGGGCTGGGCGAGGGCAGGTTGCTCTCCCTCCTGCTGAATTGGGGTTTGGAAAGAGTTTGCACTGAGGTGATTTGCTGCTTTTCAAATCAGAGAACAGCCAGATGTTCCAGGATGTCAGCACCACGGCACCACCTGGATGCCGGCCCAGAGGTGCTGCCGCAGAGCCGTGATAGATGGTTACCAGCTTATCATGGTCACCCCAAATGCTGCTGGGGACTTGGTGCTCTGCTCGATTCAAGAAGCATTTTCAATGCATTTATCCATGTGTTTTTTTTTTTTAAAGATTTATTTTATTTATTTATTTATACAAGCACTGGGTACAGTCAGAAGCGCGGGAGGGTGAGAGAATTCACCAGAGCCAGAGCGGGGAGCAGAGCAGGCAGAAGGACCGAAGGACACCGCTGAGGGGAGCAGCGGGCGGCAGGAGAGGTCTGCGCGCCATGTGGGACCCTCCTCCGGTGGCCGGGGAGCAGCCGGGGATCGAACCGCTGCAGAGGCTGCGGGCAGCTTCGCAACCCAGCGCTCAACCGCTGAGCCACCTGGGAGGCCCTATCCATGTGGTTTTGATCCAAAAAAAAAAAAAAAAAAGAAAAATTGATCCACCATTGTATGACCCATAAAATCTGCATTTTTCTTTCATTGTTTCAAATTCACTTTTATGGAGGTATAATTTACAGACAGTAAAATTCACACTTTGGGGTGTACGATCCAGCGACTTTGGATAAGGCCATGTCACCGTCACCACCACTGGGGGACAGAGCATTTTCATCAGCCCAAACAATTCCCTCAGGCCCCTGGGCAGGTCTCCTCCTTCTTCTACCCCTTTCCTTGGCGATCCCTGATCTGATTTCTGCCCCAATTCTTAAAAAATAATCTAAGAATCAAATAGGAAACGTCAAATACTACAGAAAGGTGTGAGACGAGAGAGAACGGGCAATTTAAGAAATCTTTTCTTCTTTTTGTCAAGATGCTCAGACTGGGAGGAAAATGGAGACTGATCTTTTTTTGTCAGTGACTTTGGTTTCACTGCACGGGGGCTACAGAACGCAGCCTCACACTTGGACGGTGGGCTTTACCGAGATTGTCTCCACCGTCAATTTTTGTCAAAGTGGAAGACTATTTGAAAGTGAGGTGCTGTCACTCTCAGTGGATATGCCAATGTCCATTAGCTTGATCTTCTTGCTTATCATTTTTGGTTCCTTCAAATCCTTTTTTATTTTCAGCAAACATTTGCTTTTATTTTATTTGTTTCTTTTAGTTGTGCAGGGTATCCATCTCCAGAATGATGGGATATATAACTGGATGCTCCCCATTCATTTTTTTTTTAGAGAGGCATGTATTTTTATTTATTTATTTGTTTGTTTGTTTGTTTATACATGCACTGGGTACAGTCAGAAGTGCAGGAGGGTGAGAGAATTCACCAGAGCCAGAGTGGGGAACAGAACAGGCAGACTGACAAAGTACACTGCTGAGGGGAGCAGCGGGCGGCAGGAGAGGTCTGCGCGCCATGCGGGACCCTCCTCCGGTGGCCGGGGAGCAGCCGGGGATCGAACCAGCGCCACAGAGGCCGCAGGGAGCTTCATAACCCAGAACTCAACCGCTGCGCCACCAGGGAGGCCCCCCCATTCGTTTTTTAATAAATATATTTATCCAACCAGTTTTTGAGACACCCATCTCTAGGAAATGATTATAGAAAAGAATATTAATGTTTCTAATTAGTGAGACTTGTACTTTTTTTCTTTTTTTAAAATATTTTATTTTATATAATTCTTACATCATTTTTCATTTTTGCAAAATGTACACATTTTCATTTTGGTTATATTCCCCATACAATTGCACACCCCCCCTTATTTTGACCCTAATCCTTCCTCTCCCCACCCCTCCGCCCCCAGTGCACCTTTAAATCCTTAAATTTATTTTTCTGTTTTACCCAATTCCTAAACTAGATTACTGTATCAAAAAGACCCCCCAAATATACAATGATGTAAATGCAACAGAAGTTTATTTCTCACTCTTATAAAATGTCCTGATCAGGAGGTAACTCTCCTGCAGGTAGTGCCTCAAGGACACAGCTATTTTGATCCCAGACTCCTCCCAGAGTCCCTGGCCCATGGCTGTCCATCCAGGGGGGCAGCCTGAGCAAACCAGCAGAGAGCGCAGAGGCAGAATCTGCTCTGCAGTGATGCTCAGCTTTTGCGTTTCCTCTGGACTTGGGTCAGCAGTGGTCACTGCCATGGCTAGGCAGAGTCCTCTGAACTATGCCCTTGGCTTTCTGCTGAATGGCTGGCCTCACGCAGCTTCCTTGTACGGGATGAGGGGACATCTATTTCTTAGCTTACTTCCCAAGAAGGGAGGAGTAAAATGTCTATTCTCCACAAAGATGCCAGAGCAAAACAATTTTAATGAAATTAAGACTAAGCCACTTCATTGCTTAAGTGGTACCTCCCACCACATCTTGAATAAAATGCCCACAAGCATCCCCAGTGAAACCCCTGCCCTCAGCCTGCCAGCATCTGTGGCCCTGGAAGGAGAGTGGGCTAGACCACCCCAAATGTGCCATTGCAGCAGAAGGATTATTTCATTTTGGGAGAAAACATCTGAGAATCAACAACTGCAGGAAGAGATCTCTTCCACAACTATGTTCTTCCTAAAACAGGACAGGGATTTCCCTTTCCGGGAGGAGCAGAGCAACTTTATCCCCACAGGCAGAGCCGCCCCTGAGGTGAGCCAGCATAACCTTACTAAAATAATCTTCATCTTCCATCACAGCTCCACAGAGCCCCATCTATTTCTAATCACTCTCCCACAATTTATCAGCTCAACCCCCTCTTCTGATATTTCCCAAGTGGTATATAATCTCCCAAGTCTAATTACTTCCTAGAACTTCAGTTCTTTTCTGTAAGCTTCTGTGCATACATGAGATCAATAAAATTTATATTTTTTTTCTCTGATTAATCTGTTTTTTTTTTTTTTTTTTTTTGTCTGCTAAATTTGTAAACCCCAACACTGGGGAAAAGTGTTTCTCCCTTGATACTCTGTCCTTCTTGCTTGTTTTAATCCAGTCACACCTGCTTCCCCAACTCCTAGAATGCACCCAGCTCTCCCCAGCTCCTGTACAATTCCTCTCCTCCACCAGAATATACTATAAATCCAATAAATAGGCATCCTGATCTCCAGCACACAGTTTATTTCCACAGCATTCTATTAGAATGCAGAACCCAAAGCACAGGCACCAGGCCTGGCATACTGACCACCCCATCACTGGAGGATACAGTAGAAGGTGCTCAGAAACATTGTCAGGGGACAACTGCACCACCTTAAATAAATTACCTGGGTCAGGTAAGCGGGCCCCCCACATACCCCAGGGTCATCTTTGATGACACAGATTCCCATCAAAGGACCATGTTTCAAGACCAAGCTTCCAGTTTCAAAGACTTTACAAATGTTCATCAATCTATCACTTGGGAGATGGTTCTCCCAAGAAACCAGAGTGACTGATGTCTGCTACTTCCTCCCCAATCTGGCACACCCCCCAGGGCCAGAAGTAGCTGCAAATCCAGAGATAATTTTCACTTCTTCTATATGACAGAACCTGAACATTGTACCTAAAGTCTCTTCCTCATATAACATTCCAGAAAACCTCAGAAACCCACGTTGCAACATTATAAAGAGATTTAGCATTTACTGCCACATGAGGATACATGAAATGAATTAATTATTTAGCTATCTTCTGTAAAATAGCCCAGAAATACCTTTGAGGCATCTGCTAAAGGATTAACAGTCTGCTTAATTTATCCCTTTCATATTTTACTAATTTTTCCCTTCTATGTTTACTCCATTAAAGTCCCTCACAATGGGGCCTCCCTGGTGGTGCAAGGGGTTAAGTCTCAGCACTATGAAGCTATTGCTAGCCACTGCCGCATGAGTTCGATCCCCAGCCTGGGAGCCACCCACATGGCGCAGCAGACCTCTCCTGTCTCGCCTGCTGCTCCCCTCAGCAATGTATGTCAATTAGCCTGTTCTGCTCCCCACTCTGTCTCTGGTGAATCCTCTCACCCCCCTGCACTTCTGGCCTACACCCCAGCTCTTGTGTGCATAAATAAATCTTTAAAAATATATGAAAGTACATAACAGCATAGACGATGAAAGAATGCATTCCATTGTTTCAAAATGTTAATTTTGCCAAGCCTGTGGTGGGTGTTAAGGTGATTTCTCCTTTAATGAGGAAATGACTTGGTAAATTTCTGACTTCCAATGTCAACAGTTCAACGTTCAGTTCACAGCCTCCCTGACTTATGTGTTAATGAGATCAAGAGAAGTTTACATTGCCTACCTACAAAACCTGCAATTCCTTCAACCATTGGCAAAAGCAAGGAAATTATTCAGTGTATGTGCATCAGTATTCACTCTCTGAAAGGCAGAAAGCAGTAATCATAAGATGATGGAGACTATGAGTTGGTAGAAATTATATCACACAGACATGTAAATAGAAATGATAAAATAAAAACAAATTCACAGAAGGGGAAACATAGTAGGAAACATGTTACTTACAAGTATTCCTACTATTGAGGTAAATCTGAGAAGGTCCTCACCAGCAAAACCCCAAAGCAGGTCCTTTGTCCTATGAAGTCCTGTGAGGCAGGGGTAACAGGTCACTGCAACTATACCAATCCCAGGAGAAGAATGATTCCAATGCAGGTGCTGCCCAAGGAGGGGCCACCGTCTGACTCTGTAAGCGTAGGACAGTATGTTTCACGGGCACGTTGGAGACCAGTCTTTACCATGCATTCAACAAGTAGTGGGCAGCTTCGTGCCAAACATAGGGTTGATAAGGCCCGTATCCATGGATTGTGCAGGTAGGCTATGCTGGTAGACTGTGCAGGTAAACTGCACAGATAAAATGTGCAGGTAGAATGTTCAGGTAGACATGTGTCAGCAGGCTGTGCAGGTAGACTCTGCAGGTAGAATGTGCAGATAGACTGTGCGGGTAGAATGTGCAGGTAGACTGTGTGGGTAGAATGTGCAGTAGACATGTGTCAGCAGGCTGTGCAGGTAGACTGTGCAGGTACACTGTGTGGGTAGAATGTGCAGGTAAAAGTGTCAGCAGGCTGTGCAGGTAGACTGTGTGGGTAGAATGTGCAGGTAGACATGGGTCAGCAGGCTGTGCAGGTAGACTGTGTGGGTAGAATGAGCAGGTAGACATGGGTCAGCGGGCTGTGCAGGTAGACTGTGTGGGTAGAATGTGCAGGGAGACATATGTCAGCGGGCTGTGCAGAGCTGTGGCCCCAACCCAGTTGCTACTGACAGTGAAGCAGTGACCACATAAACATGTCCCTGCCCTCAGGGGGCATATGTTCTAATGGGCCTCACAGGAAATAAACAAGCAAACAAATACATCATCATGTCGCTGATCAGACTGCGGTGTGGGGAGAGCATCACAGGAAAGGCTCATGGAGGGCAGCTTCTTTTCCTCTCTCTGCTGCACTATGACTACACACTTAGTGACTCAAAACACACATTATTCTCTTTCATGTCTGGGGGCCAGAAGTACACAAATGAAGACTTTGGCAGAGCTGTGTTCCTTCTGAAGGCTCTAGGGAACAATCCACTTTCCTGCCTTTCCAGCTTCTAGAACACAACTGCACTTCTTCACTCCCAAGCCCTCCCTCCATCTTCTAGGCCAGCGGCATGGCATCGTCCTCTCCCTCCCTCCTGCCCTCCTGCCATCCCTCCGTCCCTCTCTCTCCTCACCTGACACTGCCTCCCTTTGGTAAAGCCCCCTGTAATTGCATTGGCCACCCAAATAATTCAGGATAAATTCTCCATCTCAAGATCCTTTATTTAATTCTCTCAGCAGAGTCTCCTTTTACATAGAAGGTAAATATTCGCAGGTTCTGAGCACTAGATGCGCCATCGTTAGGAGCTGTTATTCCTTCCGTCACAGAGACTAGGGCCGACCTTCCTGAGCAGTTACGTGAGAGGCGGTGCAGCGGGAAAGCTGAAGGGAGCTGGAGAGAAGTCAGGATCTGAAGAGGAGAGCAGAGACAGCAACGGGAGCAAAGAAGGTGCCTGAGTTTCTCTGGGCTCCAAGGAGTGTGGTATAGAAAGTACGAGAAAACAGCCCCCTCTTGAGAGGACAGTAGGGGAGACCAAAGAGTGCATGTGTGGAATGGCAGGGACCGTAGCCTGAGTCCCCAGTGGTGTGGGAAAAACACTGGAAGGAAGGGGATGTGGAGAACTGGGTATAACCACAAAGTCTTACAAGGACAAGAGTCACTGCAGCTGTGGCCACCTGGGAGGTTTGCGATCCAGTGGCCACCGAGGAGGACATGTGAGGCATGGGCCTCCCTGGTGGCGCAAGGAGTTAAGCACCACACTATGAAGCTGTCCGCAGCCTCTGCAGCATGAGTTCGATCCCTGGCCAGCCAGGGAGCAACCCACATGGTGCAACAGACCTACCCTGTCTCACCCGCTGCTCCCCTCAGCAGTGTACTTTGGTCAGTCTGCCTGTTCTGCTCCCCACTCTGTCTCTGGTGAATCCTCTCGCCCCCCACATCTCTGGCCTGTACCCTAGCTCTTATATGCATAAATAAATCTTTAGGGAAAAAAAAAGTCTGAGGAGGCCTGATGCTCCCCTGGGGGGAGGCCCCCCGGGTGTCTCCCACATCAGCAGCGGTGTACTGGACTGTGTCACAGGCAGGGCCGTGGAGCGCCAGTGAGTTAATGTCAAAAATCAAGTGAATCTTCTACCTACTTCTCCATCTGTCCACCCCCGATCCATCTGTCCTCCTGTCCATCTACTCACAAATCCACCGCCCACCTGTGCATCCAATGGTCCACCCTCCCCCTGGCTGCCTGGCCACCTCTGTCCACCGTCCACCTACCACTCCCCCCCACCCAGCTGGGCAGCCCCCCCCCCCAGCCCTAGCAAGAGCTGATAAGGGGACAATCTCAGGTTCAGTTTCCATTTTAACACCTGAAGCCTTTTCAAATCTTTTCATTTCCAATGTATTTCCCCACTTCTCTTTACATGAATGAATTTTATGCCTGCAAATCCCTTGTCTCACTTATAATTCCAGCTTCAAGATCACATTCAAGCCATTTTTCTCCTCACAGAGGCCCCTTGTCCTCCGCACTAGTTGCATTGCCTGAGCATGACTAATGAGCTTCTCTAATCAGAACGAGACTCCTTGGAGCCCTGTCAGGGTGAGCCAGGACTGCACCATAAACATCGCGGTGCCACTGCCTAACATGTAATAAGGAAACAATAGCTTGGGGTTTATCATTTTACCAACAGCAGAGACATTTGCCCAGGGAGAGATAAAGAAATGAAATCCAGTTCAGTAGCTAATAGGAAAAAAAAAAATCCAGACACATAAATAGAGGAAAGAATTGTTGATACTGTGCTGAGCCCGTGCTCTCTCCAGAACACTGTTTGGAGAAAGGATAACAATAATTGCTGACATTTATGAAGCTCTTTCTAAGCACCGGGTTCTTTGAATGTATTATTTTATTGAATTATCCCTGCACTGAAAAATAAAGTGAGCTATTATCTCATGGGGAAGTTGAGGCATGGCTCAACGCTGCAGCCAAGCCTGGCAGTGAAGTGGGGGTCTGCAGCTGATGCCCGAGTCCATGTTTTGACCCCTCCATCTCCTATTTTTTGTGGGGGTCACCCTGAGAGTTGAGGCTTAAGGTAAACTGAGTCACCTGGAAATAACAGGACCTGGGAGTTCAGGGATCCGGGGGTTAGTTCCCTTCCCATTATGTTGTCGTGTGACCTTGGATCACAAAATAAGAAAGCTGGACTAGATGATTGCCTGAGTCTGTTCCAGCCTCAAGGCTGGAATAGCTTCATCACGACATCACTGTCGATGGAATTCATTTATGGCTTTAAGTGAAAGTTGCTGCCAAGGCATGCCAGCAACCAGAATGCACCAAAGCAAGGATTGCCAGTGGAAATATCCACTTCAACCATGAAACACAAGCGGGCAGCTGTGTGTCTAGTGAGAGCACCATGGAAGACCCCAGCAGTGGGGAACTGTGACCACCCCCCCTCCTCATGCCATCGCCTAGAGGACCCACAAACCCTGCAACATTCTTTACAAGTTACAGCTGAGAAGGAGCTCATCACGGGCTCCCAGCACAGACAAAACTGCTGAGTCATTGACTCCTCCATTCAAGGCACCTGCTCTTTACACCCACTATGTGCCTGGTAGAGAGCCAAGTGCTGGGGATGAGTAGCACCGAGAGGCAGGAGACAAGGCAGGAGACAGACACCCAGCTTAGGGATCAGTAACTCTCTTGCCCTCCGTTGGGAGTTTGCACAAAAGTATTCGAGCACACACACAGGGAGCCCTTCATCCACGCTCCCCCTAGTCCTGCTGCCTTCCTTCATTCCTCTAACTTGCCCAGCGCCTTCCTTCTGCTCTCCCAGGTCCTGAAATGCTCTTCTCCAGCCCTAGGAATGGCTGTTCCTTTTCTCCTCTGAAGGTCAGACTACAAGCAGCTCCTCAAAGAGGCTTCTTCTCACACCTTTACCTGCAAGTTCCTTGTCATCTTCTAAGTTAGCTTCCAGTTATCTTTTTATAAGCTACCATTGTTTAAATCATTTTTTACTGATGTATTCATTTTATTGATGTATTCACTCATTTTTGTCTTATGCCCTCACTAAATTCTAAGTTCCAGGAGGGCAGGTGTCAGGTCTGCTGTATCTACCATGGGGTCTCCAGTGCCCCCAGCTGGTGCCCGTTATATAACTTCAGCTGAGCAGATCGATGTCTGGGGAAGGCAAGGAAGACTCCACAAAGGAAACATCTGAAAGAAGAACAGGACACCCAGCTGTGCAGAGTATGGACAGGAGAAGAGCATGTCCAAAGGCACTGGGGTAAAATCAAGCAGGGTGTTCCTGGTAGATGGTCCCCTCCTCTATTCCTGTGAATCAGAAGCCACTGTCTGTTCTTCTATCTTTCTTTAGTAAAATATTGTCAGTGAGTAAACAAAACTACTCAGGCTAAAACAAAAGATGGTGAATACACAAGGAAATGACAAATTACAGCTTATCAGATGCACATGTGGAGAAAAACCTCAGTTGACAAAATTGCACATGAAAATGGAAGCATGATTTGCCTCCAGATAATACTGAAAAAAGGATATATTATGTAAGTCCTCATAGAACTCCTAAAAGGACTGGTAGACAGTCATTAACACATTAGTCTAATTTATCCTTGCTGAAGGGTCTCCATTGTGTCATTCTCATCACAGAGGAGATCAATTCCAGATAGCACAGCGCAGACTAGGAGAACCAGGCTCTGCTGGTCAGCAGGTCTGCACAGTCCTCAGCCCCAGGTATAAACTGCTTCTTCCATCTCACCCTGACTTCATAAGGAAGGGGTGATGCATTTCTGAGGCTGCCCAGGGGACTTCTTCTAAGTCACAGAGCATCACAAAAATTTGGTTTGTGTCATCCTTCAGTCTTCACACAAATGCAGATGCCAAGTCCATTCTCCATGTATTATTCATTTGCATAATAAGTGTACCCAGGGGCTTCTAGTTTTAAGAGAGAAGATTAACCAATGCTAAATGCCATGGATGCCACATTATGATCAAACTCCAAACATGCTGGAGCCACAGTGCACACACCAAGGGGATTAATGATGATTAGACACCCTCTATGTCAAGTGGAATTGGAGAAGTGGTAATTACCTGGAGTTTATGCCTCTGCAAACAAAACGAATGAATACATCTTACTAATAGATAAAAGCCCCAAATCTGAGCCTAGCAGCAGCCTGGATTCTCCATAAACACCAGCTCTCTTTATAACCATCCTAATGGAAGCATCTCAGGGAACTCAGACTGGAGAATATGGGAAGATCTTACTAGACTGATTTTATGGTGAGATAGCTCAGGGAAACAATAACATCGTATCCCAGAGATTTACTGTGCTGTAAAACATGGGCCAAATGATGCTTTGAAATATTCCTGATGGTGTGCATTGGAGAGTTTCTCTTTAAGTAGTGGTGTTCTTCTTGCCTTTGCCAAACTCAGCTTTGAAAATCTGCTGCGAAACGCTTGATTCTTTTCCCACCTAATGATGCTTTTTTTTTTTTTTTTACTTTTGCAATGCTTCTCCAGAGGGAAGGTAAACTTTGAATCAATGAGAAAATTGGAAATTCCAAATATACCCAGGAGTGGGACGTTTCCGCCTGGAAATGTGACTCTGCAATCATCAGGGGTTTGCAGGCAGGAAATAAGTGACAGATGATTGTCTCAAGACGTAGCTGCTTCTCTCCCACCTTCCAGGGCAAGGTATCTCCTTTTATCTATTATTGAAATACTGTATAAAAAGAAGGTAAAAAATTTTATGATTTGGCCTATAAAATGAAATGGACCGACTCTCCCATAAACTTGAGCCCTGGGCGAAAAGGCTTTATTCATTCTGGAAGTAACAGCAGCGGCCAGCCTGGCCAGTGGTGTGATCCCAGGGAGGATAGGACCCAGGAGCCAGGAGCCCTGCCAGGCTTGTTTCCCATGAGCCACAGAGGGCTGACATGGAATGCAAGAAAGTGAGGCTGCCCTCCACCCACGTAATACTATGACTACTTTTGTGAAGACAGTGCATACACAGGGAGGGGAAAGAAGACCTCAGACCATACAGGAAAAGGTTTAGAATAATAAAAGATCATTTCCTCCCTGCCTCTCCCCCCACTACTTCTAGTCCTCTGCAGAGATGACCACTGTCAATATTTCTTGCACATCCTTCAAGTAAATCACCAGAGCAAGTCACTGCCTATATCTGCCTATGCTTCTAAAATATTCAGTTAGAGTTATGTTTTATATGCATGTGTGTATGTGAAATGCAAATATGAACAAATTTTAATTGAATTATTACATATATTCAATTGTAAAGTATTTAAGTAGATATATAGGAAAAGTGCCAAAATCACTGGTGTGGAGAATAATGAATTTTTAAAATGAATAACTGAAGTAATCATTCCCTTTATCAAGAAATAGATATTATTCAGTACCCCAAAAGGTACTCTCATTTCAGATATTGCCTCTTCCCACCTCTCCATGACTGCTACCTGGACCTCCATCACTAGCATCTAGTTTTGCCACTTTTCTGCTGGCTTCTTTTACTCAACGTATATGCGTGAGATTTACCTATGTTGTTGCACAGAAGAGTAGTTTATTCCTTTTCATTGTATTCCAACAATATGACTATTTCATAGTTTATTTATCCCATCGGCCATCTTTGGATATTTGGATGATTTCCAGTTTAAGCTATTATAAAGAGTGGTTAAGGAACATTCTTATGTCTTTTGATGATCGTATACATGCATATCTGTGGGATATTCATATGTTCAGTCTTAGTAGATGTCAATAGTTTCCCAAAGTCATTGCCTAGTCATACTCAGATCAGCAGAGCAGTTCTCCCAGAATAAGCATCCCAATTCATTTTAGTAATTCATTGTATAAATGTGCATAGTGAAATAATCCATACTCCTACTGGAAATATTTAGATGTATATTAGTCAGAGTTCCCCAAAAAAAGATTGAATAGAATATATCTAGATATATATTCTGAAAGAGACTGTTTCCTGAGGATTAGCACCTACAACTCTGGAGGATAAGAAGTTCCACAATCTGACTTCTGCAAGCTGGAGGCCCAGAAAGCGGGTAGTGTATTTCCAACCTAAATCCAGGGATTCACAACCAGGGGAACCAATAGTTTAAGACCCAGTCTGTGTTCAAGGGCCTAAGAATCAGGAGTGCTGAGGTCTGAGGGGAGGGCAGGCTGTGGGCCCCCTGCTCAGTCAAGCAGAGAGCAAATTCACCTACCTGCCACTATTTTTGTTCTCTCGGACCCTCAGTGACTGGATGATATCCACCTGCATTGAGAGAGCAGTCTTCTTCACTAAGTCTCCTGATCCAAATGCTAACGTCTTCCAGATACACCCCAGAAATCAGGTTTCACTACTCTCCGGATATCCCTTAGTCTAGTCAATATATTAATTAACAATCACAAGTTGTTTCCAGTTCCTTTATTTTCTACTCTTAATTTTTTCCATTACAAACTAGAGTGAGCCTCCTTGCATGCAGAAATTAGCAAATTTTTGCAAGTATAGGATAAATTCATACCAGGCAAGGAACTTGACTACCTACACTGTGTATGAATTAAACGTGGCTTCACCTGAATATAATTCCATCTGCAAGGACCTATTTCTGAATAAGGTCACATTCAAAGGTCCAGGGGTTGGGCTTCAATATATCTTTCTATTATTGGTGGGGGGTGGGGGACGAAGGATGGACACAATTCAACCTATAACAGCTGTCTTCATGGAAACTTGCCTCTAAAATCTCACCCTTCCAACCCAGTCTTTACCTTAAACCCTGAGTCGTTTTTCTAAATTAGGGGACCTGTCCTCCACTCCCTTTCTCCGAAATCTGCCACAGTTCTTGCCCTCTGCAAACTCAAACCCAAGTTTAGCCTAGGAGGGCGTCTATCTTGTTCCTTCTAATTTCTGCCTCCTCTCTGTTTCCTCATCAATATTCCCTGTATTCCAGCATTTCCCACTCACCTGCCCCTTCCCAAACAAACCCTGCACTTTGGCTCTTATTTCTGTGCCCAAAACGACCTTCCCTAAATCACTCTACCTCCTGACCTTGTATCTGTGCCTCAATCCAAAGCCAGAGCCACCTCCTCCAGGAAGCCTGTCCCATTTCTTCCAGTTGGTAAATTAATTTCTTCTCTGTAAGCCAGAATCTACTCCCTATGTTACTTTGCTCCACCCCTAGCCAGGTTTTGACACGTCCGTCTTCACTTTCAGATCATTTCTTCATGTCCAGAACTGCGGTTTATATGAAGGAGTGTCTCGCACCTAGGAGACACTATTAAAGTTTGTGGAAGAGAGACATGGGTGATCACTGGGGGGCGCTGGTGTAGATCACTAATTGGTTGCAATAGAGTAGAGTTGGAAAATTCCCCTATCAGATGATCATAAAAATGAATCAGAAGTGGGGAGAGAGAGTAGGAAGTGCTAAGGATCTGTCTCCACACCTAGGTAATAATTGCAAAGGCATAATCTGTCTAATATAACTATCTGGGAACTCTGGACTCCATTGAAGTCTTGCAGCTTCAACATGACTCAAGTAATTCAGACAGAAGTAAAAAGAAGGGGGACATGGCAGCAATTATGAGAATGATGCCATGGGAGGAAGGCCACCCTGAATGAAGTTATCCCTGCACACCACGTTCAGGGCAAGACCTCAGGGAATTCCCTCATTTAATTTGCATAAACACCCTCCAGATGTGGGTGCCATTATTATCTCTTTTTGATTGACCGAGGAATGAGTAACATTCAGAGATTGATTGACAATGAAATTGGAATTAGAAAAGGAACTAGAGACACAGGTTGATGGAGAACTTGATGCCTGGTTTTATTTCTTGAGCCTGCCCTGGTTCCTTTGCCTCCCCAGTAGATGTAGACTGCAATAACTACTCAGCTTTTTGTCTAGAGATACTGAAAACCTTTACACACCGAGCCAGAAATCACTTAGCAAAATAAAAGCAGCAGATTGAAATCCAAGGTCTGATTGAAATTAATGCTCTGTAGTCTGTCTCTCATGGGAGATCACAGACCCCACAGGATCTCAACCCAGAGCTCCTTTTTCTGTCCCCAAAACAGGCTTCTCCCTGGATACAACCCGAGAAATTCAGCAGAGGTCACATTGCTGCAAGGCTGAAGCTGACCTCCAGATCTCTACAATCCCCTGCCTCCCCTGGAAGTTCTAGAAAGATGTCAGGTTTCCTTGGAGACCTCCATCAAAGCCCAGAAAGCCTCCAAATGATGGTTTTTGAACAATTTAAATGACATCTGCTGAGAAAAAAAAGTAACAAAACACAAGTGAGAAATTCCATCAGTGTTTCCCTGACAAAAGATCTTTTTCATGATGACTTCAATTATTCTTCCAGAATTTCTCGTTACAAATATAATCACTTTCACATGGGTCCAAGGAGACAGGATTCTAGAAAAGAGATGACTCTTTCTGCATAGAAATGAAAATTACAGAATTTTTAAAGACACCATCTAGAGTTTGACATGTGGTGTTTAGACAATACCCATTCACAGGTAAAATCTTCCTTCTCTTACTCAACACAACCCCAAATAAAGTCAGTGATCAAGATGGGGCACGCAAGTGCCGACAGCAATAAATTCTGTGGAGGCAGAAATCTTGGTCTAGAACTGAGGCTGGGATTTAATAAATGCTTAATAAATATTAATTGAAGGATAGGTGGAGACAATCCAAATGTCAATCAATGGGAAATAACTAAGTAGACCGAGACAGAATCAGACTATGAAGCAGAGTCCACTGTAAAGCATGGGCACATGTAAGGGGTTCCTAGCATGGTGCTGAGGGCAAGGGAATGCCTTGTATTACCACACACTTTGCCAAAATGAAAAGAACAAAAATCCTAGAAGAGAGGGTTGAGGGTATGGAAGCTTTCCACTATTCAGTCTGTTCTTCTGTAGGATGTGAATTTTTAGCCATCAATATCTGTTAATTTTATCATAAAAACATTATCAGCAAAACAAAAAATAAAATCCCTTGCCTGTTGACTTATAAATTGGGATCTCAACTCCATAACAGACTTCCAAATTTCCAAATTCTGGAAATCTGAATTTGTGGCATTCATGGGCATGGACCTGTCCCTACAGAACTGCTGGACTTCTGGGTCAGCTGGGCTTGACCATCAGCCACAGGACAAGGGCATGGTGGCAGGCGTGGTGATGGAGGTTTACAGAACACGAGGTGGAGCCTTGGTCAGTCACTTTGCATGAAGCATCAGTGATCAAATCATACACCTGACACAACAGGAAAAAAGCCTGCAGGCCACCTGTCACTGGAGTTTTGAGATGAAACTCTGGGGTGAGTGATAAAACCAACAGCCCCATAGTGCACACACTATGTCCACTTTATCCATAACAATAAACGCAAGTGCACAATCAGCTAGGAGGTCCAGGCAGCAGACCAGCTGGTGCTACGAAGGGTCACTGCCCTACCTCTCCTGCTCTTCCTTCTTTTCCTTCTTGTCTCATGTAGACCCTCTGGAGGGCTGGCTTCCCCTCCCCTGGCTTAGTGCTTCATGGCTCTTCCTTTTCTCTTCCATTACCTCCTCCAATGTGATCTCTTGGGTTCGTCTCCCTGCCCTGAGCTTGGCTCCAGATAATACTAGTTCTTGAGTCAGTCCCCCCTTCTTGTTTATTTGAAGAGGCTTATTGCCAATTATAAGGACAGATGGGGGACTATAAAAATATGCACTCGAAATATTTAATAAGACCATCAAGCAGAGACTCCAGCTTTGGTCCTCATCAAAAAGATCCTAGAAATGTTTGAAAGACCTCAGCCCTAAAGACAACTGGGTTGATGTATGTCCAGGTTAAAAAAAAAGAGAGCGAGAATTAGTGCATTTAAAATGTCTTTACATGTAATTTAGGCTAGTGAAATCACTGGAAGACTTTCTAAAGTCACTGAGAAGAAAGCTAACAAAATGTTGACAGTCCAATTAATCACATTCCAGGAATAACAGAATCTGGAAAGAGCAGAAAATAGAGGCCATAAAGCAGGGAAATGTCTATACCTTTTTATGTCTAAAATTGAGTAAAATATTTTAGAAAATATTCTAATTAAACATTAATTGTACCATCTGTTAACATATGCTGGAGGTAGATTATTGGCTTCCTCTTAGAAGCCCATTATTCAGTCTTTAATACTTAGAAACTAGAGGGAAAAGAAGAAAATAAGATTCTTCTTTCTGTCATTACATAAAACTGAAATAACAAAGACAGGAGCACATGGGTCAAATGGTAGCCAAGTGAAATGCGATTGATGGCAAGTAAGAGAAGGTAAAATCAGGCCAGCACAGGCTCTAGAGGACCCGGGTGGAGGAGAAACCCTACACCTTCCTGCCACACTCACTGAAGCATCTACACAGGACAGGCTAAGAGCAGAGCTGCCCAGCAAGAATAAGCAACAGGCTGCAGCCTTAAAGTAAACTTGGGCAGAGGAATACGATGGGATGGAGTGACTCGGGACCACGGTCCTCGTGCCGGGCCCATCTACAGGAGCAGGCTCTGGGATCCAGGACCCCAGAGGACTCCACCAGACCCAGCTGGAAGGAGGTCCCACAGGCTTCTGGAGGCCTCCTTCCCTGCCCAACCTACCAAAGCTTTCTTAATTTGCAAGTGAAAGGCCAACTCCAACATGAGGGGAGTGTGGGCACAGATGACAGGAACTCCTTGCAAGGCTTCCTCATAGGAAGATGTGGAGCCATGTTGTAGAGTCTGAGGTCTTCTCTCTACGTTTCTTCCATGATATAACTCAGCTCCTGCAAAACTACAACACAACTCTGCCCTTGACCATCTGGGGAGGCGGGTACTCCAAAGATGAAGTCCTAACAAGCCTTCCCTCACTTCAGATCCAGCAGGGAGCTTGGGGGTCCCCATGGCACCTGAACTGACAATCAACTGGCTATAAATTCAGGGACATCTCACAAACCCCTCAAGTTCCATCATGTTGGAATGACTCACAATTTAGGAAAGCTATGTTATAATACTTATCATTGTAGTATTGTTATAAAAACTAGACAGGGACAGATGCAAAGGCCAAGGAGTGGGAGGGTCCCAAATGTAGAGCTTCTTTGTCCTCCCCATGAGATCAGGGCACATCACCCTCATGACACCCCCATGACTTCACCACCAGAAAGCTCACCCAATCCTGGGTATCCAGAGTTTTTATTTGGGCTTTTTTGTAGACATGATTGCTTGAATCATTGGCTACATGATTGAGCGCAAGAGTCATTTTAGCATCAACTCAGTTGTGATCCAGTTGGCTACCATGAAAAACAAAGACACTCCAATCACTTGGAATATGTTAAGAGCTTAGACTCAAGGGTAAAATGCTACTGGGGAGATTTTAGAGAAGGGGGAACAGGCAGGTCCCCTTTGCTCATTGTTGTCTACTAGGCCCTGAACTGATCGCATCCAATCAACAGTCTGGTAACCTGGAGCCAGCAGATCTGGGTTAGAGTCCTACTTATCCCTTTGGGGAGGGAAATGAATAATTTTTATATTATTAATGGGAAAACTGAATATATCTTTAGAACATTCTAAGTTAAAATAAACATTATAACATCTGTCAGAAAAGTGATAGGCTGTGGAAGGTGGAACTTTGTACGAGACATTTCATTAAAATGACAGCATTTTCTTCAAGTAACTGAAGCCGTCAGCCAAGCCACAGCAAAAGCAAGGGAAAGTATTGCTTATGTGATGCTCAGTAGGTCTTCAGCTTCATAAAATACAGGAGGAATTATGTGAAGGAAACGCTCATCAAAGACTCTACATTCAAAAGCAGGAAGAAGGAAAGGGGTATCTGAAGTATTAAAAAAAAAAAAAAGCAGAAACTGGCCTCCCTGGTGGTGCAAGGGGTTAAGCACCACACTATGGGGTGATCCGCAGCCTCTGCAGCATGAGTTGGATCCCCGGCTGGCCAGGGAGAAACCACATGGCACAGCAGACCTCTCCTGTTGCGCCCGCTGCTCCCCTCAGCAGTGTGTTTCGGTCAGTCTGCCTGTTCTGCTCCCCGCTCTGTCTCTGGTGAATCTTCTCACCCCCCTCATCTCTGGCCTGTACCCCAGCTCTTGTATGCATAAATAGATAAATCTTTTTAAAAAATAAAAGAAAGCAGAAACTATGAAATGGCAGAGTCCTCCTTGAATATACAAACATCTATTAACAGCGTTCAAGGATGGAAAAATCTCACTAAGTGCTAATATCTGAAGACAGAACATTCTTCATGCTTTTGACTCCTGTTAATCATTTAGCCCAAAGAAACTGCTATGCATGGCCAGCTCATAAAGTGAGTTGATAAGGAAACAATAGTTTCCTTTTAGAAATAATTAGACACAAAACACTTGACTGCTCAGAATCTAGTTCTGTTTATGAAGCACTTTCCCTTTTCCAACCTGTAACGTCCAGCTAGAAGGAAAAGACCGATGATGCTAAGAACCCAGAGTCCTTCAACCTTGATGGGTTCACCCAACACAGATCCAGGGGGACCCCATCACACTTAGGAAGCAATCAGGCCATGGTTGCTTCTTCCCCAATACTATACTTACATGAGACAACCATATTTACACCCTATTCTAATGTGAAGGAATAAATGCCAGGTTTCTCTTCTTACAACTCCACTGGCTTATTGGCCAGTCAAGAGGATGGACACATGGAACAATAAGGACCCAGAAAGATGGCCTTCAGCAGACACCAATCTTTCAGCTCCTCGCCCACGGACTTGTCAGCCTCCAGGACAGTGAGGGATAAATGTTGTTGTTGAAGCCACACTGTCTATGCTGAACTAAGGCAAGTGAGCTATTCCCTCTAGAAGTCTCTGTCTGACAGGAAGATGGGTATGAATAATGAGCACCAACTGCACATCCCACATGTGTATGCAGATAAGAAAGTGGTAAACATCAGTAAGAGGAACACAAATGAGCTGTCCCAGTAAGCCTGAAGATGGAGAGAGATCTGTAGCTGCTGGGGATCAGGGAAGACTGCCTGGAGAAAGCCACATTTGGCCTGACTTTTAAAGATAACCTCAGATTGCTTCTGGGAGAGGAGGGAGTCAGGTCTCAAAGTGCAGCATTGAGACTGGGCTCCACGTGCACTCACAGAGCTCAGGCTTGTCGGAGCCAAGGGTGGATGCAGAAGCCAGTGGCCTCTCTGCTTTTCCCTTAGTTGCTGTGGGCCATGTTCACTCAAGAGACGATGTGGGAACCAGTGCTAGATCAACACGTGACCCGCCTCTCCCCAGCCCCGGGCTACCGTGAAGATCACAGGAAAGGCTGAGCCCAGGAGTGTTGAGTTCTACTGCCCTGTGCATAATGCAGCCCCCCAGCCTCTTGAGAAATGCCCATGTATATTCACACACACACATCCCTTCTCTGAAGAGTCACCAGGGAGTCTTCACCCAGGCTTCCTCTCCATGTCCAAAGCCGTGCGTGAGTCCCTCTCATGCCTTCAGTGTGCCCCCAAAGGCTCTCTCTTCACAGGACTCAGACGCAGGCTACGGCATCAGACCAGGCCCACAAATGCCTGACACACCCCATTGCAATCTTGTTTTCTCCATACGAACCCTCCGTCCTCAGCTAAACACACTTAGACCAACAGCCTCCAGGGGTACTTGGTTAGAAAGTGAATTTACCAAGAAATAATTCGGGGCTCTCAACTGGAGGGAAAGAGGTAGGAGAAGACCCACTCCCTCAATCCAGGTAGTCAGGCTTGGCCCTGAGCGGGTCTCCTTCAGTGGGCTTGGGGATGTGTCTGAGCGCTGATGGTCAATTGTCAGAATGTCTATGGATGAAGCGAATGTGCTTATTTAAGAGCAAGAACCACTGTGTCAGGTGCTCACCACCCCCTGGAGGAAGTCAGATTTTATCTCAACCACCAGAAAAAGAAAAAAATATTGTCAATATCACAGATTGTTTTGAAAGCAACCAGCCATTGTGTTAAACTACTAAATGTGTGTTCAAGACCCAGTAGCGTTGGATCAGGGTAACCCCAATCTCTAGAGGGTTCTGAGCCAGGCACAGGGAGTGAGGAATCTGCAACCACTCCCTGCACCTTGCCTCGATTTCTGCATTGCTTCCTCCACAGGGAAGGAACGGTAGACGCAGACTGTTCTCAGCAGACTTCAGCTGGGGAAATGACCGGCAACATCAACATGACCGACAAGATCAAGAGCAAATTAAACTGGGAACCCCCCGAGATGACCCTGCTGATCCTCCTCCCGCACGCAGCCCACGGGTCTTGTGCACCACGCCACTGTCCCCACGCGCACTGCAGAGCAGCTGCCTGTGTCCTCACAGCGTCCCCATCTCTAGAGGGCAGGACACTCTCCTCGACACACCCCACTGGGCAGGGACTTGCCTGACATGCGCACCCAGACGCCTTGTCATCTTCAACATGAAAAGGGGGAAAAGTAGCCTCCCGTGGCTGACTTGAACGCTCCCCTTCTAGAAGAATGGATGAGACATGGTGTTGGAAAATAGCATTCAGAAAGCGCTGCCTAAAAAAACTTCTCTCATTATTCAAAATTTTTAAAATCTGCCAAGAAAGCATTACCTTGCTGCAAGCGACTCCAAGAGTCATACAAGTGAATCTGTTCTTTTAACCTTCCTGGAAGTACATTTCTATTACTTCTCAAATCTCTGTTAATATCCTAATGGCTGTAAGCCGCCAGTTAATGTGATGTATTATGAAGTATGAAGAACCAAGTAATTTCCCGATTAGGGGACTCAAATCTATTTTTAATGGGCACTAAACTTGTATTTATATATTACCTCACAATAAATCACAGAAATGATCCAGAAGTTTTTAAGCATATATTCAAAATCTCCTAATAGCACCAGGAACCTCAATCAATCTCTTTGTACAAGTTAATCTGTAATGTTTCATTTGACTTACACAAGAAAAATGTATTTTAAATGCCTGTGAGTAAAAAAAACAACACCGATGTATGTCACCTTTGAGTTCATTTGTCAAGAAAGAAAAAAAGGGGGGGAAATGATGTGCCATATTTTTGAAAAATCTGTTGATTTAATGCCATTTCTTATAAATGAGATATTTTACATACAGAGAAAGGAGACTATTATTTGTGGAGATAGTTTTGGTTAGTTATCCATGTAATTTAAGTTAAATTAATACCTATTTGGAATACTGATATTATTAGGTCCAGTCTGAGCTAGAATGGGCTGAAATGCTTGTACAGCTTAATGACATCTTCACCCTCTGTTCTAGAATTCTTCCAACTCCTGGAAGTCACCTGTTGTGACTAGAAAATTTGGTTGTTTTCTTGTTCCCAAAATTCTAGACATTCCAAAAATGTCTAGATTGCTTTCATGGAAAGAGTAAAACCAGTTCTGCTGATTGAATACCAGAAATTTCCCTGTGACGAACTGCAGCTCATTGGTTGCGAATGGGCTTGGGTGGCATGGACCTGCGCTGTGCTCCTCGCCAGGGCCCTGGTGGCCCACCCTTGGCCCCTGACCCTTGCTCACACCAGCAGAGCAACCTCAGCCTCCTGTCTGGATAGAGCCCGCCCACCCGTCCAGGCTCCCCACACCCCCCCCCTTGCTCCATCTCCTCACTGGATGGCACCTCCTAGATACTCCCACCTGGTTCTGTCACAAAAGGTATTACCAGGAAATGGAGGGAGGGGAAGGAAGCTGGGGTATCTCTGTCCCTTTGCGCATTCCAGTCTCTGCAGTTTGTCCCGGTCCCCCTACCAAAGGCCAAGCCTCCTGTCCAGGGGTGCCCTCTTCCACCTTCAGTTCTTCTTCCTCCAGCTACCCTCCCTGGGGACTATCCCCAAGGGCCTGTGCTCCCCCTCAGCTTGCGCTGCTACACCGCTAGAAGGTAGAGTCTTGGCTGTCCTTGGGGAGAGGCAGGGATGAAAAGGGGACTGAATAGTCTAGGAGAATTCCGAGCTGAGTATTTATGGTTTGGGTGCTTTTCTGTATGTATATTGTACTTCAGTATTAAAAAAATTAAGGTAAAGAGAGAGAGTTTTGGATAGAAAGGGCTATTCAGGACAGAGGAAGGCAGCACAGAGAGCTCACCCTCCTATAAACCCTCCCATAAGCCTCCATTGAGCACTAATTGTATGGCTGGGGTGAAGGAGGTGGGGGGAAAAGATGGTGTTTAAACCGCTAGATCTGGGTTGATATTCTGAATATTTGTAGCATAAGGTGAGCTCATAGCAGGCAGCCTGCGAGCGGCACTCCCACCCTCCGGCCCTGTCATTTGCAGGCTGTGAACAGCGGCACCAAGAGCTCTGAGTTTTATAATGAGCAGAGCTGAGCAAACTCTCCTAAACCCCCCAGGCAGGAGAAAAGGGGCTCCGAGAGGCAGAGACCAGCATTTGCGGGGTGATACAGAGCTTGCAGTGTTTCTTGGGGCGAGAACACTGCTCATCCATAAGTTATAGCAATTTAATGACGGTTATAAATTACTAAATCATTTTTTTCAAAAGCCATAATCTTGCTGGAATCACGTAGAGCCATTTAAATGGTGCTCGTATAATTTCATCTCGGAAGCTGGACTATCACGTCACACCCTGCCTCTCCCTCTGCGTAGACTAATCCGCCTCCCCTCCAACCCCGCACATTGCACAACCCATCTTCAGATTTCCTAACAAAGACCCTGACCAGGAATTTTCCCCATGGCCTGAGAAATGTTATTTTAGCTGGGGATCTACGAGTGCTTGGAGGACATGGCCCCGAATTATTAATTGCTGGCGTTCCTATACACCCAAAGAGGGTCTATTCGGATGTGACCCTCATTACTTCTCAAGCATTTTCCCACTTGATTTATTATTCTCCCTTACATAAATGCGTGTTCATAATCTGCATTACCAGTCCTCTAATGATGCCATGTCAGATCCAAATGTCACCTCATTATTTCTGATACTCACAGAACCCACAACAGGGAAAGCCAATTATAGACTAGCAAAATCCCAGAAGACCTGGCTCAGAACGCCAGCTTCTAAGCTTCAGCATCACACACTGGGGATGCACAACTGTGTCTGTGTACAGGTCCTGGGCAGCAGGCGCTTCTGGGTGCAGGAGAAACCACCCACGTGGCTGGCTGCTGGAAGCATCCTAAATGCACTGGCCAAAGGCTCCTGGGCTCACTTGCTGCTGATGACCAAGGGCTGTTTTACTGGGACCGAGGCAAGGAGTCCTCTCAGAGGGTGGTTCCATTCCAGGCCGGCAGGGCTGAGCTGGGACCAGGTTCGTGGATCTGGTAGAGAGTGGGTGAGAGGAGAAAGGTGCCCAGACCTTCGAGGAAGGGAAGCAGCAGCAGGACTTTCCGAGGGTGCCATGCTTAGGCCAGGGAGAAGCACGCCGAGGGCAGGTGGAACCTGACTTGTCCTCATTCTCTCCTCAAAATGCCTCCAGCTCCTCTTCCCAAAGGCCTCCCCCCTGATCAATAGCATGTCCAGGACTACCCCAGGCAGAGAGTGGACTCCCAGAAACTCCTGCCCCTGCCTCCCACCCTAACTTTTCCACCTGGTTAGTCCTTCCAGAGAGCTGGCTGATGACTTTTCTCTGAACTTCCATCTCTCCCCTGGCTTCTCCATCCAGCCCTGGTCAGTAGGGAGAATGGAGACAACCAATGGGAATTCAGCCCTTCAATGAATATTTATCAAGAATCTTCCATGAGCTGAGCAGCCAGTCCCTATGGGCCTGCATCTCGCGCCTAGTGAGAGGACACACACTGTCACTGCCCTGCAATGTCACCGGCACGGGGCTGAGAGCTTTCCAGGGGAGAATTCGCTGACTCCTCAGAAGCACAATCTTATAATGGAGACACCACTATTGCCTCCATTTGGGAAGGGAAAAGGATGCCACCAAGTCCAGAGGCGAATTCTGATCCATACCACCATTCAGTCTCCATGGGCAGGGAGATATTCCAAAAAACAACCCCAGCAACATCCCAATGCAACACACACGCATGCTCACACTCACAGCAAGGCTATGTTGTCCCAAGCAAGCTCCTTATCTCATGCCATGAAATTTAAGAGACTGCAGTCAAGGAACAAAGCTATGTTGACATCTGAAAGAACTTCATTGACAGACAATGAACGCAAGAGCAAGACAAGCTGCCAGCACCCAAGCCCATGTGGGCCGTTTATTTTTATTTTTAAGACTAGAGCTGTTAAGTGACAAATCAAGCTCAAAACACACTGTTTGAGGGTCTCCCCAGTGGCGCAGCAGATTGAGCGCAGCGCTGTGAGGCTGCCCGCAGCCTCTGCAGCGTGGGTTCGATTCCCGGCAGGCCAGGGAAATTCCCACATGGCGGGGCAGACCTCTCTTGTCGCGCCTGCTACTCCCCTCAGCAGCGTATTTCAGTCGAACTGTCTGTTCTGCTCCACGCTCCATCTCTGGTGAATCCTCTCACCCTCCCTCTGGCCTGTACCCCAGCTCTTGTATAAAAATAAATAAATCTTTAAAACAAAACAAAACAACCCCACACTATTTGATGTCTTCTGTTAATAAGTAAATAAATGAGGTATGAGCACAAAAACTATTGCCAGAAGGATACCCAGCTCTTAATGGTGGTTTTCTCGAGGTGGCAGAGAGAAGTGACCACAACGAATTCTCCCTTTGTAAGCCAGACAGTCCACAAGGTGTGAATTTCTAAAGTGAGGATATCTACTTTCATAACCAGAAAACAAACAACAGAAGCTGCTAGTAAGGCCAGGCGCTTACGTTGGAGTGTCAACTCAATCGGAGGACATGGTCCCAGCAGAGTGCACAGCTCCAGCCAGCCCTGCCATCCTCGCTCCACCCCTCCCCTGGTCTTGGTTCAAGGTCAGAGAACAGCTCTGAACTGCCAGCTGCTCCACCATAATGAAGTCAAACTCACCTGTAACTGATCTTGCCTTATTCCTTTTACCAATTCAAAAATCAAGCCAAGCCATTAATCATCCTGGCAGAGCCAAGAAAAACTGCGTACACCTATTTTTTCAATGTTATCACCTGCTGTTCAGGGAATATTGAACCAAAAAAACTTGACAGAGCTTTCATTACAATGTAAAAATAACGTAACATTTTTTGTGGTCCTGTCACAAAACAATCAGTAAATAAATATTATTTAAACTGATGTACTAATGGAAGGGACAGGGTTGAGTCTGCCATTATTCTTCTGCAATTGATTTTTACCTTTCCATGTCAAAGGGAATAACATAAAAACTGAACCGAAATTTTGCAGAGACAAGTTTTCCTCACTGACAGCAGCAACAAGACTTAAAAGTCTAACCATAGAGACCAGTCCTCGGAGAATTAGTTTTTCTGAATAAGAAATAATAAATTCCAGTCTTTAGGTGCTGGGATCCATGCTACTCACATTGTCTGACAAAGGTCCGTGCATGGGGCAGATTCCTGAAAAGTCGGGAATCTCGTTAGCTGACTCCTGCTAGATTCTCCTCATTTGTTTATGGCTAGTCTCTACCGTTGTTAAAATACTCATTTAAATGTAAAACTGCAAATGTTGTTTGATCAATTACTGAATAACCAATTTGATGGCAAATGGCACTGCATGATACAAATATTACATTTTTTATAAAATTAGTAATTCTCTGCCAAAAGGCAGTAATTCAACATTTGGCCTTACATTAACAAGTGAAAAAACTTCTGGGAACAAAAGGCTGTAAACATCCCTTGGCCAAGTCTTTAATATGGTGTAGGGGCAGGAAGGGACACTGAGCAGGTTTTCTGACCCAGCAGACTGGGTAAAGGAGGAGTCAGGGTCCTCAGTGGCTTTTGCAGGTCTTTTATTTAGATTTACCAGGCACATGGCAGGCAGGGGAGCTGGGGGCCTGGAGGCTGGCAGGTCTCCCGGCCCCCAGCAAATCCTCACTCTCTCTGGGCTCTCTCTGGCCTTCTCTCAGCTTCTCTTCTTCTCTCAGCTTCTCTTTCTCTCAGCTTCTGCTGGTGTCCAAGTGACGCCGCCCTCAAAAGCCCAGTCTCAGCCCAAGTGAATCCCATCTACCTATGCCCACATCCTTCTTCAGGTGCCCGCCATCAGGCATGCATTCAGGACCCCAGGGTTCCCTCATCTATCCTATTGGCGGGAGGGCAGAAAACCCTGATATTTTTTCCTTACCCTACAGTCCACCCCCTCTGGGTTTTCTGCCAGACACTCTATACAAGTCATATACGTTTCTCTTGGCAACAGAACACTGCAGCCATGACCCACAGAAACCAATAATATACATCACAACAGAACAACAAAATACATAAAACACAACAGAACACAAATAAGTCCAGACAGGGCACCAACCTAGTGGCAAAAGACAATTATTGACACCAGCAGATGGGCCACCAAATCTGCTGCCGAAGCCACTGCTCATATGAGGGAGGGGAACCACTCACGGCATCTACTATATCACACCAGGAGCCGTCAGGCTTCCTGGCCTTCTCTGGCTGTAGTCTCGGCTACAAGCCACACACAGCATCCACCCCCAGGACGCACTCACTCTGGGATTGGTGATTCTATACTGTTGGGGGTAATCGCCAACCCTCAGGGTTTCTGTCTGCGGTGGCTCCAACACTCAGCTTTCATAGCCACCCATGCAACCCGCAGACCCCTGCACTCAGGCCAACCCACTCACAAGCACATGGGTCGGGGATCCAAACCCCACACGCGGCCTCTCTCGGGTCCCCTCTTCGGCTTGGGCTCCACCCCAAGCCGCGTTCCCCACCCATCCCCCAAGGACGGGTTCCTTAGCTCCTCACTCGAGAACGAGCAGGGCATCACCCACAGGTGATTTTACGAGACTCACTGGCCTTCCTCAGCTTACCTAGTGCTTCACAGCCACTCAGGGCTTCCCAAACTTAGCATCAGCACCAGCTTTTGCTTCTCAGTTGGCTTTTCTCCTCCGCCTGGCTGCTGGGCATGC
The DNA here is from genome assembly GCF_964194135.1 of Talpa europaea. NCBI lineage: Eukaryota > Metazoa > Chordata > Mammalia > Eulipotyphla > Talpidae > Talpa > Talpa europaea. The sequence goes on from NC_140077.1 coordinate 6,795,856, forward strand.
ACAGGCTGCTTTTGGCCATCAAGGCCCACTGACCACCCCCAGATTCCCATCTCCTGGGGGTGTACAAACAATCCTCCCCCAGGGTCCCAAAACATTAACTTGCCTTCTGGTGGGATTGTCAGTCCAAGTCCATCAGTCCAAGTCCATTAGGCCTCTCCCTGCCATCAGCACTGGCGAGCTCCAAATCGTGGTCCTCTCTTCCCTGATGATTCTTGCAGCCTCGGGGGTCGTTGGCTGGTCCTCTCGGGCGTCTCCTCCATGCGAGGTCTCGTCCCGCAGCTCCCGGGCCTTGTCCATCTCCTGTGCCGCCATGACATCTCCAGCGTCGTCACATGCACACACAGTCTGTCACTCCTTAGTCCCCTCCAGGTCTTCGGAGGGCTCCGTACCCGTCTGCATTGATCATCCTGCCGACCTACGCCAATTGTAATGGCAGGAATGACACTGAGCAGGTTTTCTGACCCAGCAGACCGGGTGAAGGAGGAGTCAGAGTCCTCAGTGGTTTTTGCAGGTCTTTTATTTAGATTACCAGGCACAAGGCAGGCAGGCCTCCCAGCCCCCAGCCAATCCTCACTCTGTCTGGGTTACCTGCCTTTCTCTCTGCTTCTCTTCTCTCGGCTTCTCTTTCTCTCGGCTTCTGCTGGCGTCCCCGTGACGCCGCCCTTAAAAGCCCAGTCTTACCCAGGTGAATCCTATCTCCCTATGCCCACACCCTGCTCCGGGTGGCCGCCATCAGGCATGCATTCAGGACCGCAAGGGTCCATCATCTATCCTGATGGCGGGAGGGCAGAAAAGCCTGATACCTTTTACCTTACCCTACATATGGGACAGGTGGTCTTTCGAGGCAAGGGCTAAATGGAGAAGGGAATTCTCTTACTTTAAAGTTAAAGAGAGCAGCTGGGTGGCAGACGCGAGCCATGCTCCAAGTGTAAGAAAATCCCTGAGAAGCCAGGAGGCGCCATCGCCGGCTCCTGCTAAATTCCTCCTGTTTAGGGCCGACTCCCCTGGAGGTGACCGCGGGTGTGGCAGCTGGTAGAGTGTGCGTTCAAGAATCAGTCAGCAGTAATTCTGTGACTGGTCGAGCTAATAACCACGGCAGCACAAACAATGCGCTTGGAAATAGTCAATGTGACAACGACTGATAGGTCACGTATGAACCATTCTGGGAACCAAAAGCTATAACCACCTCCGGTCCCGCCTCCCATGGAATGTTTGTAGTTCCTTAGAACAACAATCAGCAATCCTACAGAAAAATCTTAACGTTAGATACGGAAACTAGGCTGACGACATAAATAGAGGAGTAAGGGGTAGAAAAACTCTTGTTAGATGAGGAGAATCCCTCCCTTAATTGAGAGCTTGGGGCTAGGGAAGAGTCAGTGCGGTTCGTCTGGCACTGACGCCCTGCGGGCCCTTGGTTCCTTAATACTGAATCAATATTTTATAAAAACAATATACTATAGATGATGATTTGTATATAAAAGCCTTCTGGTTTTTGCTTAATCATATGGTTATATGTTAGTCTAAACTTTATAGGTTAGTTAGGAAAAAAATCCCTTTGTCTCCCTCCCCCAGGTAACTTCCTGTCCTTTGTTTCCCCAGCCCTTGTTAATCCTTCACCTTGGAAATGCTAGTTTCAGTCACATAAATTTTTTACTAGTAATGACTGTTTGGGTGTTTAAGGGAAATGACTAGTCTAAGAACACTTTTGTTTAGCAACTGTGCCTTCTTTGAAACAGAGAATAATAAATGTCACGACCTCTGCAGGAGGGCAAATAGACCCGTGGCTGGTCTTGAAAAGAGATGTGATGAGTGTTATCTTCCTGCCTTAATGCATGTGCTTATGCACTCTCACGGTTTGCTTGAAATGTATAAATAAAGAGCTGCTGAGACCCTTGGCAGGATGATGTCTGCACCCTGACCCAGTGTTTGCGTCTCCTTACTCCCCCTCCCTCTCATTCCACAATTGCGCTGACACCATCCCACCCTTCAGGAACCCCTGACACCCAGGCTTCTGCGACTGGCTCGCAGCACTTAGGAATTTCTTGTTCCATGCTATAGTTTGGAGTAGTAACAAACAAAAACAGATCTCAATAATGGTTTCATTTTTGGATGAAGAAAAATGGTCAAAGGGCATAAAACTGTGAGTTGAGCCACATTGGACAATTTGTCTTCCCATCCAATAAACACTTGTATCTCCCTTCCTCCAACTTCCCATCCCACCAATCCTACTGATCACCAACCCCCCTGAAGGTCACTCTGGAGAACATTATAGAGCCTCTGATTCCCCCTGGACAGATTCAAATAGCAAAATCTTCATGAGTTCCACAGTTTTACAAAATTTGTGTAATCTGAACTTCTGCTGTTGAGGCTTCCTCATAGCCAAGACTGTTTCCACTGCCTTTGGCCCCGGTATCCAGCCCAGCACCCAAGCCACCGCCCACATTCAATACTCAACACCAACAAAGGTGTTACGTAGAGACCTGGGTCCAATGTCCAGCCTGCTCACAACTGGCTGCCTCACGCTGAGCAGGTGTCAGCTTCTCTGGAGCGCTGGTTCATCATCCAGAATGGGGAGAGAAAGAAGTAGTTGCTGAGCTACACCAAAAAAAAAAAAAAAAAAATTCAAGGCTATAAACTAATTTGAAAGACATAAACTAATATATACATAATGGGATGATTCAGTGTTCAACCTAGAGCAAGTCTGAATTCGATGTAAAGGAAAGAAAAAGTCTGATTTTCCAATCTTAATTCTGAACTTTGCCCATTTAGTCAAGCTCAAATAAAGAAATTAATACATGTGAATTTAACATCTTAACAGACTATCTTGACTGCCTTATCCTGCACAATTTTCCCAGTTGAGCTCTTAGATTCTATCATCTATCAATCTACCTACCTACTGTCTATCTATCTATGTCTCCCCGCCTCACCCCCTCTTTTCTTATGTATCTATCTATCTGTCTGTCTATCTGTCTGTCTGTCTCTCTGTCTATCAAACTATCTAGCTACCTGGCATTTTATTGGAAAGCTAAGAATAAATGAAAATGGTCAGAAATGTTTTCTTCAACAAGAAGATTCTTTCAAATTGATGCTATCTGTTCTATATTTTCTTATTCAGAAGTTGCCTTGGGACACTGCATGCTAATATCCCTACAGAATTTTTAACAGATCTACTTTGAGTTAATTTTCTAGAACATTTTTCTTTCCAGTTTTCTCTTCTTCTTATTACTCTCAACCAAAAAGCAACAAACATGCATTTTATAGACTTAATTATCCCTGAAGTTAAATTTAATACAAGCAGTTTTCTAAGGCAAAAGCTAAAATTCCAAAAGCAATGGTGAGTAAGCAGATGGGCCTGCTTGTGGGTAAACACAAATGAAAATTATGCCACCTACTTTATATACCTTCTCCAGGCAAAATAACTCCAGGTTCTTTACCACATTATTAAAGTTATAAATTAATCCAGCTTGAGGGCTTGGCAAAGAAATAACAACTACAGAGAGAGAAGGAGAGTGGGGAAAAGGATTAAACGAGAATGAAGAAATGTCCCTTTAGAGACATTTCATGGGTGTTAGACACGAGGCCGATTCCCCAATGCAACTTCCTACCGCCTCCAATGGGAATAACCTTCACTGAATTTACTCTAAATTCTTCCTCCTGATGTTTAATGATAATGGAGAGTAGACACAGCAGCATTCCATGTGCCACTGGAAGCCCATGGGGCTGCACTAGGAATCAGTCTTTCTCTGATTTCTACATTGGACTTGGACATTTCGCCATCTTGGACGTGACACTGCATCCCTTTGGTTAGCAGTCATAGCAAATGCAGCTCCCCCTGTGTGAGAACTGTAAATTCAATAGGGAATAATAGTGAGTGTACTCTGAGAGGTTGTCAGCACCTGAAAATGATGTGGGAGATGAAGGTTCAACAAAGTGATATATACTCTACTCTTGACAAACATCAGGTATTTGCAAATACCAATGAAAGTACTTGTACTTTCATTTATCTTGAAATAAATGAACCACTGGTTACAACCCTTTATTGTAGATAGTGCAGAATCTATTAATCTTTTAATTTGTGGACTTCAACAGGTTGTCAATGTTTAGATTTTCCACTTAACAACCTCTATTATACTCCATTCTTTACAATTTTCATAGCACTTAAGAAATTTCCAGGCACATTGAAGATCAAGACCTCTCTTATCTTAAATAGAAGCTGCATCCTCACCCCCCTCCTGGGCTCAGCTGTTTGTCCTGGTCCCTCCCCAGACTTACTGAATAGGGATCATTGGAGGAATAGCCCAGGAATCTGGTTCAACTAGCCCCCCAGGAGAGGCTGGTCCACAGTCAAGTCTGAGACCCACCTAATTAAGTCCAGGCTTCTGGCTCCACCCCTTCTTGATATTGGTAGATCCCCTCACACAGCAGAGCCCAGACCTTTGGCCTCCCATCAGCTACTAAGTGAGCACTGAGTCTTGCTGACCAGGTCCTCCTGCATTGCTGGGTTTGCCTGAACACTCTTTTCTCTCCATCCTTCCTTGATTTCAAAAAGGAGTGAGTGTGCACCCAGCAAAGCAACTTGGTGAGCCAGAAAGCCTCCTCTCGTGAAACAGCCTCAGGGCAGCCTGGGGGGGACTCCAGGGCAGGGCCCTCAAACATCACCTGGGGGGATTGATAAACATCCTGGGCCCCATTTCCAGGAAGTCTGACTCAACTTATCTCAGCCTCCTGGGGAGCAGGTGCTAGAGGGAGCCACACCTGAGGAAACCCCTCCTGGGCAACCTGTTGTGCAGGAATGCTGGGAGCAACACGTCCTCACCCCCTCTGAAATAAGCTGAGAGCTGTCTGCTTTGTCTCTGATGACATCCATCAAACTGGTTAATGCCAACCACAAATTAATGACTTTTAAGTGATTTGTGTAGGTCACTGCCCGTGTAATCAATCTTAATTCACAAACACCACTGAGCACCCACACGCAGGTAATGTGGGCAACCTCACACATAGATCTCCCAAATGGAAATTGAGCAGGCAGGTGCAAGACTCCGGTGGCTGATACTCAGCATCCCAAGGGGCAACATTAAGTTAACGGGATTGAAGCCATAAATCAAGTGGGCCACCGGGAGAGCACCTGCCTGCCCTACCCAGTGCCACCTCTGGTTTCAAAGCCATAAGGACCCTGGTGCCTGTGAGACTCTCTGGAGGGCTCAAGTCACTCTGAGAAGGATCAGGCAAATGTCAGAGCCCCCACCGCAGGCAAAGGGCCCACACCCACCTCAAATGGCAGGAAGCCTGTAACTGTTATAGGGCAGCCCCGATACAAAACGGGGTGCCTGACTGTGGGTCCTCACCCGCGCGCTTAAAAGGACTTATCAATGCTCTACTGCAGGCACACGCGAAAGGTTAATAAAAGGTTTATTTACAAGGGGAGGGGAAAGGAGGAAATGTACAGCTCAGGGAGAAAAGTGGGAGACAAAGTTTTAAATGAATCCTACCCGATCTGCACATCTGGAATCCCAAATGGCACTCTAAGAGCTGGCCGCGAGCCAGGAGCCATGAAGCCAGGAGGCGAGCGATAGCGAGCCAGCCCAAGGCCCACGTGTTTGGTTTTTATACCCAACGTGGCTGCTTAACTCCACCCTCAGGTCCCAGCCACCTTCCCTTTGGTGGTGATGGGATTTGTCTTTCCCAATGTCCTGATGGCTTTAGTCTGGAGTGGGGGTGGGGTCCACAAAGCCTGTATGGTATTAGCTCAGGACATCATTTCCCCCTAACATTACTTCAGAAAACAGACTGCAGACATGCACAAGCTCTGGTTATCTGCCCCACCTTCTTCAGGAGGGTGTCCCTTCTCTCCTGCTGTGTGATTCTGGTGACACTATGGGTTCTACGGCCTCATCTGCTCCTTAGTGACAGGGTGACTCACTCCCCTGACGTCTGTGGGCAGAGCAGCGGGCACACAATTTCCCCCTCAGATGCTGTGGTCAGTGCACCTCCAGGGGCACACCAGCCTGTCCCAAAGCATTGATGTCAGGTTCCTGGACAGGCTCCAGCTGAGAGAAACATGACGGCCTCCTCAGAGGTAACTGGGCCACCTGTGCCCCGTGCCCCATCCTCAGGCTTGCCCTGCGTCAATCCCAGAAGTCTAGTGAGGAGCAAACTGGAGGTGAAATCATGTGGGAAGCAAAGGCAGAATTTTTTTTAATTAACACATTTTGTACTATCAGGGGAATCAATTAAAAATAACTACTTCCATCAACTATTTCCAACTCTTTCCACTTAGTTTTCAGAGACACTCTAAAGAGCAACCGTGGTGAGGGGCAGTCTTGCTGGCTGAGCCCTTAACAGTGAGGTGTGCATTCCCAGGCAATTAATGTCAGAACTGAATATAACTGTGGGACCCCATTTGGTGTCCCCAGAGAACTGGAGAGCTGTGCTATGGAAACCCCACAGAACTGGTGTCTGAAGTATTGTGAGTAGAGAAACAGTTTTATTTAATGCCTCATCTCAAAGAATTCGAACCTCCTAGCAGAAGTCAAAAGCCCTGACCTTCTATCTGTATTCACCGGAAAGAAAACTGTGCCGTATTTCTCTTAAACATCGTGCCCGGAATATCTAAGAGCTGCCCAAACCACATCACTGTAGAGACGCCTGTTCTGTATTTCTGCATCAGAAAATAAACTTAAAGGAAAAAACACAACATGGGAATTTTGGAAAGATATATACACAGTACAAAATTTCACGGTTATCTCAGCCACTGCCCCCTAATAAAACCCTTCTTCAGAATGACATCCAAATGGGTTTAAATCAACTTGAAATCATTTAACTATCAAGTGACATCATGGAAAATTTAGATTCCAATAAGGAAATGTACAAGGAAATTTGCCTATGGAAGGTTAACTGAGACTGATCCTCCAGAGAATCACAACCAGTCATATAGATACAAATATTCTAGAATATATAGAAAAACGTATCTTAAAGAATTGACTCCCATGATTGTGGGGTCTGATAATCTGAAATTTATGGGTCCAGCAGGCTGGCAACTCAGGCAGGAGCTGATGTGGCAGTTTTGAGGCAGACTTTCTTCTTTGGGAAATCTCCATTTTTTTTGCTCGAGTCCTTCAACTGATTGGATATGGCCCACCCACGTTATCAAGGGTCATCCCCTTTACCTAAAGCCAACTGATTGTAGATGTTAACCATGTCTAGAAAATATCTTCACAGCAACACTTAGACAGATGTTTGATGAAAATACTGAGTATCATAGTCTAATCAAGTTGACACATAAATTAACCATCATCTGCTTTCACTTATAAGAGGGATTTAGGGAAATTAAAGGGTCAGGAAAAAGACAAAACTTGCAGGCAAACTATAGATCTGAGGTATACAGTAGGGAAGGGAGAGGTCAAGGGATCAAAACAGGGGAGGAAGAACATGAAGGACTATCATCACCGGTCACAGATGATGGAATGGTGGGAGATTTATAGGGACTACACCTGAGAGGAGAAATCAAATAATGTACAAAAATGAACAACAATGCAAGAAAATTAAAAAAAAAAAAATAACCATCATCACAGGTTTAGCAAAACTCACCACTTGGTTTGAAATCTTTCCTCCATCCCATAATCCAGCCAAGTGAAATATTTAGTGAACTACTCAAGTAGGGAAAAAACAATTTGATAAACCACATCCTCTAATTTGTTCATTTGCCAATATATGTGTAATGATACATGTATGTGTGCACACATGTACGCATGTACCTGTACACACACATATAATCTGATAAAACATCACTTTCAAGTGTGATTGCTCCAAAACCCATTCCCTGTTCCTTTCCTCCCCCAAACTGGCTGTATTTTAATTGATCATTTTAAATAGCTTCCTCTCTGGATGATGGTTTTGGGTTCATTACAACTGCCGTTCTGTTGTTGTTATAATGATGATGTTTAACTTGTATTTTCATTTCAAACCATTATGTAGTTATTGTTTAGAGCCTGGAAAACTCTGCCTATCGCTCAGACATAGGTGATTTGCCATATTAAGATGCAAAAAGAGAAAAATGATGCCATTTCAGACCTAAGCCGTGATTACACGCACAGGACACTTGTTGTCCATTAATGTCTCATTTAATCACTTTGGCAAATGTGATTCAGAAGCACCAACCAAAAAATAAATAAACTAGATAAGAAAATCAGCTCCTGCTTTTCCATAATAAATACAGGCAGGCTGCAACTGTACAGCTCTGCAAAGACTCGAACCACGGTGAGGCTTAATTATTTCTCGTGTTTGGGAAGGCTGGTTTTTAAAGTGAAAAAAATCAGCATCTCTCTTTGTTTAACTGATGCTCACCTATTTGTTTTCTCTAGACTTTATGATGATCATTCTGTTAGCTAATACCCTGGACAAGCCATAATTCAACGTGATTTAATTAGCTTTAATAACATTTGCCCGTACTTAGTCCTTCTGGAGATTCATTGCAACATTAGGCATGAATTGACAAATGCCTACAATAGGGAACACTTGATTATAGCACTGGCCTCTGGACTCTCATAAAATCAAAGAAATATCACCAGCCTCTTCCATTTTAAATTTCCAATAAATTATTCGCCCTCAATCTCCCGCCAGGTGAAGAATGACACCGTCTGTGCAGCCAGTGAGGGCTCAACACACCCACACGTCTCAAAAACAAAGTAGTTTCCCTGCTTTTTTCAAAACATGTTTCTCTCCTTTGAATTTGTGTTTATGGAGTTCCTTTCCATTGGCATCAAAACCTCGCTAGAACAGACACAGCTTACATCTATGCCTGGGATTTGCCTTGAAAGAGACAAACCCTTAGCCTAGCTCAGCTCCCAAGAATAAACTTGGGTTTTTACCCTATGTTTTCAGGTTTATTCTAGATCTCCCTTATCTCTTTCCCTTACGTTTCTATCTGCCATTTCATTCTGACGGCTTTCTCTCTTGTTCTGTTTCTCCTTTACTTGCGGTGTGTGACTCTGTTCCAGCTTTTTTATTTTTGTGTAAGGGGGGAAGAGGAAGTGGATAAACTGGGTAAAAGGAGTCAAAAGGGGTGATGGACAGAAAGCAGACTTCTGGTGAACAGCACAACATAGTATATTCAGAGACTGATACATGAGCCTGTACACCTGACAATGATGTGATATGATAGACCAATGTTACTTCAATTTAATAAAAATAAATTTTAAAAAATGAACTTAGAATTCTTTTGCTTGGTCAGGGACTATTCCAGATAATTGAAGGAGGATTTTTGAAAAATAATTTGGAGTTATTTTTCTTTAATTATATCCAGTTGATCTAGAAAATAATGAAAGCCTATGGAACAAGGCAATATTTAGAAACATTTACCAGTTTATAAGATATTTATCTATGATTTTTAGGCAATAAATAACAACTACAGGGACCTGGTCCTAAGTATATACTGTCCTAGCCAAGAGTAACTATTTTTGTTATTTCTCGAAATTTGTTACATTCACTGTGTTTTGCTCCTCCAGTCAGAAAGAGGCTTAACCCAAGCAACAGAAGCAAAATACCAAATAACTAAGCTTTAGTTGAGGCTCAAAAAATAATTTCCAGGGCCTCTCTGGTTAACAAGGGTTAAAGTCTCAGCACTATCAAGCTAGCGCCAGCCACTGCAACACGAATTCGACACCTGTCCAGCCAGGGAGCTACCCACATGGCCCAGCAGACCTGTCTCACCCACTGCTCCCCTCAGCAGTGTATTTCAGTAGATCTGCCTGTTCTGCTCCCCACTCTGTCTCTGGTGAATCTTCTCACACACACCTGGCCCCCGTACCACTGACCTACACCCCAGTTCTTATATGCATAAATAAAAATAAACCTTAAAAAAATAATTTCCAGGGCCTCCCCGGTGGCGCAGCGGTTGAACGCTGGATTGCAAAGATGCCCCCAGCCTCTGCAAGGCCAGTTTGATCCCCAGCTACTCCCAGGCCACCGGAGGAGGGTCCCACATGGTGCGCAGACCTCTCCTGCCGCCCGCTGCTCCCCTCAGCAGTGTACTTCGGTCCTTCTGCCTGTTCTGCTCCCCGCTCTGGCTCTGGTGAATTCTCTCACCCTCCCGCGCTTCTGACTGTACCCAGTGCTTGTAAAATAAATTAAAAAATCTTTAAAAAAAATAAATAATAATTTCCAAAACTCTTTTCACAAAACATTAATACTTCCTCAGGTTGGTCAGAGCTTAAACTTAAAATCTTTTCCTTTCATTTTAGCAGTAGATGTGCTGACTGCACTCCCGGGGACCTTAGAAAGGACACAGGTTCATTTGCAGCTATCAATACTGCAGCACAAAGGCCTTCTGACCAGTGACTCACATTTTCTAGAACAGTCTCCGCTTGAAAATTTGGGGACAAGGCACAGAGATCCTGTTTGCAAATAATTAGCTGCTGATCTTCCCCAGCTGAATGAACAGCATGACTAAACTCAAGCGCAGGTAGCACAAGACATTTTGCCTTTAGAAGTCCGGCAAAAATACAGCTGGTGATGAGGAAGCTCACAGGTGTCTGAGGGCCTGGAAGTGACCTTTGGGGGAACATGTGGCTTTCTGTCCTCTGGAAAAATGACTGCTCAAGGAATACCTCTCCAGCAGCACGAGAAATGGAGAAAAGAAAGAAAGGAGAGGAGAGGAAAGAGAACAAAACTGCACAGTCACATCTGCATGCTCGCCGGGGGAAATCCAATTTACTTTTTGCAATTTTGAAAATAAAATCCAGGATACTATTAAGACTAAGAAAGGGAAAACATTTTTTTTAATAAAAGAGTATAAAGAATGAAGAGTCTGTGCCCACCTCAGAACAAGCAGCTGCGTCTCCATGCCTCAGGCTCAAGCCTGGCTTTGTCTGCCAGAGTTAAGAGGAGAGGAAATAAGAAGACAAAAATTAAAAAGACACCTAAACTTCCAACATATAAACAGCGATGCAAACCAACATTACTGGAGAAAAAATTGTTTAAAGACACAAATAAAAGAAATGGTGAGACCAATTAAACAGGGGCTCTGAAAGTTTCCAAAAAGTCAACTCAAACCTCCTGTTTAAAATAAGATTCTAATAAATAAATAAATAAATAAATAAATAAATAAATAAATAAGATTCTAACAAAGTGCTGATTTCCAATGAGTTGATTTGACATATTTTATTTTTTTTTATTTATTTGTTTGTTTGTTTATACAAGCACTGGGTACAGTCAGAAGCGCGGGAGGGTGAGAGAATTCACCAGAGCCAGAGCGGGGAGCAGAGCAGGCAGAAGGACCGAAGTACACTGCTGAGGGGAGCAGCGGGCGGCAGGAGAGGTCTGCGCGCCATGTGGGACCCTCCTCTGGTGGCCGGGGAGCAGCCGGGGATGGAACCTGCGCCGCAGAGGCCGCGGGCAGCTTCGCAACCCAGCGCTCAACCGCTGCGCCACCAGGGAGGCCCGATTTGACATATTTTAAATAAGTGTTAAAAGTTAGTGAAACTGGCGATTTGCTAATGGTCAGCAGGGAGGGAAGAGGGGAGAGAGTTGCTTTATTCACAAAGCTGCCCCCGAATTGCAAACATAAATGGGGGAAAATCACAACAGGGTCAGTCACGAGCAGAAGCTTGACATTCTCTGTTTCAGGCACTGACAAAACTGTGCCAAGCCCAGGCCCCCATTCATGTGGGTCAGAAATACTATTTCTGAAGCTCGATCACTTTACTATGTGATACTGGAGGAAGCATTGGATGCAAAGAGCTGTGAGTCATGAGCTTCTACCAGACATGTGACTGGCCTTAGTCGTTGGCTGCATTTTGCTTTCTGAAGCAGTGAAATGTCTGAGGATTCCCCCTTGCTTTTAGAATGAGTGTTCAATATATCATTGGAAAGAAAATTTGTCAGCACAGTTTACACTCTTGACTGCTCTGATCGAGAAGTGGCAGTTCCAGAAATATATTTCTCAAGCTAGAAAGATCCAAGTTGGGTGGGGGGGAGGAGGTAAAACTCAGGGATGAGGCTCTTCTTTTGCCAGTTGTCAAGACAGACATTACTGCCTCCTGCAACCACATGCCTGCGCATATGTAGTTTCTGTCCCACCCAAGTAAGCAGAAGCAGTGAATGGTGATTATTATGGAGACATTATGTTTATAACCCAGTCTCTTGTCTACACTGTATCTGTCTCAAGTACAATGGGTATTTGAAAATATCCTCAAATTCACTATTCATCATGGAAATTCAAATTACCACCAAGAGACATTATTTTTCACCTGTCAAACCAGTGCAGATTTTTTAAATGCTATTACCCGGTGTTGACAAAGGTGTAGGAAAGTAAGCACTCTGACACTCTGCTGGAGGAAGTGTAAATTGGTGTGGGTTTTGGGGAGACATTGTATTAATATGCATTATAAACTTGAAATTTTGTGAATGCGAGGGCTTGGGATTTTTTTTCCAGCTAAGAAAACAGAAATTTTAATTCCAATGAATTGATCATAAGGAAACTTATCATGTCACAAAACAAGGGTGGTTTTCAGTAGCCTTAGAGCTGGACATTTCAGAAAACCCCATGACATCATCACAAGCCCAGGTTCTCACCACCTTTCTGCTCTCTTAGCATTGGCTTGTTGGCTTTCTCGCCTCATAGACACAGCATGGCTCCCGGCCATACAATTTTACATGCTAACATCCAAAAACAAAAGTCAAACAAAACCCTGCTTCTTCTAAAAGGGTTTTGGAAATCCTTTCCCGAAGCTTCCCAAAAGACTGTCCCTCTGCCATTTCACTGGACAACTCCAGTGATTCTCAAAGTGTGATCCTTGGACCAGCACCAGCAGCAGCATCTGGAAACTTGTTAGAAGTGCAATTTCTCACATGTCGCATCCTGTAGCATTAGAATGTTCTTTCAGTTGCAGGGACAGAAAACCTAACTCAAAGGTCTTTAACATTGAAGGTGTTTATATTAATTCATACATTAATAATTGTGATGCTTATTGGTTAATTAATGCAGATGCATACCTCTCTAAACTATAGGCTATCTCCTCCTTTTATATTCCTCTCTTCTTCCCTTTGTGTAGGACAGAGGAGGCTGGTAAGATCCTGTGCTGGTTTTCAAATAAATCTACAAATTCTTTGCCATTCTCTTCCTTCAAAAGCTAAGGCGGTTTCCCTTCCCCTGAGCTGGGGGTGTGACTCACCTCTAACAAACAGAATGTAGTAGAGTTGAAATTTGTGACTTTTGGAGATCATATCATAAAAGACGCTATGGCTTTTTCCTTGCCATTCTCTCTTGGGGCACTTATCTGAAGCCAGCTGCTACGTTGTGATTACTCAGACACCCTAGGGAGAGGCCCATGTGGTGAGGAAATCAGGCCTCCTGCCACCAGCCTTGGGAGTATGCCATCTCGGAGGTGAAGCTTCCAGCCCCAATCAAACCTTCAGATGATACACTACCAGTCAAGATCTTTTTTTTTTTTTAATAGAGGCATGGTTTATTTATTTATTTGTTTGTTTGTTTGTTTTGTTTATACAAGCACTGGGTACAGTCAGAAGCACAAGAGGGTGAGAGAATTCACCAGAGCCAGAGCGGGGAGCAGAGCAGGCAGAAGGACCGAGTACACTGCTGAGGGGAGCAGCGGGCAGCAGGAGAGGTCTGCGCGCCATGTGGGACCCTCCTCCAGTGGCCGGGGAGCAACTGGGGATCGAACCGGTGCCGTGGAGGCCGCGGGCAGCTTCGCAACCCAGCGCTCAACCACTGCGCCACTGGGGAGGCCCAGTCTTATAATTCCTGAGATACCCTGAGCCAGAACAATCTAGCTAAACTGCTCAATAACTTCTGACCCTCAGAAACTATGAAATAATGTCTGGGGCTTTTTTTAAAACCAGTAAGTTTTGGGCAATTTGCATTATGGCAATACAGCATTAATACAAATCCCTAGTTGAATGGCTTGGATTTATGGCAGTACACAGCTTTTAATTTGACTTTATGACCTTTTCTTCTTCCCAAGACATGTATTATTCCCTTATAGGAGTGGGTCATGGGTAACTTAACCCCTGTTACTGATTCTGGCCATAGTGTAGAAAACCTCATTCTTTCTTGTGCTAATTACTCTTCACTTAGCTGCCCTGGCATCTCTTCCTATATCTAATTTCTGTAGCCTTTTCTTGCTCTTTGCCACTTTCCTATTCTTCATTTCAACAGATATCTACCAGAAAGAAAGCGCACCTCATCCTATAGCAATCACTCTAAGAGTAGAAACTTTCAGTCAAACTTAAGGGTGAAGGGAAAATTGGGAAGACTTGTGATTTGGGGCAAGCTTGTTGGTAACCTTCAGATTCCAACTCAGAAGAACAGTAGGACACCTGCTGAGACTTCAGCATTTTCTGGAAGTTTCAAGCAAATCAACAGGATCTTCCCTGTAGGAAACTCAATTCCTCTGACTTAGCTAAGACAGTGCTTCTACGTTCTGCCTGAAGTGGAATGTGGTGGTCATCAGCTCTCAACATGTATTACCAGAATGTGCCAATAGAAGCTTCCAGGCAGGTGAGTGCCCAGCAGCGTCATGGATACAGTGGAGACCCAGAACCAGCCCACCTGATGCTTATATGCTGAACTGAAGCCTGTAAACAATAACCATTGTGTCCAAGTACCCAGACTGAAATGCAGAGTCTAAGTCAATGTTTCATAGAATGGAGAAAGAACCACCGAGAAGTTATCTATTAAAATACAGCTTCCTTGACCCCATCCGTGGTCACTGGCTCTCAATCTGTGAGCTTAAGTCTTTGTATGACTAAGAAGTCTCTGGGCAATTTTACTGCTCCCTGACTTTGAGAACTACAGCTATGTTTTTTTTCATTGAGGTATTACAGTCTACATACAACAAAATACATAGATCATAAGTGTACTAGTCTGTGATTTTGACAGCTGTATACACCTGTGAAGCCATCACCCAAAATAAGAATTGCCATCATCCCAGAAACTGTCTCTTACCCCTCTCCAGTCAACCCCTACCTCCAGAAGCCATGACTTTTGAGTTTCTAACATCCTAGAGACTTTTGCCCAGAACCATTGCTTTATGAAACATTTAAGTTAAAAAAGAAGAAAAGAAAGAAATCTGTCACTTGAGAAATCTAAATAAGGCATTTCTGTTTGGCAAGAGGAAGAGATTTCAAGAGTCCACTTCAGGAGATGACTCCATTTTTCTGAGAAGTCAGCCCAATGGACCTTTCAGCAATGCAAATCTAGCAGCTTCTGCAGATGCCAAGTGGTTGGAAATGCGATTCTGCAGAGCTGACAGGCACTGGGAGGGAGGATGCTCAAGGTTTCTGTACTGGGGAGGGCTGCGGCCCTTCCATGTTGTAGAGGAAATGTGTCAAGGACAACAGAGGCTATGGCTTTTGCCTTCCCCAAGGCCTGGGGAGGGGTTCAGCCAAAAATCATTTTTATAAGTTTGTTGATCATTTGGTAAAGTGACTATTAGAGTCTTTAGTCTTTTTATGTTCTATTGGGCATTTGGTTGGGCTCCATTAGTAGATGGATGATTTTTTTAACTGCTATATGATACTCCATTTCATTCATGTACCACATTTATCAGTCTTCCCACTGATGTCAATCTAACTCATTTCCAATCCTTTATCATTGCAACAATGCTGTTATAAACATCCTTTCAGAATTCTCTTTGTGTAGCTAAGAAATTTCCCTTGAAGTAGAATGTGCCTATTCAATTTCCCTACAGGCAGATAAATTGCTCTCTGAAATGGCAGCACCAATTTACTCTCCTCCTACAAGCTGATGAAGTCTCCTATTCGATCTCCCACCCTTGGCCACTTGATATCATTCACAAAGCAACTTAGGTATCTACTGTCTCATTTAGCCTGCTAATAATCCTGGGAGATAGAATATTTAAAAGCACCAACATTTTTCCAGCTCTTTACAAGTTGCAAAGTACTTTCATTTGCATTCTTTGCGTCCTTCTACGCTCAAACTCTGGGACACATTCTTTATAAGTCATAATCGGAAACCAGTGTGCCTCATTCTCTGAAGCCACTTCCATGTAAATACAGGTTTCTTGTCCACTCCAAGAACCCCTCAAAATATTCCCCAAATCCTGTTCATTCATGAACTAGCTTAATCCCATATCCTGGGGTGTGGGGGGAAGCTGATGAAACCAGAGTTTATTCTGTCACTGGGATCTTCAAGAAGGAGGACGAAGCTCCATGGTCCTCCCAGGGGGCCTTTCTCCTTCCGAGATATAGAAGGTCGGGGAGGGAGGCTCCTCAAACATAGAAAGGAGTTTGGATACTGGGACTCCAATGATCCAGACAAGTTGTCCAGCAAGGAGATTATAAATAGCAGGTAGTTAAGGATACAGGCCTCCTATATTTTCTCCCAAAACATAACCTCTCTCCCTTGTTTTCTTCATTTGATATCTGGTGACAAGTTTGGGATAAAAGAAGAAACCACAGCATCATAATCACTCAAGCATTTCCTCCAATGGAAGCTCACTCACAAACTATTTATTTTTCTACAGCTTTGTGACTGTGTTCCTTATGCTGGCAAGATGTCACCCTCGTGGTCTTATTTTTACGGTGATGAGTTATGACTGTTCCCTCAGCAAGGCATATGGCGTTCCTCCTCAGTCCCCAGCGAATGGGTGTTAGTGTGATGAATACCAACTTCATCGATAACGTTAGGAAATATAAAATAGCTCTCTCTAGTCACTGTCATCTCTTTTGGTAATCTCTGTGCTCCATCATTTTGACGAATATGTTCTGGAGTTAGCTGCCTTTTTATTTTCAAAGTATTCCTGCGCGTC
Source organism: Talpa europaea (assembly GCF_964194135.1). NCBI lineage: Eukaryota > Metazoa > Chordata > Mammalia > Eulipotyphla > Talpidae > Talpa > Talpa europaea. The sequence continues at coordinate 6,812,643 of NC_140077.1, forward strand.
TGCCTGAATGATAACTTCCAGATTCCGATTTCATTATTAATTTTTGAGTGCCCATGTTGGGCCTTTTCACATAGGCCCGGTTGTTCATAACTGAGGTAACCTGAGCTCAGGAAAAAAAACTAACTTGGTCAACTTCCTAAGGACAGAGCCGGGACTTAAAGCCTGGTCTTAGACCCCCCCAATATAGTGCCTTTCTACCTCCACAGCTTTTCAGAGTGTTGTTGGCTTAAATTTTCACACAGAAATGAATGAGTGAAGTATATTCACATATCAAAATATGAAGCTGTACTCCTGAAATTATATAGTTTAGTAAACAAGTGGTAAACCGCTAAAGTTGAATTAAAAATATTTTAAATCCATAACAAAAACAAACCAAAGATGTCAACAAGATTAACCAGAAGGAAATTTCTATTTGAGTTAGTTCACTTTGTTTACTCTCCATGTATCTAATATGATCCTGGGTCATTTCATTGTACCTGATTTTACAGTAAAAATTTCACAAATACTTCAAAAAAAAATTAAATTTCACACAGAATTCCTGGATCTTTATTTCATTTTCTTTATGATCCTAGAGAAAGTTGGAGGGTTTCAATTCATCTGTGATATTTGAGCCCCCAGAGTCAAAGACCAAGCCAATATTTTCACCTGAAAGATATGGGTTGGGCATCAAGGGACAGACAGCTCACCTTTCCTAAGAGCCTGGCATTGGGGCTCCGCCACCAGCTGGCTGCCCAAACTGATATGCTCACTCCCATCCCTGTGGGGACCAGCACCAATAAATGTCTCTGCATTTCCAGCCTCACAGCTCTAGATGCTTAGATTTATGCTTTTGAATATCTCAGGACTGCCTGGAATAGGTAAGAATGTCCCACATTTTCAGGTTACAAATTTCAAATAGGGGAATTTAGTTTTCAAAGCAGTATTACAAACCAAAGAAATTTTGATGAAGAATCAGCTAAGCCAAGCAAATATCAGACTTTATTGTCTATGATGACTCATTTAAGAGAAAATCACCTAAGCAGACTTAGGGGACATAAAATTGTCATTACAACCAAGTGTGCGCTTTTAAATCTTCCTGCCGGGCCCCTGTGCCTTGGTGGCTGCTGTGCCCACTGTCCCCACCGCCTGAGAAGAAACGCAATTCCTCTCCCTCCTCCCCTGCATCTGCGTGTGGAAGCTCCCAGTCCAGGAGTCTGCTCCTCCTGACAGTCACTCCTGTTCCCACAGCAACGTGTGCATTCACGCATTCACTCATGCTGTCACTCATTCATCCCCATGCGACGACGCCTGTTCTTCCAAGGGACGCACGTGAGAGGGGCCTGCTACCCATGACCTCTTTATTAAAGAATGCAGTGGCAGGTGGAACTACCTTTCTATCTTTGCAGCTATCTAGGGAGAGAAAGCTCTCTTTTCCAGAGTCTTACAATTGGAATTATTTAGAGCCCTGGAATTTCCCCAATGCCTAGTTTCAACCAAGCAGGCTGGCTGCAAAGGGCCTGAAGAGGCTGGAGATGGCTTTCCTGTGGGGTGGGGCAGTGCTGAGAAGCCAAGGACCTGCCAGGAGGTGCCTCCCTCGGGCAGCCCCACAGGACTCCTGAAAGCAGAGATGTCAGGAGGAGTTACAGCTCTCTCTGATCCTGGCCAAGAATTCCCTCTGATGCTGTTCCTGTCAGTTCTGCTGGCGATCCCTTTGCTTAAAAAAAAAAAAAAAAAGCCACAGAAAAGAGCATCATACTAGAAAGTATATTGCTCAGAGACTGGACTTAGAGTGCAGCTCCACATCCCCGGCCCAAGCCCGTCCTCCAGGGAGCCCCGGGCAGGACTCGGGAGCCTGTGAACAAAGGGAGGGCATGTCCTGGGCACCAGCAGAGTCATGAGTGAGAAAAGACACTGAAAAATCCAGGGAATCTGTCCACAATGACTCAGCACAACCATGGACCCCAAAGCAGGAGGTATTTCTGCTCTCCTTGGAACAACCACCACATATTATTTATCTCGTCTGCGCTCCTTGACACTTGCTAGATTGCATTATGTTTATTTATGCTCATTGACTCAGAGATGGAAACTGTAACCCCATGTCATCTTCTGCCCCAGGATATATGTTATATTGGATCACTGTGCTTTTCCCACAGATTCCAGCTGAGGTCTTCACACTTCAACATGGCACTCCAGCCACGACAACCCAGCCAACGAAATGTCAGTGGCATGTGGCACATGAAACCTGTCTTTCACCCTTATTCTGGTGGCCAGCTTTTCGAAGAGCAGGAACAGCATCTTCCTCATCTTTGTTCCCTAGACTTTGACTTGAACAAAGACATCAATCCAGACACATTTTTCTTCCTAGAACTTAAATACATTCAGCAAACTTTCCATACGTATGTGGAAATATAAACCAAATCAGACTTGGCCTACCAGTTTGGGAGTCTTAAAGTCATTCAACAAACATTTAGCAGACCAATGCCAATGAAAACATATCACAGTATTGATGCCAAAGAAATTAAGAGTGAGTCACTCAGAAAGACCAAAATTTGGCCCCAGAATTAGATTACTTAAGTGCAAGGTGATATGTTAAACAAATGTCAATTAAAATGTCCTATCTCCTTGAAGAATTGCCTTCTGGAAGCAATATTGCCAGACTCTTGGGAATCCTGGATCCTGTGATAAAATGGCTTCAAGATGCCAAATACCATCATGGAACCATTCCTCACATTTATTTTCCTTGTTACCATTGTTAAAAAATGGAATAGGAAAGGTTTCTACCAGTAAGATGACAATTTCTTCGAAATCCTTGACGCCAGTTGTACAGAGCTACCCAATCTGGCTGTCTAGCTTTGTATAATTTTATTTATTTTTTTAAAAAGATTTATTTATACAAGCGCTGGGTACAGTCAGAAGCACGGGAGGGTGAGAGAATTCACCAGAGCCAGAGCAAGGAGCAGAGCAGGCAGAGGGACCTAAGTACACTACTGAGGGGAGCAGCGGGCGGCAGGAGAGGTCTGCGCGGCCATGTAGGAACCTCCTCTAGTGGCCGGGGAGCAGCCGGGGATCGAACCGGCGCTGCAGAGGCTGCGGGCAGCTTTGCAACACAGCGCTTAATCGCTGCACCACTGGGGAGGCCCCCTCATTTTAATTTTAAAGCTTGAGTTGACTCTATGTAATGATTCGTGAATCGGGAAGCCTTCCATCTAGCAAATAGAAAGATGTGCCCAATTTATTTTCCCTTCTTTTTGAACTAACATAAATAGATGCTAGGTTGTAATTTTTTAAAGTGCCTTAAAACTTTTGTGAGCCTCATTAATAACAGGGTGGATTCATGCACTTGAGTTGGCTCCTGTTACTCCCAGCGGGGCAGAAGCAGGGCACTCAATATACCCTATTACGCTGGCTAACGAGACCCGTGAGTCAAGACTTGTAGCCCAGGGAATACAAGTACAGAGTCCTCTGACCCTTGGAGCAGGCTGCACAGTCCTTGTCACGCTTTGGTTGTCAAATTTCTAACAAGTGAGGTTGGTCGGGGTCTTCCGTCATGTCTGACCAGCAGTATGTTCAGGTTTGCATGGCCCTGCTCCAATTTTTTTGTCTAGGGTTACCAATATTTGGGACAAATAGCCTGACCTTTTATGTTGGATCCTTCTGGGGAAGATCACTTGTTTCTATTTCTTTAGCATCAATGCCCAGATCAAATGAGCCAATGTATATATAAACACTCCAGACATCAAAGGGCATACGGTAAACAGTGACCAATAAGCCAAGGTCACTCGCCAGAGACACCATTGGATCAGACCCCAGCTCAGAGATGTGGGGCGGGTTCCCAGTCTCCTTCTGGAATGAGATTTTCTGGGTCAGCTATTTCTTGGCAAGTCTGCGGCTTGGGTCAAGTTAAGAGACTAAATTTAAGGTTTAAATAAATACAATTCTGTGACTGGGGCTAGTTCTTTCACCTCCAAGTGTTAGTGGCTACATTGATAAAATGAGGGTCAGAAAGCATTGGCATCAGGGCCTCCCTAGTGGCACAGGCTGTTGAGCGCCACACTGTGAAGCTGTCCGCAGCCTCTGCAGCATGGGTTCGATCCTGGCCAGCCGGAGAGAATCCCACATGGCAAGGCAGACCTCTCCTGTCCCCCCCCACTGCTCCCCTCAGCAGTGTATTTCTTCAGTCTGCCTGTTCTGCTCCCCACTCTGTCTCTGGTGAATCCTCTCACCCTCCCGCATCTGGCCTGAACCCCGGTTCTTTTATAAATAAATAAATCTTTAAAAAAAAAAAAAGCAAGCAAGCATCGACATCGGAGGGCGGGTGGGAGGCATGGAGTGATCTCACCATGTCTAGTCCATTGATGGCAACGTTCTTCGTCACCTGGGGAAGAGGGAAGTCCTTTTGCTGAAGAGGATGGAATTGAGTGGGTGGGACAGAATGAACTTTGAGGCTTTTTCCTCGGGGGGGAGAAGGGACTGGCAAAGTGACACAGGGCAGCAATACCTCGTAGGAATGTTTTATGGAACTTAGAGCTGTTTTTATAAATGTGAATCTCTCTGGAACTTTTTTTAAATACATTTACCCTGGACAGGGAACAGTAGAGACAAACTGCTCAAAAAGGGTAAAGAAGGAATAAGTATTTTGGGGTTTTTTTGTTTTTGTTTTTTTAAGATTAATTTATTTATGCAAGCACTGGGTACAGTCAGAAATGCAGGAGGGCGAGAGAATTCACCAGAGCCAGAGCGGAGAGCAGAGCAAGCAGACTGACGAAGTACACTGCTGAGGGGAGCAGCGGGCGGCAGGAGAGGTCTGGATGCCACGTGGGACCCTCACCCAGTGGCCGGGGATCGAACAGGCGCTGCAGAGGCTGCGGGCAGCTTCGCAAGCCAGCACTCAACCGGTGTACCACCGGGGAGGCCCAGGAATAAGTATTTTGACCCAAATTACCTATACAGTATCATAATTGCTGACCCCTCATCCAGTGTTCTCCCCTTTAAACCAGCTGCTTCTCACTCTGAGCTTGGGCTGGCTCAGAGAACCCCCCAGAGAAGACAGTTTCAGAACTGTCCAGAACATCAACAACTGCTGACCCGTGGCCAACTTCCTGAGCACTCACTGTGTGCCTGGCCTCCACCACCACCCATACATCCCAACCTGCCCCAAAGATGGCACCAGCCAGCATTTCCTTATTTAATCTGGGAGGAAATTGAGCCCTTAGAAGTTCAAGTGGGCTTGATAGGCACATTCCCTTGCCTGAAAAAAAAATCTATTGCAAGGAATAGGAAAGAGGACATTTCATTGTGTAAGACCTTGAAATCAAACTAAGCAAGGAAACAATTCATATCAAACTATATTTACAAAAATGATAAATAAAATATAAGGAAATTGAACTTGGTTCTATCATATGCACACAGGTACATACACAAGCACACATACACACACAAGTCCCAGGCACTAATGAAACAGGGCCAACGAGAATCCTAGGAGTACAAGGATGGTTCGACATTATAGGATCTATAAATAATATCTATGTGAACATTTTAAAGGAAACCATGATAGGACTATTTCAATTCTACTAGGCTGCCTGGTAGCCCCCCAGTACATGTCCTCATCCTAATTCCTAAGTATGGTGAAGGTAGTGTTATTGGGGGGGGGGGATATTTGCATATATAATTAAGTTAAAGATTTGGGGATGAGGTGTTCACTCTGGATGAGCCTGGTAGATTCTAAAATCAATGAGGGGCCTCCCTGGTGGCACAGGCAGTTGAGAAGCTGTCCACAGCCTCTGCAGAGCCGGTTCGATCCCTGCCAGCCATGGAACAACCAACATGGCAAGCAGACCTCTCCTGTCTGGCCCTCTGCTCCTCTCAGCAGTTTATTTTGGTCAGTCTGCCTGTTCTGTTCCCTGCTATGTCTCTGGTGAATCCTCTCACCCTCCCGCATATCTGGCCCATACCCCGGTTCTTGTATAAATAAAATAAATCTTTAAAATAAAATTTAAAAAATGAGGAGTGTTCTTATAAAATACACACAGAGAAGACAGGACAAAGGAGAAAATGATGTGAAGATAAAGTCTGTCATTGGAGCCAAGTAGCTCCAGCTGGGGAATGCCAGGTTTGCTGGCAGCTACAAGGAGCTGGGATTGAAGCATGAAGCAGATTCTCCTTAGAGCCTCCAGAAGGACCACTCCTGCTGTCACACTGATGTCAGGCTTCTGGTCCAGAAGTGTAAGGAAGTAAATTTCTGTGGTTGTGAGTCAGTCTGTAGTAATTTGTTACAACAGCCACAAAAAAACAATTACATTAATGAATAAATTTACCATTCAATAAAATGTAACATGAGTTCATGGCAAATAACCTTAAAAAACTAGAACTATTAAAAAAAACTAGAACTGTAATGAAAAGGAAGCTTACAGATGAGAAAATAGCTAACAGTTGTAACACATATTCAGCAGAGGATTAATATTCAAAATGTGGAAAGAATCGCAATTTTAAAGCAAAGAAAAAATGCTAATGGAAAAAAGGTACAATTCACAGATGTGGAAACTCACTCGGTCTCAACCATAATCAAGAAAAAGCCAATTAAACAACTAATGAGATTTGATTTCATACTCATCAAATTGGCTAAAGGTTTAAGACAAAAATACCAAGCTGGCAAGTGTGCAGGAAAATTAATTCAGCGGACCTAATTGCCCAAAACTTGTATATTCTTGGGAGGGCTTGCCTTTGACTGTCTCCTGGAAACTGAGTTTTTGGACTATTGCCTGTGCTCTAATTGAAAAGGGCATTTTATACATCTGGATTCTTTAGCCATGCTGAACCAGCATCTCTAGAGAACTATGCAACACTGTGATTCATAGTAAAGAGCTACTTTCCCTCACCAGGTCTGGACTTTTGGCCTTTCAGCCATCTGAAATATCTTAGCTGAGACAAGGGGGCTTGGGGGCCACAGAAGTGCATGGAGGAAGGGAAGAGCAGCTTCCTTAGGATGTCACTAGGGAAGGCACAAGCGACAACGCAGATCAACTATTAGGACGTCACGAGATTTTCCCAGGCCAAAAACTCTTCACACACAAGATCGCAGTCAGCTGCCAAAGGAGTAAGGCCGTCCTGGACAACTTCAGTGGGAGAGGATGTCTGGCATTTGACACCTGGTCCCCAGGCTTGACCAAACCCTCCCTTTTCCTTTGTTGGTGCTGCTCTGTGGTCCTTCACTGCAATCACTACAGCCCCGAGTAAAAGCTTCTGTGTACTACCGTGGCAATACATGATGGTACTAGTATCCAAATATTTCCTCAATTAAAAATAAATTAAAAATTTAAAAAAAATCTATTTCTCAGTTCTGTGACTCCTTCTAGAAAATCACCAAACTGAGGGGAAATCTTGGAGATCATGGAAATAGTGGGAATGTAGAGAAATGACTTTTCCAGACCGCCAGTGTAAAAGCAAAAAACTGGAGCCAATCTCAAAATCCATTGACAGGAGAATGGAGAAATAAACTGCCATATATTTGTATAAGAGAAAATGGCAAACATTTCAAATGAATAACAGCTAGACCGACATGAATACGCCCCCAAAATCAAAATGTTATATAGAAAAAATGTTAAGGAGCAAAGGAAATCACTCCAAACCCGTCTGGGTTCTTCTAGGCGGGCAAATAATCCAACAAGCATCAGACAGATTGATAAGAGAAAAAGTCAAAAAGAAATTTAATAATAATAGGTTCACAGATGGGAGAAGCCCAGCACGACATAGTGACTCACCCACTTGGCTTCAGAAGCCATCTTAAACAGCTTAGCTATGATGGCAGGGCGGGGGGTGGGACCTCTTTGGGGGGCACAGAGGTGCATGGAGAAAGGGTAGGCCAGTTAGGGATGTAACTTAGGGAAGGCACAAGAGACAATGCAGATTAAGTTCTGCCTTCTCCATCAAAAAAAAAAAAAAGAGGCAATTAGGCCTCCCCGTGCATGCCCTGATAGAAGTTCATATGTAAACATGAAAATATCACTTTCAAAAGCAACCTCACCTGCAGAGCCCCTCCCACAAAATTAATGTTTTATCCAATAAGATGATTTGGGGTGGCAGATTTTTGCTCCCCATCATTGCACAGTAGGATACCACTTTGCAAACCTTGTGCAGTTTAAAAACATGTACAATTAATTATTGAAAGCAAAGAGTGACACACACCAACTTCATGACAGAAGTTACTTTCCAGGAAAGGGGAGAAAAAGAAGGGAAAGGGATTTACATTGATCTGCATTATTCTATTTCATATTCAAAACATCCATAGCAAATATTGATTTGTTAAAGCTGAATGGTGGGTATGCTGTATTGTTCTGCAATCTGAAACAGTCCACAGTGTCAAAAATTACAGAAAAACAAAAGGGTCAAGTAATTTGCTTAAGACCACAAATTTGAGATTCAAGCTTCAGTTTCAAAGTCTGGTTACAAACTTCATTCTGCATCCTTTCATTCCCATGGGAGAACATTTTTGCACCCAACACTAATGATAAAGGACTGATCACAAAAATCTGCAAAGAGCTGATGAGACTCAACAACAACAAAGAAAATAACCCAGTCAAAAAATGGGCAGAAGAGCTAAAAAGAAACTTCTCTGAAGAGGAAATGCAAATGGCCAACAGGCACATGAAAAAATGTTCAACATCACTTGTCATCAGGGAAATGCAAATCAAAACTACCATGAGATACCATCTCACACCAGTGAGAATGGCACATATTAAAAAAACTAGCAACAACAAATGTTGGCGAGGGTGTGGAGACAAAGGAACTCTCCTGCATTGCTGGTGGGGGTGCAAACTGGTCCAACCACTATGGAGAGCTGTGTGGAGATTTCTGGACCTACTAAACATAGAGCTTCCATAATATCCAGCAATTGCACTCCTAGGTATTTACCCAAAGGACACAGAAACATCAATTCCAAAGAGCACCTGCACCCCTATGTTTATAGCAGCACTGTTTACAATAGCTAAGCTTTGGAAACAGCCCAAATGCCCAAAAATAGATGACTGGATCAAGAAGATGTGGTCCATATACACCATGGAATATTACTCAGCATTCAAAAAAGATAAACACATGCCATTTGCAGCAACATGGATGGCGCTGGAAGGGGTCATGCTCAGCGAAATAAGCCAGAAAGAAAAAGAAAAATACCAGATGGTCTCACTCATAGCAGGAATCTAGAAAACTTAAATAAGGGACCAGGAAAATGAATAACTATAAGAAAGTGAAAATCAAAATCAACAAAAAACTATGAACCAGAGACACTTTTTGCGGGGTGGGGGCGGGAAGGGAGGGATTGGGGTCAGAATGGGGGGTTACAATTGTATGGGGAAAATAAAAATAAAATTTATTATTTAAAAAAATTAAAAAAAATAAAACCAAAAAAAACAAAAACAAAACAAAACAAAAAAAAAAACCCAAGGCAAATGAACCTAATCCCATGTATTGTATGCTCACGAAAACCTCTGAATTAAATACAAACAATGTTTGGTTCACTTTTAAAAACACTGGTTGCTATTTTAAAACACTTAATTACATTCTGAGTTTCACAAGCTGCTAATGTGACACAGTACCACACCAATAACAAAGATCTCATAGATAAATAACAAAACTCTAGAGAAGAAATGGTTTAAATCTTTTGAGTTACAGGGTATCTTGTTCATTTGAAATAATGAGGCAAATAAAATTAAAATCAATATGAAGGTATTAAGATATACAACTTGGTCAGCTGAATATAGATTAGGAGCAGTTCATAATTAAACAATTTGTATGCACCGATGGGCTCATTTCATCTTTTAAGAAACAGAGACAGTTTTCAGTTTGTCATTGAAATGCCAGAAGACTGAAACCAATATCTTCTGCATTTAAAGATGAAAACCCAGAGAAGGAGAGAGATCAAACATTTGGGTTTTCAAAAAGAAAGACGCAGGAGATGTACGGCAAAGGGAGGGGTGGTTGATGAATTCAACTGCTAATTAATATTTTTAAATTTCCCTTAATTAAAACATGGCAGAAATGATGAGGAAATTTTTATTGAGGGGTGGGGTGTTAACAACATATTTTCAATTTAATTCAACTTTACAAAAGTTTCCTCAGGCACATTTGTTCCTGAGCAACTTATAAAAAAGCATTGTTCTAGGGTTTTATCGAGGTCAGAGATGCCTTTAGTGTGATCATAATAGACCCCCTGCCACTGTCACTGCCCCATTGGATTCCTCGCCTGTGCCAGCAACACTGCTAAAGATTCGAGATTCGCATAATTGGGAGGAAGTTGAAATATGTGTGTGTGGAGGCAGAGACTAAAGAATGGAAAGAATAATTAAGGAACTGGCAGACCCCACAGAGGAAAAACTGAGAAAAGGGTCTAGAGAAGGGACTCCTAAAGTTTGAGCTACTGAAGGGAGAGATGTTCTCAGGCTGTAAGCTTGCCTGAGAGAGGAATCCTCCATTGCTGCGGCAATAAACTTAACCACTTACAGCAGCACCACGTATCTTATTCCCGCCTGCAGCCCACAAGGCCAACGTGGGCCATGAGGGGACATTCTCTGGGGATCCCCTTCTCACTTCCTTTGGCTCCTTTACGTGACCCAAGAATAAACTGACACAAGAGAAAAGTCCAGTTGAATTTCACACGCATGGAGGTCCATAAACTCTGGAACCCAGTGACCAGCCACAACAGCCAGCTTATATAACTTTTAGTCAAAGGAGCAATAAATGCATGCAGGGCAGACAGGACAAAAATTCTTGAAAGGGTGGGTCAAAACAACTGATCAAGTGAGCTAAGGAGAGATTGTTTAGATTGTTTACACGGTTTCTGGTGCCTGTCCCTGGTGGTAGGCGCGTCCACCCATGGCTGCTCAGGAAGGTTTCCTTCACATAGAGATTTGTTTCCTGCTTTCAGGGGGAAAGAGAGAAGAAAAGAGGTCTGAGAAAAATCGTATTTGGGAGAAAGGGAGGTTTAGGGTATCATTGTTATCACTCGAACCCAGACTGTCTCATTAATTCACAATAATCCATAAACTACTTTGGCCTTCTTAGGGTAGCCTGATCTGATTCTCCTCATCTCTGGTCATTTTGAACTCCTGTTCCCGCCTCTTCCACACTTAAGGGCCCTTCTGATTATATTGAATTCATGCATAGAATCCTGGGTAATCTCCCTATCTTAAAGGCAGTTGATTAGCAACTTTGATTCCATCTGCTCCCTTAATTCCTCTGTGCAATGTAATGTAGATGTTTATAGATTCTGGGGATTAGGACAGGGCTATCTTGGGGCTGGCATTATTCTGTCTTCCTTATGGAGATTGCTAGAGAATTCAAACCCAAACTAGCTTAAGCAAGCAAAGCCTCTAGAAGCTGAAATAGACAAGGAAACAGATTCTCCCCGATTTCTCACATATACTTGGTCTTCATCCACAGTTCCTGGCTCACAGCTCCCAAAAAACTTGGAATTTCCTGAGTGATAAGAACAATGGGAGACTCTTTTGTCACAATATTTGCTCTTGTTCTCAGTTCTTGAAAAATGCTTCAGAGCCATAAAGGTAAAATATCTTGTTATTCTTAGCAAGCCCCTTTACACCACAGCTGGGTTTATGTTAATGAAGGTGACTTTGGAGTAAGGGCGAGTTGCCAGGGAAACCAACTAAGAACAGAGGATGGAATTTTCAGTGTTAGCCAGTGATTTCTTACATGAAAACCCAAAAGGAAGAGGTGTGGAGAGTTTGTAGGTTGGTGAGCGAGATGCTTTCCACACTGGTCCCCCAATCCATGGGGACAGAAGCCCCTGTGGGCCCCCCCTGTGTCTTCATCTGAGTGTTGACTAATATCCTTTTGTGTCCTTTGTAATAAGCTTGTCCCTGGGTTCTGGAAGATGCTCTAGCAAATCAATCCAACCCGAGGAGGGGGTTGTGGGAACCTCTGACACAGAGCTGGCCAGCCAGAGAAGTAGGGGAACAACCTGGACTTGTGAAGGTGGCTGAACAAGACCCCCATTTTACCTTTATGACTGAAGCATTTTCAGAAACTGAGGGCAAGAGATAAAATATTTTGATAAAATATGCTCCCATTGTGCTTTAATCACTCATTTAAAAAATAGAACTCTTTTGCAACTGTGGGACTGAGCGTAACTTGTAGAATCTGATCTACAAGATCAGATCTGGGCAGAGTAGATGGCGTCAGAATTGAGTTGAGTTGAGTTGAGTTGAGTTGAGTTGAGTTGAGTTGAGTTGAGTTGAGTTGAGTTGAGTTGAGTTGAGTTGAGTTGGCATTATGTCCAGAAACATGTCCACAGACATGTTGGAATTGTGTCCAGGAAACCAAAAATGGAGGATAGGTTGCTCATGTGACTCTCCTTGCTACCCTTCTCCTGGCCTCCTCATCAAGTAGGCATCCAACCATCACACACAGGTGTGAAGAGAATATGGTGGGTTGACAAAAACTTGGCCAAATACCCACAAGAGCAAGTGCTAGGGAGGTGAGTCGCGAATAAATGGCTAGAATGTAGAATGAGAGTAAGCGTTCAGTGACTGATAACAAGGGCTTCAGAAGCCAGAACTCCCGGACTCCAGAGCAGGCCCTCTTCTCCCTAGGGCTGCCACATTGGTCCAGCTGCATAACCATTTTGTGTCTCTGACCATGATCTGAAAAGTGGGACTGTAACTGACAGCACCTTCTTCTTGGAGTTACTGAGTGGATAAGAGAAATAAGAAAGTGTTTGGTGTAGAATAAACAGTCAGGTTCCTGACGATGATGATGATGATGGAAATCCATCTCACAGTATCATATGCTGATGGCTTTCACTTCCTCACTAACCTTGTTAAGGAACCGGATGGGGCACAGTGGGGTAATGTCAGACACCGAGACCCATGCCGTCTGTCCGAAAGTGTGTCCTGCCCACACCTACCTCCAGAGCAAGCATAGGGCCTGGCCCACAGAAGGGGGTCAATGAGAAATTTGAGTAACTAAAGTACAAAGTACTACAGTGTCTATGAGAGTTAACAGGATGTTGACTTTCCAGAAGCTTCTGTTAGCATATTTTCTCAAGATGTTAACATTTATGTTTACCCCAAGATGGAAGTTTCCTAGAAGGTACCAATGAGACAATAAGACCATCAAAACCAAGGGCTACCACAAACACAATCACCTCCAAAAAAGCAAAGCAAATTCCTCTCCAAAAGCCTAAATGGCAGCTAAAGTGCTTTCTCTCCTTTCAAAAAAATAAATGTAAATGTCAGCCTTGTAAATATGTATGTTCCTAAGCAGACAGTTTGTAATTGAACATCAATGGTTTAAAGACCACTCAAGTGCTTTTTGACAAAAACATTATACCCTGTACATCCCCTGTACAGAGTACCTAAAAAACACACCTTTATAATATTTCCCAGGATACGGTCAGAAACAACGAAATGTGACTGCACAGGCCCCTCCAGAGCTCCATTTATCCCGGTCAGTGCATTTGTAAAGGTTAGATGCAACGAGCTTCACTAGCAATTATATGACTCTTATTCATTATTAAATATTATTTGGGTTGTAATATTTCCGCTTCTCAGATGAATTTCCTGGTGGATACAATAAGGAAATGAGAGAGAGAAAAAAAAGTTAACACAACCCTGAAGCTTGTCAAACACTCCAGCAAGGCCAAGGCAAGGGGCACAGCAATCACTCCACCTTGGCTCCCTGTGTGAGCCTCTGCCACTAACTATTGTGACTTTAAGATATATATTTTTTCCATAGAAGAACTGGGGTGTAGGCCAGAGGTATAGGGGTGTGTGTGAGAGGATTCACTAAGGACAGAGTGGGGAGCAGAACAGATGGATTTACTGAAATACACTGCTGAGGGGAGCAGTGGGCGAGATAGGAGAGGTCTGCTGTGCCATGTGGGTAGCTCCCTGGCCGGGGATCAAACTCAGACCATAGCAGTGATAGTGCTGAGACTTAACCCCTAGGCCACCAGGGAGACCCCAATTTGTGACTTTAAACAAGTCATCTGGCCTCAGTTTTCTCAATAGTAAGAAAATGTGTTAAAGATTATATTAATACTAAGCATTGTTATGTACTATGAATCATTTAAAAAATGAAACTGGGAATTTCTGCTGTGCCTTCCTGCGGTAAAACAATGGTTCTATCAAGTTGATAGTGAACATCAAAGAATTATAGGGAAAGTGGGCCTATTTTACTCAACTATTGAAGGAGAAGCTCAAAATTATCTGAAACCATGAGTCTTAAGTGTCTCACCCTACCAATCCACCCAGAACAAAATTCTTGTCTTGACATTAATCAGTTTTTGTTCATTGTTCTCTACTCTGCTAGAAAAAATGAGAGAAAAGAAAAAAACAGGCAGACCTTAAAACAATCCATTAAGTCTATTTAAGATCAGTCTAAACTATATCAATTTGTCAAAACTCAAAAATCTGCAATCACGAAGCAGACTTTCTTTGGTATGATTGAACAACTGGAAAAGCTATTATTCACTTACAATCATAATAAGACCTAACTGGAGTTGTCAGAGGATGAGGGGTTTCACATAATGAATTTTCCAAAAAACTGACACATAAAGATGAAAATTTTTGTCTTTAAGCATGAAGGACAGACACAAGCTAAAATGTATTGTCTATTTCCCCCGGCTGCTCTCACTGAGAACAATGGACTGAATCAAACGTTGGGGGACTAGGATGGTCCCCTGGAGCTGGGAGACGTGCTGGGATCCAGATGCATTCTGGAGGCACGAGGTTTCTTTGGGGTGCCTCTTGCCCCAGGGTGCCCAAGTATCCTGCGCTTGTCTAACTTGAAAGGAGCCTTGTACGCTATACCCACATACTAGCTCTTAATCATGAGACAGACCCAATCTCCTGGAATTTTGCAAAGCAGAAGTTTTGGGGAACCTCCCTAAGTGAGCCCCTCATCAGTGTCTTTTTCTCCTTGCCTCGCTGTCTATGAGCTGGTCTGCTCAGCTGTCAGCTGAGGACAGGGATCCCATCTGCTTTCTTTGGGGTCGTATTGTGTCCCCCCATTTATATCCAAATTTCTGTCCAAATGCTAACCTGCTAACCTGTGGATATGCTTTTTTTTGGAAATAGGCCTTCACAGATGTAATCAATGGACGATGAGACCACCCTGGGTCCTCGTTAGTGGAGAGATGTGAAGACGCAGAGACACTGTGAAGTGGGTGTAAGTGGTGCAGCTGTGAAGTTTGTCAGCAACACCAGAAGCTGGAGAGGCAAGGAAGGGTCTCTCAGGCCTTCAGAGGAGTGCGGTCCCACCGACACTTTTCTTTCAGCCTCTGGCCTCTAGAGTGGGGTGAGAATAAATTTCTGTAATTTTAAACCACCCAGTTTGTTGTCATGTGTTCCAGCATCCCTGGAAAATGTATACAAGGTTGTAAAAGAGAATAGCAAGTTAAAAGAACAACAGCAGGAGTACCATTCACAGCGTGAGGTCTCCATGGGGAGGGTGTGGATTACCTGCCCACCTGCAGATACCCTTCCAGGTCCCAGGAATGCCACGCTGCAGATGGGAACCGGGGACATCAGGACACAGACTGTGCATGAGCCTGGTGGCATGAGGCCAAATGCATCCCCCACATACACACCCCCTTAATCACACCTCTGCTCACTCCATGTGAATGTGTCTCCCTAACAAATGTATCCCACTGGGACAGTGAAATTAAATCCATCCTGGACAACAACCACCAGACAGCAGAGCTTTGCCTGAGCTTTGAAAAATTTCCTCCTTTTGAGTCAAAATTCATTAGACGCAGTTCTGGGAAAAACTACAAATGAGTGCTCTAAGATGAGCTGAACATGAGTGTAGGTGGGTGTAGCCTACAAGGCACCTTTCAAGTTAGACAAGAGCAGGATGCTTGATTGCCCGGGGGCAATAGGTCTACATCTGAGGCCCATCACGACTCCAGCCTTATTAACAAGGCGTTCCACTGATCAGTCCCTGGGGGGCAAAGCACATCAGTCACCGCCCCTGGAGTTCCCAGGCATACCTCAGGGATGTAGACCTCTTGCCCCAGGGCGCCCAAGAATCCTGCGCTTGTCTAACTTGAAAGGAGCCTTGTACGCTATACCCACATACTAGCTCTTAATCATGAGACAGACCCAATCTCCTGGAATTTTGCAAAGCAGAAGTTTTGGGGAACCTCCCTAAGTGAGCCCCTCATCAGTGTCTTTTTCTCCTTGCCTCGCTGTCTATGAGCTGGTCTGCTCAGCTGTCAGCTGAGGACAGGGATTCCATCTGCTTTAAATTTGTTTTCTATTAAGTCTAGTATGTTCATTTATTCAATAAATATTTACGGAGGCCACTCTGCTAAGCCCAGGTAGCCTTAATAAATTGTCACCGAATTGAATTAAATACATTACATTTCCTGGTAGCAATAAAATAATGTAAACAGATGAAGGGAGGATGGGGAGCTGGAGGCAGGGAGGGAGGAAAGACTCGCTAATTATTTTTTAAATGACAACAGATAAAGTAGCAGCAAAGTCTTCTGGGAAAGATTGTAGAGTCTTTTTACCTAAAGAAGAGTGAGACAAAAACATATAATGGAGAAATTCATCTTGAATTAGGCAGGACCAGGGAAAATCAAACCCCATCCAACTGTTGGCCATGGGTCAGGAAGGACAGAAAGGCAAGGTGTTGAAGAACACAGACATCAGACACAAGATTGCTTTTGACAACCTGGCACCTGGCAGCTTAAGGTGACCTCTGACTGCACAGCACCCTTCAGGATTGTGTGTCCAGTTCATTAGTTGTCTGTCTGCTCTACCCAAACACAAGCTTCACACTCAAGACTGCTCACTCACTGCAGTATACCTAGCTCTATACCAGGCATTGAAACAGCCAATCTGTGTTTGTTGAATGAATAAATGAAAACATGAACTATTTTGTTAGGTAATCTCCCGAAACCTTTGTTTCCTCATTT
Organism: Talpa europaea; assembly: GCF_964194135.1. Lineage (NCBI taxonomy): Eukaryota > Metazoa > Chordata > Mammalia > Eulipotyphla > Talpidae > Talpa > Talpa europaea. The sequence continues at coordinate 6,829,555 of NC_140077.1, forward strand.
GTAAAATAGGAATTAGAGCTATGTTCACTACACAAGGACTGGGGATGGTTTCCAGCACCTATAAGAGGTGTTTGATAGAGGCTGGGTAGCAGATTACAGCTCATATTGTTACTGTTGACATTATTATGGACATTCAAGTATTAAAAATAATTTAGCACACAGTCAAAACAGTAAACGAGGACAGGGGCACTTGGAAAAATGCTTGATAAGAAGGGAAGTGGGTCTGATTAAAATGAAGACATAGTAATGTAACTTGGCTCAGGGGGGACTTCCCCTCAGGAGCCGGGATGCTCTCAGAGACTAGGGGTTATGAGACAACATTTTCCCTTGAATTCTCCACTTTCTTCGACAGCAGCTACACTTTGACACAGAAGCCAACTCTCCTGCCAGCCTCAAGCAAAGCTTGTTCTTTCATACTTGAGGGGAAATAAAAATATCAAAATTCATGCCTCACCTTTGGGATGGGTAAATCACACAGCCTTCCTTCTAGAATTCTAGTCTCATTACCTTGCAAGTGTGTATTTCCTCTCCACCTTTTGTCAGGTTTTAGCTGAGACCCACTCACCAGTTCCACTCGGGCTTGAAAGATCTTGTTCTTCCATTGTCATAATAACATTACACCCAGGTCCTGGTCGTAATTCACACTTCCCTTTAGCTTATTTATTTCTCATCAAGCCATTTGAGCTGCAGTTTATAACTGAAAACATTTGATCTAGCACACAGCCTGGGCAGACGCTGGCTCACCCATACTCTGAACAAGTCCACAACCATAATCTACCATGAAGCAGAGATCTGTGTAAATGTGTCACTGAAGACTCTTGGACCATTTGTCTTTGGGCTCCACCGCTCTCAGAGACATCCCTCTGTGACATGCTGAGGTAAAATTTTGTCTTGTTTTATCTTTGTAGTCCAGGAATTGAACATTCTATAAAAGGCCAGGCAGTGAATACTTAAGACATCGTGAGCCAGACAATCTGTCACAACCACAGCACACAACTCACCATTGTCACAGGAAAGTTGCTACAGACAAGACTGAAATGAATGGGCATGGCCGCATTCCAATAAAACTTTATTGACAGGATAAGCAGCTATTAGATTTAGGCCTGAGGGCTGTAGTTTGACTGTCCCAACTTTAGTCATCTGTTTTGCCCCAGATTTAGAGAGCCAGAAAAACAAACGGACTTCCTAAAAGGAAACCCTTTCCTAAGTGAATAAGACAACCGGCTCATTTGCCACCAAATAAGGTATAATTATCAAAAAAATAAAAGGCCCCACAATTTGTAGCTCTGGCTGTTTTGTTTCCATCAGTTCTTCCAGTATTGATTCTGTAGAAATATGGAATAGAGAGAAGAACCCCTCTCAAATATTTCTGCTACATAGAACTCTGACATATAAAACCAAGAGAGGGGATGCAGGGGCTCTCCATGGGTTAAAATTCTTATCTTTACTGGTGTTGAAACCAGATCCTTTTGATTTTGTAGCCTAAAATCGTTTCGAATCAAAAGGGTTAAACTAGGCAGAATCAAACACTGAACTGAACTCTCTGTTCCTCCCCAGCTGCACTCCCAGGAACTTTGGGAACTGACACATTTCTTCTCCAACAGATTCTCTGTGCCCCTAAAGAGATCACAAAAGCATCCAGGCAAGCCTTTGTCCCCCAACAAGGGCTGTGAGTGGGGGGCCTCCCCGTCTGCTGGAAAAGACACCCACTGTAACTGCCAATGGCTATATTGCCTGCTGTCTCTCCAGATCCGGGGATGCAAAGCCCCTCACTCCCTTTCTGTCTCACATCTCCCCACATTTTCTTCCTCCCAAATATAATCACAGCACAGTACCCATCCATTTGGGGAGCTGGCTCGTTAGGGTGCTGACTCCCTTGGTGGCCACCATAATAAACTCCTCTATGCAAAGATATTCTTGTGGTTCAGAGTCTGGTTCTCTGGGCATGAGCAAAAGAACCAGTATGGTCGCTTATAGTGTGGATAAATCCTGGAGTATCTGAAGACACCGGTGGCATTCCAGAATGCCAGGTTTCCCAGGGCCCATGAGGCAAACACTGGCAAAGGGCCCAGAGGATAGGGCTCAGAGTTGGAGCCTTAAGCTCTAGATTAGACTGAATGAGGTTTCTTTGGAAACTCCAAAGACAAGAGGCAGAAAGTGACCTCAGGCTCCAAGTGCCAGTTCCTGGTCTGGGTCCTTGCAGAGGTCCAGCAGGCCTCCTGTGATGTGTGCCCAGTTTTCTTTTAATATTTTTTTTCTTTGTTTGAGCTAGCTTGGCTGTTTGCCTAAACAATCCTAAACAAATTAGCATCAGAATTAGGTTTAATGACATTTCAATCTAGTTCAGCTTCTGCTGAAAGAGTCATCAAATGTGCCAAATGAGTCCTGGGGCAAATTTATCTGCAAATTCACACATTAGTAAAATATTTTCAAGTCTTCATAGGACAAAATTCCAATATGTGGAAAGAGGAGAAGTTTCCTACAGCTGTATACAGTTCAAAGTCCATTTCTGGGATGAGTAAATCAGAGACAATTAGTGCAAAGTTAAGCTAGTGATTCAAAGCAAGGGAAGTGTGATTCATGAAACAAGATTAAAATAATTAATGTGGCAGTCAAGCTAAATACATTGGGAAATTGTAGGGTTAAAAATGAGCCTGACTATCCAAAAAAGGTAAACAATTGAATGGTGAGGTAAGCAACTGAATGGGGACTGGTGAGGTGCATTAGATAAGAAGAAAGCTGTAGGGTTCAGGGAAATGTCTTGAATATTGCTAATTTCATGAGAAAGTAGAGTTATTTCTCTGCAGGAATTTGCAGAATTATCTTCAGAATTGATTGTCTGGTTTCTGAGGTCAGCCTAGATGAACAGGTACAAGCTGTGTTAAGGAGGATTAGTTCTCAGTCACCAGGAGGGGGTGATGCCAACCTTTCTTCCCTCTGGCACCCCTTGATGACATGTTCATGGGAACAGTCACCACACTCAGTGGCATCACAGAACCGAAGCTGAGTAGCCATTTTTAAAGAATCCATCCCCTCTGCCAGGCTGCAGCCCTCCAGAGGGAGGGGGTCTAGATATTGCCCCTGCTTGGATTCAAGAGCAAAAGACTGTAGACATTGGAAATAGAATGGATTGGGTCTAAAAGTTTGAAATCTTGACTCATTACCAGCTCTATGACTAAGTAGATGGTGGTTCTTACCTTCTGTTTCCTTTTTTAGGCTAGACCAGGGGTCAGAAAAATGAGGACCATGGGCAAATCCAGCTGCCACCTGTTTTGTAAATAAAGTTTTATTGAAACACAGCCACATCACTTACTTACATATTATCTGCAGCAGCTTTTGTGACACAACAGCAAAGTTTAGTAGATGTGATGTAGTATGTTCTACAAAACCCCAAAAGAATTAGCATCTGGCTCTTTACAGAAAAGTTAGCCAACGTCTGTACAAAACAGTTTTTATGACATCTTCTAGATTGTCTGACTTGGCTCCATGTTGCCAAACACTAAGAAAACGCTTCTGGTGTGTGCTAAGTGTGTGTGCATGTGTGTGCATGAGAGAGAGTCAGCTTTCTCATGACAGCTTCTTATGGAGTGAAACCCAGGAGACATCCTAGAAGAATGCGCAGCCAATCAAGACAAGGAAGATTCCCGGGGTGCAGACCAAAGTTTGTGACTTCTGCTGGGCCCAAGGAGAGAATGAATCTGCCTTTCCGCTGGCACACATGGCCTTTCTGGTGATCCTCACCGGGGTCCTGCTTAACTCAAGCATCAAAACCCCATCCCCACCCCAACTCAAAATTGAAACCAAATAGTCCCTCTCTCCACTTTGCTTGGCAATAGATTTGGTCAATCCTGCATTTAGAGGATTACTGAAATTCCAGCCATTCAGAAATTAGATTTCTATTTTCTTCCCAGCTAACACAACTCATAAAGAACAGTCAGCCACTGGAAGGGTCTCTAATTTCTATCAGACGTGGCCAATTATGTAAGAGGATTGCTTCTTGCTGCCACTATGCATGCCTGCAGGATGATAGGGGGTGATTTTCCAAAGAACTCCAGTTCCTGGAGGCAGAAAAACACAGCAGCAGCCCAACCACTGTGGCCCTTTCTAGTGCTAGAGAAACTAGAGCTGCTAGCCTGTGCCATCTGGTCCTGTCCTGACCCGCCTTGTTTGTCATCTTGACAGGAGGGCTGGAAAAGAACTGAAGGGTATTTTGAATCCACATGATAGAATCTAGTCTACTCATATCAAAAATGTGTCTGCAATTATGAAGCTGTTAAAAAAAAAGTCATTAATCCCTAAAATCCTCCATCTGTTATGAAGAGACCTCATTGGGTATTGAACAAAATTATGAAAACAGGTTCTGCTTCCACTGATCACATCTCCCTGGTGGTGTCCTCCTGGACTCTGGCATGCCAGCTTAGCAGCCCTTGAGGGAGGGGGCACACGCCCTCCTGCATCCCAGCTTCTCTGTGCTACCCATCCCAGAAGACCCTGCGTGGTCCCACTTGGGCCATGTGCTTTCTCTTCACCTGTCACTCAGTCCATAAAGAAAAGGATTCCTAACTGGCCACCAGTGTCACATACCCACTCCTATGGCAGAGGTATGGTAAAGGCTCCTGACTGCTACCCTAGCAGGACCGCAAGCTGCCCAAACTGTCACTGTCACGCTCTACCACGCCAGCCTTCAAACACGGTGTTTCCAAGGGCAAGAATGGGAAGGGGACTTAATATTGTGCCAATAAAAGAGGGGGGGGCAGGGCCTTCCTGGTGGCACAGGCAGTTGAGCTCAGCCCTGTCTGCAGCCTCTGCAGTGCGGGTTTGATCCCAGCCGGCCAGGGAGATACCCGCACGGCGCGGCCGACCTCTCCTGTCTCACCCATTGCTCCCCTCAGCAGTGGATTTCAGTCAATCTGCCTGTTCTGTTCCCTGCTCTGTCTCTGGTGAATGCTCTCACCATCCCTCACGTCTGGCCTATATCCCGGTTCTTGTATAAATAAATAAAATCTTAAAAAAAAAAAAGAAAAAAAACAGGGCCAGTTCACCACATCAGCATCAAAAAGTAGCAATTTTGCAGCAATATTGTAAAATGCCAACAAAATGTTAGCTGTTCTGCAGGAGTCAGACTTACCCCATCAGCAAACAGATTTGGGATTTTCTCTTTAACAACATTCCCAGGTTTATCGTGGGATAATAATAATTCTGTATTAATCTTCTTCTCTCTCCCACCACCTTGTTTGCTCTTCATAATAAAACTAGTTACCCAGTAGCAATACAGTGTTCAAATGTTTGAGAATAAACAGGCATCTTGGCTGAAAGACTCTGTAAATGTAGCATGGTTTGCTGTCGGGTGACACACTTTGGGAAGGGATTGTGTGCACAAGTGTTTGTATTTCACCAGAAATCCACTTATAGGGTTAATATTACCAGGTTCTTGGGGGTGGTCCATGAATCATTCCAAAACCTAAAGGAATCAAGGTGAAGGCTGGGCTTTGGTCCCAGCCTGGTTCCTTGGCGTGGGGGTGGAGGGGCTTCACAGGCAGTACCTAGTGCCCACCTGCTATTCTGTGTCCTCATTCCTGACCCCAGAGAGCACCCCACACCAGCACTGAACCTATAGGGCCTGAGCGCTCCCTGGCGTCCAGAAACCTTTCTCCAACACTTACTCATCAACATTCTCGCACCTCTGTTCCTTGAATTAGCAGGCCCCACATTAAAGATTCCATTCACCAGGGCTGCCTGGTAGCGCAGGGGTTAAAGACACAGCACGACCAAGCCATTAGTAGCCACTGCAGCACAAGTTCGATCCCTGGGCAGAGAGGTGGCCCACACAACGCAGCAGACCTCTCCTGTCTTGCCTGCTGCTGCTCCCCTCAGCAGTGTGTTTCAGTAGATCCACCTGTTCTGCTCACCTCTCTGTCTCTGATAAATCTTCTCACCCCTCACACCTCTGGCCTACCCCGCAGCTCTGTATGCATAAATGAATAAAATAAATAAATGAATAAACAAAAATAAATCTTTTTTAAAAAATTAAAAATAAGGATTCCATTCACACCCAACTTCTCCACTGTGGTAGTGGCGCATTTTCTCAAGACTGATTTTATTCATGGTGCCTTGTACTTTTTTTCCCCCAATTTTACTTTATTATCCTAAATATATTATTTTTAGCATTAAGCTTACCCGCAGCTTGGGGAAACACAATGTTCAAATGTAAAGATCCCAGCTGGATTTAGATTTTGTGGTTTGGAAGAAATAGTTTCATTCCAAAGTGACTTGAAAACTCAAAGGCTTTGTGATAAGCACATGTGGAGATTTGCTTCTAAAATCTTAAAATATGCTCTGCTATTCGTGAAGTTTCCAAATGCACATGAATAAAACATTCTGATTTCTCAAGGGAAATATCCTCAAAGGTTGTCCAAACAAGACAGCCATTTGGAAGCCCAGCGAGGTTACCCAAGTCCACAGATTCTCCGATCATCAGACTCCTCAGAGCCTTTGGGGGTGCTCAAGACAAGTCCCGCCATGCCCAATTTGGAGAGAAGTGGGCCCCTAGTGTTTGGGAGGCACTAAGAAAAACACATTTTCTGCCTGAATCCAGCCTCAATCTGCACTGTCAGGGGCACACGAAGAACAGCAAATTCTTAACATACTACTTTGCCCACTATTTCTATTATATTATGCTATGCAATCTTGGGCCTTTGCATTTTATTTTAAGATCCATCCCCTGCTAGAACATTACTCCCCCAAATTCATAACTTCTCTGGGTCCACACTGCCTGTTGTCAGGGCTTTCAAGGGCCTCACTATCGCTGCCCTTTTCCCCCAGTCTCTCCTCCAAACTCTGCTAGTGTTACCTTCTGGACACCAGAGACCAACCACCTCCACCCAGGTTTGACGTTCCAGATTATCTATGGAATGAAATGCAAACTTTGCTGTCTAGAACTTACACTTCTGGCTAAGGTAGAGTATTAGGAGGATTTATTCTCCCACCTAAATCCACTAAAAAACAGACAAAATATCAGAAATAAATGTTTCCAGAACAATTGACAGTGAAGGATGGTGATCTCAAAGAGACAAGGAGAGCCAACAGCTGCTCCAGTATAGCCACTGGACAGGGCTCAAGTGCTGTCTCAATTTCATTCAACAACCTTATTCTGTGCCCCAAAGGTATAGCACAATTTCTCTTCTAAATTCTGAAGCCTTCAGTAACAATAACCAATAATTTTGCTGTGTTCTTTATGGTAAAACATTCAGAACCTAGAGGACATCAGAAGAAAAGCAGAGGAGGGAAGCCAGGGCCTCTCTGAGTTAAGAATTGGAATAGGGAGATTGATGGAGCCAGTGATCCTTCTTTAATCGCCTTTCCCACCAGATGATGCTCCGTCCCTAGTCCCACCTGCTGTCACTGTCTGGGCAGGTAGAGGTCCACGGTGGGACTAGCCACTGCCTCCAAAGCAGGTCACTTTCAGCCTCTCCTTTCTGGTGCTACGTGCCACACCCAGGTTGGGATGCCCTTCTTGTTCCTGCATTCTCTGGTCCACTTGGATTCCTGATGCCCAGGGTCACAGTCTGACCCCGGCTCCTACTACCTCCAGCTCCCAGCCTGCCCTGAAACTCCCATGTCACAAAGTGACCTTATCAAAATGCAGATCTTATGCCATTTCCTGCTTAATACCCTTCAATGGGACATAGACAAAAACCTCATAGTTGGCCTCCAGGACTCTGCATGACCTGATCCTATTCCCCTCTGCTCCCCACCTCACAGCACGCTCACTGGCCCTCTGTAATGCAGACATACAAGCCTCACCCTCACCTCCAAATCCTCCCTCCTAATAATTCCTATCCTCCTTTGGATTCCAGTTAAACTCCCTCTTCCACAGACAGGGCCCCCTGACCTGCACACAGTCACCCCTCCATGATAATCTCCAAGATCCCGATGTGCCTGCCTCTCCACAGCCCTGTTACAGCTACAGCACTGTACTCACCACATGATTTTGGAAGTGGCAATCTGCTCTACCAGACCATAAGCTCCTTAGGGCAGCCCCTTCCTGGCATCTTGCTCACTCGCAGCTGGCCCTCCGTAGGCATCCAGTCAGTGATGGCTGGATGGGCCTGGCAGCCAGCTGTGACATGAACGATGAGCATGGACGGTGTCAACCTTCGCATCTATCACTGGACCTTTTCCTACCTCTCCCAGAAGACTCCTGCTTGGGTCTGAGGTATGAAAGGCCTAAGGGCGCATCTGTCAGTCCTAGCCCTTAGAGAAGCCCAGTCCCTAAGGCATTGGGTCATGATTCTTTTTAACAAGTGTTCTTTGCCTCCACAATAAATTGATCAAGCATCCATGGGATGGTGTTTGCCACTGTTTCACCAAGTCTTGTGACCGGGAAGGTTTCCTGTCTGTCTCTGTGGCTAAATGGATTTACAGAGCACAACCTCCTGGAGCTGGTGATTTAGCTACTGAAATTGGGCTGATGGGATTAGTGATGAGTGACAGTGTAATTGAATCCAAGTGGCCATCCAAATGAACGTAAACACATTGAGGATTTAGCGAAAGCTGGTGCTGGCTTCGCTTCTGCCTCTCCTACCTGGGAGACAGCAATGAGGACTTTCACTTCTTTAATTTTATCAATGTCAAGAAATAATAGAGCTTATTCTAGGTCTTGAGCCAAACAGAATTCAGGTAAACATTCTCTGGTCTATACTGACCCAAAATCAGACTCTGCACAGGTCCGGATTTTCAACCCTACCTCCTCCCTGTCATTTCTCCTGGTCCTGTGAGTTCATCTAGTGCCAGAAGTTTTCAGAAGTTTGGGCTGGGGTTAAATCAGCTTCTTCCTATTTTTGCATTTTGCATTTTTTATATTTTCCTCTTCTTCTTCCCAAGGTTGTGTGTTGGTTGTGTGTTTCTTAGGAATCCTTCACTGGACTCAAACACCCCTGGTATACTTCACTTCATGGAAGGAAAGGAAAAGGATGGAGACAAGAAAGTGGTTTTCTGAACAGAAAGGGCAACAGAATTGCTTTGCACAGCCTGACCTCCCTACAACCTAGTTCTCTGGTCTAGAGAAAGGAAAGAGCAGATGCAAGTTTCTCCTGCTCATTCCCCCAGAGATGCCCCACCAAAAACCACACACCACCTAAAGCCAAAACTTATGGTTATAGCCAAGCACTGGGATGAGGACCTCCTGGCACGTCCTAGTTGTCTTCTCATTGTGTGGCAGCCTTCGTGGTGTCACAAAAAACAAAACAAAAATGATCTCCAAGTTGACAATGACTTAACACTTAACTCATCAAAGGTTTGCAACTTGAACAGTGTGTTGGGTTGGGAATGCAGCAGTATGTCCCTGGAGACACGCTGAGGAGTGAGTCATGCAGGAGGTTTACAAGGCAAGACTCTGCTGCTTGGTGAGCAGCCCTCTTGCTTATTATTAACAGTAACAAACAAGTGTGATTGATTATATGGCAATGGCAGGAGGAGCAGAGTCCAGGGGATACAAAGGGTAATCAATTTTTATGGGGAGCTGGAGGAGATGTGTCAGCCATGTATATAGAGAGGACTTCCTGTGCAGGTCCTTGATGTAATTTCTGAGTTACTCCCAGATCATCTCAGACCATGACCACACAGTCAACAGCAACCTAGGTGTCCCTGGCTGCCTCGTGATGTGGGCCATTGTCTTAAGGCAGTCATGCCGGTGTGCCTTTTCCAAATCCCACTCACACACAGGTGCAGAGAGAGGCCAGACACACACAGGTGCAGAGGCCCCAAGTGGTAGAAAGGCCACACTGGTGGCCTTCCCAGTTTCCTTTCTGTAGTGACTTGGCAATCCAGACTGGTTCATTATGTGACAACCATTCCAGCACATGGTTTCCAAGTTTCTAGGGCAGGGGTTGCTAGAGTTGGAGACTTGTCTGCAGGCTTTTAAACCCTTTAGTACAGAGAGAAGTGACAGCTGTCATTACTACTCATGACCAATTGGCCAGTACGAGAACATAACTGCCAGGGAGCTGAGAAATGTGGGGTAGGGTTGAGGGCAATACAATGGAGAGTCAAGAGGACGCAATTCCACCATACTACCCTCAGAGCCCGGGAGGTTCTAGTTTATGAAATATGGAAGTCTGTCTGCACATGCATGACTAAATCGCACAGCTGGTTACCTGAAGGCAGCCTGCACAGTGCCCTACTCACTCATGTCCTGGAGCCTTGTTTATGTTCTTAACTGTCACAGTCCGTACTGCGGTCATAACTCTTATCTCTAAAAAAATGTCATTAAGGCCTGTTTTGCTTTGTGATGAACCTATGACCTGTGGTGGACAGGACACGGCCAGCTAAACTCCATTGATTCAAAGGGCATTTCCTTGTGAGAAGGACAGAGTCATGTAAATGAAATTATATCCATACTGATTCAGAACATAAGTGAGACCAATATAGTTTCATTGCAAATAATTAGTTGGACTCAATTTAGGCAAAGATGACCTGCAGTTGAGAACCTTTCAATATGCATGAGGTAGAGTTTCTCAGTCACTTGGTACTTCTTAACCACAGGCAGATGTCACTCCAGCCAGCTTTCCCAAACATGAATGTGTAGGTTGGTCTTCCAAATGTCTAACTCAGCAGAAGTACATTCAGTAAGTTACTGTGGCTGCAAAGGAAGAATCTGATTCTGGCTGATGGAGAAACAAAAGGAGGAAGGTTTCTAGGAGGATATTGGAGCTTACAGAATCAAAGGCAGAGCCAAGCATTGTAGGAACAGCAGTAGCCAAGGTTCAAGGTCTTTCAACAGTTTCGAGATTGCTCACCTCCATCACCCTCCCTCCTTTAAATCTCCAACTTAAACTCAAGTGTTTGTGCCGTTAGACACTGGCTTGGCCAGATTGGGATCTGTTATGTGTGTTGGATCCACATGAACAGGTACTCAATAATATTTATCAAATAAAGATTCCATGCTTGGCACTGTGCTAGGAGCTGGAAACAGAAATGCAAACGACGTCAATCAACGAGGCCACTCCTGCACACAGCTGTGCATGAACGTTAGGGGTAATCCCATGACAAAGCCCTAAACTGCACATGGGTGAATTGCAAGTCTTCTCAGAGAAAGCACTCTTTGAAAGTGTCAGGGCAGGAAGGGACACTGAGCAGGTCTTCTATAATCCCAGAGTCCTCAGTGGTTTTTGCAGGTCTTTTATTTAGATTTACCAGGCACATGGCAGGCAGGGGGGCTGGGGACCCAGGAAGCTGGCAGGCCTCCCAGCCCCCAGCAAATCCTCACTCTATCTGGGCTCTCTCTGGCCTTCTCTCTGCTTCTCTTCTTCTTCTCTCGGCTTCTGTTCATTCTTGGCTTCTGCTGGCGTCCCTGTGACGCCGCCCTTATAAACTCAGTCTCTCAGCCCAGGTGTACCCACTCCAGGTGCCCGCCATCAGGCATGCATTCAGGACCACAGGGTTCCCGCATCTATCCTATTGGCGGGAGGGCAGAAAAGCCTGATACTTTTTCCTTACCCTACAGAAAGGAACCTCAAAGCACAGCAGGGGCTGACTGCTGGAGGGAGAAAGAAGAGAAATGTGTTTAAGGTAAAACCTTAGGAAAAAAAGCAAGTCTGAGAGGAGCAGTCTGCTTCCCCAGTTTCCAGACTCTCTAAGGCCACTACCCCCCGGCTCCTGTTAGGAACGCTCCAGTTCTCTCTAAATCAGCAAGGCTGACACCCAATCTGCTGCTCAGCGGTATGGTTGGAATTAGCATTACTGAGGTGAGGCACCTGTGGCCTTGCTGGGCTGTGAAATGAATCAGGCATGGATAACAGCTTTTCTTGCAGCCTGCCGTGTGTCAAAAACACTCAGCCCCAGAACACGTGGGCAATCATAATTTCTTCATTGAGAGCTGAGACAAAAGGAGTCAGTGAGCATTTAAGATTCTAATAGGAATTATAACACGACCCCTCAATACGGGGAGCCCAGATGAAGCTCCCTGCTCCAGATGTGGCAGGGAGAGGAGGAATAAAGAAACTTGGAAGTGAACAGGAGAGAGCTGAGGAACTCATGACTTGAAGCATTATAGGACAGCCCGATACTGAACGGGTTGCCTGGCTGTGGGTCCTCACCCGCGCGCTTTAAAAGGGACTTATGAATACTCCACTGCAGGCACACACAAAAGGTTAATACAAGGTTTATTTACAAGGGAAAAGGAAATAAGGAAAATGTACAACTCAGGGAGAAAATAGGGAAATAAAGTCTTTAATGTGTCCTACCCGATCTGCCGACCTGGAAACCCAAAGGCACTCTCAGAGCTGGCCGGACGCTGCGAGCTGGCAGAGAGCCAAAAAGGGAATCCCCCAAAGCCCGTGTGTCTGGTTTTATACCAAACCTGGCTGCTGAACCCCACCCTCAGGTCCCAGCCACCTTCCCTTTGGTGGTGACGGGATTTGGAGTTCCCAGTGTCTTTGGCTTTGGCCTGGGGCGGGGGTGGAGTCCACAAATCTGTATGGAATTAGCTTTAGGACAGCCTTTTCCCCCTAACAGAAGGACAGAATCCTGTTTGATTCTCCTCCATGGCCCAATTCTATCAGCATTTATACAAAGCCTTGTGGAGGTGGCTTTGAAAAATCTGAAATTATGCTTAATGATAACAAATGATATGATTAAAAGAACATATGGAAAAAAATTAAAATGGGGTTTCAAATTCAAGAGAACTGTGATTTATAGAACATCATTAATCTTTTGTAGTTTATCAAACAGATGTAGTCTTCCACGTGGTAACCACCCTCTGCTCTCCATACACAACCCCCCAAGCAAGTCCCCAGTTAGCTGTAAATTCTCTAAGTCCCGTCCTAATGTACTGATTAGGTTTCATGTCTTCATTCAAACTATTCTCGTTTTCATGAGTTCAGTCAATAGTGTTTAGCCCTGACCAACATAACTAAAAAGCCTGAAACTGACACTCAACAAATCGTAATAGTGATTTTCTGTTTACCTTCTCTCTCAGAGTGCCCAGCACACCCTTCCCTCATTTTTCACAATGATTTTCTTTCAAAAATAGTTACCCAATTTTGAAAATAAAATCAGATCTTAAGTTATAAATGGAGATTGTTCTAAGAGAAAAATCCTTGGTAAAATAGCTTTTAAGGTAACCAGAATGTTCTATAAATATCTGCATCCTCACAAATCCCCTTATAAGTCATATTTTAAGTGTATTAAAAAATCAGGATACTACCATTTTGCATATGCATATCATACATATTCATTGATAATCATCATTAATATTAAGCCTTAAAAAGAGCTTTATTCCATCAAAATCATTGCTCCTTATAGACATGGCAAACAGTACCAACTTTTGAAATTTCATAAGAAATGGAAAAACAAGCAGAAGATCTCAAATGCAAAGTGTTTTCTTATTCACTGAAATCAACTGATGATGGAATGATTTGGGGGGCACATATGAAAATTTATATTAAAATTCAAATTTTACCTACCTTTGAGGCAATTTTATAAGATAGTTATATTCTCAAATGAATTTCACTTCTTTCCTCAAAATACACTCAACAAAAAAGTATAGAGAAAAAAGGCAATTCACACAGGTGGACTGAATTGGGTCACAGCAAACGGGTCAATGGAACAAAATTGAAAACCCCAAATAAAACCACATAATTCCTACACCTAATCTATGATAAAGCAGCTATGACCATAAAATGAAAAAAAGACTACCTCTTCAATAAATGGTTCTGGGGGGCCTCCCTGGTGGCGCAAGGGGTTAAGCACCACACTATGAAGCAATCCACAGCCTCAGGAGCACGAGTTCAATCACCGGCTGGCGAGGGAGGTACCCACATGGTGCAACAGACCTCTCCTGTCTCCCCTGCTGCTCCCCTCAGCAGTGTATTTCAGTCAGTCTGCCTGTTCTGTTCCCCACTCTGTCTGGTGAATCCTCTCACCCTCCATCTGTATCTCTGGCTTGTACCCCAGCTCTTATATGCATATATAAATAAATCTTTAAAAATAAAATAAATGGTGCTCGAAAAATTGGAATGAAGTTTGACTTCTCTCTAATACCATACTCAAAAATAAACTCCAAATGGAATAAAGATTAAGAATAAGATCTGCAACAATAAAACACATAGAAGAAAATATGACATTATTTTGACATGACATTATTTGACATGACATGACATTAACAATAAAGATATTTTTGGTGACTCAGACCCTATGACAAGGGACTTGAAAACAAAAATAAACAACTGTGATTATCCCAAGTTAAATGCATCTATAAAGGGGAAATATAAGATAAACACCCTATTGAATGGAAGGAAATATTTACACAATCTATAACAGATAAAGGATTAATATCCAATATATATTTTAGAACACATTTAACAATTAAAAAATGACACAAATAATATGAACAGACCAAAGAGCATATTCAGAAAGTCAAAAGACATATGAAGAAATCTTCATTGTTACTTTAATAAGAGAGATACATATTTTTTTTTTAAATAATAAATTTTATTTTTATATTCCCCCATACAACTGCACATGCCCCATTCTGACCCCAATCCCTCCCCTCCCGGCTCCCACCCCCCAAAAAGTGTCTCTGGTTCATAGTTTTTTGTTGGTTTTGATTTTCACTTTCTTATAGTTATTCATTTTCCTGGTCCCTTATTTAAGTTTTCTAGATTCCTGCTATGAGTGAGACCATCCGGTATTTTTCTTTTTCTTTTTGGCTTATTTCGCTGAGCATGATCCCTTCCAGCGCCATCCATGTTGCTGCAAATGGCATGTGTTTATCTTTTTTGAATGCTGAGTAATATTCCATGGTATATATGTACCACATCTTCTTGATCCAGTCATCTATTTTTGGGCATTTGGGCTGTTTCCAAAGCTTAGCTATTGTAAATAGTGCTGCTATAAACATAGGGGTGCAGGTGTTCTTTGGAATTGATGTTTCTGTGTCCTTTGGGTAAATACCTAGGAGTGGAATTGCTGGATCCTATGGAAGCTCTATGTTTAGTAGGTCCAGAAATCTCCACACAGCTCTCCATAGTGGTTGGACCAGTTTGCATTCCCACCAACAGTGCAGGAGAGTTCCTTTTTCTCCACATCCTCGCCAACATTTGTTGTTGCTAGTTTTTTTAATATGTGCCATTCTCACTGGTGTAAGATGGTATCTCATGGTAGTTTTGATTTGCATTTCCCTGATGACAAGTGATGTTGAACATTTTTTCATATGCCTGTTGGCCATTTGCATTTCCTCTTCAGAGAAGTTTATTTTTAGCTCTTCTGCCCATTTTTTGACTGGGTTATTTTCTTTGTTGTTGTTGAGTCTCATCAGCTCTTTGCAGATTTTTGTGATCAGTCCTTTATCATTAGTGTTGGGTGCAAAAATGTTCTCCCAGTTGGTGGGGTTTCTCTTTGTTTTTGTTATTGTCTCTTTTGCTGTGCAGAAGCTCTTTAATTTGATGTAGTCCCAGCTGTTTATCTTTGCCTTCACTATCACTGCTTTGGGTGATGTGTCTGTAAAGATGTCTTTGATATGCAAATCACGTAGTGTTTCACCTATATTTCCTTCTATGTATTTTATGGTTTCATGTCTTATGTCTAGTTCATTAATCCATTTTGAGTTGATTTTTGTGTATGGTGTGAGGTAGTGGTCAAGCTTCATTCTTTTGCATGTAGCAACCCAGTTTTCCCAGCACCATTTATTGAACAAACTTTCTTTGCTCCAATGCATAGTCTTTGCTCCTTTGTCAAAGATTAGTTGACCATAAATCTGTGGGTTTATTTCTGGATTTTCTATTCGATTCCATTGGTCTGTATGTCTGTTCTTGTTCCAATACCATGCAGTTTTGATGATTATGGCTTTGTAGTATGATTTGAAGTCTGGGAGTGTGATGCCTCCATTACCTTCTTTTTTTTTCAGTAGAGCTTTGGCTATTCGGGGTTTTTGGTGATTCCATATGAATTTCATCAATAATTGTTCTATTTCTTTGAAGAATGACATTGAAATTTTGATTGGAATAGCATTGAATCGGTATATTGCTTTTGGTAGGATGGCCATTTTAATAATGTTTATTCTTCCAATCCATGAGCAAGGGATGTCTTTCCATTTCTTTGTGTCTTCTTCTATTTCTTTTAACAGTGTTTTATAATTTTCTTTGTATAGGTCCTTTACCTCTTTTGTTAGATTTATTCCCAAATATTTGATTTTTTTTGTTTCGATAATAAAAGGGATGGTTTTTTTTTATTTCTTCTTCTTCAGATTTATTGTTTGTGTATAGGAAGGCTACTGACTTTTGCGTGTTGATTTTGTATCCTGCCAATTTACTGAATTGATTGATAAGTTGAATTAGTTTTTCTGTGGAGTTTTTGGGGTTCTCTATGTATATTATCCTATCACCTGCAAATAGTGATAGTTTGACTTCTTCTTTTCCTATTTGGATTCCTTGGATGTCTTTCTCTTGTCTTATTGCCCTGGCTAGGACTTCCAGTATTATATTGAAAAGCAGTGGTGAGAGTGGACATCCTTGTCTTGTTCCAGATCTTAATGGAATTGCTTTCAGCTTTTCACCATTGAGGATGATACTGGCTGTTGGCTTCTCATAGATGGCCTTTATGATGTTGAGGTATGTTCCTTGTATCCCAAGAATTTCAAGGGCTTTTATCATGAATGGGTGTTGCACTTTGTCGAAAGCTTTCTCAGCATCTATTGATATTATCATATGGTTTTTATATTTCTTTTTGTTGATGTGTTGGATAACGTTGATTGATTTTCTGATGTTAAACCATCCTTGTGTCCCTGGAATGAATCCTACTTGGTCGTGGTGAATTATCTTATGGATACATTGTTGGATTCTGATAGCTAAAATTTTATTGAGGACTTTTGCATCAGTGTTCATTAGGGAGATTGGCCTGTAGTTTTCCTTTTTTGTGTTGTCCTTATTCGGTTTTGGTATTAGTGTAATGTTGGCTTCATAGAACGTGTTTGGTATTGTCCCTTCCTTCTCAATTTTTTGGAAGAGTTTGTGAAGGATAGGCACTAATTCGTCTCTGAATCTTTGGTAGAATTCATTTGTAAATCCATCAGGTCCTGGGCTTTTGTTTTTGGGAAGGATTTTGATTACCATTTCAATTTCGCTGCTTGTAATTGGTCTGTTTAGGTGTTCTATTTCTTCTTTATCTAGCTTTGGGTGATTGTAGAGTTGTAGGAATTTGTCCATCTCCTCTAGATTGTTGAACTTGTTTCCATATAATTGTTCATAGTAGTTACTGATTATTCTTTTGATTTCTGCTGTGTCTGTTGTGATTTCTCCTCTTTCATTTATGATCCTGTTTATTTGTGCTTTCTCCCTTTTTTCCTTTGTGAGCCTGGCTAGGGGTTTGTCTATTTTATTGATTTTTTTCAAAGAACCAGCTCTTGGTTTCATTGATCTTTTGGATTGTTTTTTTAGTTTCAATTTCATTTATTTCTGCTTTGGTTTTTATTATTTCTTTTCTTCTACTGGTTTTGGGGTTTTTTTGTTGTTCTTTTTCTAGATCTCTGAGCTTCGAGATTAGGTTGTTTCTTTGAGTTCTTTCTTATTTTTTGATGTGAGCTTCTATTGCTATATATTTTCCTCTTATTACTGCTTTTGCTGCATCCCATACATTTAGGATATTAGTGTCCTCCTTGTCATTCAATTCAAAGAATTTTTTAATTTCTTCTTTGATCTCCTCGTTAGTCCAGTGGTCTTCCAGTAGTGTGGTTTTTAATCTCCATGAGGTAGAATAGTTCCTTGCCTTCTTTTTATGGTTTATTTCTAGTTTGATTCCTTCATGGTCAGAAAAAATGGTTGGTATGATTTCAATCTTGGTGTATCTGTTGATGTTTGTCTTGTGCCCCAGTATGTGATCGATCCTGGAGAATGATCCATGTGCGCTTGAGAAAAATGTGTACTCCGTTTTTTTTGGGTTTAGTGTTCTATAAAAGTCTGCTAAGCCCAAATGCTCTAGGTCCTTATTTAGAGCTTTAGTTTCTTTACTTATTTTTTGTCTTGTTGATCTATCCATTGTTGATAGTGGTGTGTTGAAGTCTCCCACTACGTATGTGTTTTCTCTGATGTCTGTTTTCAGAGAGGACAACAGTTGTCTGATATATTTTGGTGCTCCTTCGTTTGGTGAGTATATGTTAATGAGTGTTATTTCTTCTTGAAGTATTGTCCCCTTGATCATAATGTAGTGACCACTGGGGTCTCTTTTTATTTTTTTGAGTTTGAAGTCTGTTTTATCTGATATAAGTATAGCTGTTCCTGCTTTCTTTTTTGGTCCATTTGCTTGTAGGATTGTTTTCCATCCTTTAACTTTAAGCCTATTTTTATCTTTTGTAGCTAAATGTGTTTCCTGGAGACAGCAAAAGGTTGGGTTTTGTTTCTTAATCCAGGCTGCAACTCTGTGTCTTTTTATTGAAGAGTTTAGTCCATTTACATTTAGAGTTAATATTGATATGTTATCATCTGTATTTGCCATTGTGTTTGTCTTTCCTTTGATTTTATTTATTCTTTTAATAACTTTTTTTTTTTGGTCTTCTTTCATTGTTATTCATCCCTCTGAGGTTCTGGCTTTAGGATTCCTTGTAGTATTTTTTGGAGTGGGGGTTTAGTCGTAATGAAATTCCGGAGTTTCTCTTTGTCTGGGAAGGTCCATATTCTTTCTTCAAAGAGGAAGGAGAGCTTTGCGGGATAGAGTATTCTTGGTTGGCATCTGTTTTCTTGGAGTCTGTTGACTATGTCCCTCCACTCTCTCCTTGCCCGTAGTGTTTCTTCAGAGAAGTCTGATGTCAGCCTGATTGGTTTTCCTTTGAATGTAATCTGTTTCTTCCCTCTTGTCAGCTTCATTATTTTTTCCTTGTCCTGGATTCTTGGGAGCTTTACTATTATGTGTCTTGCTGTGTTTTTCCTTTCGTCGTGGAAGTTTGGTGTTCTTCTTGCTTCTTGTATATCAATTTTCAGCTCCTTCTTCGCATTTGGGAAGTTCTCTTCAATTATCTCCTGGAATATTTTCTCTGTTCCTACATCTCTCTCCTCTCCTTCTGGAATTCCTATAACTCTTATATTTCCTTTCTTCATGGAGTCAGATAGTTCCCGAAGTCTTTCTTCGTTCTTTTTCCTTCGTACTTCTCTTTCCTTTTCTGTTTTGTTTCTTTTTATTTCTGTGTCTTCAAGAGTACTTATTCGTTCTTCCATTTCATCTATTCTGCTTTCATTGCTTTTCCCAGAGTTCTTTAGTTCCTCCATTAATTCTTTGATCTCTTGCATTTCTTTTACTTCCCTCTTTAGGGACTCAATTTCATTCTTCTGACCATTGTTTTCCCTCTTTAGGGACTCAATTTCCTTCTTCTGATCATTGTTTTCCTTTATGACTTCTGCCACTTTTTTAATCAGGGCAATTTTAAATTCTCTTTCTGGAAGGCTCAGAAGTTCTTCCAAGTTACTGTCGTTGCAATCTGGAGGGTGGTTTTCTTTTTGTGGTGTGCTTCTTTCCTGAGGTGTTGTTAGGTTGCATGTGGTTCTTCTACTCCCTACTGTCTGTTTTCTAATTTGTCGTATGCATTGGGACACTGTGTTGTTCGGACTGGCCGTCATCTTGGGTGAACTTCTCCGCTCCCCTCTGGCTCCTCCAGGAACCATCTCTGGCTTCTGGGGGTGCTTTTTGCTGGTTTCAGGAAGTCTTTACTGGAGAAATGTCCCTTTTCTAAACTGGCGAAGCGGGACGCAGTCCCTGTACATCCGGTCTCAGGCACACACTTCTGCGTGCCCAGTCTGCCCCGGACGTGGGTGCCTGCTCCCTCTGTGGGCTCAGACTGCTGGTTGGAACGGGCCTGGCGTGGGCTAACTTCCCAGCTGGCCACTGGGTCCTCCAGAAGCCTTCTGCCCTTTTCAAGAAGTCTTAAGAAATTTCCCTGTTCTATGGGGTGTTAGTGACTTTTTTTCTGGTCACTAGGTGGCGCCAGAGATCTCTCCTATTGTCCTTGGGGGGCTGTTTTTCAACCCCCCCACCCCCGTGAGACAGGGAACAGAGAGCGAGAATGGTAGGGTAAACCTCAATGGCTTTGGGGTGCTGTGTCTGCCTTGTGCCCCACCGTCGTGGAGAACCCAGGCCCAGAATTTCATGCCCCGGGTCTCAGTTCAAAGCCCTCAGGTCCAGGAAGCGGGCTGTAGCCCAGTTCAGTGGCGCGGGAATGGCGCCTTTTGCACCGCTCCCGTGCCTGGGCGCCTGGTTCCTGCTTACTCAGTGAGGGACTTTCACCCCCGTGAGGGCCTCCGCGCGTCTCCCCGCAAGCCTAGGTCGCAGGCGCGGGGACCTGGGCAGCCGCGATCCCGGTTCGTTTGCTTTTCAAGCAGGCCAAGCGCGCCGCTTTTCCGCGCCAGCTTACCGGCAGCCCGGGCTGTGTGCGCGTCTCCCGGGGTCTTTGTTCTTCTCTAATGGTGCCCGGAGCCGTTCGCTCACCGCCGCGGCGAATCCTGCAGGGTTCTCCACAGCTCCCGTTCACGGGGTGTGGTGGCTGCAATAGTTCCTTTCCACTCCCAGTCCCGCTTGCTGCGTCGTTTGTTCTTGTTGGCCGTTTTAGTTTGTTGTTTCCCTCCTCTCTGCTGGTCGGAGAGTGCCGCCTCTCTCGGGGCGGGGGAGGGGAGCAGGGTTCTGCGCTTCCCTCCCTTCTAGTCCTCTTTTATGGCAACTTTCTTCTTCGGGCAGTTTGCTAGCATCACCCGTTTATCTTCCGTGTCCCACTTCTCACTGGGACCTGCCGCTTTTCCTCCCTATTAACTTTTTTTAATGGGAGATCTTACTCGCAGCGTCTCCTCACCGCCATGTTGCTCCGCCCCCTCCGAGAGATACATATTAAAACTATCATGAGATACCATATCACAAGCATGAGAATGGAACATATTAAAAAGACCCCCAATGAGAAGTGTTGGAGAGGATGCAGAGAAAATGGAACCCGATTATACTGTTGGCGAAACTGTGAAATGGTACGACCATTATGGAAAGCAATCTGGATTTATCTCTAAAAACTAAAAATGGAAATAGCACACAAGCTTGCAATCCCATGCTTGGGTATCTACCCACAGAATATGAAACCATCAACAAAACAACCGTATGGTCCACAGTTTTCACGGCAGCACTGTTGACAAGTGCTAGGTCATGGGAACAACCTAAATGTCCATCATGGAGGATTAGCTTAATGTGTGGTGTATCCACACCATGGAGTACTATATGGCCATGAAAAAGATGAAATATGGCCATTTTCAACAAAATGGAGGGAATTTGAGAGAACTGTGTGCAGCAAAATAAGTCGGAACCATAGAAAACAAATACTGGATATTCACATTGCAGACAATTCAATAACAGAACATATTCAAAATTCCTGAGGAAGCTGATGTTAAGAGTGAATGGGGTAGGGAAAGAGGAAGGGAAGCTAAGGGATGGGGGGGTGAAGAAAACAAAGATGAACAAATCTAGAGATCTAATATCCAACATGGTGACTCCAGTTAAAAATACTCCACTGGAGTCTGATGAAACCAACTATGTTCTTGAAGCCAACATGGACCGGATGTCAAGAGTTCACTCTGATCTTTTATGGAGTATTCCAACAAAGCCAGCTAAAATTGCTGTTTAGTTATTCTGCCCTGTGATTTTATGCAAAAATGGGTAATATGGTTTAAAAGTAGATTTGGTTTGCAAACTTTCGCTATGCTGTTGAAACAATTTGGGATCAAGGTTGAGAGAACCTGTTTTTGCATAAGTTCAATAAATTGTAGTATTTTTCCTGTGATTTGATATCTTTGCTGTTTTGTTTTGGCTAATGCCTCCAGATTTTTTTTTTTTTTTTTGGCTTGGACTGATAAACTGTTTCCCAGGAATGGAGGACTTTTGCTTTCCACATTGGACAATACCTGAAGAGACTGGTTTGCTTTCCAATGGGAACCCTGAGAAAAATTTTCATCTGATACTGTACCCAAGCATCCATACATTTGATCTTCAACACCATGGAAATGGTGGCAAAAAGTGAAGCTAATTCCATACAGGCTTTGTGGATGCCACCCCTACTCCATCAAGATACCAGGGACTACAAATCCCAGGATCCCCAAAGGGAAGTGGTGAGGACTTAAGGGTGGAGTTAAGCAGCCATTTTTTTCTGTTTGTAAATAAAAACAAGCCATGTTAGTGGGGGAAAAAAAATACTCCACCAGATACTGGAAATTTGCTAAGAGAGCAAATTCCAGGTTCTCTCAACACACAAAAAAGGAGCGGTTGACAATTTGGGGTGTTAATTAACTTGATTGAATAATCATTTTTTTGTGTAGATGTACATCAAATCATGTTGTACACATTAAGTACAATTTCTATGAAAATATAAAAATAAATGCAAATTCTCGACCCACTCAATGATCATCAGGGCCCAGGACACTCTTTTACCAAGTTTGCCTAGAGATTCGAAGTTGCACATTAAAATTTGAGGTTCAGGGCCTCCCTGGTGGCGCAGGCGGTTGAGCGCAGCGCTGTGAAGCTGTTCACAGCCTCTGCTGCATAGGTTCAATCCCGGCTGGGTGCAGAGATACCCACATGGCGCAGCAGACCTTTTCTGTCTCACCCAGCTGCTGCTCCCCTCAGCAGTGAATTTCAGTTAGTCCACCTGTTCTGTTCCCCACTCTGTCTCTGGTGAATCCTCTCAACCTCCCACACGTCTGGCCTGTACCCTGGTACTTGTATGAATGAATAAATCTTTTAAAAAATTGAGGTTCACTGACTCCAAGAAACCAGCAGAGAGAATCCCAGCCATGAAGATGAGCCAGGAGCTCTGAGACCTGTTAACAAAGAGATTCTAACCCAAGGCACTTTTACCCACCACCTGTAAGCCAATTGTGGCTTGGAAAAACACTGGGAAATGGTCTAAAGTCTTTCTGAATAATTTCCCTGAAGTTTGGATGTGGGGATTCAAAATTAATGTCTCCAGGTTATCGGAAATGAACAGTATGTCTCACTAAATTCTCTGGGTCTCCAGAGTGAGGCTAATTGGAGCCCATAAATTGGAAGAAATTACTTAACGAGTTGATTAATGTTTTGAGAGAAGGGGGGCCCAATATGAACACATTCTGCTGATTCCAAGAAAGAAGATTTAATTAAAATCAATTGCTTAACCCCACTGTAAACAAACTGGATCAATCTCTGCTCCAGGGGTCCCGTCAATGTGTGAGGAGAAGAAAACCATACCACAGTCAGCAGGATTCAGAGAGATTCTGTATTTGCCAAAAGACTATTTTTCCCCCTCAGGAATGTGAGAGTATGGAAGGAAAAAAAAAAATCAAACATCGATTTCAGCCAAGAATAGATTTTCCTGTAAGTAGGGGAGCACCCAGCCCTTGGTCATCCAGAGTTAAGTAAATTATTCTCCTGGGTTAAGCATCTGTCAGGCAACACTTCATCACCTGCATCTGCCTTTGCAATAATTTGCATACACTCCATGCGGAAACAGATGGATAGGCTGGTGGCAGACTTGGGGGCAGCACAGCAAGGGTTCACCACTCAGTGGGCTCTGGACAAGGCAGGCACCCAAGTGGTCTACACTGGGCTCTCCCATTCCCTACACCACGGCCTCTGGCCACCTCCAGACCAGGGGCCCAGAACTTCAGCTGGTCCTTCTTCCTCTCATAAAGGCCCAGAACCCCTATCCCCAGTTTCTCTGCATCTCACTCCACACCTCCAATCTCAGGATGCTCTTCAAGTGAGGCCTGCTTCCCAGGGCGTCAGCTACTCCTGCACCAACTCAGAATTCCTGACAGTTAAGGAAGGATCTGACAGTGAAGATAAGGCCAACCCAGACTGGACAACTTGGGGAACAGACACTGCAACCCAAAGTTCAGAGGCAGGCTTGCGTTGGTACGTAAAATAATGCCCCCCCCAAGATGTTCACATCCTAATCTTGATATCTTTGAAGATATCACCTTACAGGCAAGAGATCGAAGGTCACAGAGGTAATTTAGGCTGCTTATCAGTTGACCTTGAGACAAGGAGATTATCCTGGATTCTCTGGCTGAGATCAGTCTAATGACATGAGCCCTTCAAAGTGGAAAAGGAGGAGGCAGAAGAGTTAGATACAAAGTGGGCAGGACTTGATCTACTATTGCCGGCCTTGAAGTTGAAGGAGAGAAATTTTGGCAACTTCTGGAAGTTGGAGAGGCAAGAATGATTTTTACCCTAGAGTCTCCAAGAAGGAACTCAACCCTGATGACACCTCAGTTTTACCCAGTGAGCCTCACATGGACCTTCTGACCTAAGATACTATGTATGTTGTTTCAGCCCCTTATTGCAGCAGCTCAGAGTTGCAGAGCTGAGGGAGGAATCTCTTTGTGGAGGGGCCTGTGGGCTGTATAGGACATACTCAGATGGTGTCTCAGGGATCGGTGGGCACAATGCTGCTTGGCTGGGTGGGTGAAATGGGGAGGAAGCAAGAAGAAAGAAAAAGACCTTGTTTCTAGTCATTAATTTATCCCTAAAGTTTCACACTTAATTGATTCACACTTAATTGAATTGACCTAATTCAAAGAATAAGGTCAGTGCCCTCATTTTTTTTCTATCAAGGTAACATTGGTTTACAAGACTGTATAATGGAGAGGTACAGATTCACACATCTTGAGAGGTATGTCACCACACCACACCACCACCAAGGCAGCCACAGTCCACTGAGCCACCGCTCCATGATGCTCTCCTAACCCTGTGGCAGCCTTTAGTCTACATACAGATTTCTAGGACTTGTTACTGGCTTGGTCTTGGCTGACCCTTTGTTTTATTTCCCTATAGTCCATGTGAAACCATGTGATGTTTGTCTTTCTCCTTCTGACTTAGTTCATTTCATATAATCCCCTCCAGTTCAATCTATGTTGCCCCAAATGGCAAGAATTCCTATTATCTTTATAGCTGAGTATTTTTCCATTCTGAACACATAAGAACCACAGCTTCTTAACTCACCCATCTGTCCATGGGTGCTTGGATTATTTCCATAACTAGATTACTATAAATAGTGCCTCAATGAAACCAGGAGGGCATACACCCCTTTGACTTAGTGAATTTTCATTCTTTGGGGAGATACCTAGGAGCGGAATTGCTGAGTCATGTGGTAGATATGACATTCGTTTTTCTGAATTTTGTTGCATCTCTTCGATAAGCTTTTCAGAGTCCTCTTATACCACTTTGATTTGCTTTTCCTTCCCTTTCTTTGAATTTCCTCATCAAGGCCATTCTGATCTTTGTATCTGATAAGAAGACAAGTCCTGCACATCTCTGTGGCTGGTACATGGAAAGTTCCTCCCCCCGGTGGTGTCATATCCCTTCAGGTCTCAATTGCTTTTGTCATATTTTCCGGTCTGCTCATTTTGCTTTCAGACTTTGCCCCAGAGTCCTGTACTCTCAAGCAGTACCAAGTTGGGAGGTTTGGAGAAGGCTGAGAGGGCATGCTGGGGACAGACTCCAGAATCAATCACAGGTCAGGCCCAGACTCGGCCTGGACGATGATCAAGTGGACCAAGACTCTGACCCCAGGCCCAGCCTGGAGGCTGGGCAGGTCGAACCTCTGGCCAATCCCTGTTCAGCCAGGAGCCTGTGGAGTTCAACCAGCAGCCTGGCCCAGGCCTCAGCCTGGAGGCAGGGTAGGTCGACCAGGAGGCAGGTGCTCATTTGGCCTGGAGGCTGGGGGGGCTCCACAGCAAAGCGGCCCCAATTAAACCTGGAGGGTACAGATGTAACCAGCAGGACAGACACAGGTGAGAGAACGCCCCCACTTGAACTGCCAGTGGGACGGCCTCATCCTCAGCCTGCAGCCCAGGGAGGTCGACCAGCAGGCCAGCAACATCCTCGGCCTGCCTGCTGGGGAGGTCAATCAGTAGGCCAGGTGCCAACCAGCCTGGAGGAGGGGAGATTGGTCAGCAGTCCCTGCCCTGATTCATCTGTAGCCTGGGTCGACCAGCCATCCCGGTGCACTCCATCAAGACTGCCACAGTCCACCACAGGCTGGGCCCAGTCTCGGCCTGGAGGATGCTCAAGTGGACCAGCATTCTGGCCCCAGGCCCAGCCTGGAGGATGGGCAGGCTGAACCTCTGGCCAATCCCTGTTCAGCCAGGAGGCTGAGGAGTTCGACCAGCAGCCTGGCCCTGGCCTCAGCCTGGAGGCAAGGTGCGTGGACAAGGAGGCCGATGCCCATTCAGCCAGGAGCCTGGGGGCTCCACAGCAAAGTGGTCCCGATACATCCTAGAGGCAGCAGAGGTAACCAGCAGGACAGCCACAGGTGAGAGAGCGCCCCCACTTGAAATGCCGGCGGGTCATGGGCCCTAACTGATTTAAAAATTCCGCAAACACCAGGGCAGTGCCAGTTCAATATCAGACCTAGAGCCTGATGAGTTCCACGCCCAAGGACAGGCTGCAGATGTGTCAGGTCAAGCAGATGGATCATGGATCCAGATTGGAGGCAGCTAAGGTGAAGCATCAGGCCGGTCCTGGGCTCGGCCTTCAGCCCGGGGAGGCCAACCAGTGGGCCGGCCTCCTCCTCAGCCTGCAGACCAGGGAGGTCGAGCAGCAGGCTGGCTTCATTATCAGCCTGTAGCCTGGGGAGGTCGACCAGC
The DNA here is from genome assembly GCF_964194135.1 of Talpa europaea. Classification (NCBI taxonomy): domain Eukaryota; kingdom Metazoa; phylum Chordata; class Mammalia; order Eulipotyphla; family Talpidae; genus Talpa; species Talpa europaea. Next base: position 6,856,188 of record NC_140077.1, read on the forward strand.
GGGACTGCCTCATCATCTGCCTGCAGCCTGGGGAGGTCAACAAGTGAGACAGACTCATTCTCAGCCTGCAGCTAGAGGAGGTGGTCCAGCAGGCCAGCACCACCCTAGGCCTGGCTGCTGGGGTCATCGATCAGCAGGCCAGCCGCCAACCAGCCTGGAGGAGGTGGGGTCGAGCAGCAGACCCCAGATTCAGGAGGGAGTGGCCTGGGTCCACCGGCCATCCCAGCACAATCCACCATCAAGACTGCCGCAGTCAACAACTGGCCGGGCCCAGTCTCCACCTGGATGATGCTCAAGTGAACCAGATTTCTGGCCCCAGGCGCAGCCTACAAGTTCAGCAGGCAGAACATCTGGCCGATCCTTGTTCAGGCAGGAGCCTGTGGAGTTTGTACAGCATCCTGGCCCTGGCCTCAGCCTGGAGGCAGGGTAGGTCAACAAGCAGGCCAACCCCAGCCCAACCTGGAGGCTGAGGAGGTTGACCTGCTGGCCTACCCCAGCCCAGCCTGGAGGCTGAGGTGGTCGTTCTGCAGGCCTGCCCCAGCCAATCCTGGAGTGTGAGGAGGTCAACCTGCAGGGCGGCCCCAGCCCAGCCTGGAGTTGAGAGGGTCGACCTGCAGGCCAGCCCCAGCCAAGGCTGAGGGTGTCGATGTCGACCTAAAGGCCGGCCCCAACCCAGCCTGGAGGCTGAGGAAGTTGACATGCAGCTGGTCCCAGCACAGCCTGGAGGCTGAAGAGGTCAACCTGCAGCCTGCCCCTGCCCAGACTGGAGGCTTAAGAGTTTGACCTACAGGCCGACCCTAGCCGAGCCTGGAGGATGAGGAGAACCACCTGCAGGCCAGCACCAGCCCTGCCAGAAGGTTGAGGAGGTGCACCTGCAGGCCAGCCCCAGCCCAGCCTGGAATGTGAGTAGGTCGACCTGCAATTCGGACCCAGCCCGGCCTGGAGTTGAGAAGGTTGACCTGCAGGCCGGCTCCAGTACAGCCTGGAGGTTGAGGAGGTCGACCTGCAGTCTGGACCCAGCCCGACATGGAGGTTGAGGGAGTTGCCCTGCAGGCCGCCCCAGCCCAGCCTGGAGGGTGAGGAGGTCGACCTGCAGCAGGCCCACCCTAATCTGAGGCTGGGGATGTAGACCAGCAGGCCGGGCCCAAGTCACCCAGTAGGCTTGCCAGCTCAACCAGCAGGCTGGCCCCAGTCAGCCTCCAGCCTGGGGAAGTGGACCAGTTGTCCAGCCTCATCCTCAGCCTGCAGCCCAGGGAGATCGACCAGTGTGCTGGCCTCATTCTCAGCCTGCAGCCCTGGGATGTTGCCGGCCTGCTGGCCGATTTCCCCGGGCTGCAGGCTGAGGATGAGGATGACCAGTTGGTTGACATCCCTGTGCTGCAGGTGCCAGTCCCAGCATGCTCTCTCAGCCTTTCCCAAAACTCCCAACTTAGTACTTAGTATAGGACGCTGGGGACAAAGTCTGAAATAAATGAGCAGACCAGAAAACAAGACAAAGAGCAATTGAGACCTGAAATGATATGACACTACAGTGGGGGACAACTTTCCATGATCCAGCCACAGAAATGTGCAGGTCTTATCTTCCTATCAGATACAGAGATTAGAATGGCCATGATGAGGAAATTCAAAGAAAGGGAAGGAAAAGCAAATCAAAGGCTGAATGGGCACCGGCCTCCTGGTCGACCTACCCTGCCTCCCGGCTGAGGCCTGGGCCAGGCTGCTGATCGAACTCCACAAACTCCTGGCTGAACAGGGATCGGCCAGAGGTTCAGACTTCCCAGCCTCCCAGGCTGGGCCCAGGGCCAGAGTTCTGGTCCTCTTCATCATCCTCCAGGCCTCATCCTCAGCCTGCATTCAGGGAGGTTGATAAGCGGGACAGCCTCATCCTCAGCCTGCAGCCCTAAAGCCACTTAGATTTAGGAGACGAAGTCCCTCTATGTCTTTACATGGTCAAACCTGTCTCTCCAGGGTGGTCTGCACTGGGTCTTGGGGCAAGGATCACTGAAAACTATAAGGAGGTAAAGTTCCATCAACCTTTCGAGGTTCTTCGCTAAGACACCCCCTGAATGAGGGATAGAGTAAGAGCATAAAAATAAAATGAATTTTGTAGCTACAAGTGCCACAAAGATAGGTGACCCACAAAGAAACAAGGCAAGCAGGCAGTTTTTATCATTTTTTGACAAGGAAATAATCGATTTATGAAGAATTGACAAGATAAAGAAATGTAGGTTTGTAGTAATAAGTGAGGGGAAAACAAAAAGTAGCAAGGTTGGTTTACATAGTCTTCTCTGATGACGAGGATATCTCTCTGCCTCCTGGGACAGGGAAAATTCCTTCCACCAGGAAGCTTCACTCCCTGATTTCAGGAGGACAGAGGAGAGATTGTGTTCAATCTTGTACTAGCAGTGTCTTAGGTAACTAATTCAAAATAATCAATTTGCCATATCTTGAAGCCATGAGAATTAAATGTTAGCAGGATGTATTAGCAAGGTTCTCTAGAGAAGTGGAACCAATAGGATGTATAGAGAAATATGCAAATGAAGATTTATTGTAGGAACTGCCTCTTGCAGTGACAGAGGTCCAGAAGGCCCACAGCCTGCCATCTGAGAGCTGGAGACCCACTAAAGCTGGTGCTGGTATTCCATCTGAGTCTCAAGGCCTGAGGATCAGGGGACTGATGCTGTGAGTCTTAACCTGCCCAGAGGCTGAATGTGCAAAGGCAGGAGTAGATTGAAGATGGAGGTCCCAGCTCAAGCAGACAGTGAATTCACCCTTCCTCCATCTTCTGGTTCTATTTGGGCCTTCAGAGGATTGGATAAGGCCACCCACACTGCAGAGGGCCATCTGCTTTATTCAGTCTACCAAGCCAAATGCTAATTTCTTCTGGAAGCATCCTCCCAGACACACCCAGCTCTATGCCTCACAGTTCTCTGGGCATCCCTTAGCCCAGCAAGCTGACACATGGAATTAGCCATCACACAGCGTGTTCTCCACCATTGTGCTTCCCAGGTCTTCTGGGAAACACGTGGAGTTTCACTTAGGCAAGTCAGGCCAACGAACCCAACAGGGTTGGGTTTTTAGCTCAGGGAGGAGCTCACAGGGTTTAGGAGGGCAACTGGAATAGGATGGGGTGGGGGAAAGCAGAGAGGAAGAAGAGAAAGGAGAAAAAACAGAATTGCTCAGACTAGTGGCCAGTGGCCTCCCGGCTTCGGGGAGTCTTGCAGTCAGCACCTGCAGGACTGTGGACCCAGCACTGCTTCTCCCAGGTCAGAGTGGCCTAAACCCACGAGAAGGACAGGCAAAGCACTGTCAGGTACACCTTTACCTTTTCGATCACTTCCACAAGGAGCTTTTAAAACACATAAGCAACTCCAGTTCCACCAAACCCTTGCAGGCCCAGAGCTCACTGTGGCAGGTTATACACAGCACCTAAAACCCTGTGAGAGCCTCCCTGAGCTAAATAGAGCTGAGAAGTGAATGTTCCTGCTTCCTCTTGGAGATCTCAGCTGTGGTGAGTCATGGGCTACCGACCCAGTGCATCCTTCGAAAGATGAATTTGTTGGAGAAGTGCCACTTTCAGGATGGAAATCTGGACTCAGGCAGGTGATGGGAAGCACAGCTGATATATGTTGAGGTTTTACACATCATTCAGCAAGGTGTCACTGCTACCAGATGATTCAGGATCAAGCGCCAGTTAATTTTTCAAAACTTCTAGAAGGAAGATGGTGTGAAACAGTAAGGAGGGGCAAAAGGGGTGTTTCATAATTTATCAGACTGCAAGGACACAACTTGTGTCAACGTGTGTTTTCTAGGGAGCATGAGGGTTAAATGCTGCTCCTTTCCAGCTTCAAAATTCTTACTTCATGCCAGGAAGTTCAGCTACATGTCCAACCACCACCTTTCCAAATGCAGAGGCTTTTTGCTGGCAGAGAAGATAGAATCACGGTCATTCGATCAGTAAACAGAATCCATCCAGGCTTCACCAAGCCCGCGGCGGTCTCCCGCTGCATTTAATAGATGCAGGCATTTATTATCATCGACTACTTGTCTTTTAAGTTGACATTTATTATAGCTCCTTGTCTCTGTGGCATTCCAGACTTACATCAGCTTCCTTTTCTCTTTGAGTTACTCTGCGCCTTTCTTCCCAGATCACGCTTTGTCTCCTTCAAATTTGTCCTCAAAGCCAAGAACCTGCTGCTTAAATTATTTCCCAATAAATCACAGGTTGGTGAGTATTTGAGCTCCAATCCCTCAACAGGCTCAGTCTGAGTGAGTCTTGTGTTCCTTGGGGGAGGGGTGGGTGCTTGTTTCCTTTCCTTTAAGGTGGCACGTGCTTGGTGTTTATTGGGGCTTTGCAGACTTGGGAGGCCATGCCCAAGGACCAAGGGGCCTGGATGAATTTGAGAAAAGGAAAAGCAAATCAAAGGCTGACTTTCCTTTAGTTGCCTGCACCCCCTCCCATGAGGGAATGAAAAGACCCTCCTCTGGTGCTGTCATCATGGAGGGACAGGCATGTGCCACCTAATTCAGCCAATCAAATCTCGACTGGCCCTGGAGTGGGCACCTGCCTGGTAGGCAGAGCAATGTCCCACCACGGGCTCCTGTTCTCATTCCCAGAGTCTCTGTATGTGCTACTGCCACAGTGAGGAGGCTTCGCCGAGGGGATTTGATTTTGAAAATTTTGACCAGGGTTAGATTATGCTGGATTATCAGGAAGGCACCCACATAAACATGGTCCTGGTGAGAACAAGAGGGTCAGAAGTCTACGTGAAGAAGGTGGAGTCAGAGAGTCAGGCGGATGTGGTGATGCTTCACAGCTGGCTTACACGTGGGCTCATAGCCCACAAAAGCAGACAGCCTCTAGGAGCCTGAAAAAGCCAGACATGTTCTCCCCTGAAGCCCCCAAGGAGGCACCCGACCTGCTGAGACCTTGGCCTTACTTAGCCCAGTGAGATCCATGTCAGACTCAGAATGACAGAAAAATTAATTCAGGTATTTTAAGCCTGTAAATGTGTGACAATTTTTTACAGCAGCCCTGGAAACTTAATCCAGTATGTCTTTGTTTCACAAGCCCGTCTCCACCTTATGGGGCATTCTGCACCCCCAGTCCTGGACAGTCGGTTCTGGCAGGACCCCACAGTCACAGGACCATCAGAAACACACCCACGTGCAGGGACCAACAAACGTTTCTTTCCTGCCCCAACCCCTCAAGCTCCCATCTGGCCTGCCATGTCCTCTAGTGCAATTCATCAGATTAAAAGGCTCCTAAAATATTCCAGGGAGAATGGGGCTCAGCAGAGAAGCGGGAGCCTTGACACGTGGACAGAAAGAGGGTCGTTCATTTGATTCTCTTATGCGCACGTGCCTATGTCACTGTCTGCTGTGTGTGTATTCAACAAGCTGCAAGAAATAACTTGAGGGGGAGGGTTCAAACTTGGGACTGGAAGCAGCTAAAGGGGAGTAGCTTTATACTCTTCATGGAGAAGGAGGCGGGGTCCCCAGATTACATGCAATCAGCGCTCCTGTGGGCAAGACTGCCTGACGGCCCAGAGTCTAGGAGCCAACAGGATTTCACTCTGGGCAGGGAGAAGCCAGACAACAGCAGAGCTGGGGTTCACACTCTCAGTGTGTGCCGCCTGAAGCACCCCTGGTCAGTTTTCATTTCGTTTTCCTCCCCAGTCTGCACACCACGGGCCAGCGTGGCTGCAGGGGATTGCTGGCGACCCTGTAAGAGCAGCCTCGGGACCCCCCTCATTTGATGACATTTCAGGTCCAGGGCCACCCAGCAGGGGGTTCAGGCAGCTGCCTCCAGCTCCCAAGAAAAGAGCTTTGCTCATCACACCATTATTTCCATCAGCCTGAGATCAGAACCTGTTTCTCCCTCCAAGAGATGCTTTGTAGAGATTGGGGGCTGCTTCTGAAGGCCCATGAAAGGAACAGGAATTCAAAGACATTTTTTTCTGTCTTCAGCTAACGCTCACTGCATGTTTCTCTGAATTATTCATAATTGAAATCATGCCATCAGCAAAACTGTTAAGGAAAGTTTACCCACAGAAGTATTAGAAAGTAGAATACGGATTAGGATCACCATCCCTAATTATTTTTTCTGTGCAATCTAAACATCGCTGCAGTTAATGCTACAGAAAAGCAAAATCGGATTATTCATAATCACTGATATATACTTTAATGCTCAAGGGTCAAATTTGTTATTAAATGTTAAATACTTTTTCTCAGCTTCGAGAGATTTTTCAGCTATGTTATATTGTTAATCTTCTTCAAGGAGAATGCCTTCGCCCAAGACATGTGAACAGAATTTTTTAAATGTCAGAAAAGTCCTATTTTGTGTTTCCAGAGTTACTGCCAGGTTGTCACTGGGATTCTAAAGTTGCTTCTAGTGGGTCTCTCTGCCTCTGATGAATAAGGCCTGTATCATGAACTCATACGCACACACGCATACACATGTGCACATACACACATGCATACATGCTAATGATGCTGTGCCAATTCTAAAGTGTCTGAGTTTTTTCACACAACCAAGCAATTCTCCGACACTGGTTGTGGTCCTACAATTCAACTCAATTCTTACACTGTCTACCCAGAGACACTGGTCGTGGTTCTATAATTCAACTCAATTCTCACACTGCCTACCCAGAGACAGCATTAGATGCCACAGGTGAAAGGCTCGGCCCCACAGACCCCGCCCCCTTCTGATGACTGGCTGTAAATCATAGGTTCCCACCAAGGCCTCCTTGGGTTTGATTAATTTGCTCAGGAAACCCATTTACTCACTTGATTGCTAGTTTACTACAAAGACTATTAAAGAATATGAATCAACAGCCAGATGAAGGCCACCTAGGATTGTTACAGGGCAGGGAGAGGGGCAGCCCAGATCCTGCAAACCTGCCTGCTTTAAATAGGTTCTGCCATCCACCGCATCAACACAAAACATATGAGACTTTAATGGGAAGGAACTTTAATACAACTAGGAAACAATACAGGAAAGGCAAAGAATCTAGTTTCTAAATCAAGCACCCAAAGTGACCGTCACCTCGTGGGTAAAACTCCATCCAAATGGGATTGGCCCAGAGCAAGGCCCCAAAGCCTGCCACAAGTCTAAAGCATCTTCCAGTGGGGACCCACAGAAAAGGATCAGAAACAACCAGACAAGACCGTGTCTCTAGGCTCCTTGTGCCTCCTCCAGGTCTCCTTCTGGTTCCATCCTGCTTCCTTCCTTCCTCAGTCTCCTCTGAAGCTTCTTCTCTCTCAGCTCCACCCTTCTTTTGGGTGGGGTAGGAAACCTGGAACCTCCCCCTTTCCTGGGGACCCCCCTGTTACAGGATGAGGTGCCAAACAAGCAGTTTCTATTCGTATGGAGTTGGGACCCAGATTGTTGGTACATAGAAATGTTCTGGTTCACAAACCCAAAGCTCTCTGAACCTCTTTCTTCTGAATTTTTATAGAAGCTCCATTCCATAAGCACAATTGATCCAATCATCTGCCATTGGTGGTGATTTGACCCCCAGGCCCTCACTTCTTCCTGGAGGTCAAGGGTGGGGCTGAAAGTCCCACCTTGACTCTCAAGAGTAGATGTGGGGTCACCCCCTTCTTGTCTGTCATGTGAAGTCTCCGCCTACTCCTCCTTGATGCCCCAGGTCCCTAAATGCAGGACAAAGATCCTTGGTTAGCTCCATTATTCTTTAGGAGCCACAACCACGTAATTCTTTATATGTGTATAATTGATTGTTTTTCCTTTGCTAATCCATCTGATGCTGTTCTGATTACTTTCCCAGCCCAAGAACCCAGAGGGATGGGGATTTTTTTCCCTGTGGCTGGACAGATTTAAAAAAAAAAAAAGTTGAGACAATACAGGCTTCAAAGATCAATCAGCCACTCCATAAAGATAGATTTAGCACCTAGGAAGAGGCAGATGCTGGGCTTGTTGCTATGGATATGACCAGAAGGAGTCAAACTGGACTCTCCCTCCAGCAAGTGCCCTGCAGCTGACATGTCCCACCCATGACCATCTCAACTGGGAGAAGCAGGTCCTCATGGGTACTACTGGCTCAGTAATCTACACAAGAGGAAAAACAAAATTCTGCTGACTGGTCTTAAAAACACTCCAGTTGGAGGCATAATAGAATAACTTCTGAACAACTGGAAAAAAATCTATCAGTCATTTCTTTTTTTAATTTATCTTCTCTACAGCATTTTTTCTTTGCTTCCAGGATCAAATTTTGGTCTCAGCGTCCTGAAGTCAAATATTGTTAAATGACATATTACTGTAATTCCTACAAATCCGGTGCAAATTGTTCCCTACCCAAGCCACCATATGGAGTACTGCAATTCCTAAAATGTAAAAAGTCAGCTTTTGTGAGGCCCCTGGGGGTCAGGTTTCTACTAACTGACCTCTGCCTTTCCCTTATCTATGTTAAATGCTGTTGAAGGTCTTTGTTAAATGCAAAACCTAGTCTCATAGGATGATTCTTTTGGAGCAAAGCAGGATTAGCACAGGAGAGGATCTCTGATCATTGGAGAAGAAACTTCACTAATGGGGGAAGGGGAGCTGATAAAGACTTGGGCCTTCGTGGTTCCATCCCTTTGCTTTCCCTTAGCACCTTTCTTCCTGCCAAATGTACAAGCTTTGGTTTCTATCAAACAAAACTATAAGCTTAGCAGTAGAGGTTTCACCTATACGGGTCAACCCAGTTTTCCAGATGTCCTGGGCTAGGTGATTGAGTCTGCCCAACTTGGGGATTTACCATCAAAAGCTCACACGTCATATTTTTCAACAGCTTGTAAGAGAGTAAATCTGGCATTTCCTTCTCCATCTGCCTGATTTCTTGATTTCAAATTCACTCAGAATTCAAATGATTAAATTTTTACCCAGAAAACATTTCTAGAATTTACCCTGAGAAGCCACCTCTACAAGAAACAGCATATGCACAAAAATTACTCATCTCTGTGTGGTTTGAGATGGAAAAATATTGGATACAGTCAAAATGCTTGTCCTCAGAAGACTGATCAAGAAAACTTATGGTACATCACATAACAGACTAATATTTGCCATTTAAGACAAGAATGGGAAAGATCTCCATAAAATTATATAAAATAACTTCCAGAGTATACTACTAAATGAAAAAAGCAAGGTTCAAAAGAATTATTTAGTATGATACTTCTTTGCCATGAGCCAAGAGGAGTAAATGCATACACATGTACACACTTACTTCATTTTTTTTTTCATAAGCAAACAAAGACTTCCCAGAATCTAATAAAAAGTCATCTATGGAGAGAGTAGGAATAGAGGTGGGGAGCATAAAGATGTCAGGGAGAGTTCTCTGACTATAACTTTTGTGTTGTCTTAACTTCTGAGCTGTGCTGCTATAGTTCACCCTCAAAATTAATAACTCATTAAACAAAATCTAAAAGCAAATACAAATAAATTGGGATAACTGCATACCAAATTGATAACAAGGTCACATAGAAAAAAATAATTAATTCAAGTAATTTTCAGCACATTCCTTTAATTGCATATACTTGAAAAAGGAATAATCTCAGAACAAAAAGAACTGCCCCAAAAGACTTGAACTTTACTAGGTAGGCTGGCTGGTGATAGTGATATTAGTGTCATAATCCTGAGACTACTTTGTATGCATTTTAGGACAAAACAAATTAGTAAATATATTGATTTGCAGGAGCCAGTTATCAAAAAGAAGATGGCTGGATACAAATATAGAATGAAAGTGAGGAAGAACTACATGGTATTCTATTTGAATTGGAGGTATTAATATAAACTCATGAGCTAAATACACATTTTCCCCTAGTTGTCCACAGAAAGAATCTAGAACCAAGGGCACTGTAGTAGCAATAAGCATTTCCTGCTTATATGTTCTTGTCACCATTCCCAAATAACATCACACCTGATAACTCTAGTTGTTTAACTTGCCTTATCTCCCCACTCCTGTGGGGCACACAACCACCTCCATGGCCTCTAAAATCATGTCTTCAAACTCACAACCACTCATAGCTTATGGAATAAACAGTCAACTAGCAGAATTTGTATATTTCCAGAAGTTATTTGACAGCACCCATTATGTCATCTACCAAGGTACCCTTAACAGATTAGGGCATCATAACCACCTCTTTTTTATGAGGATCTGAGATCAAGCCTTATTCATCCATTCCAAAATGTTCACCCAACATCAATTAAGTGCTATGCCAGGATCCTGGGGAAATAAGGGCAAACAAAAATATAATCTCTGGGCCTCCCTGCTGGCACAAGGGGTTAAGACGCAACCTATGAAGCAGTCCACAGCCTTGGCAGCACGAGTTCGATCCCCGGCCAGCCAGGGAGGAACCCACATGGTGCAGCAGACTTCTCCTGACTCTCCCGCTGCTCCCCTCAAAAGTGTACTTTGGTCAATCTGCCTGTTCTGTTCCCCACTCTGTCTCTGGTGAATATTCTCACCCCCACACCTCTGGCCTGAACCCCAGCTCTTGTATGCATAAATAAATAAATCTTTTTAAAAAATACAATATCTGTTCTCAAGGGGTTCAATAGAGTAGGAAAGGCAAATAACATGACAGGTCAGTATAATACAAAGTGATATATCCCACAATAAGATTAGGAGCTCAGAGGCACACAGCCTGCACCCGAAAGGAGCTGGCTTAGTTTCAGGAATTATTCTTACAGTCATCATCACCCCTGTTGAGTACAAAGAGAGCCATAAGACCAAGCCTGTCTAATCAAGGCTGTTCTCAAGAACCTAAGACTACAATTATACTATTTCCTATGACTGTGCCAGACATGGGTAGAACTAATACTTCAAATGCAAGGCAATTGAAAGTTTTACTTATCCCTCAAAACATCTTCTCATTCTTGATTTGCAAGGTAGTCAGCCAAGTGTCCTCAGTGCAGATGTGGAAAGTCATCCATCCCCCCCGAAGATGTGCCATGCTGTGTGTAGTAACAGCTGTGAGGAAAGGCACCCATAGCACAAAATAGTCACCGCTTGTCATCTTCTCGCTTCTATCAAAGTAATTGCACAGAACACAGGCTCGTTATTAGTAACTGGGCACCACCATGGAAAACATGTTGTTCGAAAACACCTGCATTGGCAAAGCAAAGCTGAGCTGACCCAGTTATTCGCGCCATCTCTAATTCTGGAAGGGATATGAAGAATAACTGAAAAGAACACTTTGGCAAGAAATGCAGATAATTCTGCTTGGGGAACAAAGATGCCCACCACACACTAGTATCATCTAATTATATTTTTGTATCCCCCTCCCTCATGAAAAATTCCAGGGATGAAAACATGTCATCTACAGCCTTACACCCACTGTGTAAATCTCTCCCTCATATCTGATTTGAAATTTTTTTAACTCCAGTATAGAGCCCTTTGAAGGATAATGATGTTAATGAGACCCTGCCAAGCCCAGGATGGGATGTGTTGTGCTGTGCCTGGAACAGATGGCTCAAACAGAAGCCACCAATTCAACATGACAGCCCAAGATTAAGCTGCTCCCTTTAAGTCTGCAGCAGTTCTGTGGCCCAATCCTTAACACCTTCTCCAGAAACTCAAAGGAAACTGGGTCTACATAAGGGTCAACAAGGTGCTTTTCCCAGAACACATGCACTTGAAGAAGATTAGAACTACAAGGAGACACAGAACATCAGTTCTACTCATTCCCAAACCCAGTAGCACAAAAGAACATGCTAGAACTTGATGTACAGAAATAGCTCTATATACTCAAACATACTGCATTGCAATATATTAAAACAGCCAATTACCTGGGACAGATCATACAGATATTTTGTCATTTTTCCAAATTTTCAGACTATTTTACAAGAAAAAATCATAACAGTTATATTTCATGTGTTCTTTGTATCCCTCTCCAGTCTTATTTACTATTTCTCTCCAAAGACTATTCTCTTAAAGATGTGTTCCTTTACCATAATTTTTCACTTTGAGTATACAGTTGAGTCCACAAACATGGTATTGCATTGTTTTATGCAGTAAAATGTACATAAATTATATGGTACCATACATAAGCTGTAACTGGGATTTTTCACTCAACATTTTATTCTAGATTAATCCATGCTGATACATGAAGATGCATTTTATTCATTTTCATTGCAGTAGTTACTTCATTTTTGAAGTATCTCTTTTAAGTTGCATTTCTGCTTAAAATTTAGTAATTTTTTTAGTATGCCTGTGAATAGACATTTGTTGTGAATGCTAATATAATTCATTTCTACAATGCTATTTTGTGCTTTTATTTATCATGATTTTTCTTTACTTTTTTATCTTACATAGTTTTTCGTTTTCTTTATGTCTTCTTTTTCCTTACACAGGTCTAGAAGTCATGATTTCTATTTTTATTCTCCCAGTGACTATTCTCAATTTTTCAATGAACATATTTAACCAAACAGACCTAAAGTTAGTAAGTACCAGAGTCCTATTCACAATTAATACAAAGTTAGAATATTTTCATTCTAAACTCCCAAGCCCCTTCTTGTATGATATATTTGTTGCCACTGTTTGTTCTTAGATTCACCTTGTTTCAAAATCCCTACTGGTCTTTTTTTAATGCAATTCAAATTTAGATTTGCCAACATTCTTTTCTACTTCCCTACAGAAAACAGAACCAACAGGGATGGAGGGTTTCCTTCTTATTGTGCTTCAATAATTGTAAGTAGAGTGTGTGAGTAGAAAACTCTCACAGGCTTTGTGTGCCTCTTGGTGTCTTTATACCATCATCTATTCCTGAATACTAGTTTGTTTGGGCATAAAATTCTAGGTTAAGTTTTGTTTTCAGCATTAGGAAGTCATCATTTTGTTCAGTTCTTACATCTATTATTTCTGAGAGAAACTTACTATTAGTTTATTACCACTCCTTACATATAATCTACATTTTGTCTCTGGCAGCATCTATGATTTCTCCTTTGACATCAATGCCCATAACTACTATGTAGTTATTGGCAGATCAATAAGAGAATCTATATTTCTTAGGAGAAAATACTAGGGAACAATTTAGTACATTCATGAAGCCTATTCTCTCAGTCAACAGAAGAAAAACAAAATATGGCTTAACAATCCACAAGTTAGACGTAATAAATCATAAGCACATGCTACCTGTTATCACTTTCCTAGGTGACATCCTTTCATACAAAGGATAGCCACATAATTTATAAGTTTTGAATGTTATTGATCCATTATTTTAAATACTGCTTTTTATACAGTAATGCTTTATCTAGGTATACAGGTTATCTCTCTTAACTAGTTATCCAAATTTAGTTTTTAAATGTTCTCTCCATAAGTTTAATTTTGATTTTATTTTCCATAGCAAGCTTTACCTCCCTGGCTTCACATAAAAATTAGACTAAAGCCTAAGATTACAAGAAATTAGATTTATTTCATATTAAGTGAAATAAAGAAAGTGACCCTTTTTTTCATAGAATATTGAAAGTTAAATAAGACATGATTCTTATCCTCAAGGAGCTTATACTTTACTGAAGTGTGAAAAGTGCTATGAGGGAGTTAAACTTGTAGATGTTTGTAGGTTGTTTGGAAGGATGGGTGGGAGGTGCTGGATAATGCAGAGCGCCTGTGTATATCATGCTATACATAATTTCTTCCTAAATGTAATTACTGTATTCCATTTTGAAAACATTTTTATTATGCTGCGTAAGTTTTCAGAAGCATTTGAAGTATCTATCATATTGTGTTTCATAAGCCTCTCCAACTTCATCCTTTCCACTGCCTATGACTCACTCATACAGAATGACCTGCAGGCCTCTGAACCTGTCACTCATTTTCATGCTTTTGAGTCTTTGCCCTCAGTGACTCTGAACAGAGTGCTTCTCCCCTCAACTATATCAGCCGATCCCTTCCATCACCACCACTCCACATACACAGGAACACTACATTATCCAGCACCTCCCCACCATCCTTCCAAACAACTTATAAACATCTACAAGCTTAACTCCCTCACAGCATTTTTCACACTTCAGCAAAGTATAAGCTCCTTGAGGATAAGAACCATGTTTTACTTAATTTCCAATATTATGAATATAATGTTTATTAAGTAGCTACTATGGGATCTAACTCATTCTGGAAGTGTCTAGATGACTCCCCTCAGGTTGTTTGAGCTGAAGGAGCTAAGAGAATCTAAGTGTATTAATTGGGTGCAACAGAAAACAGATCCAATAGGAATAAATTATTCATTCATAGATACATAGATAGAGTCCCAATGTCTGTAGCTGACAAGCTGGAGATATGGGAGAGCCAACTATGTAAGTTCCAGTCCATGTCCAAGTCCAAAAGCAGAAGAAGACAGATGCCTCAGCTCAAAAACAATCAGGTAGAGAGAGTAAGTTCTCCCTACTCAGTCTTTTGTTGTATCCAAACCTTCACCTGATGGATGAGGCCCACCTTCATGGAGGAGGGTCATCCCCTGTTCTCAATCTTGATTCAAATGCTTATCTCATCCAGAAACACCCTCATGGACATGCCCAGAATCATGTTTGACCAAATATCTAGGCACCCCAGGGCCTGGCCAAGCTGACATAAAAATTTAGCCATCATACTAGGCAAAAAGATAGGAAACAGCATTTGGTGGAAAAAATAATCTACCTAAAGGCCTCAAGAAAAGAAGGAGAATTTAAGGGCACGATCAGAGGCCAGTGTGGTTGGAGTCAGAGTGAGAGGCGGGACAACCACAGAGGAGGCTGAACAAGGAAAAGGCAGGTCTAGCAGGAGGCTTGAGGCCTAAAGTAAGACACAAGAGCAGGGGTGACATGTTGACATGTATTCCAGGCCTTAGCATGGTTCCTGAGAAATAATGTCTCAATAAATGTTTGCAGAGAATTAATAACCCATGAACAAACACAAAATCGACCTTGAGTTCAAAGCCATACAAGACTGAATTATTATCTCAGTTTGAGAAAAATCAATTCCCAAAAACAAATAATATAGACACATACTCATACACCCATTCAGCAAATATTTGTAAAGCCACCACTTAGACAAGTTATCATAAAGTATGGCAGAAAGCTATCAGAATCTCATCAACTGTGACAGACATTCTTCTGAAATCCAGCAAAGATTCTCATTTTATTTCACTCTTTTTTCCTGTTAAATTCAAGCAAGCAGAAATAGTTTTGTTAAGAAAATGGTATTATATACTACAAACCATTTTTCCCAAGACAATTTTGCCACCCATTACTCTGTATACATGATGTCCATCAACTATTAATACAAGTTATTTCTGGATGGTGAAAATTTTTAGTGATTTGTTACCTTTCATCTTTGTATTGTTCTGTTTTGTCTGATTTTTTTAAATAAGAGCTCATACAATTTTTTAAAACAAGCTCATATTTTTAAACTACTGCAGAAAAGATATTGGTTTTGATCATATCTAATTTAGACATATAAATCTATGCCTCTGCCAGAACACACAAATTTAAACAAAATTTTCAATCCAAACAGGTTCACTGACAAGCACAATTTCCCAGAGTCCAGCAAAGCAGTTGAGCTAGTCCTTCTCAGAAATTTCGCCCATCCCTTCAAAGCAGAGACCTGAAAATTTGCAACTGAAAGGCAGAAATAAAAAAACAAAATTAACGGGAAACTAGTCTAGTACCAGAGGTCTGTACTGACCTCTGTACCCTAGTTCTTGTATGCATAAGTAAACAAATCTTTTTAAAAAAAATGAAGAATGATGTAAAATATATACAAATAAAATAAATTTTTAAAAAATGAAAAGCAGAGACCCCTGCCTGCTTCTTCTCCCCGTGGCTCCCACAAACCCAGTATGGAGGTAAGTGCCGCACAGGAACCCACACCCAGTGACAATGGCTTGTTCTTAGGCTATTTCTGTTCAGGAACATGCTTTAACACCCCCAAAATCTGAACTAATAACAATTAATCACATGCCTATATTTCACAGGAACACTACTACCCAAATGGGAGGGTTAATAGGTCATCTTCTCCCTGATTTTCTGTCACCAGCCAATTCCCTTTTTTACCAAAAAATTTAAGTGTTCTACCTTTAAAAGAACAGGGTGGGGCAAAGGAGAAAGGTGCCTCATAATAAAACACCTCACACATTCTTACCACACGATCTACCAGCTGCAAACGAAACTAACCCCCCTCCATATAGGTCATCGCTAGTCCACTGGTGTCGTTCTTTTTTTTCCTCCAGTATTGGTCATATAATAATGTTTGTTTATTTGTTCAACAAATGCCTGTAAAGTGGCTACAGAAATTCTGCTAAACATGGAGAAATGAAAGACAAAGAGGGCATGACCTTTGCTCTCAAGAAGCTTTCAGACAGGAGCCAAATTTTCTACAATTAAAAACATTATTAATCATTTTTTATTATGATACTATTGAATAGAGATTAGAAAATTTTAGAAGGAAGTTCTAGATGCTATTGCAACTATAATCTTAAAATACATGTAGAAAATGGGTGTTTGACAGGTATTTAACAGAGAGAAACAGAGAGAGAGAGAGAAATAGAGAGGCCTGATGTGAGAAAGCTACCAAAAGAAATACAACAAATTATGATTGACAAGACTCCAAGAGACCCATTCTGAGACTCTCTTCTCCAGCAAGCACTGGTCACAGGATGGTAGGAGCAGCACCCTGGACTAAGACAGACTTTTGGGATCACTATTGTGGAATGTGGAGAACACATTTGCCAAATTATGATTGAGTCTGTCTCTTGGATGTCTTTCAGGGGAATCGAGTAACCATTCTGAGCCATAAAGTTGAAATAAAATTGGCCCCAGTTTACTGGTGGTAAAAAACTAACTCACTGTATATCTGGTAGTTATTACTACCCACCTAAGAAGAAATGTCAGCTCCAACAAAAAAAAAAAAAAGAAAAGAAAAATCAATACCCTTCAGATAAATGTGTCCACCCAGGCCTAAGCCACACAGCTGGGCTGCGAAAAGCCTGGGGAAGCCTTGGCACCCCAAATTCTACCTGTTCCACATTCAGTAGAGATTTGCAGTGACTTTGCCTGTAGAGATGCCTCAACATGAGTTGTGAGTTTCCCTCCTCAATGAACCTCCTCAATATGCTTTATAAAATCACAAAGTGTCTCAATGCAGAAAAAAGAAATCTACAGTCACCAGAGAATTATAAAGAGGCATTTAAAATTTGAGCCCCACAAAGTTATCCTTTAAGACCTTCACCAAAAATTATTCCTTTATTTGAAACTTGTCTCAAGCCACTCTTTCTCAATATCCTTGGTTTTATTAAAAGAATTAGAGCTTATTAAGACAGTAGGAATAATCAGCTTTTCACAAACACACCCTGAGGATTTGAGAGAACAACCATCCTAACATCCCTGTTAATGTTTATTCATAGTTTATGGTAATTTTATAAACTGAATATTCCACACAGTAAGAAAATATTATTTACCCTATCAAAACTATAATCCCTGATGGTTTCACACACAAAAAGAGAATCAGTTTCTCTTCATGAAAACTTGAACATATAATTTCTCTTTCAGATGCAGTAAATAATCATGATTGTTAAAGTCCTCATTTCAACTCTTCCTTTAAATATATAACAAGATATAATAATAAATCTTTCCATTAAATGGTGGGGATTTTACTTAAAGGGATTAGATTTTGGAAATATGGAATATTTTAACTGGGTTTTCCAAGCAGAATTGGCATCTTAACATTGCAAGCACCCCCTTGTCGTTCAACAGCTCTTCAAGTCAGCAACCCCCGAGGGCTGGAGACCCACAGGACACGGCTGACCCTGCAAGGCACAGAGGTCAGGAGAGTAAGGAACTCCACAGAGTGCCAGCCAGAATGCCAGCCAGCAGTGCTTTCAGGTCCCAAGGGAAAAATCCAGTCTTTCCTCCTCCCAAACTTCCACTGTTCTCACTATTCAATTGTCCTTCTAGCTGGCATTTTGGAATTCTCTGGAATGGAGGACATTCAGTCTTCTTGAATAACAGTAAGAAACTGCATTTCTATTGCCCACCCTCCCTCCAAATACTCAAAGGAGAAGTGAAGACTTGGACTCATTTCCCGGTAGCACACATAAGGACTTGATCTTCAAAATACTCATGGTCAGAAGAATGCTTCAGATGGAACCCACACCGGGTCATTAAAATTCCTCTTCCCTATAATCCAACAGAAGCAAAGAGAAAACCTGCTACAAGGAAAGGGGGAGGGATTAATTACCCAAAGGACAAAATTAGGAACTGCGAACAGGTATCCCTGTCCTCTATAGGAAGAATCTGACTTATAACCACTCATTCAGTCATTTTTCCATCATTTTATGCACTAGACGCTTGACATCTACTCTATGCTTGGCACCGGGCATAGGAAGGCAGGAGACAGGTGCATCTGCAAAGAGTTCACAGTCCAAGGATGGTCGGACTAGAAAGCAAATGACAGCTCATGTGCTGTGCCCGAGAGCAGACAGTGGCAGGCCCCAGTTAGGGGTGACTATTGCAGCCTGGAAAGGAGGCAACTCCTGAGCTGGGGTTTGAGACAGAACAAAACTTCATTAGGTGAAGAAGTGAGGGACTAGGGTCCCCTTGGGGCAGAGGGAGGGGTGCCTCCAAAGACACCAGGGCCTGAGATGGGTTGCAGGTGGGAGGTACATCTAGCAGGCCAGCAGGGCAAGGACTGCAGCTCTGGGCCCATCCGGGTCCTGCCACCTTGGACTGTGTAAATCACAACTCTTGCTGCACATGCACCTCTTACCAGAAGCTTAAAAAATAAAAACAAAGGCTTGGCTCCCCCTCCAAACAAATTATATCAGGGTCTCTAGAGGTGGGCCCAGACATCAGTAGTTCAGAAAGAATCCCAATGGATTCCAGTGTGGTACAGGCTGCAGGCTTTATTGTCAAAAGTTCATTTTTAATAAACTCAGTTCCTTGGGTTGTTGTGCAGGTTAAGCGGACTAATCAATGAGCAGCACCTAGGGAGTGTTAATAAGGATGACGACAATTGCAAGAAGAGTCAGAGATGCAAATGAGACCAGAAGTTAGGCCAGAGGCAAATCATCATCCCAGCATGATCTCACCCCCTGCTCCCCCATGTCCAGCACCATCCTGAGAGCTTCACACAACACAGCAGCGTGGCTCGGGGAAGCAGCCTCTTCCACCCCAAGTCTCTACTGCAGGAGGCTGGGTGACCTGGATTCAGAGACGAAGGCTCCCAGGAATATTCTGTGGGCACTGGGAAGACACATCATCGAGGAGTAATGTGATCAGCATTGTGGGAGATAAAGGCATCTGACAGTAAGGAAGACAACAGGCTGAAAGGGAAATGATGCCCCTCTGCAGACAGAGCCAGAGATTGGATGGATATGTGGAAGGAGAAACATATCTCTTGGAAGCCCAGGACCAGAAAGAAAAAGAATCACAACTGGCGAGGAGACTCTCCACACTAATTTCAAGATTTCTGTAAGACATAAATGTGTTCTGATACACAAATACCTTCCATTTCTACGACATATACCACTTACCATCTGGTGTGGTGTCAGCTCTCAACGTTGATGTCATTTGAAGCAATTTTCATCATATCTCTAGAAAGCTCTCGTCTATCCTCTTTTGAGAGTTTCATCTATTCAACAGAGGTTTTTTTTTTTCTTTCTTAATGCTCTGGTGTTGCCATCCTCGGTTGAGAGTTTGATTTAAATGATCTCCTGCCCGGCACGGTTTCTTTAACAGACAATACAGATTTAAATTGTATTTTTCCAGTGCTGATTATTAACATTACTGTTGTTGGACTCTGAGCACATGCTTTTAGGCTACAGGGTGGAGGTTATTATTCCCTCTTTACAGACGATGGCTTAGCTGATTCCCCTTTAAAGTGGTCATGATTATAAGGAGAATAAACCATTCAAGCACCAATTATTTGCATGCATCTCTAGCGCTTCAAAATTATTATTTAGCTCTAGAAAATAAACACATGACAAGTTAGTATTTTCTATTCATTAAATTCATTGTCCTATTTATTAGGTAAAATAGCTATTTATTTATTCCTAGGGGGGAAAAATGGCTATTTTGCTTTAAATTGTTCCTAGTACTTAGAAATGCTAATATTTTGAAATATGAATGTGCTTAGAAATACACTAAGTATAAAATTTGGCATTTTTCCCAATGTTTTTATTGTGTTAAAAATATGCAAGATAAAATTGACCATCTTAACCAATTTTAAGTGCACTCAGTGGTGCACGTACATTCCTCATATTGTACAGCCTTCATCACCTTGACTCCATCCTTCTTGTAAAATTGAAAGACCATACCTGCTAAACAACAGCTCTCCATCCCCCTCCAGTTACAGCCATGATTCTATTTTCTATCTCTGTGACTTTGACAACCCTAGGAATCATAGTACTTGTCTTTCTGGGACTGGCTTATTACACTTGACATAATGTCCTCAAGCTTCATTCTTGTTATAGGGTGAAACAGGATTTCTTCCTTTTGAAGACTGAATAATATTCCATTGTGTGTATACATGAACGTTTGCATTCTAGTAAGTCAAAAGTAGACAAACATTGGCAATCTCGTAAGATTCAATCGAATACATTATCATATTAGGATAATATCATTCAGGATTTTCAGTGATTTAGAAGAACCTCTTTCTCTCTTTCCTGCAAGTGGCAGGTACTGTCAGGTGAAACAAGCTGGATACTGGCATCATCATCTGCGCCCCTGCTCATGGGGGGAAGGGCCAGGGTGCATCCTATTTTAGGGTAGAGGAGAGGCAGAGTCAGCCTGCATTCTCCCAGTTTGGGTTCCTGAACTGATTGGATTTTGTGTGTCTTTGTATCCTCCAAAGGAACAGTCTCCATCCTTGGCCCTTACCACTGCCCCTGGAGACTGGCCTGCATCTCTCACCCATTGCCCTCCAGGTCCTTAATGAGCGTGTCTTATTCATAGAAGTTTCCCACTAATGAAACTATTATTGTTAACACTGCCAGGACAAGTTGTGTAGATAAATGCTTAAAAATAGATCAGAGTAATAATTCTGCAACAGAATTGTTATTTCTATACCAAGTCTACTTTCCAGCAAGTAAGAGAAATACTTTTAACTTCTAAGTCACAAGGGTATAAAAATGTTTAGTGTAAAGTAAAGCACTCTCTAAAGACAAGTGGCCATTATTTCTATTGTGTCCATGACAACAGAACAGAATGATGTTGAGTCTACCTTTCCGACTATGGTCAAGGGTCAGGAGGAATACACAACAGATAGACAGCATAAGTGAGCATCACTGGGATACACGAGCACAGGAATCCAGCCCATGGAGGTATCACAAAGTTATCAGAAAGATGAGAAGGATCTACATTCTCCAACATATCAAGACCATGCATACACACATCTATGTATATTATTTATGTGTTTGTCTCTAAGATCTTAGAGGCTAAATAAGTAAATACTTGAAAGTGGTTCCCTATGGGGAGAAAATAGAGAAGGAAGAGGAGAAGAAAGAAATGCATATGTGTCTTCAACAAACAATGTATAAGAGAAAAAAAGAGGGGCGGAACCATGGATTAGAATAGACAGGAGGCTAATCAATTTATTGTGATATTGGACCTTACTAGACCCGGATTTGAACAAAATTTTAATGAGACAATGGGGAATCTACGTAGTGGACATTTGCTATCAAGCAACTGTATTTAATTTGGGGAAATATGATAATGGATTGCAGTTGTTTATCAAAACCCTTATTTAAAAAAAAAAAAAAAGACATTGAAATACTTGCATATGAAATGGTATTTGCTACCAAAATAATCCAGTGGCAGGGACTGATAAAACAAGGTGACCTGATCGTTACTGTGGCTGAGGGATGCCACACTTTACAGTTCATGACATTTCTTTCCTACATTTGTGTATTTTGAAACGTCCTATAATAAAATATTACAAAAAGCTTACCAACTTCCTAGTCTCTGCTTGTCACCTCCATCATTGTGTGATTTGGGCCCAGCTATTTAATCTTCTACAAGTCTGCCCCTTTTTCTATGAAATGGAAATAATGTGACTTCATCCAGTATAAATTTCCAATAAGTTTAGAGCCCATTGTGCCCTACCCACAGGGAAGTAGATATTTTATAGCTGTGTGTCATCACTTTTTGAAGATGCTGGAAGAAACTCAAACATAACATGTCTGGAATTGAATCCACCAAACTGGTTGAGGGCAAGAATGAATGAATGAATGAATGAATGCAAGCATCCAGGTTATCATTCTGGCATATGTCGCAAAGGTTTCCTCATGTTGGGCTTTCGTGACAGCTGTCAGGAACGACCCATCTCTCTAACCTCAGTCGCTCAAAGGCATCATGAACTGGATCATCTTCAGCTTAAGCATCCCATCCCAGTCAGCGTCCACAGGGTCCTCTCAATGGGAGCTTTGCAAAATACATGCTTCTCATCACAATCATTTTCTCCATCTGAGAAGGGTTCTGTTTTCTAGATCTCTGGTCCTTGGCAAGCAGTGAAATTCCAAATTCTACAGAACCCCAACAACAAAGGATTCAGACTTTATAATGCCTTCAGTGTTACTTTTGATCAGTCACACCCAAGGCTGCAGTGACTAACTACATCAAACCCATCTTCAGAAGATCCATATTAGATGTGTAATGATATCAGAAACCCCCCACCCCCGAGAAAAGCTAACTATTCGGGGGTCACAGCACAACCAAAAGCAGAGAAAAGACATCATCCCAAGAGACGGCTTTGTAGCACATGTGTTTGAAATCTGAGCAACTTAACAGGAGCCTTGTAAGTGATAGCCTCACGTCAAAATACGGTCTCCTGATGGACTCACACTAGTAACAATTCCTCCATCGATGTTCAGTAATAGGTCCTTTTCCATGTCCTCAGGAATAAATAGCATGCTTCTTGTATACACAATTTGGAAAATATGTTTCAGATGCATTTGTTCCTTGGCCAGTGAATTTATTTATATCCAGCTAGAAACAGACACGGTAATTTTGCCGCACCATTAACTCACTGAGGAGCATAAAGGCTCTGTCTTTTCATATTGCCCTTTTGGTCCCCTCCTGTGTGTGTATCAAACAGTTCACATCTTGCATTTATTCAGCACTCAGCTTCTCCGAGGCAAGTGCTAAGTAAACCATTAGAATTACAGGATCATCATGCCTGAGAGCCAAAAGCGCACTAGAAATCTAGTTCGTTGCTGTGGTTTTGCTTGTGAAAAGTGGGATGCAGAGAGCTTGAGGGTCTTGCCCAGACCAGAAAAGCTGCTCAGTGGTAAAACAGGTTAGAATCAAGATTTAAAGATTCTTAGTTCAAGGCTGTTTGCCCCAGGCGATGCGAGTTCAATATCCTTGGACTTCCACCCACTGAAAACAAATTCTTCACTGGTCTTTAGAAAGCAGTGCCTTTTTCCAGACCACTCAGGTGCCAAATAATGATTTATGAGACTGCATTAAGCACGCAGGGAGTTTTCAAAGACCGTTCCACCCCTCCACTACATGTAGGGAAAGCTCACCTAGGGTCTAGATATCCCCAGAGGATCTTTTGTTCTTGCTCATCCCTATAAAACCTGGACCACTCAGAGAAAACAGGTACAGCAAGAAGCCTTGTGTGCCAGACCAACCCAGACAATGTGCTGGTGCGCCTGTGGACACAGATTCTAAAGCTGCAGGCACAGAAGCTAATACTTGAAAGCACACGCTTCATTTCTTAATTCATTTATCATTTCCACATGCAAGTGGATTTGAGGCACTTCAGTAGGGGCCCAGTGTGTCTAGTCCCTTGATTGAAATGAAGCTCTCTGCTCTTGGCCACTAGTAAGAGTCATCAGTTGGCGATCAGAAATCAATGCATTTATAGTTAAATAGAGTAGCTTCCTCCCACCCTCTCCCTGCTGACCTACCCTCAGTTTCTCTTGCCAGTCAAACACCCAGCCATCCACCAATGCCCTAGCTTGGCACTCTCTTCTGCCTTTCACTTCTCGCTCACCCTCCTCACACCAATGCTGCACTGATGATCCACAGAAAATGTGCCCTGATTCCTTCCACATTTGTGACACCACCCTCCATTCCCCATTAGCCCCTTCCAAGAGGACCCAGAATTGCCCAGTGATGCTGTGGAAGTGAGCAGAAGTGGCTCCCTCCACTCCCAGCAGTGGCCACCAGCTGGCAGAAACAGCCAGCACAGCCCATTCTTTCTGGCAGCAACAATCCTTGAATTGCTGAGCAAAAGATATAGTTTAGGTCAACGAAATGCGCAGCGAAGTCTGATGAAAGCACCAGGAAAGGAGCAGCCTCCTCTTCCAGGGAAGCTTCTGCTACAAACACTTTGTCTCCCACTGGTTACGGCTGCTGGGCATTTACAGTCACCCGGGCAGCCATCTAGAGCCAACCCAACTGGAGGACATGAGAAATAGGAAAAGGAGGCAGGTCTCCAGTGACTGTGCTGATGGATCAAGCTTTGCCTGAAGACTGCTTACCTCTGCACTCTTCACTTACATGTACAGCAAACTTCTATCTCTTTTTATAAATTGGTTTGAGTTGGATTTTCTGTTCCTCTTAACCAGACATAATCCTGAAACAAACCCAGTCCCTTCTCCTCAGCTACACTAATAGTTCAGGCTCTCTTCCTCCCTCATGGAATTAAAATAACAGGAACTCAGCTACTCTACCTGCCCCTGGAATGGCTGCTCTTTCAATAGCTACGCATAGAGCATGCAGGGTGATGTCAAGATGTCAGGTTATTCAACCAGGTATCAGGGACTGATTTGAGCATTTTATGTGAATAATCACATATGATCCTCACAAGAACTCTATGAAGTAGGTACTATTATTGTCCCTTATATAGATAAGGAAAATAAGGTTGTGAGACATAAAGAATTGTGTCCAACATCACATTATCACGCAGTGGGGAGCCTGGCTTGAAATTCAAGCCTACTTAATTCCTCTGCCCTTAATCTTTTCCTGGTACCTACTAAAGACAGCGTAAACTCCTTATGTGGCCTCACAACCCCTTTCCAGTTCCCTCCCACCAAGGCATTCCTCCAGGATCCTAAGGGCCATCCAAAACAGACACCTCACTGCTCCCCAACAGGCCCCAAAGTCTACTGCTGGCAGTGCCAATCTCTTTTTTAAAATTTTATTTTATATATTTTTTACATCATTTTTCAGTTTTGCACAATGCATGCATTTTCGTCTTTGTTATAGTTCCCCTACAATCCCCACCCCCCTTGTTTTGATCCTACTCCCTTCACCCCGTAGTGAGTCTCTGGCTTGTAGTTGCTTGTTGATTTTGATTTTTACTTTATTATAATTAGTCTTTTTCCTGGCCCCTTATTTAGGTTTTCTAAATTCCTGCTATGAGTGAGACCAGTGCTCATCTCTGCCTGGAACGTCCCCTCCCCAACTCATCCTCTCTCTGCAAAATCCCCTTCATGGACAGAGACTAGATCAATTATCAAGCCTGGTCCATCGCTCATTCCAGAAGCCCTGAGACTCTGGTCCCAAGTAGGGCCCGACAGGCCGCAGGAGCAGAAGCCTTCTCCAGCTAGCTTAGGTGAAGGAAATGTGTCCCTAGAGACAGTCTTGCCAGCTTCTAAGCACAGGAAATAAAGGACAGCCAGGACACAAGAGGACCCAAGCCTCCCAGTAGGGACTCGAGTCTCCTGGCTCCCCAAGTCACCTGCACTCCCAGCTCTCCCCTCTTCCCCCCATTCACCTGCTCCCCTCCACAGACTGGCACTCTCAGCAATGCTCTCCTATCTGCACACATTGCTCTCCCCCACCTCCAGGCTTTCTGTGATGTCCACTTTGACTCCCATTCTCTCCTGCACACCCATGTCCAGCACCCCTCACCCTGACCATGACTGTCACATTCCCAGGGAGCCCCATTTTCTCAGCCCACCAATATCGCCTTCTGGGTCAAGTGTGCCCTGATCCGCTCACCTGTGACTACGGGGCGGTGTCCTATGATAGCCAGTCTACCTTTCAACAGGGGCTGTGGCCACCTGCCCGGGTGCCCTCGCCCACCTCGCCCGTGCACACCAGCCCAGTGGTCTCCTGCAGCCAGCGCCCTCCAGCTGGGGAGGGAAGGTCAGGAGCACTAGAGGGTTGATGACAACCTCAGCCAATGAGTGATGGAAGATATTCCAGTTCTAGGGCTCTGATGGAGTAATGATGTGGGGTGCTCCTCACAGAGTCCCCAAATTGCCTCACAGAATCAAGCCCTGGCTGAGCCCTGGTTGCCCACAGCATTACCCTGCTAATAACATGCCCTCCGTTGGCTGCCTTCCAGGCGGCTCCTCCCACTCCCTACTAGGCTCCCTGGATAAGCCCCTGTACTCATACCATTGCCTCAAAACCCATTTCTGGGGGACCCTGAGGTGGTGTGGCATATTCTCTCAGAAAAATGTGCTGGCAGGATGGAAAATCTGACCAGTCTAAGCTCCGCTTTCACAGCATTCTACTCTACATGTACTGCTCGCAGGTTCCATACACCTGTCTCTCCAAACAGAGCACAGCTCCTGAAGGGGAGGTTCTGTTTCGTCTTATCTTCGAGACCCCAGGGTTCCAGAGTAGGGCTTCACACACAGCAGGCCTTCCATTGTCTGGTGGCCAGGAAAGTGGATTAAAGTAGCCAGGTGGACTATAGCACACCAGATAATTCCACACCCAGGGAATCCCTTCACCTGACAGCTACCTAAAGATTCCCCAGCAAACCACTTATCTTTAAATACTGATTACACATATTTCATCTGCAAGGAATATCTTGACTCTATCATACAGTATGAGCTATTGCAGGAATCCACAACCTGTTAAATCTTGCAAACTTTTAATAGAAAACACAATTCCACTTTAATAAAGGAGAGTGTGACTTTTGCCTGACTCTGGAAATCTCGTGGTGTAGTCATTAAACAGATACCACTGAAATATTTGCACTCATTCTTATAAACTCTATTAGATAGGTAATTATCTTTTCACTTCCCAGCTCAAAATGCCACAAGGCATATTCCCCAAAAGGTGCAGAGGGCAAGAGGAGGCTTCCTCTCACCAGCATGCTGCCTGGGGATTAGATGCTCATCGTCTTGCAGGGGGTGAGCAGAAGCTGCTTGGAGGCTGGAGAGTAGAACAGACTGCTGGGTGGGAAGGAAGGTCCCAGTGGCCTCCTGTCACACTTCTAATTCTCAACGTCTAAAAATTGGCCTAAAAAAAATAAAAAATAATAAATAAAAAAAAAATAAAAATTGGCCTATGCTGAATGAACTGCTAAGTGAAAACCTACTCTGCATTTCAGTTCACCTTCACAGAGACACATTGAAGGACGTTAGGAGGATAATACAGAGAGGGAGACCCACTGGTCTCTTTCAAGGAATTAGATCCATGTTCTTTTTTTTTAATATTTGTTTTATTTATTTATGCATACAAGAGCTGGGATGCAGGCCAGAGGTGCGGAGATTGAGACAACTCACCAGAGACAGAGTGGGGAGCAGAATAGGTGGATCTACTGAAATACACTGCTGAGGGGAGCAGCAGGTGAAACAGGAGAGGTCTGCTGTGCCATGTCGGTCAGTCCCCAGGCCAGGGATCAAACTCATGCTGCAGTGGCTGCAGATCGCTTGATAGTGCTGAGACTTAGCCCCTTGTGCCTCCAGGGAGGCCCAGATCCATGTTTTCTTTAAGTAGCAAGGAATAAGAGGCAGTGCACACGAAAGAGTTCACAGCCATTTCTGAATCTTCTCTGTCCTTCTCAGCCTTAACTTTCTCTGCTATAAAATGGAGCTTGAAATAATACCTGAATCAAAGGGCTATTGTGAAGACTGAGCAAGAAAATGACAGGTAGAACCTCTGGCACAAGGTACGTGCTCAGAAGTCATTAAGTAGTTCACTCCTGGGGACACACTCAGCAGAAAGGGGCTCAGAAACACCCAACAAGCATGTGCAAGGATGTTCCTGGCAGTGCTTCTTGTAATACCCCCCAAACTGGAAAGGACTCAGAGAGTAGAATGGATAGTACTTAACTGTGGTGAACAAGATACTGAAATTGATGGGCATCAAGGTTTCAGAAAGACTTTCCTGAAAATCTTGCCATTTATATTTATAATTCTGATCTCTGTGGGTATAAAAGTCATGTGATACATGAAAAGCTGCAAAGGATTCCTTTTTTCTTCCCATCACCCCCACACACACGTGCCCCCCAACCCCCACTGGCAAGTGTGTTCTCCTCTGGAGAAAGTAAAGGACCCCATGGTGTGGATGCTCTGGCAGCCCCTGGCACCAAAAAGACTTGAGACGCCTGGTCCCATAAACAAACATAACCCGTGGATATTTTGACCCAATCTGTTTTTTCCTGAAGCTCAATGTACTTTTCTAAAGTCACTTGTCAGCATCCTGGTTGGTTACTGAACACATCAACCACTTATCACAAAAAAGGGTGGAGTCTGATTTGGATTTAAAATATACTCACCCAGGGCCTCCCCAGTGGCGCAGCGGTTGAGCGCTGGGTTGCGAAGCTGCCCGCAGCCTCTGCAGCGCTGGTTCGATCCCCGGCTGCTCCCCGGCCACCGGTGGAGGGTCCCACATGGCGCGCAGACCTCTCCTGCCGCCCGCTGCTCCCCTCAGCAGTGTATTTCGGTCCTTCTGCCTGCTCTGCTCCCTGCTCTGGCTCTCGTGAATTCTCTCACCCTCCCGTGCTTCTGACTGTACCCAGTGCATGTATAAATAAATAAATAAATCTTTAAAAAAAAAAAAATAAAATAAAAATAAAAAAAATAAAATATACTCACCCAGACCTGGACTTCTCTACGAAAATGCAAAAGTCTCTAATAAAACTTCCTTTGAAAATTAACTGTTGTTATCCTAGTCATCAAAATCACCACAGCCTAATGCAGTATGCACAGCCTGGCTTCATCACAGCCACAACTTAGATAACAATATGATGCAATGTTTTTTTGTCTTGTTTTGTTTTGTTTTTAATATAATTTCTTATTTATATATTTTTACATCATTGTTTTTATATCATGTTTGCTTTCTCCTCTCAGGGATAGTCCCCACCAAATTCCTACCACCAATTCACCCGTGCACCATCACCATAGTCCCCCAGGCTCTTCCCTCCCCTGTTTTAATCCCTCTCCCTCCCGCTCCCCTGCAGAATGACTCTGATTTATAGTTGACTGTTAATTTTGTTTTGGTTTTTGGTTACTTTCATTGTTATTATTTTTCCCCTGATCCCTTATTCATTTCACTTATAATGCAATGTTATTTTAATAAAAAATTGCCAAAATAATCACAATGCGCACCTTCCTGTCCCTGTGGAAAGGCAACAAACCACATGATCAGAAAGACAAAGCAGACCCCTAAGAGATGGGAATTACTCCAGGCCTTCCTCAATCACCAAGAAAACTTAATGAAAAAGCAGTCACACCCAGCGGGAACCAGGGCCCTCTCCTCCCAGCCACAGTCACACTGCCCAAGATGCTAATGGGAATTGCTTCTCCTTTACAGATGACCATTTTCCTCCTTAACAGCTGTCACTATCTAGAGGTAAAACTCTCTGAAGTAAGTAGATTTTTGGCAACAAATATGAAGCCTCCAGATGTGATCTTCCTGATGTCTCTTTAGGAATTTAAAGAACCCCACTACCACAAGTTCAGATGCTTTGATACTATTTTATTCCCCCTTGTACTTTTAAGTATATTCTCCACAATTACTAATCCCTCATTAATATTTTTTGTCTTGCATGTGCACCAATGATTCTCAAATTTTGTCTTTCGAATACCACGTGTTCTGTGATTCAGATGAAAATCTTTCTAATGTCAGCTAACTTTTCTAATTTGCATAGGGGAAAACAAAAACATACAATTTCCCCAATTTTATATTTTCTTCTATATTTTTCTAAAACATTCAGCAAGTGCTGTTGCTTAAAGGATAGCAGGAAAAAAAGCTACTGAATCACTAATAAATAATGTTATAGAGCAGCCCCGATATTGAACGGGTTGCCTGGCTGTGTGTCCTCACCCGTGCACTTAAAAGGGACTTATGAATACTCCACTACAGACACACACAAAAGGTTCATAAAAGGTTTATTTACAAGGGAAAAGGAAATAAGGAAAATGTACAACTCAGGGAGAAAATAGGGAAATAAAGTCTTTAATGCGTCCTACCCGATCTGCTGACCTGGAAACCCAAAGTCACTCTCAGAGCTGGCCGGACGGTGGAGAGCCAAAATGGGGGACCCCTCCAAAGCCCATGTGTCTGCCTTTATATCAACCTGGCTGCTTAACCCCACCCTCAGGTCCCAGCAACCTTCCCTTTGGTAGGGATGGGATTTGGAGATCCCAGTATCTTTGGCTTTGGCCTGGGGTGGGGGTGGAGTCCACAAAGCCTGTATGGGATTAGCTTTAGGACAACCTTTTCCCCCTAACAGGAACAGACAGTCAATCAAATGGTTAAAACCAACGCAATAGAGAGAAAACTTTAATTGGACCATCTTAGTATAGCAGACCTAAAATGGGTAATATAGGGGGGAAAACGTTGATAAATGATTCTTATTTCCAGAAGTCCCCAAATCTTGGCTGAGTGTTTAGTGAAACTTGGGGAAACGGGAGAGCTGTGTGAGAAGACCATCAGCAGGAAGCAGCCTCCATACTGGGTGAACACCCTTCCTCTGCCAGGTGTTCAGGAGTGATTCAAGGTTGCTGAATATGGGAGAAGGAATAGCTCCCGACAGGTGCTGGAAGGTGGTAGGGAGAAGGCTTTCCAGTCAAGTTGGAAAGAAACAAGAAGTAACTTAAGAAAAAAAGAGACAGTCTAATGCCTCTGTGGAGAAGCAGAGAGCAGAACTTTTGTCTGGAGTAGCGACTCGGGTAAAGAAGTAATTAGAGATGCAAGTTGGAGCCACAAAGTAAAGAGCATGCAGAAAAGCCTGGTGTCCTTGACACATCTGGGAGACAATAGAAATGGCTGCATCAGAGAATGACATAAGTGACGGAGATTAATGTCCCCATATTGTGCAAACCGCAGGTGCAGGAGGGACGGTGAATTCCAAGAGGGGTGACCAGTATAATTCTACTGAAAGAGATCAGGCATGAGCCAGGTCGGTAAAGGAAGGAATAATGAGGAGGGAGGCGTGTAAGTGAAGCTGAAAAGAAAGAATGTTCTGGCTCGGATGCTAATTGGATAGGAATGACAAAGTGAGGAAGCAAACACTGTGTTTCTAGGCCCAAATGATTTGGATCATTAATCAAAACACAAAATCAAGGAAAGTAAATATGATGATCACAGAGTTTGGATGAAAAACATCCATCAAAAAAATAGTGACATCTATTCCACACTCACAATAGAGCAACAATGTTCAAACCCCTATCAGCTCAGGAAATCATTATGGAAACACCAGAAAATAGGTATACGATCCCCCTTTTGTAGATGAGGCCAACAGCCTGTAAGAAGTGAGTGGCAAATAGCTACATTTTCTACATTTCAAGTTGTAACTCTAATTGCTTTAAAGTTGAGGGGTAGGGCCTCCCTGGTGGCACAAGGAGTTAAGCATCAGCACTATGAAGCTATCCACAGCCACTGAAGCACAAGTTTGATCCCCGGCCAGGGAGCTGACCCACATGGCACAGCAGACCTCTCCTGACTCCCCAATGCTCCCCTCAGCGGTGGATTTCAGTCAGTCTGTCTGTTCTGCTCCCCACTCTGTCTCTGGTGAATCCTTTCTCTGTCTCTCTCTCTCACACACACACACACACTCACACACACACACCCACACCTCTGGCCTATACCCCATTTCTTGTGTGCATAAATAAATAAAATAGATCTTTTAAAAAAAGAGAGAGACCAGCCCACTAGGATTCCTCAACCCAGAGGACGCTAGCTAAGCCAAGCTGTCCAACCTCCTTTCTACCTCTTCTCCCAACCATAGCTGTATCCAAAGGACCCCCAACACAGAGAGCTCTGCCTTCACCTGCCCAAATCACTCAAGAAGAAAGCAAAGAATCTTGAAACTTCATTATCACTCAAAGAAATATTTGCAGACGATACAAAGAATGGTCCTGAAGCTGACAGTGCAAAATCCAAGAAAATTATTAAGCAATGGTTGGGTGTCAGTGTCGGTGGGGGAGCTCTTGAGAGGAAGCCCTGCCAGCTTCCACCCCCCTCATGTCATACCTGGGGATGCTGCTGATAAAGCTGATCCTGATGGCCAAGAGCTCAATTAGTAATAAGCTCTGTCTTTTCACCTCATGAAAAGGTACCCTGGCTTCCCTGCCAGTGTAACATATTTGATCATTTAAAACTCTAAAGCCCCGTGGGATAATTAAAGGCAATGAGAATAGACAACGCAGCTAAGCTGGGTGGCAGCAGATGAGCTCCATAAAACAGTTGCAGGAAAGGCGTGCATATAATTGATGAAAACCAGACACCTTCCAGCTTCCAGCGGCACAGGTCAAAGGCTGACGCTATCTTTGGGCTTCTAAAGGGGCAATTTCAAACTCCTTAAGGGGCCATTCCAAGCTCATCTCAGAGTTTCATTAAAACCCTGTGTGTTCTGTGGCTCCTACCAATTTATGACTTGCCATTTTGACATCGTGACGTCTGAAGCATCCCAGACAGTCCACCTCAGGCACAGGTGCAGGAGATGAACAGCCGAAGGACACTGAGCTTATTAACCACAGTCACAAAGAAGTTTTAATTTAGAAAGTAAAACTGGCACTTTATACAAAGCCCAAGAGCCCCTGGGAGGAGACCAGGATGCAGGTCACTAACGACTGCGCAGAGCCTGCTTCCAAAGCAGTGGGATTTTGCACAGTGCAGCAGCGAGGGCTTGATGATGATCAGGGGAAGCAAGGTGGACCCCATAAAGCTGATACCCACCTAGGGAATACTGGCTTAACACATAACGTGCTGCACTGTGTGCCTACTGTGTGCCAGGTAGCATATTAAAAACTGAGAACACAAACATGCACAAAACATGCCCCCAACCCTCCTGGGCTTCCTCTAGAGCAAACTTTTTCTGTGGAATGTCAGAGAATAATTTAAGTTTTCCAGGCCAACTGTCACAATTTCTCAAGTCTACCTTAGTAACCTGAAAGTGCCAAATGGAAATGAAGACCCTCTGTGCACGAAGACAAGTACAGGTATGATTGGGCCCAAAGAAGCATTTATTTACAAAATCAAGAGGTGTCTGGCTTGGCCTTCAGGGGGTAGTTTGACAATCCAAGATCTAGAAGGTTGTTTGCTGGGAACCATGCTACTCATGTTGTTTGACAAGGGTCCGGGCATGGGGCAGATTCCTGAAAAGTCAGGGATCTCCTAAAATGATTCCTGCTAGATTCTCCTCATTTGTTTATGGCTAGTTTCTACCATTGTCAAAATACACATTTAAAAGTAAAACTACAAATGCTTTTTAATCAATTACTGAATAACCAATTTGATGGCAAATGGCACTGCGTGGTACAAGTATTACATTTTTTATTAGTAGTTCTCTGCCAAAACATTCGGCCTTACATTAACAAAGTGAAAAAACTTCTGGGAACAAAAGGCTGTAAACATCCCTCGGCCAAGTCTTTGATATGAACAGGTGGTCTTTTGAGGCAAGGGCTAAATGGAGAAGGGAATTCTCTTACTTTAAAGTTAAAGAGAGCAGCTGGGCGGCAGACGCGAGCCATGCTCCAAGTGTAAGAAAATTACTGAGAAGCCAGGAGGCGCCATCGCCGGTTCCTGCTAAATTCTTCCTGTTTGTTTAGGGCCGACCCCCCTGGAGGTGACCGCGGGTGTGGCAGCTGGTGAAGTGTGTATTCAAGAATAAGTCAGCAGCAATTCTGTGACTGGTGGAGCAAATAACCACGGCAGCACAAATAATGCACTTGGAAATAGTCAATGTGACAACGACTGATAGGTCACGTATGAACCATTCTGGGAACCAAAAGCTATAACCACCTCCGGCCCTGCCTCCCATGGAATGTTTGTAGTTCCTTAGAACAACAATCAGCAATCCTACAGAAAAATCTTAACGTTAGATACGGAAACTAGGCTGACGAGATAAATAGAGGAGTAAGGGGTAGAAAAACTCTTGTTAGATGAGGAGAATCCCTCCCTTAATTGAGAGCTTGGGGCTAGGGAAGAGTCAGTGCGGTTCGTCTGGCACTGACGCCCTGTGGGCCCTTGGTTCCTTAATACTGAATCAATATTTTATAAAAACAATATACTATAGATGATGATTTGTATATAAAAGCCTTCTGGTTTTTGCTTTAATCATATTGATACCAGAATTGTCAGGCCTAGTCTCCCAGCCGGGATCGGATTTCAGGCTGCAGGGCAGCGCTGAGCCCCAGCCGCTAGACCCCCACGGGTTGGTGTCCCACGAAGCCGCAGCAGGAACTTCGCAGACGCTCAGGCAAGCAAGCGAGAAGAGGCAGGTTTGTTTAGAAGAAAAAGTTTATTGAGGAGAAAAAGAGCAGAAATAAAGTGGGACTCCCAGGCCAGGGAACCAGGCCTGGGAGGGGCAAGGAAGCCAAAGTAGAGTCGTGTCTTAGGGAATATAGACCTTTTTTTCCCTCATTATTCTAAAACTTCACCAGTCTCTTTGTGATTGGTTAGTTCTCGCCTGTCTCACTTAATTTGCTACTGAGTGGGGATCTTCACATTCCTTATCTAACAGCTTTCTCTTTCCCCATTTGTTGCATCTTTAAATTTATGGCCCAGTCTTCTGGATGGGCATCCCTGCATTGAAGTTAAACAGCTGCCCTTCTAATGTGACCATAAATTAAACCACTCTCCATTTCTCCAATCTCCGCCTCCCTTTACCACCTGAAGGAAACCAGGACCAGCGTTAACAATGTTGTCCTTGGTCCTGGCATGTTTGTTTTTCCTAATGGAATGGGTTACTTTCCCTTGCTTGTCCTTATCTCTGAAGCCTCCCTAAATTTTTCAGAGGTCCCCTCCTGCACTATCCCTAAAACTGCCTAATAACCCTAGCTTGCCCTGTCTCAATATGGTTATATGTTAGTCTAAACTTTATAGGTTAGTTAGGAAAAAATCCATTTGTCTCCCTCCCCCAGGTAACTTCCTGTCCTTTGTTTCCCCAGCCCTTGTTAATCCTTCACCTTGGAAATGCTAGTTTTGTTATAGGCAGCCCAGACACAAAACGGGGTGCCTGGCTGTGGGTCCTCACCCGCGTGCTTAAAAGGACTTATCAATGCTCTACTGCAGGCACACAAGAAAGGTTCATAAAAGGTTTATTGACAAGGGAAGGGGAAATGAGGAAATGTACAGCTCAGGGAGAAAAGTGGGAGACAAAGTTTTAAATGCGTCCTACCTGATCCGCCGATCAGGAATCCCGAATGGCGCTCTGCGAGCTGGCCGCGAGCCAGGAGCCGTGAGGCCAGGAGGCGAGCGACAACGAGCCAGCCCAAGGCCCACGTGTCTGGTTTTATACCCAACCTGGCTGCTTAACTCCACCCGCAGGTCCCAGCCACCCTCCCTTTGGTGGTGACGGGATTTGTCTTTCCCAATGTCCTGATGGCTTTGGTCTGGAGTGGGGGTGGGGTCCACAAAGCCTGTATGGGATTAGCTCAGGACATCCTTTTCCCCCTAACAGTTTCAGTCACGTAAGTTTTTTACTAGTAATGACTGTTTGGGTGTTTAAGGGAAATGACTAGTCTAAGGACGCTTTTGTTTAGCAACTGTGCCTTCTTTGAAACAAAGAATAATAAATGTCACGACCTCTGCAGGAGGGCAAATAGACCCTGGGCTGCTCTGGAGAAAGATGTGATGAGTGTTATCTTCCTGCCTTAATGCATGTGCTTATGCACTCTCACGGTTTGCTTGAAATGTATAAATAAAGAGCTGCTGAGACCCTGGGCAGGATGATGTCTGCACCCTGACCCAGTGTTTGCGTCTCCTTACTCCCCCTCCCTCTCATTCCACAATTGCGCCCACGCTGTCCCATCCTTCGGGAACCCCTGACACCCAGGCTGCTGCGGCTGGCTCGCAGCAGTTATTCTAACAGTGATAGGACACTGCTATGTGCCCAGTACTGTTTGACAAGCCTTATAGATATTTCCTTGTTAAAGCCTCCCAGCAGCCCTCTGAACTAGTGTTATGATGCCCATTTTACAAATGAGCAAAGAGAGGTAGAAAGGCTACATGAGTACAAGTGGGGTGAGCTGGGGTCTGCACAACGCCCCTCTGGAGCCCACATGCATGAACGCGGCCCTCCACCAGCTCTGCTGCACCAAACCTCCACTCGGAAAGCACGTAAGGCCAAGACTGACTGAAATGCAAGAAAGAAAAATAATAGGACCACATGAGATGGATGGACACGTGTTGTCAGAAGCTAGTCGAGGATGACTGAACCTGAAGCAAGAGAGTGGGTGATTCGGGCAAATAGCAATGGAAAGGAGAGAACATTCTGGCCATGTTCGTTTTCTATTGCTGCCTTCAAATACCACAAATTTAGCTCAAAAAAACCCACAAATTTATCAACTCACAGATGTGTAGGTCAGAATCAAGGGGAGGGGTTGGGAGTAGGATGACTGGTTTCTCTGCTCTGGGTGGGGGAGGCCAGCTGGTGGGCTCTTAGCTGAAGCCCTCAAGGGAGAAATGACTTCCACCCCACCCAGGCAGCTGTGGTTGGAGGCCCAAGAGCCTTTCTCCTGACTGGTTGTCTGTCAGGAGCTTCTCTCAGCCCCTTGGGCTTCCTGCAGGCCTCACCCCTTCTCCCTCCCTCTTTAACAGATTAACAACATGTTGGGTCCTTCTCACACTTTGAATCTTGACTTCATCTATGCAACTCTCACTTCCAGCTGGAGAAAGTTCTGTGCTGTTAAAGCCTCAAGTGCTTACATTGGACCCACCCGGACGATGGCGGCTACTCTCCCTGTGTTAAGGTCTGCAGTGATGGTAACAGTGGAGTTGGAGGGGAGGAGGAGACTTGAAACACACTTTAGAGGACACTTGATTAGTTGGGTGCAAGTGGCGAAGAGAGAGGTTTAAGAAGAAAGAGGAATGATAGCAGAAGTTTGGGACTGGAGACGGACATGTGTTGCTGAGATGGTGATGAGGTATCTACAGCTCCATAAGGTAGATATAGTACATGATTTGAAAGACAGGCAGGTGTTATAGGGTTCTGGCCACCCCCAAAAGATTTTTCCAGCTGTCACAATGGCTTGAAATTCCATTCACTGCCATCATATTGCTGGTAAAAGGTTTGGGGTCTCCAGGAAGGTGCTGGTCTATATCTTCCAATGTATAGTCCACTCACAGGTACCAAAGTCCAGTTGTTCAAATCTCCAGGTTCTTCCTTCAGAGGGTCTGAGCCTGGAGAGAAGGAGCAAGGGAAGGAGACACAGGACAGGACATTTCTGAGAACGAGAGAAGGGGCAGCCCTGGGAGGTGGCAGGATGCATCTCAGAAGGAGGCTCAACTCAGGACCCGCAATCAAAGATCTGAACCTTCCTTTCAGCCTTAATCCCTGACTGCAGCGACGATGTCAATTAAAGAGAAGTTCTGTGAGGTGACTGTCATCCAGCAGAGGGACAGCAATAGGCTCAGGCAGAATCCATTTCCACCGCCTCCCAGAATCACACATGCTCAGGATCCCCTGAGGATGCCGTGGGGCTGATCAAAGAAAGTCAGCGCGCTGTGGCACAGGGCTCAGCACGCAGATGAGTCCAGGTGGGCATCAAAGCTTTTAGCACAGTTCCGAAGGCTCACTCTCTCCTGATCCTCCCTCCACCTGCAGAGACAGATGTGCCACCTCCTGCAGAAACGTCTCTCCAGCCCAGTGTGAACTCAGGAGTCAGCCTGCATGGTTTCATAGCCTAGCTTTGTGATCTTCTGTGTAAACTTAGGAAAGTCACTTATCCTCTCTGTGCCTCTGATTTCGCAAATATAAAACATAACAAGAGTAGTCCTGGGAATTCTGCTTCCAAGATAGCATGAGGGAGCTCTGTGGGCCCACTGCCTAGTGAAAGAAGCAGAACTGCTGAAAATGATTTAAAAACAAACTAACAGACCTTTAAAATCTCTGAAAATTATCCCAGGGGTGCGTGGCAAATGAAGAAACATTTGTTCTAGAAAATCTGTTAAGAACTGAGAGCATCTTCTACTAAAAATGGAGCTACCATATGACCTAGCAATCCCACTCCTAGGGATCTACCCAAAGGACACAAAAACACTGATTCAAAAGAACACCTGTACCCCTATGTTTATTGCAGCACTGGTTACAATAGGTAAAACCTGGAAACAACCCAAATGCCCTAAAATAGACGACTGGATCAAGAAGATGTGGCATATATACACAGGGGAATATTATTCAGCAATCAAAAAAGATAAACTCATGGCATTCTCAGCAACATAGATGGAGCTAGAAGGAATGATGCTCAGTGAAATAAGCCAGAAGGAAAAAGAAAAATATCGGATGGTTTTGCTTATAGCAGGAATATAGGGGAACCCAATAAGACATCAGTGTAAAAAATAATAGTAACAGTACAAAACACCACAAAGCAAAAACAGACAATTATAAACCAGAGACATCCTGCAAGGAAGGAGGAGGGAGAGGGATCAGAGGGAGGGAGGAGCACAGGGGACTGAGGTGATGGTGCACGGGTGCAGTGGGGAAGGAAACTCTGTGGGGACTACACCTGAGGGGGTGGGGGGAAGCAAACATTGTTTCAAAAATAAATTAAAAAAAGAACTGAGAGCATCTATGGTGCTTGAGCTACATACTAGTCCCTTCCGTCCTGTCCAGCTCCCACCCCCACACAACCACTCTGGGCATCTGTGGCCAAGAAGAGGGCATCCTCTCCCCTTGATTCTTTAATAAGGGGTATGTTCACTGAAAGGGGCAAATTGCCAGCCTTTCTGATCCCTCTGACTCCATTTGAAGAAGTTAAATGGTGAGTTCAGTCAAGACATCAAGATCAGAGACTCCTTTTTTCTCCACATGCTCCGCTCATAGGAAGAATGCTCTCTCCTGGCTCATCAGACCAGCTGGCACCCGTATGGTCCTGGTCCAGCTTGTTCAGAGGGCAGAAGCCAGCTAAGAAGACCAGTGCCTGGAGCGGTGGCTCAGAGATTTTTGCCCAGCGGGTGGAAGCAGTGTCCAAAGCAAGCGATTTTATTTGCAACAGAGTGTGGAGAAAGTTCAAGGCTAAGGACACTTGGAACAATAGAGATTCGGGTCATAAGAAAATAAGAGAAAACTGGTAGCTTCTCATAATTAAGAATAGCAAGTTAGGGCTTCCCTGGTGGCTCGGGGGGTTAAACACAGCACTCTGAAGCAATCCAAAGCCACTGCAGCATGAGTTCGATCCCTGGGCCGGCCAGGGAGAAACCCACATGGCGAGGCAGACCTCTCCTGTCTCGCCCGCTGCTCCCCTCAGCAGTGTGTTTAGGTCAGTCTGCCTGTTCTGTTCCCCACTCTGTCTCTGGTGAGTCCT